>NC_088394.1:56755000-57421875 GCF_037993035.2 Macaca fascicularis
TGATTACCACGACTGGAACACTGGTTGGGGCCATACCCAAGCCACCCATAGAGGACACCGAATTGACAGCATGTGGATAAACAAGGAATGTTTTTTATTTCGCTGAGTGCCTGAAGTCTGAAATACACCCAAAAAAAAAAAAAATTATGAATTCCCATGGATTCGGTCTCTGATTTAGGAACATATTTCTGACAGAGGCCATCATCACCAACCAGTGCATGGTTGACTTTACATCTGCCTTGACAATTTTTCTGTCACTTAAATTAGAGAAATTTAGGATACATGCAAAAATAGTTGCTCTTGATTCACTGAAAGTACTCTTGTGTGCCTAGAGGGACCTTCTAAAATGTCTGTTTACGATGTACTACTCCAAGCATAAGAAGTTTTCAAATGCAGAGGTGACCAGCTATAAAAACTATGCATGTTAGTAATTCAAAAGATAGATCTGTAAAAACTGTTCTTTCTTTACCACCCACACCCTTGCTATGTTTCCAGATTATCATAATACAACATATTGTTATACAATAATATGATAATAATTACCTGATGAATTTTCTATGTATAAAAAAGAAAGGAGGTAAATTCCACTTAATGAAAAACATATCTCTTCATGCAGGGTCGAAGGATTTAAATGACAAGCCCCTTATGAAGTACCTGGCATATAACAGTTGCTGTCCTTCATTTTCTCTAATACAAAGAAAGGTAATAGGCCCTGTTTCACAGTGATACCAAATAATTTGATTGAAAACACATCAAGTGCTTAGTATAGACCCTTGCCTGTAGTAGTACTCAATAGATTTTTCTAATTTCTGAATTTGACATAATGCTGGTTCTTTAAATAAAATACAAGTAACCTAATGAGAAATTAGTATACCGAAAATATATACAGATTTTGCTTCCAGTTATAAACACTAATCTAGAATACTTGATTCAGAAAGTGTTGCTTGTCAACCACAATTTATTTACGGAGCCATAAATTCCTATTAAAGCTAATTTAAAACTGACAGTGTTTCTATTCCTGGAAAAATAAGCCCAGGCATCATTGTGGTCATACTGAGGGTATGCATTTGTATTTACATACTATAGATAACTGTAATTTTTGTCACTAAGTTACTAACATTTAAACAGATTCCCGAAGCAGCTAGGCACTTAGTAGCAGCCACAACATCAGCCATTTACAATTGTTCAGAAAATAGCACTAATTGAAACTGTTCAAATCATCCATGGGTTGTGTTAAACACCATTTCTTACACACTGGCGCCTTGGAGATACACTGATTTTGTGTAAAATAATAATTTTAAGACAAAATAATATACTTTAATGGGAAACACTGGTCACAATATTATACAAAGCAGATTTCTGTATTAAAAACATAACTATGAAGCGTATCTTTTAATACACTGTAACAGGTTCAGACATTGTATAAAGTGTCCCTCGAATAAGTTTGCATGCATATTAAAAGTGGCCATATAAGACCTTGTATTTTAGAAGAAACATTTTATTTAGAAGAGAGAAGCTGGGCGTAGTGGTGTGTGTCCACCTGTGTCGTCCTAGCCACTCGAGAGGTGGAGGCAAGGGAATCCCCAAAGCCTTGGAGTTTGGGGCTGTATTGGGCTGTGATCACACCTGTGAATAGCTTCTGCGCTCCAACCTGGGCAACACAGGGACATCCCATCTCTAAAATAAATAAAAATAAAGACGTAAAACCAAGGATTGTGGTCCTGTGCCTGGAAATCATTTAAACCAAAATATACATAATATAATAAATTGTCACCTCCTTGATATTTAAAGTGGATCAACATAACAAACCAGTGACTCCCAAACTGCATTTCTCTTTTCAAGGAGAAAATTAAGCTTTAATTTTGAGATCAGACATTAAAAAGAAATATTTCTCTACTGCCATTAACCCTCCACCACTTCTGAGGCAACTTCACAGAGCAGTTAGATAGAGCTTGGTGGAGAGGCAGAATCTGGATCAAAACTAAACTAAGTAAACACAAAGTATTAGATTAGGGGACAAAACATATGTAAATGTAATCTGCTAAGTAACATGCTAATAACATATTTGCTCCATTGTTTTGATGATACTGCATAGACACATGAGATCAGAACATCTCTCTGAAGAGGAGGGATATCTGACAGATATTTTACATTTGAAAGGATAATGGACAAAGTTTTGCGAAAGGATGTTACCTTCACCATAGCTAAGCCTCAGGCCTTCCACATTAAAGGCTCAGAAACTCCATTTTTATTTTTATTTGTTGTGAGGCAAGATGGTTTGTTCTCAGGAGTGCTGCTTTCTGTAGAAGGGCTCAACAAAACCTATGTACAAAATGAAAAATTTAAAGCCTATGATTCTAATATCAAGAGAAGTAACTTTCCACATTGACCCTCAAAGCATAATAATCAAGTTGAGTGAAAACCAGCTTCTCAGAATGTGCCTTAACGTGGTTTATTACCTGAGTCAAATGTGCAGCCAAGTCAGTGCCTTTAACATGGTGCTTCTATCCCTTTAATGCAGATTTAACACTAAGGCCAGGCAAACTTGTTCTTTAGTCACTCCCCAGGAGAGTGTTTGAATGGACACTGCCCCACCTACTCCTCTATGTTATTTTATTTCCAAGACTCCAAGAACCCTGTTTTGATTGGTATATTTGTTAATTGGACAAGAGACAGGAGTGAGAGTGTTTTTCTACTTAGCTGTTTAATAAATGCCTCATTCTGTGATATAAGAACTTAGGCCTTTAGAATAGAGTAGAGAAGATGGTGAACTGAAGGCAAATCAGATCTTTTTCGTGCGGTAGGGGGCAAAGCAGTGTGATGGAAAATCATAGACTTATGACTCAGATTATCTAGGTGCTATTCCCTATTCCTCATGTACGAGCTCTGTCACTTTGAGTAATTCATAAATACCTCAGAGCCCTAATTCTCTCAACTGTATCTACCTCATGTAATAATCATACATGGAAAATGCTGGGACTAGGCTGGTGCTCCATATACACCATGGCTCTTCTTTCTCTTTTGCCCTTATGACACAATAAAACTGGGATAACTCACATTTGTATTTTGAGAATTACATGATTTTCTTGCAAAGCAGCCCATCAAAGAATGCAAATAGCATTATGTCTCAAAAGACTAGAGAAAGCCAAGTGATTATTTTCTTTCTCCTTAAACCTTTGCCATATCACAACACTAGTGGATTTCCAGGTTACCAATACTTTTGTTACAGGGATCTGCTTTTTCATCACATATCCTTCTGTGCCTATATGTAATTTTTGTCTTTTCTCCAGTGTTTTACCCTTCTTTCCCTTTGATAAAGATGTTCAAAAATCACTCTTCTCCCACAGTTTAAAAGCTACTTCCAATAGTCTGCTTGACAGAAAATTAAAGTTAAATATTGGCTAAGTCCCCTATTTATTCATTAAACTTAAATTCAGTGTCTTCGTGCCTGAGTCAATCTTTAATTATGATGATGACTTTCATTATTTACAAATCATGGCTGATGTATGTTTTGTTTAGTCTATAACTAGTGTGTCTTATGGTTCACAGCTGACACATTGAGGAGAGAATATAGAAAGCTGCTTTTGCATTATCATAATGTATAACAATGGGCTCAAAGATGTTAAAAATTATAAATACTAAAAGGAGAAAAAAGAAATGATTTCAGAAAGTTTAAGCACAAAGCAAGGAAGAATAAGAAATATGGATTAAACACAGATCTGAATAACTCCTCAAATTTTATCTTTTCAACAATACTAACATAGTACAATCAGGGCAGAAGAAATCCTAACAAGTAGAAGAGCAGGAAACTGTACTTCTTAGAGTTATTATACAGCTAACATTTTTTCATATGTAGTTTCTATATAGAAAGAAATGTAATAGGCAAATTATTTTAAAGTTTCTTTCAAGTGATTAAAAATATCAAGTACATAAAGAAATATCCTAATTTATTTTTGTTTTCATTCCAGAACTTCTCAGCAAACTTTGTTCATATTAAGCCTGAGATAAATTGTAGAACAATCACTATCAACATTCTCCAACTCTCTTAACAGATGGAGAGCAAAGTAATAAAGTGATGTGTATTATAGGCCAAATTAAAAGCATCATTCTTCTAGAATGACTATAGGGTGAATTCTCTGATATTAATTTCATAATTAACAATACAGATATTCTTACCCAAGCCCACTGTTTTAGAGAGTAGCCAAAGACCTATCCACTTCTTATTCAGTTCCTTCAAATCCACCACTCCCACTCCATTCCATAATTATCTGCTATTCTTATCTTGTGACCATTAGCACTATCTACGTTATACCCCAGACATTTTTATGATATCAAATGTATCTCTACTGATAGGCTCTGAGCATATGGAGGGGAAGAACCAAGTTTTATTAATTTTTATATCACTTGCAATAGTCATTATCAGACAAGTATCAATGAGATGCATTAAAAAATCAAGAACTATGGAATATATTTTAAATCAAATTAATACATTTGTAATTAAATCTATTTATGTCACTCATGTGAACTTACACAAGCTGTTTCAGAGCCATTATTTTCAAAGAGAAGTCAGCGTTTACTGGAAACATATCCATTGTGTACACTAAACTTGTTAAGACTCAGTTTTCTCATCTGTAAAATGGATATGAGGGTACTTTCTCTCTCTTAAGGTGATCATGGCCATTGACAAGATAGCATAACTAAATTTCTTAGCAAGTTATTTCTAGAAATGATCAACTACTTGAACAAGTTTAAGATATTTCCCCAACACTACAAATGTCATTTCCTTCCCTCCACTTTCAGTCCACTTCCTCAGTACCTGTATGCTGAACTTATCCAGGAGGAAGTCTAGAACACCAAGTCAAAAAACTACAGAGCTAATCTTCTAGAAGAAGAACAGTTAGCTAAACTGGAGGGGAGGAAATGAATTGAACAACTAGCCAATGTTATTAAATGACAAAAAAAAAATACTCATGTGAAATCATCTCTTCAAACACAGAAAACCAATAATAAAAAAGACATTATGAATCTTTAGAAATGAAGCAAAAGAAGCCACAGTAAAAATTTTAACAAGTAAGAGTCATTAGCTAAATAAATCCTGACAACTGAACAGTCACACAGACACCTAACACACGCTTGACTTGTGAGGCTCCCTTAATAGGCCCCTCTGCATTTTCCGCAAACATTCCATTTCGTTACTTTTCTATGGATCCTAATATGTCCTTCCCTATTCTCTCTGCCAGCCACATGTGTTTAAAAAGCACAGCTAAGACATCCCTTCATCAGTGATCAGAAGAGAGATTCTCTTCTGCGTCTCACTGGATTGATCTCCTCGGAGAAAAAGGGGGACATTGTTGGGGAAAATGAATCAATTGATTCCTTTAAGCTTTGAAAATAGAGAGTGTCTTTCTTAGGTTGTGTCATTTTCTCTCAAATACTAAAACAGCAGGTAGGTCTCGTTGCCTCAGCTCTGAGACTGAAAAGTTCTGGATTATGCCATACATAATTTATAGCACTTAAGAAAAACATGATGTGATAGAAATACATTTTGATGAGCACCTACCAAATGCTAGTCATTATAGGATTCAATTTACCTATATCTCTTATAATCCTCACAAAGATGCAAAGAGGTAGCCAATAACCTTATTTTTCAATCAAGGAAACTAAGGTCAGAAGATTGAAAATAAATGAATATAAAAGCCTCTCATGGAAAAAGAACATGGAGGAGAGGAGCTTGTGAGAGTAATACATTCCATTTGTTCACTTTCTAACTGGGAAAAGATTATTGCTAATAGTTTATGTTATATTCATAGTTCAAATTCATTTCAAGAGATAGAATATTTTTCTTAACTACGAACAGGAAAACATGGAATTTTTAGGTGTATTTTTATATTGAGTTACTTCAATTTCCCCCAAGAAGCACATTTCAAATTTTTAAGAAAAATCAGCTAAGAAAATCATATTTTTTTAACATAGAGAAATACATTTTCTATAGGACTGGCCAAGCACATATGAAAATCAAAACAGTTATTATGAGAATGCTTACAGTAAAATGGGCAGTCTTACCCTGACAGTAAAACAAAAATTGGGTTAACTTTATCAGAAAATAATGTCACAAAATATTTGAAACTCTTAAATGTCTTTATAATCCTTAACTATTACTCTTACTTCTGGAAATACATCTTGAAAAGTAAATTTAAAAAATTTTTGCTAACACGGTGAAACCCCGTCTCTACTAAAAAATACAAAAAAATTAGCCAGGCGTGGTGGCCGGCGCCTGTAGTCCCAGCTACTCAGGAGGCTGAGGCAGGAGAATGGCGTAAACCCGGGAGGCGGAGCTTGCAGTGAGCTGAGATCGCGCCACTGCACTCCAGTCTGGGCGACAGAGTGAGACTCCGTCTCAAGAAAAGCAAAAAAAAAAAAAAAATTTTTTTAAACCCCAAAAGTTTAAATATCCACATTAACACACATATTGTATAGCTCTATTCAAAATACTGAACACTTGAAAACTGCATCTACGATTAAAAGGAGGGGAACGGACACATAACTTACGGCATGTTGATACAAGTAAATACTATGCAAGGATTAAATTCATCTTTGCATACTATTGTAATATTACAGGAACATGCCTGCTTTATATCACATGAAAAGATATTTACAGCTGACCCTTGAAAAATACAAGTGTTATGGGTGCTGACCCTCCATGCAGTCAAAAATTTGCGTATAACTTTTGATTCCCCCACAACTTAACTACTAATAGTCTAATGCTGACTGCAAGCCTTAATAGTCGATTAACACATGTCGTATGTTATGTGTCTTATATATTGTATTCTTACAATAAAGTAAGCTAGAGAAAAGGAAATGTTAAGAAAACTGTAAGAAAGAGAAAACGTGTTTACTATTCACTGAGTGGAAGTGGATCACAATAAAGGTTTTCATCCTCCTCATCTTCAGGCTGAAGAGGAGAAAGAGGAGGAGTTGGTCTTGGTATCTCAGGTGTGTCAGAGAGGGGAGAGGTGGAGGAAGTGGAACAGGAGGCAGGAGAGACAGGTACACTCGGTGTAACTTATTGAAAAAAATACTGCTATAAGTGGACCCACGCAGTTCAAACCTGCGTTGTCCAAGGGTCCACTGTACTTGTAAATCTAGCATGAGCTCAGAATTACATACAGATTAAAACGTGACTAAATTACCTACAGATTAAAGCATGAAATAAGTATACCAAAAGTGTTAATTTTTATCAACGATGATAACTGATGTTATGGATACTCTATTTTCTATATTCCAAATATTTTCTGAAGAACACACATCAGTTTTTAAAATTGATAAAACTAAGTCTCATGGGCGCGGTGGCTCACGCTTGTAATCCCAGCACTTTGGGAGGCTCAGGCGGGCGGATCACGAGGTCAGGAGTTCGAGATCAGCCTGGCTAACACAGTGAAACCCTGTCTCTACAAAAAATACAAAAATTAGCTGGGCGTGGTGGTGAGCACTTGTAATCCCAGCTACTCGGAAGGCTGAGGCAGGAGAATAGCTTGAACCTGGGAAGCGGAGCTTGCCGTGAGCAGAGATTGTGCTTTTGTACTCCAGTATGGGTGACAGAGCTAGATTCTGACTCAAAAAAAAAAAAAAAAAAAATCAATATCATTAACATTACATTGAAGATGAACCTTAGTGTTTGGAATGCTTTTTTAAAGGGGGATTTACGTTTATATTAAAACCTAAAATAGTCACCACCACCCCACAAAATGTTGCAAGATGTCATCTGAGTAGCATGAATTACTCCTCCACAAAACTAGATGTTTCATTATTATTTGAGAAAACTCACCTTTCAACCATCTACGATATGGGCTATCATTCATACCGAACTTAATTAGAACACAGTTTGGAAGTTGGAGGAATTCCTAGTTGAAAACAATTAAAGGGAAAGTTGTCAGGTTCACTTTTGGTTCGCTTATCTATCTCTCATAGCAGCACTGAAGAGACCTGTCTTCCCCAATCTCACTGTCTTCCCCTAGGATTATGTCATAGTGTGTAGTGTGTACATTTAGGAACCCATGGTGGCAATTAGCATCTGAGACTCCTGCCACAGTTACTAGAACGGTGACAAATGAAGGCATCCCAGGATTCTATGCTGAAAATGCTTTGATGGCTGCATTCCTTCCAAGTGACATGTCTCCTTGGTGGGGCAAGGCAATCTCATACTTTATCCTTATTTCCATTCTGTATCGAGAGCGCCTCTTCTTTCCTTCCCTCATTCCTGCTCTGAATCCTATTGTGTCACAGTTAATGTAGTTATCAAATGGAAAAAGCATGTCAGATAGTGACTATTTAAGGAGCACATTGCTTTCGCTGAGCAGATCATTACAAGTCCTTTGCTTCTCCATTGCTAAAATAAGGTTCCCTGCCTTATCTATTGCCTACCCATATCTGGGCTGGTTTTAAATGCACGTTCCGTCTCTCCTAAACTTATATATAACGACTTTGTGTAGACATTTTATCTACTTTATGCATCCTAAAGACATCATTATCTGCCAAGCAATAGGGACAATACATATTTTATATACAGATCATATGTATATATATTTTCCAAACCCCAATTTAGGGCACATGATTCATTTCTATATCTGCCTTATTTCTTTGGCTGTAGCTCATGAGAACAGGGGCCACGTTTTAACCATCTTTAGTGCCCCAGCACAGAGATTCCACTCAATTTATGTCTAAGAATGAAGGAAGGAAGGGAAGAAGGAAGGAATAAAAAATAACATGTATTTTGTAATACTTCTAAATACAAAAGCAGCAAAAGGCTTCAGAGTCACAGAATTTCTGAAATCTTTCAATAGCTCAAGAAAATAATACAGGATATCTGAAACTGGACATAGCTTGAAAGTCCAGAATATAGTCTGTTTATATGTGTAGCAGATCCGTAGAAAATTTTAGACTACAGACTACAAAATTAGGCTACATTACGATCATGCATTTGTGGTACCTAAGGGAAGATCTTAGACTAGCGTTTAGAAGACTTAATTCATAATTTCTGTCTCTATAGCCAAAGTTTAAGTAAATGTCAAGATCATTACCCAAATAATTAGAGAGATGATTTTTTTTCCTCAAATAACTTTTTCTGCGTAGCTTTTGTCTCCTATCAGATTGGAAACTCCTTAAGGTCAGAAATTCCACACTTCATTGAGTTTCCAGAATGGCCTCCCCTGAACTGTGTCCTTAGTAGATATTCATTTGATTGGTTGTTGCTTACTAGCGCCTATAGAATGAACAAGTTACAGAGATCTCACTTCTTTTGCTTTGTGTTGGTTTCTTCAGGTGCCTTAGTTCCAGTTGACCAAGATGCCTTATAAGGAGCCAATCCAGTGTGGATGAGCCCAGGGTGGTGAGGGGGTACTAATAAAATAAAAGGAATAAAAGCCGTGCCTTAACTGTTTTCAACTTTCTTATGCTTTAGCATCATCTCATGCACTTTTAAAATATCTTAAAAGTTTTCTTTCAAAATAAAGATTTAAAAGTTTTCTTTCAAAATAAAGATTTTTAAAGTTTTCTTTTAAAATTTCTAGGCTCACCCCCAGATATTCTGATTCAATGTTCCTGGATTAGAGCCCAGAAATACTCGCTTCGAACAGGCATCAACTGTCATTTATATATAGGCGTTTCATGGACCACACACTGAGAAAATGCCACTTATTTGTGTTACTGCCATAAGGAATATCACTTCTTGCTCCCCTCCCGCTCCCACTAATAGCTCTGGTCTTTACTGTTTCCCTCCAGAGGGATATAAAGAAGGCAAGGTGTGATCTTGTTCAGGCAATCTTGGTAAATCAACAAAATAAGACTATCAATGTGCAGCTTTAATCCTAGCTCCAAAGAAATTTTGTGGAAGCTATTTTTCCATTTTATTTCATTTGACACACTCCTCCGATCACATAACAATCCATGTTTTATTATAAACATTCAGCCATCATCTAAAGAAGCAAAATGATGATACATTTTACTGTTTTTCTTTAATGTCCCCTCTCAAGTTATGCTTTTCTTGTGGACTTTTGGCATGTTTAAATTATGTTCCAGCAGTGAGCCCTGTAAGAGCCTGGAAGTAGAGAGCCTCTCAATATTAGGGCGCCGAGTGATAGAAATCACGTGTAGCAAATGGGGAAAGAGTTAAAAACAAAATAAAACAAAACAAAAACTATGTTCAAAATATTTAGGCTGGGCACAGTGGCTCACACCTACATTCCCAGTGCTTTGGGAGGTGAAGGCGGGAGGGTTATTTGAGGCCTGGAGTTTGAGACTAGCCTGGCCAACATGGTGAAACCCTGCCTCTACTACAAATACAAAAATTAGCCGGGCGTCGTGGTGGGCAACTGTAGTCCCACCTACTGGGGAGGCTGTCATGAGAATCTCTTGATCCCAGGAAGCAGAGGTTGCAGTGGGCTGAGATTGCACTACTGCACTCCAACCTGGGTGACAGAGCAAGACTGTCTCAAAAAAAAAAAAAAAAAAAGAATCTCACTAAAAGCATCCTCACAGAAACATTCAGAACAATTTTTGACCACATTATCTGGGCACAGCAGCTGAGTCAAGTTGACACATAAACTAATAATAATAAAGGATAAAAAACATTCAGGTTGGGAATGTGGCTCACACTTGTAATCCTAAGGCTTGGGGAAGGAAGCTTGAGGCCAGGAGTTCAAGATCAGTCTGGGCAACATAGCGAGACTCCATTTAAAAAACAAAAACAAAAACAAAAAACAATTAGCTAGGCACGGGGGTGTGTCTGTAGTCCTAGGTGCTCTCGTAGCTGAGACAGGAGGATTGCTTGAGCCCAGGAGTTTAAGGTTACAGTGAGCTATGGTGGCACCACTGCAGTCCAGCTTGGGCAACAGAGCCAGACCCTCTCTCTCTAAAAAAGGAACAATATTCACAACAATTATGTATTTGTAAATGCACAGAGACATTTTTTGAAGAACACGCTCTGACCTACCCAGGGAAGGGCATTAGGACTGGTGGGTGGTTAAGTGACCTCTATTATTATAATAGCTTTTTGTTAGTGTCATTTAGAATTTATTTTAAGTTGTTTTTGTTTTTTTTTTTGCAATTAGCACATTTTCAAGTACAGCTTGAATATATATTTTTAAACTGGCCATAATATTAATACATTTAAAGGTACTTCATCTATCCATATCCTAAAAGTAACAGGAAATTATAACAAGAAATATTCCTATCATAAAAATTATATTGAGATATAGAAAACCTGATTGTGGTAAAAGATTCAAGGTGTATGTTAGGCAGAGTTCTTTTCAGTTATGATGAAATACCTCCATTTGTGCCTCCCTCAGGAATTTATCTACAGAAAGTTTCCTGGGAATATTTTTGGAAGAGCCTTTTTTTTTTTTTTTTTCCATGTCTCACTTGAAAGAAGATGGGGTAGCTCTTGTCCAACATACAGTATTATATATGGATGTCTTGGTAAGTTGTTAGGAAATAAATCACCTTGACAAAGGTAGTGGTGCACACACACACATACATACATGCGTACATGCATACATGGGTGTATAACCATATCTACGTTTCTTTGCAGTGGGGTGCTCTTTGTTGGTTCACAATTTACCTAGGATAAGGCAATAGGCACCAAAGGAGTAGGATATAAATATTATGATCATTGTAGCATAACAGAGAGAGAGAAAGGTAGTACAGAGTATGGTGTTCTGGTTAAATAGTGGGTCTAAGCCTTGGCTGCACATCATTATTCACCAGGAAGCTTTTAAAAAGACACAGTGAAACCCCGCCCTCATAGATCCTGATTTAATGTTTGAGATGTGGCTCAGGCAAAATTATTTTTAAAGCTCCCCAGCTTCCTCGAATGCACAGGCAGGATTTTAAAAATTACTAGATTATAATGAAAGAGTCTATAGGAGTGAGTGGCAAAGAATATTCGTAAAGTAAACATGGGTAACAATCAATTGATTAACATTTGAAACTTAAAGGATTGACAAAGAATTTTTGCTTGGACAAACTTTTGTCACCTCCTGGACCTTCTTCTAGGCCCATCTGTGCACTTTCTTGTAAAATTCAGTTTTATCAAAAGAACCCTGCTAATTCAGTTTTGCTAGAGTCCCCCATCTTTGACTACTGGTCATCTTCAATAGCTGATCAGGTTCTTCATCCTCTGCCATCCTTCCAGTGATGTCTGATCATATTAGCCTGTCTTCATAAAAAAATCCTGTTAGGTTTTAGCCAGAATCCTGTTTACCTCTCATCTTTCCTTTTAGTAATTTTCCACGCAACGACCCCAACCTGCTCCTTTGCTATAAATTCTCACTTGTCTGTGCTGTATTCAGAGTTGAGCCCAATCTCTAATGCTCACTGCAAGACTCCATTGCAATGATTCCTATACCTACTGTGATAGTCCCACGTACAGTCCTCCTTACTGTGCTTTAATAAATATCAATGAGTAATTTTTTCTTTAACAGAGTATTTTGATAATTTGTGAGATCAAGCATAAGTAATACTGGAAAGAGCTTCGAAGCCTTAAAATAAAACAATCATAGGTCACAACAAAGAAGCACAATACTTTGGGTCACACTGAAAAGAAAGAAAGACCAGACCAGAATAGAGACAATTTATTAATTCAGGATCTGAGCACTACATTTTCAACTATGCTGGCTACTGGTTCTTCTCATTTTCTTATTGAGATAAAACTAGATAAACATTTTGGAACTTGCTGCACACCCCATACAGTCTCTTATTTATATTCACAGTTCAGTTAAAATGTAGTAAAATACTCATGGATCCCATTAAGCATGTGAGCACATTTGATCTCAACAAATGTTTTCAGTTATATTTGGAATAGACTGCTTTGTAAGAAAACCTGTCCTAAACTCTGAATACACGTTTTATTTGTCACCAGTAAGGATCTCTTCAATATAGTAGTCAAATCCTCTGCTTTCAAGAACTTACATTATATGTGAGGGCAAGTCAGTTAAGCAGAATAGAAAGAGCTGTGTTTTGGAGGTATTTTTACATAGTGATGAGTACTATTGACT
Organism: Macaca fascicularis; assembly: GCF_037993035.2. Taxonomy (NCBI): domain Eukaryota; kingdom Metazoa; phylum Chordata; class Mammalia; order Primates; family Cercopithecidae; genus Macaca; species Macaca fascicularis. Next base: position 56,768,050 of record NC_088394.1, read on the forward strand.
ACATGAAACAATGTCATTCTGGAAAGTACTGGGAGTGGGGTGATGCTAGGGTCTCTGGGCAGGGTGAGGGAAAATATGTGAATTGAGGCTCAAATGACGCCAACAAAAACCTGTGATAAAGGGTGTTTTGGGGGTAGAGTAAATATAATAGGTCTGGGCAGAAATTGAGTTATTAACATCAATGAGGTCAAAGTGATTTACCTGAAAATCACCAAGTGGCCAAGTAAGTGCTCATCATCTCATGTATTAAATAGGTTCAGTGCCATTCCTGAGAACTTTTTTCTTTAACTAAGAACTACCCACATTTAGATGTCCTGCGTAGCCTCCTACTTCTGGCTAAATATATACGTATAAATACAAACTTAGATGAAATTATTTGTTCCTCATAAACTGACATTTCCACGGGATGCTAGTTTGATAATTACATCTATAAATAGTTGATCTAAAGGATCCCAACCTCAATATTGAAAGCAGACTCAAGTTTCTAAGGTAACTATTACCCTTTATAAAAATCTGTGTTTAGAGTACTTTTTCCTTCTGTTTTGCTCTGACCATCCTGGACCCATCTGTTTCCTTCCTTCTACACTTCTTTGTTTGCTCACTGAAAAGGTTAGAGTGAGGATTCGCTCACTGAAAAGGTTAGAGTGAGGATTCACTCTCTGCATATGTCGAAGTTTATGCATATGTGTCATAATTGTAATGACCTTCTTACTGCTTTAGGTTTCAAAATGGCCAGGCATTTAGAAATGTATGTAACTTTAAATAAATAAATAAATAAATAAATAAATAAATAAATAAATAAATGTTCTGCTAGACCCAAGGAGCAAGTATATACAACTTGAATAATTTCATGCATTGGTAAGTAAGGAGCAAAAACATTTTAAAATTTTGATTTATCATCTTTGTAAAATATCAGCATTTTTTTCTATGGATTTTGACATTTAAATCTTTTTTATTTTTGCTTGTTTGCTGACTTGTTTTTAACTTTAATCATGTTCAAAATCATTCTTGACATCAACATGAGCCTTTTAGATTAGCTGTTTTTGGCTATGTTTAATACAAATCAAAATTTTGTTAACATATTTGCTACAGAATAGCTCAATAAATCATCTTTTGGCTTAGAGGATTATACCTTTTGGAGCAAAATGAGATTTTTTTCAGAAGGATAATGATGTCTTAATCTGGGAAAGTTCAATAATTTCATTCTGGAATTGTATTAAGTATTGTAACTAAGTTAACTACCTTATTCAACCTGTTTTTTAAATGAACAACTATCTATCAGGTACTATGCTCATGACCTAGGTGATGAAATAATCTGTACACTAAATCCCCATGACATGCAATTTATTTAGATAACCAACCTGCACATGTACTTTTGAATGTAATATGAAAGTTAAAAAAAAAAAACAAAACTTTAAACACACTGAGAGTGTAGATATGTGCATGTGTGGGAGGTACTGGTAAATGAATTATAGTCAAAACAAAACAAATAAAATAAAATTGTTTTCTTCCTTTATGTATCATATGCTTGCAGAGGTCTTTTGGGTTTTTTTGTTTGTTTGTTTTTGTGGAAGTCACATGTAATAAATTTTAAGCTCCTTAAAATAGCTAGCTTCTTGGTTCAGAAAATACGTCTTTATCCTTTGCAATTCTACCTTAAAATATATCTAGAAAGAAAAAGGCACAGTTAATTTATTTTTCTAAAGAAATAACAGTTGCTACAAATCCTAAGGATCATATTCAGTTTTCTTATTACCTGAAGATAATTTTCAAAGGTATGTCTAATAGTTATCCTTAAATAAAGCCCAAAATCTGTATTTATTAAAACCTCTACCAAAGTCACTTTGAATTATTTTTATAATACTATTATTTATTAAATGTTAATCTTGATATCTAGAGTATATTTTTAGTGATTTTTATATATTTAATTTGAAAAGAAGTCTCTATTTGGTTCAAGGGATAAAATGATATTAGATTTTTTTTTTTTTAAGTGGGACAATGATGGCTAACATAGGAGGCTTGGATGTACAGAGTTTGTATTTTGAACCTAGAAGAGAAACTGGCACATAATTGACACTCAACAAAAGGGGTAGAAGGAAGGAAGGATATAGAATTCTCCTACTGTCATTTACTACCCAAGTTAGCTTTTTTCTTTATCCCAAGATATGCAAATATGAAGCTTATTACATGTCTCTATATGATAAGGCTCTATCATCCAATTTGTTTGATATATTTTACTGGAATAGCCATTTTTGCAATATATGTGATATTAGATAACACTGTCTCCTTTAGAAAAGGAGAGACTAAAAAGGCTTTTCTAGCTAATTTCTGTAGCTAGTCATAAGAAAGTAGCAGTTAATTTGATTTCATTCTTGATAAGAAGCAATAAATATGATCTTTGGCAATTATGAGAAAGAGATAGTGCACATCAGGTGATTTCACAAAGAAGCAGTTGTTTCTGAATTCAAAAACCAAAATAGATCAGCTTCAGTTTCAACGTTGAACGCATAGCTGCATTTTAAAAGTTCAGAGAGTCAATACTGTTGTGTGTTTATTGAAGTCATAGTTCTTTTTTTCTTGGATCTTGAAACTAGATTAGGCATATTATGAAAACAGACTTTTCATAAAGATTCCAAAAAGATTTAAATGACACATGTATAACTAATTTAAAAATTAAATTGTGTTTCTAAAGTAATAGAATCAACAAGAAAAAATTTAAATATAGATAATAAAGTTTTGTTTCATTCCTTAATCAAGTATGCTGTCTGTACAGTTTAATGAGCCTTTTATGTTATCAGAAAAAATTATAACAGTAAGTAGAATTTAGGGTGGGTCTACCGAACTCCGTTCATGTGTATGGTTTGATGAAAAAGTCTAACTTATATATTAGGAAATTATGAAATTAAGGGAAACTGTAAAGAACTTTATTTTCTGCCCTAATTATTTATTTTGTTACCATTTATTGTATCAGAATAGACTCATGAATTCCTCATTTATTCAATGGATTGTTATATAATATAATCTTTATTATTTTGATATTCAGGATATCCCAGAGTGGGAGTCATATCAATTTATTTCTGTGTCCTTTTGAAAAATCTTCATCATCTTTTATTGTCTATCTCTAACTTATAACTTAAGTAAAATTACATGATGTCATGCACAGCATCAATCCTCACTATGTTATAATTCCATTGCCCCACTACTGGCCTTTGTAATAGTGTTGTCATACATTTAACCTCTAAGTATATTGTAAACCTCAAAATACATTGTAATTGCTTCATATTTTACACAACTCTTAAAGAAATTAAAAAGAAAAGTACTTTATAATTATTTACATATTTATAATTTCTGACCCCAAGTTGCTTTGTGTAGATCTACATTTTCATCAAGTATTATTTTTTCTGCCCGAAGAACTTTTTTCTAACATTTTTGTAGTACAAGTCTGCTGGTGAATTATTGCAGCTTTATATACCTAAGAAAGTCTTTATTTCTTTCTTCATTTTTGAAAACTCACTTTACCATGTACTGAATTATCGGTTAACATTTCTGTTTGTTTGTTTGTTTTATTTTGTGTGTTTTTCTTTTGTTTTTGAGAAGGAATCTCGCTCTTGTCACCCAGGCTGCAGTGCAATGGCACCATCTTGGCTCACTGCAATCTCCTCCTCCAGGGTTCAAGAGATTCTGCCTCAGCCTCCCGAGTAGCTGGGATTACAGGCACCTGCCACCACACCTGGCTAATTTTTGTATTTTTAGTAGACACTGGGTTTTACCATGTTGACCTGGCTAGTCTTGAACTCCTGACCTCAAGTGATTCACCCACCTCAGCCTCCCAAAGTGCTGGGATTATAGCCATGAGCCACAGCACTCGGCATAATTTTATTTATTTATTTATTTTTTATTTTATTTATTTATTTATTTTTTAGTAAACTTGTTGCTCCACTATCTTGTGACATACATTGTTTTTGATGAGAAATTTGTCAATCTTATCTTTATTTATTTGTTGAAAATGTCATGTTCTTCAGTTGTTTTTTAAACATTCCCTTAATTACTGGTTTTAAGTAGTTTGTTTATGATGTGCTTTGGCATTGTTTTCTTCATATTTCCTATGCTTGGGCTTTGTTGAGTTTCTTGAATCTGTGAGGTTAAAATTTCATCACATTGGGAAACATTTCAGCCATTATTTCCTCAAATATATTTTTCTGTTGCTTCATATGCCTGGTTCTTTTCCTTCAGAAACTCCCAATATACATCTATTGGTCCACTTGAAGTTGGTATACAGTCTATCAATGATCTGTTCATTTTTCTTTCCCTGTGGTTCTGCTCTCTGGGTTTCACTTTGGATAGATTTCATTGCCATGCCTTCAGGTTCACCAATTTTTTTCTCCGGCTGCATCTCCTCTGCTGTCAATCCAAATCTCTGACGTTATCTCAGACATTGTAGTTTTCAAATCTAGAAGTTCAATCTGGAAGTTTTTGTGTCATCCATGTTTCTAATTAACATGTTTAATACTTTCCCTTGAACATAGAGAAATGTAATAATAACAGTAGTATGTCCTCATCTAGTGTTCTGTTATTTCAATCTGTCTCTATTGATTTGTTTTTCTCCTCCTTACGGATTTTACTTTCCTTTTCTTTGCTTGCCTTGCTATTTTTGATGATATGCCATACGTTGTGAATTTTAACATTTTTGGCACTGGATATGATCATATTTCAATAAATATTCTTGAGCTTTCTTTTGAAATAGAGATAAGCCACTTGGAAAGATATAGATTCTTTTACAACTGTTATTAAGGTATGTTACATAACATTAGAGTGGACTACATCTAATTTTGCCTACTGAGGCATTAGTTTTCTGAATTCTGTATCTGATATCCTGTGAAAGGTGAGGTTTTTATTTCTGGTTGCATGGTTCTTTCCCTTCCCTCAAGTAGTTTCTCTCAAATGTGTGTTTGTCAATAATGAGAAAAAAATGAAGATTTGACAGAATGCTCTACTGATCTCCAGAACTTTCTCTCTACAGAACACTTCCCTAGAGTACATTGACCTGCAAACTCTTCCCATCTTCTCCTCCCTATTTTAAATGCCTCCTATTTACCTCATTGGTGAGGGAAAAATTTCTACGCAGCAGTTATGATGCTAGCCAAACACATGTTGTAATTGAACACTGGACAGATGAGATGACAACAGTTTGTTAGCCACATGTACATTGAGCCTGGGGAGGAGGATATCACATGCAACACAGGGCCACATGGGAGTTGCACTTGGAAATGGAGTGAACAGCTTTTGGCTGTGGGAGGCAGGGTTTGTATCACTAAGAAGGCGTGGTGACTCCTGGTTCCAGTGGAAGAATATGATTGGCTTGTTGGAATAATTCCATGGCCCATCAGGGAACTGAACCCTGCTATTCAGACTATGCAGCAACTGTTTTTGGTTCCCTTGTTAAGAGGGCTCACTGGCTAGGGGAGCTTATTAATGGGAGCAGAATTAGGAGAAAACCTTTTGGTTAGGCTATTCAAGTCCCTCTTGGATTCACACGATATGAAGGCAGCATATAATATTGGATCTGAATTTTAGATCTTATGCCACACTTTACAGACCCCTAGCCTCATCCCTTCAACTGCAGGAGAGGCTATGCTCTAAATGGGTTCTCCCTCCCAGCACTGTAGTCTAGAAAAACTCACCAGACCATGACCTGGGGGCAATTGCAGGGTTTAACTCTCTCAGGCACCACTGCCTTGTACAGTCAAATGTGCAAGATCATAACAATGTTATTTCATATATTTTGTCTGTTTGTTATGGTTGTTTCTAGTGAAATGATAAATCTGGCACCTATAACTCCATCTTTGCTTTAGCTTACATTTTAGAGAACTTTGACAGGATACTCATGATAGCCTGAGGTTTCTCAGAATGTTTATTACTATTAACTGAATAATGAGTATTTGGCCATCAAGAGGAGCATTTCACTAGGATTACTTTTCATTTCTCTAGAGTCCTAAAACTAATGTGGGAAGAGGAAATATAAAAGTAAAGAAAAATATGTTGAATATTGAAAAAAGGGAAACAGTTAATTATATTCCAGTAAACAGAACAGGGTCCTTAACGTTAGCAGTCTCCTGACTTTCTTCCCCTATACTTGACTCTGGAGGCTCATAGTTTTCAAATAGAAGAGACTTTTAGGGAGTGGATTTTGAATAAGTTACTAAAACTCTCTAAATCTCAATGCCTCCATCTAAAAAAATAAGTATAACAACTTCATCAGTATTTGTTGAAAAGACACGTGGTAAAATCTCACATAGGTACTCTACACATGGTTTAGTGCACAATAAGTGCTCAATAATATCATTTCCTCTGAGCCATTTTGATCAATTTTTTTTTTTCTTGAGATGGAGTTTCTCTCTTGTTACCCAGGCTGGAGCGCAATGGCGTCCTCTCAGCTCACTGTAACATCCACCTCCCGAGAGGCTCTTGCCTCAGCCTCTCAAGTACCTGGGGTTACAGGTGCTCATCACCACACCTGGCTAAATTTTGTATTTTCAGTAGAGATGGGGTTTCACCATGTTGACCCGGCTGGTCTTGAGTTCCTGACCTCAGGTGGTCCACCCACCTCGGCCTCCCAAAGTGCTGGGATTACAGGCATAAGCCACCACACCCGGCCTTGATCAATTTTTAAGAAGTTTCCTTTCTCAAAGTTTCTCCATCTCCTTTTGTACAAACATAAGTTATTTTACCAACTAGCTGGTTTCGATTTTGTTTTTGCCATTTTCCCTTTTTGTATCCTCACTCTGGGAGGCTATAAACCATGCTGTGTCCATAAGTAAATAAAAAAAGTCCTCAGCTTCCCCCAACAAAGAATATTTTTTGGCAAACACACTGCACTTACACGAGGTGTCATGATTTCAAAGCCTCTCCAAGGAGTCCAACAAACATATCTAAGAAAAGGTAATGGAGTGATTATGACTTCTTTTCAAGGCAGCAAGACCATTCTTCCAAAAGAAAGTCAGGTTGTGTAAAGAGTCCCTTGCTTATCTTAGAAGACCTTTAGAAGCAGAAAAAAAAAATACATACGGACAAAGATTAAAGTATTGTTAGCTCAAAGAAGCAGAGTTTACTTGAGAGCTATGAATTATTTTAAAAACTTTGCTGTAGTAAATATATAGAAAACTATACTCTTTCTGATTATGCTCAATCCATATGATGGACAATTTTGTTAAGAAGTATGTATTGAACAAAAAATCAGTTTCAATATATTGTACACTAATGTTTTAAAATAAAGATGCTATGAATTATATAGGTAAGAACTCATTTGCAGTAACATTTCAACCCTTCAATGACTAGTTCTGTGGCCTTGAGAAAATTATCTAATATCTCTGAATCAGCTTCCATCTCTGTTAATTATGAATATTAATAATTTTTTTCTGATGGTCAAATAAATCAACATAAATAAAGGATCAGCTCTGGTCCATAACTCATAAAAGACCCTCAATGAATGATTGCTCTGCTGCTGCTAGCGTGACTACTAGTAAGCCATTAACTATTACCACATTTATCATTAAATGTCTGTTTTCAAACAATGGACATTTTTAGATTCTTCCAATGCTTGCCAAAAGCAGATCTTTTAAAATCAAAACAGGGAAACAGAAAGAAATGAAATATTACAAGTATGCTGATAGAAACTCAAAAATACAATCTATCATGAAGGAAAACATGGCAGTTAAAGTATAAACAATTATTGCTCACATAAAAGAGCAGAAAAATAGAAAGAAGGAAATAGCATTCTACCATTTTAGCACATTTTTCACTTGTATATTCACTCATTTATTCAACAAATACTAAACTTGCATAATATTACAGTCACTAGTCTGGATGCTAGAGACAAAGAAATTAACAAAACTTGTAACAAGTTTCTTACAGGTTGAATTTTAGCAAAGAGAGCTAAAGAACGAATATCATATCATGGCATGTCCTATTCTACCCTTCCTATTATAACCTATATCTCAGAGGGTGATATATTTACTATGGAGAAAAATAAGAAAGAAAAGAGAAAGAAGAAGTATAAGGGATATCAATTTTAAATAAAACCACAAGAGAAAGACTCAGTAAGAAAATATAAATAAAGACTTGGAGAAATTGGGACTTTGATCTTACTGGATAACTGAAGAGAGGATATTCAAGGCAGAAGAAAACCAAAACATCAGCTCTGATATAGAAATGTGCTTGGATGGTTGATAGAACAGGAGAATACCAATGCAGTTAGAGTGGAGTGAGCAAGAGATCAGTCCTATGATTTGAGGCCAGAGAATTAATGAGGGCAGAGAGCTCAAATCATGTAGGACCATGTAGATTTTTCTATGCACTGTGGTCTTTTTTTTTCTTTTGTCTCAAAGAGATAGGGAGATTATTCTAGTTTCTGTGCTGAGCACAAATTAAAAGAAAAATAGAGAGGTAGGGAGAAAAATTAGGAAGTGAAGAGTGGTTGGCTTCAAGATATTTTTAATGACAGTATTGGTGAAATTTCCAGAGTAATTGGATATTGGGTGTAAGAGAAAAGAGAGAAGTCAAGGATAACTCCAAGGTTCTGGCCTGAGCAACTGGTAGATTGGAATTTCCAGGTAGAGAGATAGAACAAAAATAATGCAAGAACAGATGGAGGCAGTTGGAAGATGATGAAATCAGGAGTTCAGTTTTAGACATATTAATTTGGAGATTATTTGACAAGCCCAAGAGTCATGGAAATATTTGGATACAAGTCTGGAATTTAGGTAGAAATCCAGACTAGAAATGATACTTGGGGTCATAGGTACATAGCGTATTTTTTCCCATATATCTTTCTTTTTTTTCTGAAGATGTGTAGAATTTATATATCATTTGTTCAGCATTACATTAAAATGACTTTAATATTGCCTCATAATATTTAATAAAGGGAGCAGAAGGCATCTGGAAGATCTGGGTATAAATGGTTGGTTCTACTAGATATCCTTTTGATATTTTTGAGCTTGAACATGCTTTGGTGAACTTTAAGCTACTGGTTTATTATAAGAGATAATAATAATTACCTTCTAAAATTTTTGTCAGAATCACATATTATAATACTATTCTTCCTAATTTTAGTATCTAATTGTTGAGTGGCAAAGGATGTGCAATAATGTATTAAGTGCTTCATATACAACATCACGTTTAATCCTTACTCAAAAAATAGAAATAGGTGGAATTATCCCAATAAGAATATTGAGCAAGATTGAATGTGAATATAGCTAGCAAGTAATAGAATCAAAAGTATCTATCATGTCATTGCTTTTGTTTTGCTTTATTTTGTTTCTATATTTGCTCATATAAATATGAGTCTAAAATGCCAGAAATAGAAGAGGCACACAGTAATTGATCACTATATTCATTTATTACACATGGTAGAAGGTTGAGCATCAGCATTAAAGCAACATCTAACTGATTTTCTATGAGTCAAACAAAATTATCATTCTAATGAATAATATATGTATTTTTTATAGCAATGTACTTTCAAGTGCAATATTTTAGTTAAGCCATGCTTACAAATTTACATCCGTAGGTAAATTTCAGGTACTCAATCTATGGGATGGTTCAAGATGCCCAACACCTTACTTGGTGAATTGTTCTGAGATCAATGGAAGAGTGGATTCATGGAGCCTCTGTCATTCACCCAAGTTGTCTACTTCTCCAATGTTCTATGAAAGACCCTCTGGTACACTATACTATCTCCTTCCAGTGCCTGCCTTTGAGGAAGATCAATTCCAGTATCTAAGAGTAGCCTCAAATTCATGTGCTAGAGGAAACCAGTCCACTAAGTGGCAAACACAGTTGAAAAATATGGGTAGTAAAATCCTAACTCTTTAAATGACTACTGTTACCAGCAAGTCAAATAGAAGAAACTCTCATTTTTTATAAATGACTAAAATACTATCTATTCCTAGTGGCGTTTAAAGAAATCTTACTGTTATATATCATATATGTTTCCCTTTCCTTATATAGCAGAGAAATTTCTGGACAAGGAATCTGTGCCCAGAGTAGCCATGTACGTGGTAGGAGCACAAGGGTCTGGCATGAATTTGTGCTTTCATCATCCCACACATGTGAGTCTGATTTATGTGGGTAGTTTCTCAGATATTTAAGTGTTCTCATATTTAAATTGGAAAGGGCACCCTGGTCTTTTAGAATTTACATGATGACCAAAGCATGTACATTATAACGCATAGATAACTTATTGTTAGTGATAATACCAGTGACATTTTAATAATTTTAAAACCCAATAATTGTTGTGTACCTGCAGACTAAACAAGTGGTCAAAGTGTTTATGCAGGCTTGCTAAAATAATCCTTGCAATGGCCCTGGAAGGTAAGTATTATAATTATATTTATTTTGGAGATCAACAAAATAGCAACTGAGATACAAGAGGTTAAGTATCTTGCTCAAAGAAGTATAGCTACAGCTTGAACTCCTGCCTTTCTAATTTAAGGTCCTTGCTCTTAAATGTAGTTCTTTAGAGAAATACTGCCCAACAGAACTATCTTTAATGAATAAAACATTCTATATGTGCTCTGCCAATATGGTAACCACTAGCTACATATGCCTACCAAGCATTTGAAATATGATGAGAAAGATAGAAGAACTAAATTTTTAAATTTATGTAACGTTAATGATGATTTAAATTAAATAGCCATCCATACGTAGCTATTGGCTACCATATGAGACAGTGCAGTTCTAGAATAAAGATCTGTTAAACTGTGATATGCTCCAGGGCGTGTATTATGTCTCATCTGGCTTTGTGTTGGAGCTAATACGAACTTTGGCACGTAGGTGCACGATGAATGTTTTCAGCAGCCAATGGAGAGATACACTGATGAGTTGTACACTTAACTGGCTTGTGTTTGTCCCATCACAGTTTCCTTTTTCCATACCTTCAGCGTATTATAAGTTCTTGCTTAGTGAACCCTTCCTTGATTTCATTTTAATATACTCTGCTGGATTTAGGTGCCACAAGGGCCACTATTTCCTAGAAAAGGAGTATATATAATGGTTGAGAGCCTGGGCTTCTAAATAGGACTGCTGTGCTACCCATTCATTCTGACAACTTCTGAGCTGAGTTGCATTTTTCAGGCAGCTCACTGAAACTCAGGGCATCTTCGTTTCTTGGTCTGTAAGGTATATATAACAAAACTTATCATCATGTGAGGTGTTGGAAAGATAAATAGAGATAGACCTTGCAAAGCACTTTGCAGAATATCTGGCAGGTAGATTAGGGTCAACAAATATTAGCTACTTATATTATTTGACTTTAATTATTCCTACTTCTGCTCTTCTTTTGAACCTCTAACACATCACAAATGTAACATCTCAAGAATGTCTTATAGAAAACATTTTTGGACGTTTATTAGAACTGAATTCAGAGAATGCTGACTTCTATCCTTTACTTAAACATCCATTTATTTTTGAGCTGTAAGAACTTCCCAGGCTCTTGAGATGAAACAAAGAATGTAAAGGTAATAGGCACATCATCTACTGCCTCTAAGAAGCTCACAGTGTGGTGTGAAAGACAGCTAACAAGCATGACAGATTAGTATGAATGTTATACAGGAAATGAATATGATGGAATAATCATTACTACTGGATGGGTAGGAGTTGTCCAGGAGGTCTTCATGGAAAAGATGATAGCTGACTGACAGGAGCACTAGGCATTTGCTGAATGCATATGTCATGGAGCCTTCAATCCGTCTATCTGATGACTCTTTGGAGCTTAAATAAATTTTGAAAAGTAGTTCCTTTTTCTGTGTCTGTCTCTGTTTTTGTTTCTATATCTGCCTCTCTCTGTCTCTCTCTCTCTCTCTCTCTCTGTATCTGTGTGTGTGTGTGTCTTTCACTCTCTCTCTCTGTTTCACCATGACTCCTTCTGTGCAGGTTGAGTTAAAATGAGTTAAACAAAAAAAATCCCAGAAAGTAAATGTCACTGTTGCTGACAGATCTTGCTTGTAATTTTGCTTATCCAAGCCTTGCTTCCTCCACCCAAAACAACTTTTCTTTTTAAAATAGTAAAATGGAAACTAAGTCCAATTATTAGTATGTAATTACCTTTGAGTTCTCAAACTAGAGCAGCCATCAGATTAGAGACTCCCTCCCCCCTTTTTATTTCAGCAAATCCAGATGACAGGAGTATCACAAAAAGAATACAATTCTTTTGCATATTTAAAAAAAGTATGTGAAATAATTGCCACAGCTGGTAAATTGGTTATGGGCAAATCTGGAGAAGGAGAGCACAGGATGTGCTGAAAAGCAGCTTGAGCCATCCATCACTGGAATTATGTGTGAGTCCCAGAGAATCTGCACAGTCTTGTCCTGCCAAGACCCCTCGTATAACTATGCATAGCCCATGCTACCAACACGACACATTGCACAAGAAATTACACATTTTAAATTAGGTGCCTGAAAGAGATGCTCTAGCTGCAAAGTGGAGGCAGCTGCACTAAGATATTTGGCCATATCTATTTTCTGTGGCTTAGCTCAATTTATTAAGAAGGAGCAGCATGTTTTAGATCTCTGTGATGAAGGCGCTAAGGCATAGTGATGAAGAGACTGAGTTCTGGATGTAGTGTTGATTCCAATCCCATCACTTGTTATTCCTACTTGTATGAGCTTGGGTAAGCTGTTTAACCTCTTATGTGCCCTAGCTTACACGGCTGTACATTAGGGCAATAATAGCACCTAATTTATAGTGTTATTCTGATAATTCAATAAGGTAACATATAAAGTGTTTAGCTAGTAGCTGTCATAGTTAACGGCTAATAAAAGTTGAGTATTGCCTCGTCTATTATTCTGCCAGTTTAGATTGTGTCTTTGTGCACTGTGTTCTTCCAACTCATGTGGTCATCAAACGGTTGCTCAGTGAAAGAATGAGTAAATAAGCACCTTATCTTTATATAGGTTTTGAAATAAATCAAATAAATTTTTTCTTTGATTTCAGTCTTGCAATAATAACATATTTTATTCTATAATTTGAACAAGTGATGCCTTTAATTGGAAAATCACATTGTTAAATATCCATAATGCTCAGAAATGATAAATAGATTATTTTTAGGATTTTTCCATTTTTCCTGTTGATATTCTTTTATCACTTATTCATTTTGTCATTGGTTAGTACTCATTTGCAGACAAAAGTTACCAATGTTAATATGTATACATATGAAAAATGTCATAGATTATCATGAAAAGATGGAAGACTTAAGTAAATCATGAAAGTTCACTCTTGCACATGAACTTTCATTGAGAACCACCCTACAGATGTCTTGGCATGAAAGACATAGAATTTTCTTCCTGTATTTTGTCACAAGGGACAATATAGTCTAAGAGTGGAGTTAGAAGTTAGATACCACTAGAATATGACATCTAGATTGGGTGTAACGCATTATTCTTATTAACTGTAACTAAGCACACATTGTGAAGATTTGAGCTTCAGAGAAATTTTATAAAATATAAATAAAGACACCTAACATTTCCTTTAATGAATATCCTGGGCAGCATTAAAGAGGAAATGAATCATCCCAGGTGTCTTGAGGAAACCGTTAAATCAGTGACTGCATTGCCATTGATCAGGAATGTTTTGTAAGTTTTGAATTGTTCCTTTGCCCAGCACACATTCCCAGCAAATGTGTAATGAATTTTACTAAAATCCACTGGAGTGATGCACTTACACTTCTCTGCTTTTTATGAGATCTTTATTTCTAAACTCACCTCTTCTCTTGTTCCATGCTTATTCCCAAGCCCTCACTGAAGTAGAGGGGTTCTCCTTGTTAGGGTTATTATTTGGATGGTGCATTTTTTCCTACGCATTTTTTTTCAGTATTTTCTACTATGGATAAGTAGGAAGCTGTAAATCTGCAGATTTTACCTTCTTTAAAGATTTCCTTCAGGTAGAGCAGGGGGTGGGCAAACCTGTTTGTATCTTTTACTGCAGCATATTCAATTCCAGCTTTACTATTCACAAAATACATCTTTATTTTCTAAAACTATCTCATTTTTTAAAAAAATCTGGGAGTGTTTATTTTGGCTCATTCTTTTGCATTCCCAAATGGTAGCTCTCATTGGTCTCTCAGAGTGTCTGTGAGACTTCTTTTCTCACTTGCATTAACAACCATATGCCTTGGTAAAGAGAGTGGTAGTACTGGGATTCCTTCGAAGGTTTCCCATTAAAATGTAAGATGTAGTAGGGAAAAAAAAGAGCAAGTTTTCAGTAATAATGTTTTATCTTAATGTTGTCAAGTGACTTCTGGAGTTATCACTGGCACATTTGTGAATATTTGCCTCAACTACAGAGTCTGCTTTACAAAATCGTTTTGTGCTAGAAGAGACTATTTAAAATTGTACTCATGGTGCTGTCTCCAGGCAGGAATCTGTTATTAGCAGTAGTCATAAGGAAGGCTGCAGACGTGTCATGACATTGGTTGCCCTCAGGACAAGAGTAGATCAAGGCTTTCGGAGGAAAGAACAGAGAGGGAGCATTACTCCTCGTCACTGCCAGAATTTGTGGCTACCAGCAAAGGATCATTCTGAGCCGCAACTCAGGAAATTGGGAAAATATGGCAGCTCCTACACTGATGATTGCTCCCCTCAGCCTTCCCTCTTCAGGGCTGTTGTCTGTGGGGACTCTACTGAGGTACACGGTCATGGCAGAGTTTCCCCTGCAAATAATTGAAAAAATTACTTCATCCATGTATAGAGGGGATTCAAGGTCCATGCAGTGAGCTGAAACAGTAACACTGTTTTTACATACCTGTACACACCCACACCCAATGTACACACGTTGTTTTGACAATAATGGCTATGAAGTGAGTGTTTAAATGACTAATATGTATCCAAGGTAGAGGGGGGAGTTATCTTCCATTAATCAGAGGAGCTTTTGAAATGCAACAAAATAGAATTGAATTGAAACAAAAATATTTATATACCACAAATTTGAAACAAATATTTACTAATCCATTCCTCCCCTCTCCAAAACAAAATATGTGAATGGCTGAGAGATTGTGTCATATCAATGCAATTATATAATTCTTTTGTATTCTGAGCTTTTCTTAAACAAAACAGAGACTACAATAATAAAAAGGAAAGGCTGTATGAAATTTAGGAATGTACCTATTTTAGTTTGAAACTAAGTAGTATTGAATATGAAACTTGCAAATCTTTGGTTCTACTTCCTTTTATTCAAAGATCAAAATGTTCTTTATACACAGAAGAAAAAAATGCTGAGTACATTTTGAATTCAGTAGATATCACCAACTCTTTTTTTTTTTTTTTTTTTTTTTTAAGTGTTCTGACTTTGGCAGAAGCCAAGAAGCAGTTTGCAAAGCACTTTTCCTTAATATTTAAATTCCCTTTGAGGTTTAAGAGAAATTTAATCCACATGTTTCTAATTCATTTGCACTCAACTCATAAAAAATGTTCTTCGATTTGATCTCATTGTGGTCCAGGGGCATTAAAAAGCTTTCAAATGAGCCTTCCTCCTTGAATTGAAATCCAGATGTTGTGTTTTGTCAGCTCTAAGCAAATTTGAAACTCAAAAAAGTCTTGGTCATAAATGAGAAGGCACAGATGGTTTTGGAATGGAGGGAGAAAAAAAATTCACAGATAATAGAAACTCTCTTAAAACATAAGGAACTATCATTTTTTAAGAATTTCATTCAACTGGTGAGTAACATTATGCTCATTTAAAGATGGCAGACTCTGCCTCTAAAGGAAATTGAATGATCTGGGGCCAAACTGTGAGTGAGAATACAGCCAGGAATAGATTCTCAGAGCCCTTCTTTATACTAATCACGAGTAGTGATTAAAATAAATAAATAGTAGGAGGGTGAAAAGGATGGAACCAAATGCTAAAGCCATATGGTAAAACCATCAGGGAGAGGGAAAAAAAAAGGTTATTTTTCACATGTCAAATATTCCCTCACATTAGCCACCAAGAAGATGGGGAGGGTAGATGGGATTGAATATTATGCAATATAAGGCAGAAACAGTCACATTCTAAACAATTTTATTTCTGGCATTTCCCAGGAAGTTCAGCATTTCAACATTCAAATCCAGCCACTCAATTTAAGGCATTTTGAGGCAAAATATGATTCCATTTCTCTTAAATGTGAAGTCTATTTTAAAAATACTTATTTTGTCTACATCTTTGAACCAATATATCTATTTGTACAAGCATAAACATATTATTAACTGCCAATGAGTAGTCTTTTTTACCTTAGAATATAGACTAATTTTTCTGCCTCATCTATAGTGTTTTCTAAAGCAGGATGAATTTACCAAAATGTTATGCACTTTATACTAAAGACATCTAACAACAACAGTTTTGAAAACACCATAAAACTACTTTGATACAAACTCTGTAGCTAAACATTGTTTTATTTAGTTTAGCTGGAGTATAGATGTTAGTTGGTTTTTCCATTAAAAAATCCTTTAGAATCAAATGAGCCTCAGTTCAAATTCTAGCTCTGTATTTACAAACTAGGTGACTTGGGGAATCGTCGGCAGTATTAAAACTCAGTTGCTACACTTTTGGTTAAAATAATCGGGGAAAGATGTTCTCTTTGGGGCTTACTAAGAAGACAGGTTTGACATCTGCAACTGCTTGTAGCTTCTTCTGGTATGAATGGAAAGTCTGTCTGTGGATGAAGTCCCCATGGAAGAGAGCGAAAAAGAGTATGAGTTCTGACGGCAATTGACTAAGTGCCTGGAATCAGCTATACCTGAAATCTTCCAACTACATGAGACAATTCATTCTCCCTTTAGCATAAGCCACTATGAATTCAGTTCTTCTTAACAGAAGTGTGTTGTGTAAATGCAAAGTATACATAGATAAATGCATTTTATCCATTCACAGTAAGATGTTTTTCCTAAAAAGGTGACCAATCACAATGTTTTCTCTTCTTACTGTTGCTGTTATTCCTGCTGTTGATTATTACTTGTGGCCTAAAGTAACAATAAAATATAGCTTCATTTTTTTTTCATCCTGAGCATGATCTAAATGGTTATTTTGGTTCTTAGTCCCAGTCCCGAAACCCCACAGAGCTTTAGGCATAGGCAACTACTTTGTTCAAAGAAAAAACTCACTCCTCTCCTTAGATATGCCCAGCAGGTCTATTAAACTACTGTGATTTTTCAGCCACTTGAAGTTACTGCATGTTGCTTACAACTGTGTTTCAACAGATCCTTCACATTTTTTTTTCTTTTTTTAATTATTTCTCTGCACGTGGGTGCACTATTCAACACCTGCTTGGGTAGCCTGATACCGTTGATTCTACATGAGTTCTACTGCGTCTGGTTGTTGACCACCTGATACTGGCATTTTCTTTTGAGAGTGAATCTTAATTTATATCAGTAATGTTGGTAAAGGAACCAGGCAGAGAAAAATTCTAAGGATAAAAATTTTGTTCAGAAGTAGGAAAAATAAGAAAATAACTGTTATGCCAAATACAAAAAAAGTGGCAAATAGTGGAAATAAATGTAAAAGGACCATCTTTTTCAATTATGGTTGAAGGAAAGAAAACTTAAGACCTCTGGGAAAAGGAGCCACATTTGAATTACTTTCTTTTGTATCCCAGGAGCTAGCACAGTAAGAAGCACTGTCAGAGCTTCTTACTTTCATTTGTGTAAGGACTGGGCCAGAACTGATGGCGAAGACCTCAGCAAAATAGATGGTAGAAATAGTTTTTAATGCTTAGCTTTTTTCTCATGAGTGTCCATATGCAATTGTTAGGAATCATAAATGTATCTCTAGTCCTAATTTATGGAGGTTTTGGGGGAAGTTTATTTGGGCAATGACAGAGTTACTTTTCAGCTATGTAGTCTCTAGTTGATAAGTAAAGTTTCCTAAATTCTTTCCTATCACTAGCATCTAAACACTTCCCTTGGATACTAAGAGATTAGGAGAAAGAGAAAACCCAATTACAGTATTTTGGGGCTTGGTTTAGCAGCTGGTGGAAAGTTACATTACAGCTCTGTGAACGGTTGGTTAGAAATGGAGGATAGTACTGAACAAACACCAACACACTCTGTCTTCTTTGGGTCAAATGTGCCTTTTGTGATGGCCAGTGCATCCCTAAAACTTTTTATTAGTGACAAGGACATTCATAACTAGCATCCATGTCTGTAGTTTTGACTCCTTCTCCCCTGACCCCACTAATGCTCTGATGTAAATGTTATTGTTACACATTGCATGTCACTCTTGTATTCCTCCAGGAGATTATTAGTTCTTATCACAACATAATGTTTCCCTGATATTTTTCAAAACATTGATATATGACGTCCAGTTGACCTTGCTTGCCCATTCTGTGTCTTTCCAAGGGTAGAGATAACCAATGCAAGGTGATCTACAAAGGGAATTTGTCTTGGTGTCGGTGTATATATACTGTGAAAAAATGTGTGTGCATATGTATGTGTTTGTATGTATTTTAAATCACTTACTTTAACAGAGATATCACACTGCCAGTGCCATTTTTAAAACCAAAGGGTTTAATTGGATAATCAATGGTGCTCTAAAGTGATGAGACTTGATGGCTCAATCAGAGAATAAAAGGGTATTCCAACAATTGTGCTAAACCCTGCAAAGCTCAAATAATCTCAATTTTCAAACTAACTTGTTATTCCAAACTGCCTGATCTTTTTCATTGACACCACTAAATAACCATTCCTAAGGGAATTGTGGATATTTGCACATCAGCCAATTCAGCTTATATTCATTAATATTTCCATTTTTGTTTGAAAATAAGTGCTTGTGAAATTACGTAAATACCCACAGTGATCTTTATTTTACTTGATACTATAATGAAAAGAGGGTAAAAGTTAAAAATGCTTATAACAGAAAACTATTTTATGTGTGATAAGAAGGGACCCACTTCTCACTGTCATTCAACTTTGTGTTTATTCTGTAAAGTCAAAGAACAAAATTAAATAACAAGGCTTACATGCTTCAAACAATATTTTTAGAGATGATAGTTAAAATGTGAGGTGTAACTAGAGAACTTAAAATCACGCTTTAGTTCTCTGGTAATGGAATTCCTCTTAAACCACTTTTGCCATGGATCTAAGAAATGTGTTGCAGAATGAGAGACCATAGAGGTTGCTTCCTTATGAACAAGTTGCAGTGACAAACTTTCATCTGAAGTTCACTACTATGATTTCTTTATATCCTGAATATTTTTGATATCTTAATCATTTTTATAACCTAGCAGAGTGGATAGAAATCCCAAGGCATATCACTCCAAATCAATGACAAAGAACATTCTACTGATTGCTAAGGATTAAAATATTTTATTTCTACAGAATATCAAAGATAACTGTATAGCTTTCCCATCATGTTCTTTGTTTTACCTTTAAAGTTATAAACAAACACTTTACTGATTTTTTAAACAATGATGCTCCATTTTGATCATTACCAGCATCTCAATGATATCTTCTGTCAGGTTCCCAGGTGAATTCAGAGATGGGTGAGTTCCTATTTTACATGTCTTAGTGTGACTGTTTGGTTAACAACTATGTTAAACCACGTTCATTCCAGTTCTTTTGAGGCAGGAGACCTACAGGGCTCATTTCCCAGTTCAGACAGGATAAAGTGAAGAAACTGGTCAGAACCAACAGATGGCAATGAAAGCAACCTGTAGTTTCCCTCATTGCTCATCAGCATGAGACACTCCCACCAGCGCCCTGATGGTTTACAAATGCCACGGGAATGACCCGAAAGTTACTGCCCCATTTCATGGCAGCGGCCACCTGAAAGTTATTGCCCCTTTTTCAGAGATTTCTGAATAACTTTACCCTTAATTTGCATGCAATTAAAAGTGGATATAAATACACATAGCCAGTAGCCACAAAGGCTCACTCTGGGAGCACAGCCTAGGAATTAGCCCTGCTCCACAAGGAGCAGCTTGGGTTCAATAAAAGTTGCTGTCTATCACCACCAGCTCACCCACGAATTCTTTCCTGGGCAAAGCCAAGAACCCTCACAGCGTAATACCAATTTTGGGCCTTGCTTTTCCTGCATTGATTTGACGTAGAAACCATCAATCATTTATTTCACCTGTTTACACACATGTTGAACTTCTGCTGTGTGAAAAACACTGTAAAGGAGCTGAGTAGCAAGGCGAGAGAAGGTCAAGCATGAATGAGAAACCCTTGTAAGGATGGCCAACAAGAGAGCACACCGTTTCTCTACACTGTTGGAACAGAGTGGGACTTGGAAGTGTGTGTTAAGAAGAAAGGAGAGCTTACCCTGCCTGTATGAGATGATGTTTTTGCAGAGGATATAACATTAATTGTATCTTTTAATTACTATCATTTATTGCAGAGGGTTTCTTTAATGTTTTTCTTGTCAGTGTGTGTTTTAGGCTTCTCTGGGGTTACTGGAAAGATGTCTCTGTAAGTGAAAATAATCCAGTATGCAATATATTTTCCAGTTAATTTTATGCCTAGGATTTTTGTTTTGTTTTGTTTTATCTTAGCCATTGGGAATAATGACTGCAGGTATGTACCAAACAGTACATTTCTCTCCACCTCCATCACCACCACACAATTCCAATGAGCTTCTGTATTGATTCTTTTTCTTCTTTCCTTTCCAACTTTGGTGCATTCTCTATCCACAGCAAAGAGAAAATGTAAATCAATTTGTCATTTCCCTGCTATAGACTTTCCAAAGGTTCAGCAAGATCTGACTTCCTCTTTGATTGGTACCGTGCCCCTCTGCCAAGCACATTCAAGTTTTCAGAGTCTTCTGAAAAGAGCATTCTTTCTTTCTCTCTTTGTCTGGCTGATTCTTCATTCTGCATAAATATCCCTTCCCAGAAAAGTCTTTACTAATATTCTGTCATATTATTTCATAACATCCTGCACTTTTTCACTATAACATGCTTCCTTATTTGTAATTTGCATATGTATCTATTTTTCACAATAGATTATAAACCTGATAAGAATTGAGGCGGTGTAGACCTCTTCCCTATCACAGTGTTTACCATGTATAAAGCATTCAAGAAAATTATTTTCTGAATGAATTAATGTCATAACACTTACATTTAGGCTAAATATTTCATCAATAGGTTTATCATGTATATTGACCATTGTGTACTGTGAGTTAAACTTCCTAAGGATTGAGGGAGAAAAGCAAAATGAGACAAAGATCTGAGGCATAAAACTAATTGGGAAATATATTGCATATTGGAATATTCTTCCTTTTCTTTCCTGTGCAATTGAACCAAAATTCAATATGTTCCTACTGTAAGCTATGTTTACCAAAATCAAACTATATTCAGCTATGGATAACCTGTCTTTGAACATATGCTGTAGGCTGCATTCTACCCGATGAGTGGGGTACAAGCTGTGAGACTAAACTTTTATCATCATCTCTATAAATCAAGATGAAAGCTATAGACTTCCTCCTGTGGACCTCACACTGCCTTTAGAAAAACAAAAAGGTGAAATATTTAGGTTGAAAAAAAAGCAAATCTGAAAACAATTATTTGGCATTAATAGAACAGCATTAAATATTCTACTTCTTTAAAGATCTGCATGAAGGAGAATTCCAAAAATGCTAGGAAGCATAATTGCAGATATCTGGCCCAAAAGCATGCCCAGTATTTTAATCTCAGTTAATGATGCCAACTCCAACATAAAATCGATTTCCTCCAAATATTTTTATATGTTTAGATATATTCACCTTTTCTTGAACATAAGTAGAGACTACTTCTAAGCCAACTGAGTTTATATTTTGCACATTGCTCATCTTATATATTTATTTATTTTTAGTATATTGCAAAATAGTTCCTACAGCTATAAAGTGGTCTTTATTTTGAACTTGAAAAATGAAAAGAAGTGAGATTAAATATAAATGGGGACAAGTTTCAAGCTCCATATCAAATGCAGAGCATAGGTATTCTGATTATCTAAGGACTGGTAAGGATTGTAAATGTTCTTTTCTACAGTATCAGGCCAGTAAAAAAAGTTTAATATTCATTTGCCTGTGGGTAGCAGATAAATCAATTGTGCGCCTATTGTAGTATTTACTAAACTTAATAGGTAAATATTAAAAATAACCGTATAATTTTCTAATAATTATCCTTTTAAGAAAAAGTGGTTATTTTTAGCAGCAGAGGGAATGTTTTTTAATTGAATTTAATAACACATTGATAGAAGGCTGGATTTAATCCAACTGTAAAATGAAGTTAGAGTTACTTTTCATACTACCAACCTTTGTGGACGTTAATCTAATTCAAATGCTGTTTAACTACAGCTCACTTACTCTTTATTTTAATATTGCAATAACAGAAAGGAGACTTAATTGTGACAAATATATTTAGTTTCTACATAAAAACAATGTTTTATTGTGCTGCCCTTTTATCTGAAGATTTCTAAATACTTCCACATACCCCGTCTTATTTCCTCTTCTCGTCATCTTATGAAGTCTAATAGAAAAATAAAATTTGATTATAATTCAGGGAATTTACTTTTGATTTTATTGTGTTTTTGCCTTCTGATTGACTGGGTCTTTGTTAGTAAATGATTTGCTAAATCAATCAGTTCCTTAATTTCTCTAGGTATGAAATAAGAGTTACCTTTGCTATTTCTTTTTTGCTGCATAGTCAAATGCAATATCGTGAAATTAAATATCTGTGCCTCCACCAAAAATGATGCCACATAAACTCAAGCAACACTTATTTGTATTTACTAGTTGACAAACTAATTTACTTCCGAAGTCAGATAATGAAAGAGACTCAACTTTGGTACCCTGAGCTTCCCTAGAATCTTTAATGGCAGGGAGCAGAAATTCCTTAGCTAGTGCCCTCATCAAAGAGAACATTTGATATCTTACTATTTTGTGGCTTCAGGGAAACACAATTCAATTTTGACTCATTTTGACAGTTAAAAAAATGAGCCCTTGTTTGGAACATGAAACAAAAATGTAGAAATTGGAAAGAAAAATAAATTCTGGTGAGCATCAAATCTGTGCCAAGTATTGTGCTAGTAGATGCTTTATTAACTTCTCTAGTAGACTGGCAGATAAAATACAAGACACCAAGTTTAATCTGAATTTCAGATAAAAAAGAAACCATATATATAGAGTATATAATATAAGTATATACTATATAGAGTATACAGTGTATAAGTATATATTATATAGAGTATATAATACATAAGTATGCCCCATGTAATATTTGGTAAATACTTCTATTGAAAAAATCTTGTTCATCTAAAATTCTAATTTAAGTAAGTACCAAGCATTTTTGCTAAATCTGGCAACCCTATTCTTATGGCATCTCTCCTAGGTAGGCTAATACCATCTAATATACAACTGGGAAAATGAAGTTTCAAAAAGCTTATAATACAGGGCTTGGATCACTCAACTAGCAAGTGGCAGTGGTAGAAATAAAACTCAGCTCTGTCTTCTGTAATCACAGAGTTTGTTTCAGAGTTCCCCTCCTATTTACCTAGCACATCAACATATTCGACTGCAGAATCAACAGCAATGCCCTCCATCACCAATATAAACATTGCTGCTTACCTAAACAGATTAAGAGAAAAGAACATAATTCATTTCATTCCATCTCCTCCCCAGGCAAAATTTCCTTGCTCCACGACTTCTGACAAAGGAAAAAGAACATTCTTGCTTACTCTTCCCACGTAATACAGTTGCAACAACCACATTCCCTTAGGGTGAGAAACCCAAGGTATACACAGAGAACTGAGGAACATATTTACAGTCTCCTAAGATCCCATCTTTGCTCCTGTACCAACATTTATCATTTTTGTGGTGAGACGTATTTTGGGAAGCACGGCGGTAATTCCCTCAAAGCAACAGTTCCAGGACTCCACAGAGCCGTAGGTGGCCATCCGTGGTCTGTAGATTCTGAAGGGTGAAAGAAAATCTGAGCTTATTCGCAGTTAAAGTGATGGAAGTGGCAGCTATTAAAGTTATTAGTTACTATTTTCTGTCCTGAAAGAAAAGGAGAGATGATATTAACTCTGGGGGCAAAGGAAGATGTATTGCTGAGCTTCGAGCTTCCGAAGCCTTGCCCTGCAATCTGTGTTACTGCTCCCACACAGTTTAGCAGGGGACAAATAGTGAGTAGTCTTCTATTTTTAATTTTAAACTTTTAAGCAGAAGGCCATCAAGAATAATCTGCTCAGTAAACATTTGGTCTCGAGTCTTAGCATTTCTCTCTGTTCGGCAAACAGTATCACAAATGTTAAATGTTAGAGAAGAACCAATGGCATGTGTGTTTTAGCAAGTCAATTCTTTGCCAAGAATATATCTGGATTTTTACTTTCCTGAGCAGTTTAGGAAATAAATGATAAACATAGCTGGAAGGTGGTGAACTCAGGAATAAAGAATGGACTTTGTAGCCAGATAGACACAAGTTCAAGTGCCAGCTCCACAATGTACTTGCTGTGTGACCTTGGATGTGTTCCTTAAATTTCCTACACCTGTTTACTCTGAGAGTAGAATTAATGGCAGTACCTACTTTATTGCAAAGATGAAAAGAGGTTTTGTGCATGAAATGCAAAGCAGTACCATGGAAATATTGGACATCCAAAAATGCCTATCAATTCCTCTGACTTTTATCTGCTTTTTAAACTTAGAGAACACAATTTATTGAGACAGAAGGGAGCTATATTGAGTAAAATAAAATTGTAAATGTAAAGGCATGATATTCTATTATTTTAAAATGTATCGTGTGTTATTAATCCTCTGAGCACATAGGCTTGCCATAGATCCCAATGCAATAGTGTTGGCTTATGTGATTGTCTTCATATTTATCTAATTCCCACAATCCATCTCTGATGGACTCAGTGCAACAACCATCATTACACTTTAGTATAAGAAACTTTCAGACATTTGGGATGGCATGTCATTGGAATTAAGTGATTCATGTGGTAACACATTTTCTATTAGACTTGCATCAAAATAAATACACGTGAGGAACCTAGTGGAAAGAATTCATTATTAGGGTAAACAGGTGCACCAGATGGCTTTTACTTTTATAGATTTATTTTATGAGACAGGATCTCCCTCTGTCACCCAGGCTGGAGTGCAATGGCACCATCATGGCTCATTGTAGCCTCGAACTCCTGGGCTCAAGCAATCCTCCTGCCTCAGCCTCTCAATGTGCTAAGATTACAGGCATGATTACTGTGCCTAGCCTTCCAATGGCTTTTATGCAAAGATTTTTTTTTCCAACTTTGAGATTCTGCATAGAATCTTAGTACAAATTCTATAGCCAATTCATTGAATCTGATTTAATTCATCTATAAGTTCATTAAAAGTACATTTATTGTCCTCCAACTATGTGTTTGACACTGATACAGGCACTCTATTAACTAACACTGTGTAGAAATCATGGAGAAACTATATTGAATTGTACTGAGGAGAGAGAAAAAAAATGTCAACCAATAGTTCCTTGTTACTGTACATTGAGCAATATATTTTATCCCATTACATTTTATTTGTGTCACTTCCATTCTGCTCTCAGTATGAACAGACAAGGCTAATATTGTTTCCAGTGAAGGCCTGACAGCTATTCTGTTGATTTGTTTGGCATTATATTTGAGCTGCACTCATGCGGCCCAGAATGCTGAAGGATGGCTTGGCTGAAAAGAATGGGCAATATGCCCTAGGGAGAAAGGACAGTATTTGGAAGACTAGAGGAATTTGGGATCAGTGCTTGGACATATATGGTCTGCTAAGGATCTGAAAATTACCATGTTGTGGTTTTAGGTAGCTAAAAGGGAAATAACCTTTACCTTCCATGACAATGCCTGGAGCTGCACAGGGTAATTTTAAATATTATGAGCTTTGATATCACATGGTCTAATCCTGTCTCTGTTATAATGAGCCCTATGTGTTGCTTTGTCAGCAACCTTTTCCACAAACCATACCCTGTTTTTTTTTTTTTTTCTTTAAGAAAATCTACCTTTCCCCAGAGGCTAGAATTGACCAAAATTAACCATAATTTATCATTCAAGCCTTACCCTGAAAGTTGGGATCCTTCAATATATTCGAGTTCCAAAATAGTTACATTTAACTGATTCTGCCAGTTCAATTGCTATATAGGTGGGGTGACAGATTTCTGGGGCTTTCTGCCTTACCATCTTCCCAGAATCCTCTATCACTGGTCTACTTTTAACATATGCTTTATGTGTTTGCATAAAGACTAAATATATTTTTAATTTATATAAATTCTACCATTTTGCACATTCTGCAACTTGCCTAACATTGGTTTTGAGCCCTGTTCATGATAACTTGTGTTGTCCTTATTATTTATGTTATCTGTTGTATAGCATTCCACTGTATGACTATATTGATGATCATTTAGGTTATTCCCTGTATTTTGTAATTAAAAATGATATCTCATAAGTGGTTACTTTCAAGTGTGTGAGGGTTTTCAAAAAGTGAATACCTAGATATGAATTCTAGGTCAGATAAAAGTATATACCTTCTCAGTTGTACCAGATATTGCTAAATTCATCTTCACCTTCCTATCCTCTCAAATTATAAATGCACACATACACACACACAGACACAGACAGACACACGCACACACTTGATTATTTGAGCCCGAGAGTTTGAGACCAGCCTTGGCAACATGAAAAGAGACTGTCTCTACAAAAAATGTAAAAATTAGCTAGGTGTGGTGGTAAGCACCTGTTGTCCCAGCTGCTTGAAAGGGTGAGGTGGGAGAATCACTCGAGCCTAGGAGGTTTAGGTTGCAGTGAGCTGTGATCATGCCACTGCATTCCAGCCTGGGTGACAGAGGAAGACTCTACCAGTATTAGTTTGTTTTCGTGCTGCTGATAAAGACACACCTGAAACTGGGAACAAAAAGAGGGTTAATTGGACTTACAGTTTCACATGGCTGGGGAGGCCTCAGAATCAAGAGAAAAATGAGGAAGAAGCCAAAATGGAAACCCCTGATAAACCCATCACATCTTGTAAGACTTATTCACTATTATGACAATAGCAAAGGGAAAGACCGGCTCCCATGATTCAGTTACCTCCCACTGGGTCTCCCTCACGTGTGGGAATTCTGGGAGATAAAATTCAAGTTGAGATTTTGCTGAGGATACAGCCAAACCATATCATTCCGCCCCTGACCCCTCCAAATATCATGTCTTCCCATTTCAAAACCGATCACTCCTTCCCAGCAGTCTCACAAAGTCTTAACTCATTTCAGCATTAAACCAAAAGTCCATAGTCCAAAGTCTCATCTGAGACAAGGCAAGTCCCTTCCCCCATGAGCCTGTAAAATCAAAAGTATATACAATGGGGGTGCAGGTAGATACATTCCTAAATACAATGGGGGTGCAGATATTTGGCAAATACAACCATTCCAAATCGGAGAACTTGGCCAAAACAAAGGGGTTACAGATCCCATGCAAGTCCGAAATCCAGCGAGGCAGTCAAATTTTAAAGCTCCAAAATGATTTCCTTTGACTCCAAGTCTCACATCCAGGTCAGGCTGATGCAAGAGGTGGGTTCCCAGGATCTTGGACAGCCCCATCCCTGTGGCTTTGCAGGGTATAGCCTCCCTCCTTGCTGCTTTCATGGGCTGGCATTGAGTGTCTGTGACTTTTCCAGGTTCACAGTGCAAGTTGTCAGTGGATCTACCATTCTGGGGTCTGGAGAACAGTGGCGCTATTCTCACAGCTCCACTAGGCAGTGCCCCAGTAGGGACTCTGTATGGTGACTCCAATGCCACATTTCCCTTCTGCACTGTCCTAGCAGAGGTTCTCCATGAGGACCCTGCCCCTGTAGTAAACTTAACCTGGACATTGAGGTGTTTCCATACATATTCTGATATCAAGGCAGAGGTTCCCAAACCTCAATTTTTGACTTCTGTGCGCTGCAAGCTCAACACCACTTGAAGACTGCCAAGGCGTGGAGCTTGCACCCTCTGAAGCCATGGCCTGAGCTCTATGTTGGCCCTTTTTAGGTATGGCTGGAGCGGGTAGGACACAGGACACTAAGTCCCTAGGCTGCACCCAGTATGGGGACCCTGGGCCCAGCCCACAGAACTGCTTTTTCCTCTTAGGCCTCCAGGCCCGTGATGGGAGGGACTGCCGTGAAGGTCTCTGACATGGCCTGGAGACATTTTCCCCATGGTCTTGAGGATTAACGTTAGACTTCTTGCTACTTATGCAAATATCTGCAGCTGGCTTAAATATCTCCTCAAAAAATGGGTTTTTCTTTTCTACTGCATCGTCAAACTACACATTTTCTGAACTTTTATGCTCTGTTTCCCTGTTGAAACAGAATGCTTTTAACAGCACCCAAGTCACCTTTTGAATGTTTTGCTGCTCAGAAATTTCTTCTGCCAGATACCCTAAATCATCTCACCCAAGTTCAAAGTTTCACAAATCTCCAAGGCAGGGGCAAAATGCCACTAGTCTCTTTACTAAGACGTAACAAGACTCACCTTTGCTCTAGTTCCCAACAAATTCCTCATCTCCATTTGAGACCACCTCAGCCTGGACCTTATTGTTCATATCACTATCAGCCTTTTTTGTCAAAGCCATTCAACAAGTCTCTAGGAGGTTCCAAACTTTCCCACATTTTCCTTTCTTCTTCTGAGCTCTCCAAACTATTCCAACCTCTGCCTGTTACCCAGGTCCAAAGTTGCTTCCACATTTTCAGGTATCTTTTCAGCAATGCCCCATTCTATGGGTACGAATTTACAGTGTTAGTTCCTTTTCATGCTGCTGATAAAGACACACATAAAACTGGGAACAAAAAGGGGTTTAATTGGACGGACAGTTCCACATGGCTGGGGAGGCCTCAGAATCATGGTGTGAGGCTAAAGGCACTTCTTACATGGCGGTTGCAAGAGAAAAATGAGGAAGAAGGAAAAATGGACGCCGCTGATACATCCATCAGATCTCATGAGAGTTATTCACTATAATGAGCCTAGCACTGGGAAGACTGGCCCCCATGATTCAATTACCTCACTCTGGGTTCCTCCCACAACAAGTGGGAATTCTGGGAGATACAATTCAAGTTGAGATTTCAGTGGGGATGCAGCCAAACCATGCCACTGTCTCAAACAAATGAAATTTAAACAAATGATGATAATTTTTTCTTTAAGATGTTCAATGAATTTGGGTCCATTTAAGAAGTGAAAATTATTGCACCACTGTCTTTGTCTCCCCATTAGAACTGATTACTGACTAGGTGGAAATGATCAATAAGTGTTTAGACCTTCCTTTGTTTGTTGGTAAAGAGTTCACGTTAAAGGGAATGGATTTTGCAAGAATTATGTAGCTAGCTAACTCTGGCATTTTAAGTGTTGAGAAAACAGAGGACAAAGTAGGAGCAAAGAATAAAATATTTTAAAAAAAAAGTTCGATAGATTAGTTACCTCCTTCAAGTGTTTTATTCTTTCTGAAAAGCCTTCAATTGTTATTGTTATGTTTTTGAAATAAGAAATTTTACCATATGCTTTAGACAATGACTTAGACAACTGGCTATAGAGACTGTGTTAGCTGAATTCATCCATTCAAAATCATTTATTGAATGCTTCTTCTGTGCCTGGAAACACACATGGCTGGGGATCGTGATATGCTTCTGTTTTGAAAGCCTTTACAATCATCTATAAGAGGAGAAAATGTGTAAGCAGCTCATTTTGATTAGTTATTACAAGCGTTTTCATAGAATTATGTATAGAATTTAAAGAGCCATGCAAGGAGTGATAGAGTACTAAGACTGATGGGAATAAGCAATGTTTTAAGAGGATATTGCCTTAAATTTTTATTTTATAAATGATGTTTGAGGTGCAGTGGGTCAAGTGTGAAATCCCAGGACTTTGGGAGGCCAAGGCAGGAGTATCACTTGTTCAGACCAGTCTTCACAACATAGTGAGGCCTCATCTCAAAAAAAAATAAACAAATAAATAAATAAAATAAAAATATAAAGGCAAAAAAAGGTATTTGTAATAACAATTAGAAAAAAGCAATTCAAAGAAGCAAACTATCTGAACTGATACCTCACCAAGGATGATATAAGAATGACAAAATAGACATATGAAAACATGCTAACCTCATGTATCATTAGAGAATTGCAAATTGAAGTGACAGGAAAATACCACGACACATCTATTATAATGGCTAAAACCCACAACTTGACAATACCAAATGCTGGTGAGGATGTAGAGAAATAGGAATTTTCATTCATTGTTGGTGGAAATAAAAAATAGCCAATTTGGGAAAAATTTTGACAGTGTATTACAAAGTTTAACCTAGTCTTATCAATACAATCTAGCAATTGCAATTCTAGATATTTGCCCAAAAGAGTTGAGACTTATGCCCTCACAGAATCCTGCATATGAATGCTCACAGCAGTCTAATTGCCAAAATTTGGAAGCAACCAAACTGTCTTTCAGTAGGTGAATGAATAAACTGTAGTACATTCAGAGAAGAGAATATCATTCAGCACTAAAAAGAAATGAGCTATAAAACCATGAAAAGACAAGAAGGAAACCTACTCAGAGAAAGAAGCCAATCATAAAAGACCACATACTATATAATTTCAACTATATGACATTCTGAAAACTATAAAGTTATAGTGACAGTAAAAAGATCAATGGTTGCCAGAGTTTTGACGGATAGGTGTACAACATGATTTTGGGGGCACTGAAACTAACTATTTTGTAATATACTATAACAGGGAACAGATGACACAGATGATATTATCCATTTGTAAAAATCCATAGAACTACAACACAAGGAGTGAAACCTAATAAAGACTAAGAGCTTTATTTAATAATGTATCTATATTGGTTCCTCAATTGTAAACAATGTACTACAGGAATGCAAGATGTTTAAAGGTAAGGGAAACTCTAGGGCAGAGGGTTAGGAAAGAGTATATGGAAAATCTCTGTACTTCCTGCTCAATTTTTCTGTAAATGTGAAAGTTCTCTAAAATAATTATGCCTATTAGTTTGAAATAGTGATAATTCTATGCCCAATAGGAAAATAAGAAAGGGACATGAATGGAAAAAGCAACAGCATTTCCCATCAAACTGGGATCAAAGGATTTAGTGGGTATAAAAAAAAGCCTACCAAGTTGAACTGTGAGTAGTTCTACGAAATGACATGGGGGAGGACTTGTCTTGGAGTGGGGGTGTCAAATCACAGAAACTTTTAACTTGAGAGCTCAGTAATTAGAAATTTGTTGTAATTATTCTCTAAGAGTAATAGAGCAGAGGCAGGAAAATAAGATTTTAACTTATAAAATTCTTTTTAATTTCCTGTCTTGAGGCGGTAGAGTCTTAAAGGACATTGGTTAGGAGGCCATTGGCTTTGTGCAGGAGACCTTTGTTATTGATTAGCTCAAGTTATCCGAGGGAGGTAAAGAAGACACAACAGGTTGTAGATAAAGTGGAGGGAGGAGATAGAGTCTAAAGTAAATTTATTCTGAAACAAGCCAAGACAAATGCAAAGGCAACAGAGAATTTCTTCTTATGCTTTTTTCTCTCTGCTGTTTGGATTTAAACACCACCACCTCGAAAGATTTTAAAACACATTATCTCAGAAATTTGTTAGTAATTGAAATTCAAGCTCTTATGAGTTATGGAGAATATAGTAATGACAAAAATGAAATTAGTCAATAATTTAAATAATAAATTTTTATATTTAAATACTTAAAACTTAATTTTAGAAAGAAAAAAGTGACAATTAGTGTATTCTTATAAAATATGTATCTTCTTTCTGACATATTTGTGGGCAAAAGTAATAAACAAATTTATACTTGTACAAGTATTTTTAATGTACATGAAAGAAATTATGGTGTAAACATGGTAAAAAAGCATTCAGATGTAAGATTATATGCATATGTGTTTATAAATTAGACATTCTCCTTAATATCTTGAAATTTGGAATTCACAGAGTATACTCTATGTTGAAAGTGAGAGATGTTTCAGAAGAAGTGTTGTCATTTTAGAAATGCTATAAATATTAATAAACTTGGCTACCAGTTAGCTGGAAGGACAAGTAATTCCAGAGGTGGATGGCAAGTGGTTGGGAGCCTAAGGAGGAAAATGACTGTATTTCAGATGCTGATAAAATCAAGATCCAAAAATATTTTGGCAGTGTGCTAAAAGAGTGAGTCAGAAATTAGCAATAAAATTTAATAGGGCAAAACATATGTCTGCTAAAACAATCTGGTAGTTTCAAGGTAAGAGAGAGGTGAATGAATATCAGAAGCAAATAATAAAAAGTGTTAAGTTTCCAGTTAATGGTAATTTCAGCAAAAATCAATACTAATGGATTACTAAATCAGTCTAAAATTGATCTGGAAGTTTGGTACCCAGAGAATATTTAGCAAAACTTTTCCATATCGGACAGGCCACACTACTGTTGGGTCTGGATGTGGGTCATTTTGAAGGACACAGAATAATTAAATCTGTCTAATGATTATCATTTACAAAATACAAGATTAAGGTCCATAAAGCATAGGTGAAAGAAGCAATTGCTTTTTCAATGAGACAGCCTCAGATAGTAAGCAAGAGCTGTCTTTGAATATTGGAAGTGAACTAGGCTTACCTTTATTGGACTTAAATAATAGAATTGGAAGGACAGGAAGAAAGTTTCTTGGAGGTAGAAACCAGCTTAGCAAAGGAAAACTTTCTAAGAAGTAACAAGGGAAGGGATGTCTTAGGAGAGAGTGAATTTCATATCATTTGGGTTTACGAGAAGAGCAGCCTTTTTTTTTTTTTTTTTTTGGAGTGATGCATATATTGCATAAAAAAATCCTTTCTATTTCTGGTCATTAATTAGAATGCTAAAGTAAATTCTACAGAAGAGAAGAAGAGTGGCAAAGCCCATGGTTGATGTAGGACTCAAATTTATAAGCTACAAGTGGTTAAACAAAAAAACAAACAAACAAACAGACAAGCGAGAATTGGGTCAAATTCAGCAACACATTCAGTTCCACTTAAGTGGCGGATGTATGGTGATTGAATGTTAGGATATATTGAAAGCATTTAGAGGGTATCATTGACTCTCCCATATGAGTCATAGGATTGATCTCAGAGACAAGGATATGACCAGAACTGGGGTCACCAGATAGAGAGAACCCCAAGAGGAGGCAGTAATAAATGCCGTGAGGATGCAGTATCAGTGTAACCACCTTATGGGTTCTTCCTGACCACTGCGTAGACAAAGTCAGTTCTCTGAGACTATGGCATTGCAGTTAAAGTGAAAGCTTAATTAACATGAGGCTGGCCACTGTACGTGGGAGACAGAGTTATTACTAAAATCAATCTTGCAGAAGGCTTAGAGGTTAGGTATTCTTCCAACATAGCTTGATGGGTAGAGGCCTAGGGTATGGGTGCTGCTGATTGGTTGGGGATGGAATCATAGGGGTGTGAAAAATGGTACTCCTGGCTGAGTCTGCTTCTGGGTGGGGGCCTCAGGACTGGTTAAGGCAAGGACAGATCCTGGTTGGACCATCCAGTTGTCAGAAATGCAAAAGCCTGAGGCATTTCAAAAGACCAGTCTTAGGTGAATTACACAGAACCTGAGGAAGTTAGAAATCTTATGACCTCCAGAATAATGGCTGGTAATCATTTAACTAAGCTTGTATCTTAGCAGAATTCAGGTCCCTTTCCACCTCCTAACCTAGTGGCCTTTCATTAGTTTTAAAAGGGTGGTTTAGTTTGGGGGAAGGGCTGTTAACATTTAAACTATAAACTAAATATGTCCCTAAGTTAGCTTGGCTCATGCCAGGAATGAGCAAAGACAGTCAGCCTGCGAGGCTAGAAGCACGATGGAGTCAGCCATGTCAGATTTCTCTTACTGTCATGACGTTTGCAAAGGCAGTTTCATCAGTAGAATTAAGTACAGACATACAGAATGGCGAAGTGGACCTAATTATTCAGTTGAATTACTTGTCATTGAAGTAAAATCACATATGGAGATTTTATTCTATATCAGCTCCATCCTATACAGTAAGGCTAAAAATAACAAAACCAAAACAAAAATATCCTCCCTCTTCTCAAGAAATCCATCATCTCCTGGCAGAAAGAGTTCTGCCAAAATGGGAATATAATACCACTTCTAGTTTTGAGCATGTACTAGGCAAATACTAATGACAGACACTGTATTAGGCCATTCTTATTTTACTATAAAGAAATGCCTGAGACTGGATAATTTATAGAGAAAAGAGGTTTAATCGGCTCATGGTTCTGCAGGCTGTACAGGAAACATGGATTCTGGTGAGACTTCAGGAAGCTTTTACTCATGGCAAAAGATCAAATGAGAGTTTGTACATCACACGGTGAAAGCAAGAGAGAGAGTGGAGGGGGAGCTACCGTACACTTTTAAACCACCAGATCTCATGAGAACTAACTCACTATCACTAAGACAGCACCAAGCTGCCATGAGGGATAAGCCCCCAGGATCCAGACACTTCCCACCAGGCCGCACCTCCAGCACTGGGGATTACAATTCAACATGAGATTTAGGTGAGGACAAATATCCGAAGCATATCAGGCGCTACGTATGATAAAAGCCCACATGATCTGGGCTATTCCTTTTAGTCCTCTGAATTACGTGTCATTATTAGCCCAATTTCCCCAAACTGGAAACAGAGACCCAGAGGAGTTATGCAAGGTATTTTAGGCTCACAGCTAGAACAAGGTAGAGCTGGACCCACACCTATAAAGTATAAAGGAAGAAAACATCCAGGTCTTTTTTGCCTATCAGTTTGCAAGTCCAACATTAATGTTTTTAACTAAGCTGTGATGCCTTTATGAAACCTACAAAGGAATATATGACCTTTTCAAAGTCTACAAAGACCCCATTTTCCTTAAAATAAAATACAAATATGTCACTAGGACCAAAAAGAGTGCTATGGACTAGTAAAAAAACTATCATTTACAATTTTAGGCCAGGCACGTTGTTTCACACCTGTAATCCCAGCACTTTGGGAGGCCGAGGTGGGCAGATCACCTGAGGTCGGAAGTTCGAGACCAGCCTGGCCAACATGGTGAAACCCCATCTCTACTAAAAATACAAAATTAGCCGGGAGTGGTGGTGTATTCCTGTATTCTCAGCTACTTGTGAGGCTGAGGCTGGAGAATCGCTTGAACCTGGAAAGCAAGGTTGCAGAGAGCTGACACCTGTGGCTGACTAATTCCAAAGCCCATGCTGCTAAATGCTACATTAGAAAGAAAACTCTAATGCCAATGCAATGGGTATGCTAGGCAGGAAGAATCTAGAGGCAGGGAGATCTATTTCAACATCTAGCCATGAGGGAATGAATGTCAAGTTTTAGATTCAAGGAAGAGCAATGATAGACAAAAGAGCCCAGATGAAATCTAAGGTAATGGAAAGGTCAAGTAATTATATCTGTCATTAAGAATACAAAAAGATTACAACAACTGAAAGATCTTAAAGCATGAATAATTCAAATCTCAGACACATATTTTCTGACTGTTTCAAAAACTATAATATTGTCCTAATGTCATCTTTAGTAAAAGGCAGGCTTCTAAATAAGAGGAGAGGAATGAGACTTTATGTGGGAAACAGGACAGTTATTAATGTTATTAGTTATTAGTTATTTAATCACATACTAGCTTAGAAAAATCTTGAAAGTGAAGTTGTGGACAAAGTTCTACAGTTACCCTGTTACATGTAAAAATAATTTCATATTTTTGCATAAAGCAAGACCATTTGATCATGTGGTATAAGTCTAAAGCTGAAAAAGAAACTAATTAAAAACAAAAAGTTACTCAGTGCTGAGATTTAATTTTCAAACCAACTGCTAAAGTCAAAATCAAACTTTAGCAATCCTATTACACTCTTTGTCTGCTTAATGTTTTCAAGAGAAATAGTCTTTATAATTTTTTAAATTAGGAATCCATGTAATATACCTAAATGTAAAAAATACTTGTGAATAGATGTTTAAAAATCAGTCCATTGTTTTATAACATAAAAGAACGGTTACCTTCATTAGTTTAGGTAGAAAATTTCTCAATAACCATAATGATGGATCATTTTTCTCTGAGAGATAGAAAATTTTAAAAGTGGCTGCTGTAATTTTGCAGGAAAATAAGAGATCTTTTTAAATGATAATTCTAGCATATTACCATTTGAACAGCCTTTCTAACAGCCAAAGGAAAATGTATCTTCATCTTTTATTTCATAAATCCACAGTGGCCAACACTGTGCCCATACATATAGATGGAATGCAATTTCATAAATCTTAATTTGTCTTGAATAATGAAAGCCTGTGACTTCAGCACAAAATATCTCCAGAAACTAAAAAGCGAATGTTGCTTGTCTTTTTAAACTGTCCCTCAAATTGTCATCTTCATGTTTTGTTTACTGACATAGAAAACAAATTTGAGAATAAATGTGAGAGAATACTGTGGGATGTGAATAAGAGATAAAAGACTTCTTGAATCCTAGATTCACCCAGGGGTAGAAATCTATAAAATGGCACAATTCCAGCAAACGAAATTAAAGGCCAAGCAGTTGGGTACCATAAAAAAGCCATAAAATCTGTGATGAAAAAAAAAGAAATAGAGAGAAATTCAATAGTATAATTTTACATTGTGGTGATATATAAAAATGAAAAACAACCACGGAAGTTAGTAAAAGAGAGTAACTCTAAATCATCAAATATAATTGAAGCTACAATGAATGAACACTGGTAAAATCCATGAGAGGGCAAAGTATAAAGGAAGAAATTATCCAGGTCTTATTTACTCTCAGTTTGCAAGTTCAACATTAATGTTTGTAACTAAGCTGTGATGCCTTTATGAAACCTACAAAGGAATATATGACCTCTTCAAAGTCGATGAAGTCTCCATTTTCCTTAAAATAAAATACAAAGATATCACTAGGACCAAAAAGAGTGCTATGGACTAGTAAAAATATAATTTAAAATTTTAGGCCAGGCGCGGTGGCTCATGCCTCTAACCCAAGCACCTTGGGAGGCCAAGGCAGGCAGATCACCTGAGATCAGGAGTTCAGGACCAGCCTGGTCAACATGGTGAAACCTCATCTCTACTAAAAATACAGAATTAGCCAGGAGTGGTGGGATGTGTGCCTGTAGTCCCAGCTACTTCGGAGGCTGAGGCAGGAGAATTGCTTGAACCTGGGAAGCAGAGGTTTCAGTGAGCCGAGATGGCGCTGTTGCACTCCAGTCTGGGCAACATAAGTGAAACTCCATCTCTAAAATCAAACAAATACAATTTTAGATAGTTGGATTTGAATGGAGACTGCAGTTGGGATTTGTGATGCAAAGATAAAACTTAGATTTTAATTTCATTCAGGTAGAATGAAAGCTAGGAAGAAACTCCTCACGTGATTCCATGATCCTCTGTTACTCCTTTAGGTGATGTGGGCATTCTCTAGGACAAAATAACTCTATTCAGGTTTTATGATCATAGCTGTCCTTAGGTAATGTAAGATGTTCACTCTTTTTTTCCCCTCCGTTCTTCAGAGTTTTGCTGGGACCCTTTTAACTTTTGGTATTCTCCATCCTTTACTCAATTCAAGATGTTCATAAATGCACACAAATGTCCACAAATATAAATTTGTTCTACTTGTTTGGGCTGCTTGACCACTATAAACTCCATCCCAAATCTACCTCATCCTTTTAATAAAACTTTGCTGTAGCTTTTCCAGGGCTAGTAATTCACCTTCTATCTATAACATGTCTATGACAAAGTCAAAAATATATTTAAAGATAATTAAACAGAAATGTGAAAAGTCACACATCTACTAAAAAGGCTAAAATTAAAATGACTGCAAACACCAACAGTTAGAAAGGATGAGTATCAAATAGCAATCTAATATGGTGCAGATGGAAGAGCACATTGGTATAACCATGTTGGACAACCATTTGGTAGTATCTGGTAAAGCGATATTCATGCATACATTATCACCAACATTTCTATTACTAAGCATGAACCCAAGAAAACCATGTCAATGTGCACCAAAAGAGATGATCAGAAAATGCTTACAGTAGCACTGATTCTAAAGGTCAAAGACACAACACACCCATATGATCTAAATTCAATGGATAACTTATAAAAACCTGTAAATTCGTACAATGGTATATAAGATACAGCAATAAAACTAAATAAAGTACTGCTATATGCCACTGCTTTTACAAATGTCGCAACCGTAATATTGAGCAGAATAAACTAGATTTGAAATGAAAAGACCACATAATTGTGGTTCCATTTATATAAATGTCAAAAACAGACCCAACTAATTCATGATGATAGAAGTCAGATGAATGATTACCTTTGTGGAAGAGGTGGGGTAGTGATGGAGGGGAGGCGTGACAAGTGTTCTACTTGGGTTCTACTCTGTAATATGGATGGTGAATATCTGAATGCTACTACTGTGTGTAAGTTCCCCAAAGCTGTGTGTATGTTTGTTATCTATCTATCTATCTATCATCTATCTATCTATCTATCTATCTATCTAACTATCTATCTATCATCTGTCTATCTGTCCATCTATCTATCTATCGATCTACAGATAAATACAGCTGATCCTT
Organism: Macaca fascicularis; assembly: GCF_037993035.2. Lineage (NCBI taxonomy): Eukaryota > Metazoa > Chordata > Mammalia > Primates > Cercopithecidae > Macaca > Macaca fascicularis. The sequence continues at coordinate 56,806,619 of NC_088394.1, forward strand.
TTTAAAAGAATTAAACACCTAGAATGCCAAGAGATAAAAATGACAATGTGAACAGTGGTGGTGGAGGTACTGATGATGGTGGCAATGGTGAAGTGAAAACCTTCTGCTCTGTAAGAAGGTATCACATAAAATGTATAATTTGAATATAAGAAACAGTCTACATATGGTAGTGGAGAGCTTGAAACTCCAGTTTTAGGTGGACATAGATTTAGGTACAACTTCTACTACTACCAATTATGAGATGTTAAGTTTTAGAGATACTATATAATGTCAGCTGTTTCTTCATTTGCAAAATTGTGCTAGGGTGAAGATTAAATTGGGCAACCCATTTAAATGTCTTTTACTGATGTCAGTGTTTATTGCTATAAATTATCATCATTGTTGTCTTATTTTGATTATCAATATTGCTGTTACTGTAGCAATATGCTAAAAGCTAGGTAGATGATAATTTTGGGGATAAAAGTTAGATTTCACCTTTGGGAATAAGAACTGGCTATGTAAGCAAATGATGCTTCAAGTGTCCATATAAGCATTTATATACACTTTTTTAAAAGTATCTTTTTATCGGGATTATGTTTTTAAAAATTGTGTCATGGCCGGGCACAGTGGCTCATACCTGTAATCCCAGCAGTTTGGGAGGCCGAGATGGGGTGGATCACGAGGTCAGGAGATCAAGACCATCCTGGCTAACACGATGAAACCCTGTCTCTACTAAAAAAAAATACAAAAAATGAGCTGGTCATGGTGGCGGGTGCCTGTGGTCGCAGCTACTCGGGAGGCTGAGGCAGGAGAATGGCTTGAACTGGGGAGGCGGAGCTTGAAGTGAGCTCAGATCGTGCCACTGCACTCCAGCCTGGGCGACAGAGCAAGGTTCCATCTCAAAAAAAAAAAAAATAAATAAGATAAATAAATAAATAAAAATTGTGTCATTAAAATTCACATAAGGCCAAAAATTGCAAAAGTTGGGCAATAAACATGTTATACTCTCCCAAAGAGCTAAAACAACTATAAACATCCTAATTATGCCTTTTCATTTCAACACTTAGCTTGTCTATTTGGTTTAGAGGAACATATGATTGAGATGGATGATTCACCGTCATATGCATGCTTTATGTTTTTATCACTTTTACATCAACTGCTTCAATGTCCCTGAGAACTAACACTTGCTTATGACTAATGCCATAATTGATCTTACTTCTAACTCAATTTTATAAAGTAATGAGGTTAAGATGCAGTAAGCTATTCATTTACTACGCAATGAAATTCTGATGAACTGGTAAAATAATGTAGGTTAAACTGTCGAATGGCAGGCAGCACCCTCAAGAGGTAAGCTGAAATGATCTTTCACCTGTTACTCTTTAAAAGTTCTAATGTAGTGTAGTCAAAACAGTTGATTGTACCAAATACAATCTACAAAACACATTTTATAAATCTCAGCATAACAAATAGAATGTGGTGTGCATACACAAGTCAAATTGAAAAATACTGAGGATCACCGGATTGATTTTTGTCTGTCATTTCTCTGTTTCTTAGTTACTTTTTGCCTCTAGTGAGTTATATTAAAACCTATTAAGGGCCAAGACAAGTATGATAGGCTACTTATAGTTATATCAAGACAACAGAGTGTGTACAGGAAGGGAATGACATTTCATCTTACACAGATTTTGAATAAAGAAAGTTAGGGATACAGTTACCTGAAATAAAAATTTAAAAAAATTCTATGAAGGTTCCCACAGGAAGAAAGAGAATATAAAGATCTAATCTGAGCTACAGAAGTAGTCCTGTTCTCTTATAATCATTAGGACTAGTGATTACAGTCCTATAATAAGATACTGTCTACAATTTTACTGCATCGTTAGTGAACTTCTGACATAATTTGCAGTTTTTAAAACATTATCTGTATTAATAAAGTAGACTGCTATACTGATATGTTTCCATACTTTGTATATAGAAAATGCATAGCGACATCTATGTGATATTTAAGACTACAAATTGAAAATGATACCACTTGGATCTACTCTAAAATACATTTTTTTTTGATGTGAGATGGGGTGGAAAGAGCATGATCAATATTGTTAATAACCTAGGTCAAAATTTTCTAAAATAAATTGGATTTTTATTTTCATCACATGCAATAGTTTGCTGTTGTTAAGCAATTAATGACATTCCCATTATACAGTTTTTACTATTTTATAACATTGAGTAAGTCTCTTAGCCCTGTTGAGCCTCAATATACTCACCTCCAAAATGTGTACAATAATAGGCACATCATAAGTTTTTTAGAAAATAAAATGGTAAAACTATTAAATCATTTAGCATGATGCTTAGCCAAAATTTAATACACTTCATTTGTATTTCATGGCCTCCCTTTCTTTCTTCTTTCTTTCCTTCCCTTTCCTATATACCCTTCCAACTTTTCTTCTTTCTATGCATATGGGGAAAGAGAAAAAAATACATAGCATTGTTCAACATCAACTTGTTTATATTTAATAATTTAATAAAAAAGTTAGAAAAGATATTTCAGAAGGTTTACAGATCATTGAAACCCCATTTTTAAATGATAAAGTTCATCTACAATCTCTCAAATATAATTTTTCCAATATATTCAGTGTACGGAAATGAATAACAAATGACATAGGGAATAGAGATCCACTTGTCCTTAGAAAACATAGGGGGGAAGCAGATTTGTGAAGGCTGCTAATGATTGCGGTCACTTGCCTGCAAATCATAATGGCCAAGGTCAGAAGTGAAATAACCTCCAAAGTAGTAACCTGGAGAGAATGCAAGCAGAAAGAGCAAAGTTGAATAGCACTTATCACCATGGTGGTGCCCATGAAAAGAGACTATTTTCAGCAGGTGGACATGTACACCCTCTCTGTCCAAAACCAGAATTTCACCAATGTGAAACAATAGTCATGAAAAAACTTTTTGTATTTTACCCTAATGCTCCCTCATTTCCAAAAAATATATATATAATTCATTGTTTTATATATGTATATGAAATTATACATACATAAAATTATATATAATATGAAATTATTATATATGATTAGAGAAACTTTTCATCAAATTCCCTGCTACCCCAAAACCCTTCCTGCAAGGGCAGTCAGCACATGAATTTTAAATTAACCTTTGTTAAACAGCATTACTCCTGTACTCTGGGGGGCTTTCATTTTGCATAAAAGGCCAAACTTGACATGTATTTTTTTCTTAAAAGAATAGACTTTAAAGTCTGTTAACCTTAACTTCAATTTTAGTGCAATATTTTACAACATAAAACAAGACTCTAAGAAAATGTCATGCTGCTCTGAAATATGCACCCCCAAAATAAAATGACCCTTCCAGACATTGGATGGCATTTTTAGGAAATGTTTAATGTGGTTTATGAGTCAGCCTCTTGACTTCAAATGAAACTTCAAGATTTTGAGAGTTGTTTCTCAATTCTCAAAAATGCTGTATTTTTAATAATGACGTATGTTAAGCCAAACTTAACACTGGCTCAAATTTAAGGAACTAAAATTTTGTTTTTCTTAGTGAGAATATTCCCATTGAAATTAATGTTATCATTTATGCCTGTGGAGTTGAGGAAACGCTACTCTAATACATGGCTGTTTGGCGTTTGAAAAAACAACAGAAACAAGAAGCTTTCCCTCTGACTTTCTTCCACTTTATCCCAGGAAACATCATAAAACTCCAAAAGAATTTTCTGACTTTCCACTAACGTTGATCATTAGACCCTCATTCCATAGAAATCTTCCCTAGACCAAAAAGAAAGGAACATCCTTTTCTCTGAAGACACAGGGACACAGAGAAGAATCTGAACAAACAGGTCTCACTAGGTTTGTTCCAGTTTATTACCATTATTCATAGCTTTTTTAATCCAATCATACTTCTCCATGACTGTCCATTCCTTCATCAAAACTATCATAAAAATATACAGGATTTGCCATTTTGGGGGGTCTTCATTTCTTCATAAAGTATCCCATATCATATAAAATTGATATTAAATAAACATGTGTGCTTTACATTTGTCAATTTGTATTTCATTACAAGGGCCTTGGCCATGAATCTAGCAATGTGTGAGGAAAAGATCTTTTTCTCCCTCACAAAGCCATTATATAGATTCTTCATACCTAAAGAATATAGAAAGAAAGGCATATGGTCCTACACTGAAGAATTTCAATCCCTCTATCCAATGTCTGTATATTCTCTGTTTAGCTCTGAATTTGGTTATCTCTGGTTGAATATCCCCAAGTTAAGGAGAAGTTAAAAAAAATTCTCTAATTTGTTAGTATAAATGTATTGCTAAAGAAAATGTTCTTTCTTACCTTGAGATCTCTGTAATTCCTATACAAAATAGTAGTTAAGAACAGTCTTTACAACAGCACGTATAGGTTAAACCAATGGTAGGCTGGTAAATTATTAACAATTAACACTTAGGGAGGGAGTAGTTTACAGTATTTGCCAATTTTCTGTGGTGTGAATCCATCATTTAAGGATAATTTCTGGCTACCTACATGACATTGGGTGAGGTGGAACATTATCCGTTCCTGGTAGGAATATTAGTCCATTCTCATGCTGCTAATAAAGACATACCCGAGACTGGATAATTTATAAATGAAACCAGTTTAATGGACTCACAGTTCCACATGGCTGGGGGAGGCCTCACAATCATAGGAGATGATGAAGGAAAAGCAAAGGGACGTCTTACATGGTGGCAGGCGAAAGAGGTGGTACAGGGGAACTCCCATTTATAAAACCACCAGATCTCGTGAGACTTATTCACGATCACGAGAATGGTATGAGAAAACCACACTGTGGGACACAGCCAAACCATATCAGGAGCCCTTAGGCAGTGTCTCTAGCATACCACTGGTTAACTCTCAACTCTAATATTGTACCTAGAAACTATGTTATCTGAGATAATATATTCAAACATTTTTATGTTTCTCTTTTCTCAACCATAAAGTCATATAAGAGAGCATCTATATTCCATGTTGAGAAGTAAATGCTCTGAATCATCTCACACATTACAATGCTATGTAGGTACTTATTATTCTCAATGCTCTATTCATCCGCTGTTGCCTCAAACAGAATGCTTCAGATCCTCCTTCTATGTTATGGCTATGCAAATATTTAAATCCAGGTATTGTCCTTTCTCTAAATTACCCCTTTTGAACGATAAATCTTCTTTTGTTATTTTTAGTTATTCAAAAGTGTGTTTCTGTGTACTACTCATATTCCTTAAATTGACCAAAAGCAAATTCTACATTATAACTTACCCCACATAAGTCAGATGCCAATATTTTCATGATAATTCAGTTTGTTGCTTCTCCTGAAGAAATTGGCAACAATGAGCTAGACTGACCTTTTAAGATTAGGTACATACACAATCCAACACCCCTCTTTTATCTAGAATGCTGGCTATGTCACTGACACACACTGTTTGCATGGCTCTCATAACTAGATTTGAATATGAGTACTCTGAATTTAGTGGATGTTTGTCTAATAGAGCGCACTCAGAAGTAAACATAGCATTCCAGATGTGACATAAGGAGGTCTCGGTAAAACAAGACCAACATTGCCTCTGTGATGAACACTAAATTTTTGGTGGCAGGACTGAAATTTACCACATTTTATTTTTCCATCATGTAAAAAGAAAATTGCTCCCCTGGAAATAATTCTTCTATTTTTTTCAAAGCAATCATTTTTGTATAGTTTTTAAAAATATTTCTTAAGTTTAATATAATGTACTTGAAAATGGAGAATGAATTTTCTTAACATAAATGAGAAATCTGACAAGTTGTGGATATATTAAAAATTGTATTTGTAACCAAAAAATAAACAATAAAAAAGAAATAAAGGCCTGGATAGCTTCATGAGTGAATTATCGCATACAATTAAGGAAGAATTAATAGCAGTCTTTCCCAATTCTCCTTTAAAACATAGAGGAGAAGTGGACTCTTCCAAACTTATTTTATAAGAGCAACACAATACAGATAATACAATTTGAAAAATACATACGAGAAAGAGAAAATGACAGACCAATATCCCTCAGGAAGATAGATGCAATAATCCTCAACAATATATCAGCAAATAAATCCAGCAATATATTAAAAGTGCATTTATCCAGGAATGCAAACCTAGTTCCACATTAGAAAAATCAAATTATGTAAGTTGCCAAATTCACAGAATAAATGAATATGTGTGTGTGTGTGTGTGTATATATATATATATATATATATATATATATATATATATTACTATCTCATTAGATAGAGAAAAATAATTTTAGATTTCGATGTTATTACACTCTCCGTAACTTGGAATAGAAGAGAAATTGCTCAATTTGATGAAGAGCATTAGAGGAAATCTACACTTAACATTATAATTAATGATAAAACAAATCTCTCAAATGTTGGGGGAAAAAATCAAGTACAAATAATTCAAAGTGTATTTCCAAAGCTGAACATAAAATAGATACGAAGATTTTAGAAAAACAATTATTTCAAAACAATAAGTGCATACACAGGTTCTTTTCAAAATTGGTTATAAGAAAAAATACAATATCCTACATATCTTTAGGCAAAATAAGTAAAGAAACTACAACTGGTCTCAGACTTCTCCTCTGAAACACTTAAATCCAGAAGGCAGCAGAGAAACTGACTTCAAAGTTTAGTCAGAGGAGTTGAATCAGCCTTAAATAAGGAACTCCTTCTGTTCAAAGTTAAGGAAAAAAGAGAAAGTTCTTTTAAATATTCAGAATTACTTCTAAAAAGAACAATAGAGTGACTTAATATAGAAAGGATATCTTGGTTTACTTTTGGTCTTGGGTTTACATTAGAAAATATTTACTTATAAGTAAATCTGTATAGGAGTGTAATTTTTATAGAATTATAATATTTGCAAGTATAAAGGTCATTTTTGCATAATAACTGCACTTAAGCTTTAGAATCAGATGCTTGTCATTTAGATATGGCTCCTACGTGGATTTGCTGAATTACATCCATTTTCTGAATTGAGAACCAAAAATAAGCATATCAGCTGAGGGTAATTTTTATGAGAGCTGTATTCTCAACAAGCATATATATGCATTTCTCCCAGCAAATGATCTATCATTTTGTATCAATAATAATTGGTTTACTTGAAGAAACCCAGGTTTTTTATTCTAATTATTCACACTCATTATTCTAACTGTTTTCTTTCTGCTGGTACTTGTTTCTCTAATATCCCTCACATATCTGGCTGTATTAGTCTGTTATCATGCTGCTAATAAAGACATTCCCAAGACTGGGTAATTTATACAGGAAAGAGGTTTTATTGACTCACTGTTCCACCTGGCTGGGGAGGCCTCACAACCATGGTGGAAGGCAAAGGAGGAGCAAAATCATGTCTTACATGGTGGCAGGCAAGCAAAAGGGCGTTGGGGGAACTCCCATTTATCAAACCATCAGATCTCAAGAGACTTACTCACTATGACAAGAACCACATGGGAAAAATACACCCTTATGATTCAACTTCCCCCCACTGGGTCCCTCCCATGACATGTAGGAATTATGGGAGCTACAATTCAAGATGAGATTTGGGTGGGGACACAGCCAAACCAGATCACCGGCCTTCAGAAGCCTTCAATGGTACCTCACCCATCCTTTGTGTAATCTATTTATTTTCTATATTATTGAATAAATACGAGCTTTAAAATAACATGTATAAATTACCAGATATGTAGATTGAAGAAAATTTTCAAAATATATCCTATCATTCAGGAAACAGCAAAATAAACTCTTAAAATTTTTGGCATATTTGCACCATCTGTTTTTTTCTCAGTGATTATTAAACTAAACTTCTATTTTTACCACATAAAGCAATAGTTCCAACTAAGATTAGGGACATTCTCCAGCATAATGCCCTCTTTTCTACCTAACTCTTCCTTACGTTTCACCTACATAGTTCTCCAAATATGCAAGTTATTTCTTATCCCTAAATCTTTGCTTTTGAGAATACCTTTGTATAATCTATCCTTCATTTGCTGGCTAAGCACCACATACATTTCTTAATAATTATTTTACCTTGTTTTATTAAATTTTTGTGTAGTAGTTTTAGCTAAATCATCATATTTTTTCCTATCCTAATTCAAGCATCTGAACAACAGAGGCTATCAACCTTCCTAATCAATACCTAGGGCAGAGGCTTAGAGCATAGCAGATACTTGAGTTCAACTTGCATTAAGAGATAAATGAAGAGGATTAGAATTAAATATAGGCACTAAAATATATCAAACTAATTCGGTGAAAAATAAATAAAATCCACACACATGTTTAATTCTGTCCATTGAAGCCCTATTCCCATTGTATTTTATGTCTCTGGCTTATGAGAAATTTTTGTATTTTTTTTTTTGAGATAATCTCACTTTATCTCTCAGACTGGAGTGCAGTAGTGGAATCTCATTTCCCTACAACCTCTGCATTCTGGGTTCAAGTGATTCTTCTGCCTCAGCCTTCCTAGTAGCTGGGATTACAGGTGCATGCCACCACACCCGGCTACTTCTTGTATTTTTAGTAGAGACGTGGTTTCACCATAGTGGCCAGACTGGTCTCAAACTCCTGACCTTGTGATCTGCTGCCTCAGCCTCTCAAAGTGCTGGGATTACAGGCATGAGCCACCGCGCCTGGCCCAGTTTTTGCCTATTTTTATGAAAGTTGGCATCCCATCATGGACCATGATGTTCATCAGATTAGAGACTGAGAATAAATTCTTTTATTTTTCCAAACAGGTTGGCTTCAGAGGGTGCTCTCCCAAGCATCAGACATATTGGGGCAAGTTTCTTATATAACATTTGTCTTAAATATCTCTTCCTCACTCTCACCTATTCTGGATACCAAATTTTAAAGAAGCGACAGCATCCCACAGCCCCTTCATCCACGAAAAGATAGCATAAATTGTGTTAGAAACTTAGGAGAACAGACCTTCTGGAGGCCAGAAGCTGCAACACAGGATTTTATTAGAAGTTATGTAGACAGGTTCTCCGTACCTTGACTCTGTCATCTTGTTTATTGGGCATAACTTTTCACATTAGGCCTTTCATAATTGCCTCTTTCTGTCACCTGCCATCCAAACCCCAACCTATAGGAAGAGGTGAATCCCTTCTACTATGCCAACAAAGTATCACTTGTGGGCTTTTGCCAAATCACTTGTCACATGGTACTGGGTACTGCAGTTGTCGTTGCTGTTTACTTGTGAGACAACAGAGTTTTTATGAAACCTGAGAAGCCTGACTCTCTCTCTCCAGCATCTGACGCTGTATCTGGGGCACAGCGTATCTCCTTTTCTGCTCACTCCCCTAACAAACATCTCCTCCCTGGACTTCTTCCAGGGAAGAGTGAAATTTAATCACAGATCACATAAGGCAAAGTTGGCAGCCCTACTGCTATGAGTGGAAGGCCCCAACAAGGCTGAGTAAACCCATAGAGAAACTGTGACTTCATCAGTTCAGACTTCTGTGAGCTTTTTCCAATCCCAAGGGGTGTCTGGATGCTTGACATTTTAGCTTGATTCTGTGGTTTAAAGAAAATCCATCCAGGTAAGAAAGGGTCCTTCTCTGGGAAAAAGAAAAAGAAAATCAGTGTTTTACCGAAACCGTCATTAACAAGCTAACCCATTCTGTTACTTACCAATTACATGGTTTGAAGTCAGCCATTTTTCATTTTTGGATCGCAGTTTTTTATTTGGCAATGAAAGGGGTTGAAAAAAAATCTTCTAATCTCCTTTTAGCTCTAACTTTCTGTGATACACAGTAGGTAAATTGCCTACATAATATATACACAATTAACTTCTTTCCAAGCTCGAGATATAGGTCATAATAAATAACTTGCTTTTGTGTTAGAGTTTCGCTCCTCCCACCTTTTAAAGAGTTTTCAAATATAATTAGAGTTACATTTCCTGTTTACCATCACAAAGCTTTTGTCAAGTCAGAAAGGTAAATTTTTATTCATATATGTTTTTATTTAATAAGCAGTTACTCGTTAAGCCTTTATGTACCAGATACTGTGTTAGACACTGAAAACACAAAGGTGACGGAAAGTCAAGTGATTGAGCTCCCATTTTATAAATTCTGAAATCAAATGGCTAGCCAGGATTAGAATCTATGAGTACTAAACCTGCTCTCTTTCTTTAAGTCAACCAACTAATAAAACTATGTGTGCCACGGAACTTTAAAGCTCCTCCCGTTGCTGGGTTGTGCTTTGGAAGTCAAGATAAAAAAAATCTAGGTATTTTTAAAGATGGTACTCAGCCAGAAATACATGTATTCATCTAAAAATTTGGCCTGGAAACAGATTCCACTTAGAAACTGGCTCTACTTCCCAGTTGCCAAAAGAGCCTCATAGCAGGAACATGACCCTAGTGAGAGAGATATTGAAGACATGTGAGTAAAATCACTGGAGTTTGGTGTGAAACAGGTGTGTGATTTGGGAGCCAAACTTTCAAGTAAAAAATAGAATTAATAGGATAGGTAGCCTAGTTGACAAGAAACCAAAAATTAAACATGTAAGAGGCTTGTGTGTGTGTGTTTTTTCTTTTGGTCAATGCTGAAAAAATGAATATATTACACCTACTGCAAAGGCAAAATACCAATGCTGTCAGCAACAGCATGCCTGGATTCCACTTTTATTTTGCTTCAGGAAGAAGGAAGAGAAGGTAGACTTTTGCCCCATCCTTTCTTTTTCATATCCACTTATTCCTTTTTCAGTGATCTTTCAATCTGTTGTATCTTGTCTCATCCATTCATTTTTTTATTTCCTAAAATAAGCATTGAAAACCTATTGTTTCCAACTTTGTGTTAGACATGAAGAATATATATGCAGTATCAAATCATGGAAGACACTAATTTCAAGAAAGCCACGATCTTGGACCGGGAGGTGAGTGGGGAGAAGAAACAAATACATGTGTGACCTGGAAATCATTATGGTTCTTTATGGTCCAATCTTTGTTGACTATATACATACAAAAAAAGTCTTGATATTTAGAAAGTAAAAACTGGTGCAAATAGTTTCAAATAATCTCAGCATCCAAAAAGTTACTAGAATTAGCACAAAGATTTCTCTGATTATTCTCAGAAACTGGTGAAAGTACACATACTTGGATGAGAGGAGGTCTATGCTCAGTATGCAGAGAAGGCTTAGTTTATAATTTTTGGGATAAGTTTTCTCTCTCTCTCTCTCTCTCTCTTTCTCTCTAATATATTATGCTCCATTCTTTTCTTCTAGTTTTATTGTATAATTGATCAATAAACAATATACATATATTCAAGATATACAATGTGATGATTTGATATATGTATACATTGTGTAGTGATTACCACAATCAAATTAAACAACACACCCATCACCACACATAGTTACCCTTGTGTGTGAGGGCAGGGGGAGGTGAGTATGGTCAGAACATAAGATCTACTCTCTTAGCAAATTTCAAGTAAACAATAAAATATTAAGTATAACCACTATGTTGCACATTAGATCCCCAGAACTTACTCATCCTGTAACTGGAAGTTTGTATGCTATCACCAACCCCTCCCAATTTCCCCCACTCCCCAGCCCCTGGGGACCACCATCTTACTCTCTGCTACTAAGAGTTTGACATTTTTAGATTCCACATATAGGTGAGATCATACAATATTTGTCTTCTCTACATTCCCATGTTCACTGCAACATTATTCACGATAGCCAAGATATAGAAACAACTCAAATGTCTATCAATGGATGAACCAATAAACAAACTGTGGTACACATATGCAATGGGACATTATTCAGCCATAAGTAAAGGAATTCTGCCATTTGCAACAGCATAGATGAACCTGGGGGACATTGCATAATGTGATATAAGCCAGATGCAGGAAGACAAATATTCCATGATCACACTGTATGCTCCCTTCTTTAACAATGTGCTTGCCAATTTATTACATTATCTTTTCGTGCCACCAAATAGGACCTCCATTCTGGTTGTGGCCATTAGACATTTTTTTTCCCACTTACCAGCCATCTCAAGTTGCTCTAGGATCATCAAAGACCTTAAAACTTCAGATTTCCTGTCTTCTGTTGCTTCTCAAAGTGGTAAAGACTTGGTACACTCCATTATTCTCTCACTAATTACCTTTTCTGTAAGAATTTGTATCTAATTTCTAACAAATCAAGTTCTCCACCTTCTTATTTATTTCTACCTTTTATTATATCTATATTTCAATGTGTCAGAGAAGGAAGATATCATGAATGGCAGTGGTCACTAATGGTTTCCAAGCAAAGAGGACTTTTGAAATTGCAGCAGGCAAGGACAAAGAGGGATGGCAAAGAAAGCGGTTGTCAATGCTTCTATTTGGTTCTATGAATACCTCATGAATAGTGAACTATTATTGGATAATATGACATGCATGTTATTTTCTAAAAATAATTTTCAGCACTGCAGAGAATCAGATATGTGAATTACATGTGGAGAGATAAAGACTGAGATAGAAAGAGAATCCTGAGACTATCTAAGCTCTCATTACACAGAACTGTTCCTGTTCATTCATACTGTGAAACAAATGCATTTCTCTACAAAAAAGGTCCTATTTCTGCTTAAGAGAATACAATGTGAATTTATGTCACTTTCATTTGAAAAGATTTTAACTATTTCAAAATTATATTACAATCCTAGGTAGGATGGCATGTTCATCCTAACCTCACAGTTGGTGAAACTGAGGCTGAGAGAAAAGGAAAATTATGAATTGTTATTAGAAAGATGCGTTCTGAGCATATTGTGTAGGCATATATGATAAGTGCAATTTGTCCAAGGAGAAAGAAATCTTCCTGCAATATGGAATACATCTGTGTGTTCACCTGTATTGGTGTCTGTGTGTATTTGTCTTTATGTTTCTATATTTCTATGACAACATTTTGTGTCCCGTGTGTGTGTGTGTGTGTCTGTGTGTGTGTTTGTGTGTGTCTGTGTGTGTGACAGAAAGATGAAAAAGAAAAATGAGATAGTCTGGAAATAAGGGGAAATTTGGAGCTGAAGAAATGAAGGCTAAGTCTGAAATAATGCAAATCCTGTGCTTGACTTAACAGAAAGAAAAAAAAAGAACAAAAATAATAAAAAAAAAAGAAACACAACAACCCATAAGTCATGGTAAAAAGTGTTAGTGATGTCCTTTCTTTCCAAACCACTTGATCTTTATGTCTCTGCTTTTGACTCATCTTTCAAGTAAGTAGTAATCTGAAAAAACAGACGATAGACTCACTTCTTTTTGTCCCTCCTGACAAATGCAGACAACTCTCAACAAGATGGTAATGGCAGCTCCTCCAAATTATTTTAGAAATACCACCAGGGTATCAGCTTCTCCCTGAACTGCCTTGTTATCCTAATGCAATTATGTAGCTTTCTAATCTTTCTGTCAGTGCGGCAGTCAAGATGCAGGAGAAAAAAAAATACTGCCAACTAGAAGGGCTAAACTTCTAAATCGCAGGTGACTGATTAACCACTGCTTCTGCTTTAGATCAATCTATCTGCTGCTGGCACCTGGAACAATAACTCCATAAGGTTCCTGAGCTGGTCAGCAATTTTATATTCACATTAATTTTCACAAATGTTATGACCTTCCTAAGCCAGCTTTCCTTCCCTTATTCCCGTTCTAATCATCTTAAAGTTAGCTATGGGTTGGGATGTAGTCACATGTTAGCCAGGACACTAAGATGAAGTCTGTCCAGGAAACAAGGAATGGATAGGTGTCTTGTAACCTACTTGGAGATGCTTTCCCTGCCTTAGTGTCATCCCTAAGAAGGTGGCATCAAACTGTTCATGGAAATTTTCCTATCTTTCTGTGTGAGTACTTTTTTCCATTAAGGGAACTAAAAATTGAAAGCGAAAGCACTTGAGGTATAAAAATCATAGAATTTTCAAGCTATATGGAACTGTAGAAGTGCTAATGCTTTTGCTTCAATTTTACAGATGAGGGAAAGAGAATCTCAGTAGTTAAGTAAGAAAGGGTGGTGTGCTGAGAATAATCTGGAAGATACATACACAGAATGCCATCCCTAAATGGTAGATTAAAAGTCATTTTGCTTTTACTTTTTATCTTCATTTCTTAAGTTTTCTACAATGAGCAAGTATCACTTTCTACAAAAAAGGATTATCATTCAAGTAATATGACATGGCAACAGACAGATCTGAGTGAGAATCCTATCTCTGACATTAAATGCTGAGTGATCTCAGCAAGTTATTTAACCTCTCTATATTTTATAAATGAAAGCATTTGTATCAATTTTACAAGGGTGGTGTGAGTATTTAACAGAATAAAATATGGAGGAGAAAAAGCAAATGACTTAGCCCACCTTTTCCCTAACTTACTGAGACCACACACACACACACATGCACACTTACCCCCAAAATATCCACAACTAAAGGCAGAGTGCCCACGGTCCATATTCCAAACTATGTGTACCTTTTTCATGTGCAGTTTTCTCTGTAACTTTCAAGTTTTGTTATTATAAGTTTCATGAATATATTATTTAGAAGTCCTGGGATTTTTAACAGCCTTGTGATAATCTATCACCTGGGGAAAAAGAAAAAAAATGCATTAGAATGTATGTTGTGAAAACTCCAAGGGCAGATAAAAGGTTTGCCTTCTGTTTTTCCCTTTCCACAAATAGAATTGCTGTACTTAGGATGCAGCAATTTTATTCTTGAATATCTTTTGGGAAAACAAATGTGATTTGAAAGTCATATGAACTAAAAAATCCCTGAAGCTTCAGTTAATTATTTTATTTATTTGGTTGGTGCAAAAGTAATCATGGTTTTTGCCATTTAAAGTACTTTTGCTGTTACTTTAAATGACAAAAACTGCGATTACTTTTGCATCAACCAAATATTTTCTTTCCTATGAGATGCAGAATTAACAGATTATAATTGATACCGAAAAATATATAGACCCTGTTGCTCAAGATTCTGCAGTCAGCTGGAGAGTTCTTTCTCCTGACTCAATGCTCAAGATCCTGCAGTCGGCTGGAGAGTTCCTTCTCCTGACTCAATGCTGAAGATCCTGCAGTCAGCTGGAGAGTTCTTTCTCCTGACTCAATTTGACTTTCCCACATTCTCTTAACTGAAACACATTAAAGTACAACCTCAGATACTGGAGACTATGTCTTAAAAGAACACAAATATCATCTTTTGTCCTAAATTTATTCATGCTTACCTGTTCTCATCTTCGGAGATTTGCTGATCCTCGTTTGACTCTGACATTTCAATTTCAAAAAAATCATCAGTCTCCAAAGCTCAATAACCCACTCAGCCTCTCTCCCTGGGTTAGAACTGTCCCTCAGACAAGCTGATGAGATTCCTTCCACAATCAGTAAATATGGCCACTTCCTTCCTTCCAGTCCTGTGAAACGTGGATCCAAACAGCTTGACCAATCTTCCCTACTGAGCAAGGGACTTAACCATGGTAAAGTTACAAACAAGCAGAAGCTGCTCTTGTTGTGGGAATTAAGGGACAGGAGAGACCGATGGGTGGGCAGGAGGATTTTATTTAGGTACACCAGGCCAGTGGATTAACATCCAAAGACTGAGCCCTGAACAAAGACAGAGCTTGACTTTTATACATGCAACTGAAGGGGGTTGGCCAGTTTAGTGGCGCAAAACCTGCAGGGTGAGCAAGCAAGCTTACAGAAGCAGACCAAGGGCAGTTTATTAAACAGTGACAGGTGTTGCAACTTAGGCATGTCTTGTGACCCTCACCATACTGCAGAGATGGGAAAACAGGAACTTGCAAAACTCTTACAAACTTGCAATAATAGTTATGATGACAAAACAAAGAACAATCAGAAAAGAAGGGGGAAATCGTTAAACTTGTTTTTCTCATCCCTGCCCCAGATTTGGAGGGAGAGGCTCTGGAGCCCATTCCTTGAGGGTCCTGATTCTGCAGATAATGCTATTAAAGCCCTGACAGAGCCCTTCCTATCTCTGGGTCTTGGAGTGACTCAGCCTAGAAAACTTGTTTTTCTTTATACCTCCTGCTTCACTCTTGCTTTTTGTTTTAGTGAACTTTCTTCCCCTCATTTGTGTCTAGGGCTATACAATAATTATTGAGCAGAAGACCCAGGATTCTAGGCATGGACACTACTGTGAAGACGATGAGGAATAAAAGATTTGTCTCTTCTGTGATGACTTTACAAATAATGTGAAAAAGGGAATCTCTCTACATTCTATGGTGTGAGGTAGGAAGTAACTGGCACATATGTCTCTATCCTTTTTTATTTATCTCTCTCTTTCTCTACACACACACACACACACACACACACACACACACACACCCCACAGTAAGAATAGCATCCCGCTTTGATCTTCAGAACATTTTATCCCTTTTCTCGCCCTTTCTCTGATTCTCTATTCCATTCAAACAGTTAAGATTTATTCAGTGCCTTTCAATGTCTTAAGAAAGGCCACAGTGAAAGAAAGATGTGGCCAGGCATGGTGGCTCACGCCTGTAATCCTAGCACTTTGGAATGCCAAGGCGGGTGGATCACAAGGTCAGGAGATGGAGACTTTCCTGGCTAACATGGTGAAACCCCATCTCTACTAAAAATACAAAAAATTAGCCAGGCATGATGGCATGTGCCTATAGTCCTGGCTACTTGGGAGGCCGAGGCAGAATTGCATGAACTAGGGAGGTGGAGCTTGCAGTGAGCCAAGATCATGCCTCTGCACTCCAGCCTGGGCAACAGAGCAAGATTCTGTCTCAAAAAGGAAAGCAAGCAAGCAAGCAGGCAAGCAAGAAAGAAAGAAAGAAAGAAAGAGAAAGAAAAAGAGAAAGATGCAGAACCTAACCTAACATGGAACATAAAGGTCTAACATTCCTAACATGGAATGTAAAGATCTTCCTCTATCCTCCTTTTGCTATTGCTAGATATCTTTCTTTTGCTGGCTTCCTTTATAAGCCATTCCTTCCATTCCTCTCCATTCCTTCCATTCCTTCCGCCTTGGGATATTTCCTGTCCTGAATAGGGCTGCAGTCCCCACATACCATATATGTCTGGGCATTTGATAAGTTTTTTAAAGCTTAGTGTTTTCATCTGCTCTTGCTATACTGTGTGAAATATACATACATTTTTGGAGGAATGGAGATAATTAAAAGAGAAAGCTAAGAGTAGTTGAAGGCTATGCCATTCACAAACACAAACAATTTACTCAAAATTATTATTGTTTAAGTAGAGGAGGTTCAATAACTCAAATCCCTGATCTATTCCTCGCTTCCTTGTCCCAGTCCTGAGTAGTAATTGGTGGCATGATATAGCATGTTCTTAGACTTTTAATGAAAGACTCCAAATGGATTAAAATGTGAATCTAAAATGTAAGTGATATGAAAAATCTAATATCTTCAGTACTAAATGAAGTCTTGGGTCAGAATTAAAGTCATCCTGTGAGTATATTTTGAGGACATCTTGGCATGAAACTGTAGTCTCAAAAAAGAAAAAAACAGCTCATCACTGTACAAAAGACCATAATACAAGGTACAAGGCTAGAAACAAAGTTAACAAAAGAGTTTTACAAACCAAAAATATCAGAATTTCTTAAACTTCTTTGTCCCTGAGGTCTTGTTTTTTGATGTGTATCTAAGTTATTTTTTCCTCTACAACTAAATCACTCTTCAGTCACAGACCAGAAAACCAACACTGAGAAATATTCTTCAGGGAGACACAAAATAATGCAGCTTAGAATAGGCTTTTCCCCCCTATTTTTTAAATTTTTATTGAAAAAGAAACTATAACTATCCAACTGGGGAAAAAAAAAATCTGTCAACCATTATCAAAATGATTTCCTTAAGAGCCATTTAACAAGATTCATTAATTTAAAGAGATTAAAAACAGTCTGTATTAAAGGACATTTTGACAGAACAAAACAGGTTATAATAAAAGCTGAAAATCAGCAGTCTCTCTTATCAAAGACGATGCAGAACTCTCAGCAAAGTCTTCTTCATTCAAAGTTAAATTCAAGATCTGATTCAATTAATATAACTCTTGAAAAGAAACAGAAAATAAAGAAAGTTTGCAAGAGGTCAAAGTACTGAATGTACTACTGACGAGAGCACAAAATGTTCAATATTTTCTTAGGGAGATTTCTAAAATGAGATGGCAAGGACGAAGAAGGAGGTGTAAAACCACACACTTCGAACAATGAAAAAAGCAACCTGGGCTAGAAACAAAACTAACTTTTAACAAGCTGGAGACTGACTTTTTTATTCCCAGCTACCTTTGAGGGAGACATTGTTTATTAGTGAGAGTATCGTTTTCTCTCTAGGACATGTTTCCTTGCAATGTCTTACTGAAACGCATTCACCGTCTTCTTAAATACAGCTCATGAAAAAGATATGTACTAAATGTATCAGAATGACTGCCTATATGGGGGATAGTGATTTTGTACTAGATATAAAAGGGAAAAAATATCTAAAATAAGAAACGAAATAAAAAGATATATATATACTTCTCCAAAATACATACATGCATGTTTGTACATAAGTACATGCATACATGCATGTATACAACCGGAGAGTTAAGATGTGTGGATTCTCAAGTACCTGAACAAATAACTAACCACTGATATACAAAGTTAGAAGGCAAAGTCAGAAGACATTTGCTAGAAAGATAGAAGGAAAAGTTAAAAGGCATGTGTTAATTAGGTCTTCTGGGAAGCAGATGCTGAAATGGAGGGAGGAATGCAAAAGACTTATTGGGGCTTAATGTTTTCAGAAGAGGGAGGAAGCGGCTGGGTGCGGTGGCTCACGCCTGTAATCCCAGCACTTTGGGAGGCGGAGGCGGGTGGATCACGAGGCCAGGAGATCGAGACCGTCCTGGCTAACACAGTGAAACCCCATTTCTACTAAAAATACAAAAAAAAAAAATCAGCCTGGCATGGCGGCAGGCGCCTGTAGTCCCAGCTACTCGGGGGCCTGAGGCAGGAGAATGGTGTGAACCTGGGAGGCAGAGGTTGCAGTGAGTCCAGAGCTTGCCACTGCACTCCAGCCTGGGCGACAGAGCGAGACTCCATCTCAAAAAAATAAAATAAATAAAAATAAAAATAAAATAAAACAAAAAAAGTGGGAGGAAATGTGGTTGAGCAGAGAATGCTCCAACTCAGAATGCAGATTTTTCCTGTGAAAAGAAAGGGGAGTGAATGCTGGATTGAAAACCTCAGACTGTAGTGCAGATTTGGGAGAACTTACTGGATAGCTAAGTGGGAGATGCAAAGCAAAGACTGCTCATGAGTCCCAGGTTAGATAGAAATGGCCAAACTAACATAGGAACGGAAAACCAAACAGCATGTTCTCACTTATAAGTGGGAGCTTAACAATGAGAATACATGGACGCAAGGAGGGGAACAATACACACTGGGGCCTGTCGTGGGAGTGCACGGGGAGGGAGAGCATCAGGATAAACAGCTAATGCATGTGGTGCTTAATACCTAGGTGATGGGTTGATAGGTGCAGCAAACCAGCATGGCATATGTTTACCTATGCAACAAACCTGTATGTCCTGCACATGTATACTAGAACTTTAAATTAAATTAAATTAAATTAAATTTAAAATAATTTTTAAAACCCTCACTTTGATCCCCCTATGATTACATTTCCAACCTGACCCATCAGTACTCCTCACTTCCTGAGCCCCTATCCAACAAATTACCTTTAAAACTCTTATTCCCAATTGCTCAAGGAGACTGATTTGAGTAATAACAAAAGTCCAATAAAAAGAAAGAGAGAGAGAGAGTAAGAGAAAGAGGGATGGAGGGAGGGAGGGAGAGAGAAAGAAAAAGAAAGAAAGAGAGGGAGGGAGGGAGAGAAAGAGAGAGAGGGAGAAAGAGAGAAGGAGAAAGAGAAAGAAAGAAAGAAAGAAAGAAAGAAAGAAAGAAAGAAAGAAAGAAAGAAAGAAAGAAAGAAAGAAAGAAAAAAGAAAGAAAGAAAAGAAAAGAAAGAGAAAGAAAGAAGGAAAGAGGGAGGGAAAGAGAGGGATGGGGAGAGAAAGAAAAAGAAAAAAGAGAGAGACAGAGAAAGAAAGAAAGAAGGAAAGAAGGAAAGAAAAAAAGAAAGAAAGAAAGAAAGAAAAAGAAAGAAAGAAAAAGAAAGAAAGAAACAAAGAAACAAAGAAAGAAAGAAAGAAAAGAAAGAAAGAAAGGAAGGGAGAGAGAAAGAGAGAAAGAAAGGAAGGGAGAGAGAAAGAGAGAAAAGAAGGAAAGGGCCAAGTCGCAGTATTTCTTTTGGGTTCAATCATTGACAAGGGCCATGCGGGAGGAGCATGGGCTTGGCAGGAAAGCTGAGATGGATCCTGAGGACATTAGCAACTAACTGCACAGCTTTACTCTGAATGAAAATTTCTCCAAGGAAGATTGAGCAGCACGCCGCCATGGCTGCCATTGTAAACTTTTCTCCCTTCCACATCCACGACACTTTTCACTGTTTTCAAAGGTTACCCAGTTTCTCATATATGTGTATATGTATGCATTTCATGAAATAATTCCATGTCATTGTAACAACTATTTCATACACATTTTTAAGTATAGCCTAATTTATGTGAAGGACTGTTTTAAGTCTAGCATCTCTTTTTATTGCATTTTCGGTATTTGTTCACTCTTTAGAAGATTTATTCATTATCTTTTCCATGAGTAATTATTGAAATAATATTTTCAAAAATTGTCATTAGAATGTAAACTTTCTATGGCCATGCCTGCCTGAAAACATAAATGACTAGGTATGTGTCCATCAATGGATAAATACATAAAGAAATTGTGGTATACGTATACAATGGAATACTATTTGGTCATAAAATGAATGAGATCATGTCATTTGTAGCAACATCGACAGAACTTGAAGTCAGTGTGCTAAGTGAAATAAGCCAGGCACAGAAAGACAAATACTGTATGTTCTCACTCATATGTGGGAGCTAAGACAAGTGAACTAATGAAGGCAGAGAATAGAATGAGAGATACCAGAGGTTGGGAAGGGTGTGTGAGTGGAGATGGGAATGAAGAGAGGTTGATGAATGGGTACAAACATATAGTTAGATAGAGGAAATAAGTTCTAATGTTCAATAGCAGAGTAGGGTTACTATAGCTAAAATGTATTATATATTTCAAAATAGGTAGAAGAGAGGACTTGCAATGTCCCCAACACATAGAAACAATAAATATTCAAGGTGATGGATCTCTCAGATACACTCATCACCACACATTCTTTACATGTAACAAAATATCACATGAACTCCATAACTCCATAAGTATTTATAAATATCATATAAATTTTAAAAAGCTTACATAAATTATCATTTTCTCTGATAAGCTGAGCCTATTTAACCAGACAGATGCAGCAGAGGTTGATTTCCTGTTCTTCTTATCCATCTTTGGTAAAATAGCAAAATTCTGCAATGCAAGTTACAATTATAGAGTGAGAAGATTCATACACACAAATAAGATTAACTTTCTTGTCTGATAAACTTGTTACCATAATGTTTATGTTTTCCAAAAATTAAGACTATGTGCTCATTACAGATAATATAGAATATTGAGAAAAATGTCAGCAATCAGAGGGCCCTTAATTCTACCAAATAGAAGTTGCCACTGCCTGAAACACACATGCACACACACACACGTGCACACACACACACTAAATAGAAAATATGTTCAGTTTTATTAAGTTTAGGTTGTAACATAGGTATGCATAATTTTATGTTATGCTTTTACATTTCTATTTTTACTGTATAACTCTATTTTCTGAATTTAGATCCCAATATATTTGTGTATTTGTGTGGGTGTATATAAATATATATATGTAAATGTATGGTACATTTTATGTTCTGAGTTTATTTTTTCATATACCATTAAGATATTAATAGTTCTCTATAGGTTAACGTTTCTCAACATTTTCAGTTACCTTTCACATATCCACATCTAGCGTCTCAGTTGGAGATTTAAACAACAGTTAACTCATTGACTGCAATGCATTATTCCTGCACTCTATTAGTAGAAATTCTCTATTTTCTGTTGGTGGAGGATGGTTGTCATGAAGATAAAGGCCTGCCTCACCTTCCAACACATTAAGGATGAATGTATCCTGCTATCTTGTGGGACAGATGACACATGATATTAGAATCTTTGGGAGTATCTTCAACATGATAAATGTAGATCCAGGAGTAAATTAATTCAATATTAAAGGTAATTTAAATATACTAAAAATAACTTTTGATAGTCTATTATGCGCAGAGCCACCAAGGATAAGAAGTCTTCCTAGAACTTTAGGATATTGCAGATTAGCTACTCAATGAAGACACGTACAGATGGAGGGAGAAAAGTGAAAGCATGGTGCTTATCTTGTGTGGTTATGTAGGAAGTGCAAATCCTATCCAAATTTAAATTAACTAGAGTAAATGTGGTTATAGTAGACACCCAATTAAAAAGAGGTAGCTAATATTTAGTCAATATGTTTATCTTCTCTAAGCTAGATAGTATAAAAAAATAACATGTCATGGGGTGGCTATCCCCAGTTGAGGATATCAAAAGAGATTTCTATGAACAGTACTGATCAAGCTTTCAAAGGTATATTGGATTCAAGTATTCATAAAATACTGGAGTAGGCATTTCCCAACAAGTGAATGGTATAAGCAAGAGCCCATCAGTGACGACAAAGAATTTAGGAAGCCAGGGAGCATAAGTAGACAGAGATAGAAATTTGTTCTGTTTTGTTTGCTTTGCTTTTTCATAATTTCTAACAGCTCATTGTCCATCTGAGCAGCAAGCTTATAAGGGCATTCCATTTGAAAAGTAGTGTGCTATTCAAGATCCTTAAACCAGTCTGGTCTTTCAGCTTGTCCTCATGTTCTTGAACTTCCAAACCTATCTTAGCCCACCTCAGAGTCAAGTCTGCTAATAATCAAGAGAAATATGCACAAAATTAATAGATGGACAGATGAGAGACACTCTGAGTATTTAATAAGATTGGAAAGGTCAGAGATAAAATACATCCTTTAGATTTTAAGTCGTCTTCTTTCTGAGCCTCAAACTTCTTTCACGTATAGATTTCAGGTGAAAGGGAAAGTAAAAGCGAATACAAGAGATCCAGGATTTCTTACTCTCTCAGTCCACACAGCAAGCTTTGAGACAGCTGTTTTTTAACTAAATCGAATTAAATGTATAAATTATTTGTTAATTTTGTTGTTTCACATTATCTTTTGACGTGAGCTTATACTTTAGTGATTAATTTTGGGAAAAAAATGGATGACGATTATTTCAGTTCCCACCACTCCAAATTGCTCTCCTATTTCTATAAGACAGAATAGTTCTTCTCAGACCAAAACGCTGTAGCAGAAAACATAAATAATTAAAATATTTACATCTCATCGGCTTTCTATAATACATATATTTTTGAATAAGTAATCTAAATTTTTCAAGCTCAGATTTTTTACTTTTCTTTAATCCTAAATTTTAATCTATCAGTAAACCTTGATTTTATGAGGTTTTATTGCTATTATGCTTGCTTTGTTTTACTTTTTAAAAGAGACGGGATCTTGCTCAGGCTAGAATGCAGAGGCATAATCGTTGCTCACTGCAGCTCCTACTTCTGGATCAGAGGGATCCTCTGGCCTCAGCTTCCCAAATCGCTGGGATTAGGGCAGGAGCCACTGCATCTGGCTTTTTTCTTTGTTGTTAAACAGCTACGTAGATGCTATTGCCATTTACTGAAATGTAGATTACCAGAGAAGAATCTGGTTTGTAGAGTAAATCATTATTTCAGCAAAGAAGCTGATACAATTTGGCTGTGTTCCCATCCAGATCTCATCTTGCATTGTAGCTCCCATAATTCTCACACGCCGTGGGAGGGACCTGGTGGGAGATCATTGAATCATGGGGACAGTTTCCCCCATACTGTTTTCGTGATAGTGAATAAGTCTCACGAGATCTGATGGTTTCATAAGGGCTTTCCGCTTTCACTTGGCTTTCATTCGCTTTTGCCTGCCACCACGTAGGAAGTCCCTTTGCTCCTCCTTCGCCTTCCACCATGATTGTGAGGCCTCCCAGCCATGTGGAGCTGAGTCCATTAAACCTATTTTTCTTTATAAATTACCCAGTCTCAGGTATGTCTTTATTAGCCGTGTGAAAACAGACTAATACAGAAGCAAACATGTTCAAATTGGTTTCTGCTTCTATTTCCTTATTAATTTCCTCTTCATGACTATCAACAATTTGTTTTCTAAAAAACTCACGGTACTTAACCAAATTACTATTTTTTAATAGCCTGTTATTACTAATAACACACACACACACACACACACACACACACACACACACACACACACACACATATTTAAAGTGCCTGGCAACATGGCAAACCCCTGTCTCCAAAAAAAATACAAAAAATAGCTGGGTGTGGTGATACGTGTCTGTAGTCCCAGTTGCGTGGGAGCCTGAGGTGGGAGGATTGCTTGAGCCTGGGAGGTGGAGGTTGCAATAAGCTGAGATTGTGCCCCTACACTCCAGTCTGGGTGACAGAGGAGACCTGTCTCAAAAATAAATAAATAAATAAAGTGCCTACAGTATATCAGACATTGCCAGACTACCAACCAACTTTGGGGAACAAAATAAAATTAATTATAGTAAAAATGTGTCAATATTAAGGAATGGGCCAAGAGATGTAGAAAAATTTAAAAGACCCAAAGAGAACAGGATTAGCTGGATGCATGAAATCTTCAAAGAACAGATGATTTTTATCTGAAACGAACTACTCCAAAACATAAAACTAGTTGGGTGAAACTTTCATTTTTTCCCATGTGGTACCATCACCGTAATACTGAAACCAAACAAAGCCACATATGCACACATATTCTTCCACTCATTCTGTATACACATCTCTATATATACACTACTAATTGCCAATGTGACATAATTTCCTAGTATCAGAACCAGGTGAAAATGAACGTTCTTTAAGTCTCTGACCCGTTTTTAATTAACTTATGTATATTACTGTATTGTGTCAGATATGTATCAAATCTTGTGCATATGAATAAACAATTGTTCTTGAACCATTTGTTGAAAACGCCATCCTTTCTCTACCGATTTGCCTTTGCGCCTTTATCAGAATCGATTAACAATATATGTGTGGATCTATGTCTGGGATTTTTATTCTATTCCATTGACAAATTTATCTATCTTTGTAGCTTTTTTTTTAATTCCAGAAGAAAATATGAAAGAAAATTTGTGACATTGAATTAGAAAAGGAAAAAAAAAAAGAGATACATTGGAGTATGTCAAAATTTGTAACTTCTGTTCTTCAAAAAATATTAAAAAATGAAAATACAAACAAGAGGGGGTAGAAAGCATTTACAAAGCATACACATCTGATAAATGAATTACATGTGGAATATATAAGGAACTCTCAAAAATCAGTAATAGAAAACATGAACAAATCAATAAAAGAGTGTACAAAATATTTGAACAGACACTTAACCAGAGAGATTATATAGATTGTCAATCAGCCCATACAAAGATGCTCAGCACTATTATTAGTCTTTATGGAAATGCAACTTAAAACAAAAATAAAATATCTATTAGTATGATTAAAGTTAAAAAGACTGACCATATCAAGTGTTAGCAGGGATATGTAGGCACTGGAACTCTCATACACTGCTGTAGAAAGGAAAAATGGCACAAGCACTTTGAAAAAGAGTTTGGGAGTTTTGTAAAAAGTTAAAAATAAACCTATTGTATAATCCAGCTATTTACCTTCTAGGTAATTACCCAAGAAAAATAAAGCATATGTTCACACAAAAGCTTATACATGAATGCTCATAAATGCCTTATTTGTAATAACTAGGAACTGGAACTGATCAATATGTTTATTAGCAGAATGGATAAATGAATTATGGCATATCTATGCAATGGAATACTATATAACAAAGAAAAGGAAGGTACTCTTGATACACACAACACAAACATTTCTGTATAATTATGCTAAGTTAGAGAAGCAGGTTAAAAATAGTACACACTGACTTATTATCTCCATAGAAACCTTTAGTAAACAAACAAAAAAACCCTAATCTATATTGACAGAGTGCAGATCTGTGGTGCTTGGTGGTAGGACCAAGAGGGGCTGGAGGGAGGGGGTACCAAGGGGCACAAGGGCATCTTTGGGGATGATGGACATGCTAATTATCACCATTATAGTGATGGTTTCATGGATGTGTGCCTTTGTCAAAATTTATCATATGCTATACTGAATGTAGCATTTAGTGTATGTTGATTATACTTCAAAAAGCAATTTTTAAGAAGTCTTTAAAGCAGAATGTTTTAAATCTAATTCAGTGGCCATATGTTTGGAGTAGTGATGTGTCAGACCACTGGATGGTTTGGGAGGGGTTTACGTGTTTGACTCTGAAGCTGGTATCTAGTTCTCTTGGACTTTGCCTAACCAACTTTCCTCAGTTCCTCAGGTCCCAAACCCCATTTCCTGCCTTCCTAAAGCTCCTTCTGCCTTTTTTACACACAAAGATTTCTCCTAGCTAATACTGTGCCACTTAAGTAGTGTGAAATCAGATTGTGACAACTGTGATTTGTGAGGGCAGGGCTAGTTCTCCATTGGGTTCTCATATCCTTGTGAAATGCTTCAGATAAATTAGGTGGTTTATAAACATTGCCTACTCAAGTTAACTACATTATGGTGTATATGCACATATACACACATTCTTACACACACTCTCTGTCTTGCACACACAGACATACATGCCATGTGGTGCTTATAATCTAATTTCATATGTCTTTTTTAATCTTCCATTGATTCTGTTTCCCTATTAACAACTGCAGACAGTGTATATTTAACATATCCAAATAACTTTGAAATTAACAAAGAGAATCGTGTATTTCAATGGCATAATTTTAGCAAAACTAATTTATATTCAAATAAACCATTTTTCCATCTAGTGGCTGTCTGGTCATAGGCAAATTTATGAACCCCCTCTTAACTTTAGTCTCTCTGCATCTAAAATTAATATATTAATGTCTACCTTATGAGATGTGTTAAGGTCCCGGTGATCCTATATGTGAAAAGCTTATCTAAGTGTTTAACACATGATAACACCTCATTATATGGAGGCCATAAAATGATACTTACATCTGAAGAACATTTCAACCTCTCCCAGACACTCCTTTCTAAGCTAATTTCACTGTTCCTGCATTAGAACTTTCCTCCGTGTCTATGCAGCTCTCTGGAGTGAATGATTCCCTATATTAGTACAGTAAATACTCCCTTTGATCTCTGACTAATGAGCCTGAATCAACTCTCTTCTTTAAAATGATTCTCTTTCTGTAGCTTCCTCTAAAATAATGAGATAAGAGGATGAATGTATAGTGAGCATCTATCAGGTTACAAACATTTAATATCTCTTATAACACTAATATTCAAAATAAGTTTCCGATAGGCATCATCCCTGTTTACAAGGAAAGATCTAGAGACTTAGCAAGGTTAAGAAATTCATCAAAGCCCGCAGAATGTGTAAATGATGAAGGTGGATGTCGAACTGAATTGTCTGACTCTGAAATTCATGCTTCTTTCTACTATGTAATGCTACTCTTCTCAGTCATCCTGTGAAACTTACTTCTAGGTAAATCACCTTTAGCAAAATCAACTCCTGCTTTTATTCAGAGCAGTCTCCTGTGAGTTACTGTTTAATAGAGAAAGATCGTGCTGCTGCCACTTTGCCTGAATCAAGTTTGTTGGAGCCCTTGAGCTGAAGCTAGGTGGACGCCCTCCCACTTTGTATTATTAGAGGGTCAGAAGCTCTTAGACAGGAAATAAACACAGGTGATGAGTAAAATTTACCCTTAAATATTTCTAAGTACATATCTTTATAAGAGAAAAATACCTCAAATCCATGAAGGTGGCTCAGCCAGCCTTCACGGTAGATACCTGCATTTCATAATTTCATAGCTACTTTTTCTACTTAAAAAAATGTTTGACCAAATACTCTCAAAATTTGTTTTTTAATCAAAAGTTGTGGACAGTCACAGTGGCTCATGCCTGTAATCCAGTACTTTGAGAAGCTGAGATGGGAGGGTAGCTTCAGCCCAGGAAATCAAAGCTGCAGTGAGCTATGATTTTACCACTGCACTCCAACCTGGGCAACAGAACAAGATATTGTCTCAAAAAAAAAAAAAAGACATAGAGAAAAGTAAGCAAGATATTTAAAATGGTTGAGAGCATGGCAATGTTGTCACCTTAGCAGAATTTACAGAAAATTGGGATTGTTTTTAAGAACTAATAATAGTAGAGATAATATATACTTATATATTTTAATATATATCACAAATAATAAGGACAATGATATATATTTATAACATATAATATAACATATGATATATTTATATATTATATACAACTATATATGTTATATATGTAATATTTATGTTATAAATTAGCACTATATTATGTTACATAGTATATTTTATTTATAATATATAACATATATTTACTTATAACATAAATAAAGATGACAATAATAATAATAATAGTAATATATTGCTAATCACAAGGGGAAACATAAATAAAAACTTTCACAAATTTCCAGTGACACTATGAGAGAAATACTCAAAATGTGTACACCTGACATATTAACATGGTATAGTTAAGATTAGCAAATTAAAGATTAGCTTTATGACAGTTGTCATCACGTTAGTCACAATTTTAAATTGTGCAGGCCTAGGTCAAGGAAATATATAATTATTAATAACAAATATACACATTTTATTTGACCAAAGCAGGGGTTATATTGAAAAGAGTAAGCAATCAATATAATGTGCACACTGCCCACTCAGAAATTCTGCTGATCATAAACGTCAGGATTTTGGTTGACTATCAGAGGAATTTTCATGCATGAATTTGGACATTTAATAAGCATTTAAAGCACCTGCTATATATCAGACTATACTATAATTTGGAGGAATACAGTAATGCATAAGACATTGTTTCTAAAATTCAAGTGGCCAATGGCTACAGTCTAGGTGAAAAGTTGTAAAGCATAGTATTTGGGGTCTAAGCGCTACATTTAAGTTAGACCTTGAAAAATCAAGAAAGCCTTTACAGGGAAAATGACAAGTAAGTTGACTTTTAAAAGATCAATATCTTACCAAGCAGGGCATGATGGAGGTAGTACAGTCCTCTGGTAAAGGATTATAGTGCCAATACCACTCCAATGAGTGAGCTCAATCGTCACTGAAGGATCCTGGACTGAAGTTTGCTGTCGTTATTGGAGCCCCAGGATTTAATTCTGAATATTTCTTCAACTGAGTTCTAACTTGACTGAGCCTTCGCTTTTATGACTTTTTAGAGACACTGGAGGCAGGGTACCATAGACCTAAAACATAGGGTAGCAGTTATTAGACTTCAAGAACTCCAGGCTCCACCTTCAGAGATTCTGAAAATTTGTGCCTGGAGTATGGTGTATGGCCTGTTTATAACAAGCCCATAAAGTCATAAGGATGGACTTTATCAAGAGACCACATTTTTGAAAACTCTGTAGTAAATATCACAGGATAAGAGCTAATAAATGATTTTGAGGAATTTTTAAAGCATACCCCACACACTTCATCTCCAGCCAGCTGTGCTAATTAAATAAGAACACAGTATTTCAACTATAGTTATTTCTATATCACTCACCCTGAGTGTTTAGAAAGCTAATTTTTTATTTTTTTATTTTGCAATATGTCCATGTTCCTTGGGACAGAGTATATTTTATCTATCTCTGCTTTCTCCACAGCCCTTAAGATATTAATGCATCATCTTATCAATAAATGTTTAATGAGGGAAAGTTATGTTTTACATCTGGCCTGATGATTCATCAAAAAAACTAAGGCAGTGGGCTAAGCTGGTAACCTGAACTAATCAGCATGGATTGCAGGAGGTTACTCTCACCCACTGGCTGTTTCATAGGTCAGTTAAGCATGCTCAGCTAATGTACTGAGACTTAAAAGCAAGCCCAAGAATAGGGTGGGTAGAGCTAAGGACACTCAGCATTAAGGGGACTCTAAGCGTTTGCCAGATTTGTCAGGAGCAAAGTTTGCAGCTCATCAGGCAATACCTACAATTATGGGAATGAAAAAGCCACATCTAAGAGCAGAACAGTACCAGGTTTACAGTGGCCAAATCCTTGGGAAGGAAGATAGTCTCCAAAAAGAAACAGTAAACAAAAAAAGCCTGTTGATGGAAGACAAAAGAAGTTGTCCTTATGCAATTAAAAAGGATCTTTCTTCAGAGCCCAGGGGTTGGCTGTATTCTACAGTCCTTCAAAGAAGACTGTAGAATATGGCAGAGTACAACTATAAAGGTAGAACTCTGGAATGATAGACTCTGTGGCTATATTGTGTCTCCTGGTTAGAGGTGGCCAAAAGCTGCACCGAAAGCCGAAATAGGATTGAAAGCAGGCTAGATGGAAGATGAGTCATTACAAATCCACTCTATGATTCTTCCCACCATCCTCTTCCCTCGCTGGGTGAAGTAACCTGCATACTGTAAAATCTTTCCTTTTTCTTTTAACTTACTATTTTCTAGTAAGGACATATTTTCTTAATCTAAAGTATTCCCTACCACTTCCACCATGGTGAGATTAGATAAAAAAAGAAAGAAGATTCATAGCATAAGCTTTAGCTCAAAAAAAAATCTCATTTAAATTTGATGGATAAGACGCCTCTCTGGCTCCTAGTGAATTCTTCAAATTCACTATGTATTTTGCAGGGTAGGATGTATTTCTCTCAGTATTATCCTCTTTAGCAATTTTTTTTTCACACAAAAGTTATCATCAGGAAGAACTGTTATCTAGTGGATGAAAGATACTCATTTTTTTAAATCTTAAAATTAATCAGAAAGTGGTCAACACTGGAAAACATATGGATATGGTTGGCTGTGTCAGATTTAGGGACATGAAAATGGGGTCAGGGTAGAATTAGGGAGGAACCATGGTTAAGTTTGAAGGACTAGGTTTGAATCCAGACTTCAATTACTTACTAGCTATGTTGCTGAGCAAGTTGTTCATCCTTACTGTGCCTATATTTTCATATATGTATGTTTGTGTGTACATATTTGTAAAATAGGGTGTTCATGACACTTAGCTTGTGAGACTGAAAGGAGTCAATCTGCGTAAACCATTTGGAATGGTGCCTGGCATATTGCTAGTGTACACAGTGAGTGCCCAGGAAGGATGACTATAACTATTACTTTGAGAAATGAATGACTTGTTTGTTTCTAGGCACTTGTCTTTTCCAAGCATATCTGGGACCACATTCTATGGCTGCCTAGTCACCAGTCAGTGCAGTCAAAAAGTTTCATGCTGCAGAAGTTGCAAGCACCAGGAATGGCGCAAACAGAGGAAGCATAGTTTAGCTGAGCAACATCTCTGGCCTGCTGAAATGAAGGTCTCTTCTGTACCATTTGCCTCCTTCTATGTATCAGTAAAGTGATAATCATGATAGCCCTACTCCTTCATGGATTGGTAAAGAGGATTGCATGAAATGAAATGAATGCTGGTGCTTGGTGCTGGGTTGAGTGCTTGGCATTTATTCTGCCATTTAATCATCAACCATCTGATGCAGGCATTGCTATGATTCCCGTTTTAAAGATGTGAAAGCTGAGACTCAGGTGGTTTTGCAAGTTTCCCAGTCAGGAACATCTAATAATCTGCAGGATTCAAACCAAAGCCTTAGTTCAGATGAACATGTGTTTATAACAATGACCTTGGGTTACATCCAAATGCTAGGGCAGATGGGGCCTTGAGAAAGTCTTATCCCCTCTTGCTCCTGATCTGGAGAAAAGATCAGACAGACACAAGGCCATTCAGTAAACTGAGGAGCTGCCTTTTCAAAACAGGTCAAGTGCTACATCAAGGTCTGCTTGTCCCTTAATCTGCAGAAGGCCAATGAGGACATCACTGAAAGGGTGGATCCATCTTTCTCAGTAGTGCCATTTCAAGAGAAGTTCTGGATTTTTTGTCCTTAAAAACACAGATCACTATAAACTTCTGAGAGAATCACTTGCATGGCAGGTGCTCCGGGCCACTCATTTCATGAGTGCTTATTAGAACTGTGCATTTTTAAAACACTTGATACAAGTATCAACATCTGAAAATAGGTGCTCTACAATGATAGGTGCTTGTTTTTGTAATTGTCAACACTAGAAGGCTATTGCTGGATCCAATTACATGTAGAGACTCTTTAAATAGAAGAGGAGGGATTTTTTCACATGGACAGGGGTTACCTAGTTCTGTTTGATATCCCTAACAGTCAGCCATCCTGGAACACAGAAGCTCTCCTTTGCTCTAACATATTTGGTCCTTAGTTATTCAGAAAGGCTTAATGATTACTGATGTGGAATGTACAGTCAGGTTTTTATATTTAAATGCCAGGTTCCCCACTTAAGATCTGTGTCAACTTGGGCAGGATATTTAACCTTTCTGTGCCTCAATGTCCTCTTCTAGAAAATAGGCATAGTTTGTGGTGCCATCATCATAGGGCTATGTAAGGAACATATCAATTAATATGTACAAAGTGTTCACCACAGAACCTTGCACGTAGGAAGTGCTCAATAAACATTCACTATGATGAGTGAATTTCTGTAATCCTAGAATATTTTAATTTTAGGTATTTGCTAATATACAAAAATTAAAATGTAAATATGAAAAAATGTACACAAAATATACAAACATTTCTGTATTTAGATATCAGGTACGTTGAAAACAGATCTGGGCTTCCAATGGTTTACATTTGAGCAGGAAACACAGATAAATAGTTAATTGCATCACTCCATACATCCCCTGAGAGATGCAACAGAATACTATTGGAGATGAAGAAGAAAGAGCGAACTCTTTGAGGGAGTTGGGAAAGTACAATTCTGGAGGTTGTGATAGATGAGCTAAGTGAACCAGGAAAAAAACAAATAGAAAGGCATTCCAAGAGAATCAAAGGCAAAAAGACATAAAATCTGGTACATTTGGTGAATGTATATTTGATATGATTAGAGGACTGGGAAGAGGGCATGAATGTGTGAACACAGGCTACAGAAGCAACCTGGGGCTAAGTGAGGAGGTCTGGGCCTCACCATAAATGTGCACTCTTTCTCATGGTGTTTCTTTGGGGTACGCAGTAAGAGTTCTTGGTGACAGAACTGTGCTGCCTCTCCATAGAGATACAAAGGCTTGTTCTTAAACCCTTGCTCTGCCATCTCCGAGCTATGGGCAAATTTCATATTCTTTCAGCCTCAACACTCTCCTCTGTAAAATGGGGATGATGGTAATATACCTAACTCAAAGGGTTTTGTGAAGATTAATGACATAATGATTTATGTAAATCCTAAAGCCTAGTGTTCTTACATGTTAGTGATTTTGAATTTTAATATTACCAGTGACAAAATCAACGAGACATAGCTCTTAAGCATTAAAGTCAAGATTAGATCCAAAAGCCAGTGTCTAAGCTTATGGTAGTTTTTTTTTTTTTTTTTTTTTTTTTAGATAGCCTGCCCTTTAAAAAATATACGTGTTTTGTATATTTTGTTTTGCTTTCCTGTTTTTTCTTTCTTTTTTTTTTTCCAAGTGAATGGACATTACCTTTCCCCAGAGCCTGGCAGGGAATCTGATTATTTTTCCTCCAGAGCAATTTCTAGTGTTATCGTTATCCATTCAGTGAATAGCATTTGGCCACTTCAGAAGCATTTTCTCACTTCCATGTAAATGGTATGATTAGACGTGAAAGGTAATCTTGAGTGCTGCCATGTTATGACATTAAAATAGTAATTCAATTGTTAGCAACCCCTCACAAATAACTATCCAATCCACTTGTGTTTAATACCTCAGCGTCCTTGCATGTCTTTCCTTTTTGAAACACAAAGCAGTATTGATTTCTCTTCATAACCAACTAAAAAGTGCTTTGAGCACTTCTATCATTTCATTATCCAGCAGTAAATAAGGAAAATAACCTGCAAAAATGAAAAACAAGTCGATGGGTTACTTTTATCCCTTTCCCTGCAAAACTCAAATGCAGGCAAGAATGATGTTTTGATAGATTTGAGTGTCTTTATATTTGAAGATGCCTTGGCAGTCATCACGAAGGAAGCTTGTAGTGAAAAGCTGTGGGTGTAGAAATGGAAGCCCTGGTGTGATTAGTCTGCTCAGGCTGCCATAACAGAATATCACAGGCTGGGTGGTTTAAACAGAAATTTATATTTTCACAGTTCTGGAGGCTGAAGGCTCAATACGAAGGGGTCCACAGGGTTGGTTTCTGGTGAGGCTTCTCTCCTTGAGTTGCAAATGGCTCCCTTCTTGCTGTGTCCTCACAGGGTCTTTCCTCTGTGCATATGACTTCTGGTGTCTCTTCTTCTTATGGGGATGCCAATCTTATTGGAGTAGGTCTCTACCTTTATGACCTCGTTTTGCCTTAATAACTTCCTAAAAGGCCCTATCTGCCAAGACAGTCACAGCAGGTTTAGGGCTTCCACATATGGCCTTGGGGGAAAACAATTCAGTCCATAACACCCAGTTTGAGGACCAGCTCTGTCACTTATTGGCATACAACCTTCGGGAACGATATTGGCCCCTTTCTGTGGGAATCTGATTTCTCAAATATACAGAAAGGAGTCAGTCAATACCCCTGATTTGTAAACTTTTCGAAAGCTTTATAAATGCATCTTGGGAAGAAAATCAAGTGTATGTAGAAGTGTATATATTTATTTTTTTTGAAACAAAGAAGCATTTCCTACTGCAGTGAGTTTGCAGAAATTTTTAAATCAGGTTATCACCCCTGCTTTCTCCTCTAAGGAGTCAGGAGTCTGTGAAAAAGAGTTAGGAACCTTTGAGTGTGATGTGAGAAGCTTCTGTTATCCTTGTCTTCAAGAAATCAGTGAGGACTTTTTTTATTTGTCCATTATGAGAGGCATGAAGAACTTACATTTTTGGCTTCATCTTAACCTCTTGGCCTTGCCTTAAGCTGTTTCCTCTAACCAAATGCCTTCATACAACTAACTGTCAAAGACTTCATTTACTTTCTGCTGCCCAGCACCATCTTCCCTCCAAAACACTTTTCAGAGACCTCCACACAGAGTCTTTTCTGTGCCATTGCAGTGGCAAATTTCCTTTGTCTGCCTTATGATAAGGGCATGTGAATGTGATTCTCTTATGCACTAGGTTTGAAGCCATTGTAAGCCAAAAAAAAAAAAAAAACAGAAAGAAAAAAAAGCCCAAATTTCAGACCAATTCAGCTTTGAATCCAAATTGCAGACCTTAGCACATTGAAAAGTGTCTCCAGGAGTATGAATTGGGGTGGGGTGGTGATTATAGATTAAAGGGGATTGTAGCCGCCTATATACTTTTCTTTATACTGTTGCAAAAGAAAGAAGTACTATCTCTTTATCAAAGAGAATCTCTCAATAGTGGTCCAAGATCCTTTTAAGACCAAAAGAAATATTCTTGCTGCTCTTGTGATTTCCCCCTACTTGCAAACTAACCAGTGAACCTGTCCCTGTTTCATGGATGCTGGCAGAAGACACAAGATTTCTGGATCAGAGACAAAGACCCTTATTAATCAGAGCACGGCAGGCTTCAGAAGCTTCATGTTCTTGCCAGTTCCCCTTCTCCCATAAGACCTGGGGGGGTGACGTGAAGTGGCCCTGATGGACATAGTACACACAGTGGACTTGTATCACACCAGAGGAAACCCAAGCTTAAGAAACCCCCAATCTTGTAAAAGGCCTCCTGGTAAACCTGCCTACCTTTGGCACAGAGGAGGACATTATTTTTATTTTCCTCCTGAGAAAAGAAAGATATCTTCCTTCTGTCTTGGTATCTTCCAGGGTTGTTCGTTGTTCAAGTATTCTTGAAGAGTTAGTCCATGACAAAAACTGTCGCAAGATAAAACAGTTTACATTGTGAAAGAAATATTATAGATAATCCCTTATTCTCCAAGCATGTCTCAGCGAATTCCTCCAGATCCGCCTCTTGCTCCATTCTTCAGACAAACTCTGTAGGACTGTTCCTTCCTCATGTCTTACCGATCTCTTCTTTTGTCTACAGAGTGATGAACAATTGGAATAGACTGCCTGGCTCTTTCTCTGCTTTCTTATTCATTTTGAAATGTTTTTCTTCTGAGAAAAAAAGAGAAGTCTTCTCAGTTGGTCCCCTAGTGCTGCTCTGACCAAGTTCCTGAGACTTATCTTGAGGCCAGGGTTGTTCCAATGTTGTAGGACTATCTCTTTAGTTCAGCTAAAGACAGGGGTGGGGTTCTTGTCACAGAGCCACCAAAAATTAGGCTTGCAGATGATTTGAAGTGGGAGAAAAATAGAATGTACTGAGTGGAAAGGAAAAAAAAGAGAAACAGGGACTCTCCACAAAGCCAGAGTGAGAATCTTGTTAGTATATGCTTCCCACTTCACAGACTGAATTTCAGGTTCCACCCAGGAAGAGAAGGGGCCAGGCTCCTTCCCACTGTGAATGGTGTGAACTTCTGTGACTCCACCCCTGTGCACACTCCTCCCAATGTGCAGGCCGGTTGGAGTTTCTCTGAGGACCCCTTCCTATCTGGCTGTCTCACTAAGACGCTACTTTTGTAAAAGGAATGGAAATAAAACAGATGAGGAAATATTTGCCTAAAGGGCATTGCTAAGGGTGGGGCGGGGGCATGCCTTTTTCAGAACCCAATGAATCAGATTCATTTTTTAGAATAGATATAGACAGATGGTAACTATGGAAGTGACATGCAAGTGACCAAGCAGCAACCAGGAAATGCAGGATGATTAATGGGGTACATTCTGCTGCTTATGTAGAATAAGGTGTAGAAGTTTCACTGTCCCTGTAACTTCTATGACCCTTCACTTCCTAAAATGGAAAATGAGACCATTTCCTAATTGCCTGCCCAATACTAGATTGCTTTAGCTATGGAAATAAACAGATTTGAACCAAAACCCTCTTTAAATGTAAATCTCAGCAATAGCTAAGCACTGCTTTGTAGGCCAAGCATTAAATTATGTCATTGTCCAATACCTGCATTTATTTCCTAGGGTAATTGCCTATACTGACTTAAAATGTTTGAGAAGTGAAAGAAGAGTCATACTCCACATTTCTAGAGTCCAAACTAGAATGTCAAAAGTCACCAGCAGAAAATCTAAATGAATAAGTGGACTGGGAGTGGTGAAGCCTGTGGAACACTTGACAATATAAGCCTCACTGAAAGGCAGAAACTATTCATCTCTAATTGAACTTTGCTGTGTAGAAATGTTGGCTCAATGTTAGCAGATCTTCTAACCTGTCAACGTTAATTGATACCGGGGCTTTCAATTGAAATGTAAATTTCAGTTTGATAAGTAATTCAATATCTGAAAACATTGGGAGCACCAAAGAACATATCTATCTTACTTGCTATGACTTCATAACAAAACAATCCTAAAGTTAGTAGTTTTCAACAATAATGCGTATTTTGCTCATAAAACTGCAATTCAGGGATCAGTGGGGTTAACTTCTTTCTGGTCTACTAGGTTCATTTGGGGTGGCTGGAAAGCTGGGGATAAGAATGTAGATGATGAGTTAATGGGTGCAGCACACCAGCATGGCACATGTATACATATGTAACAAACCTGCACATTGTGCACATGTACCCTAGAACTTAAAGTATAATAATAATTAAAAAAGAATCATCTGAAGGTTTGCCTGCTCATGTTTAGAGGTTGGGCTGGGAAGATTTAAACAACTGAAGACTCTTACGACATAGACTCCTGAAGTCATCTCTGGCTATCTCTATGTGGTCTTCCCACATGGCTGCACAAGGTGGCTCCCAGGCAGCCAGCCTTCTCACATAGCAGCTTGGGGCACATCAAGACCTCAAGAGAGACTTGCAGAAGTCATATTGCCTTTTATAAACCAGCCTCTGAAGTCACTGAGCATTACTTATACCATATTCCACCAGTTCAGGCAGTAACAAAGGTCTACTAAGTTAAAGAAAAACATGTGTATAGCTTCCATCTCTTAACAGAGGAATCTGAACGTTATACTGTAAGAAGAGTATATGGGATATGCTATGCATTGGTGAGCATATCTTTGTAAAATGCCATTTGCTATCACATCCATATACTCATTGTCCACCTCTTGGCACCAGCTCATGCTCAAGAAATACTGGCATGTTCTGGGATTTGAGAAAGTAATGCTGAGCCTCTTTTAATGGTATATGAAAATTTCCTTTTCCTACTCCAACTTGTTTTTGCTGAATAACATGGCTCAACCTAGATATAGTCAATCATATGATTCCTTCCTGCAAAAGATTGTGGACAGTCCTATTAGGAACTCAAAACTCTAGATAGCTGCTGCAATTAGTCCTGGAGAATGTTCTAGAGCAGACCAGGAGTTGTTTTAGACACTTAGAAGTAGAAGGATAAATAGAACAGTTACTAAAATATTCCTCACAGTGAAGTAGGTCAAACTGGAAAAGATAATTATATTTTTAGCTTCAAGTAGAAGAGGCAGGTTCTAGGCCAGAAGTGGGAGGTAAAAGCCAAAATATCAAGAGACAAGTTTGTAGTGACAACAGATACCCAATGGGATACTTAAGGTGCCTGGCATTGTGAAGAAGCAAAAAGGGAGCAAGAAAAGAAGATGAAACCTCTCAGGGGAACGTTACGAGAAAGCTGAAAATTCTTTTTGGAATCAACACCAGGGTATCCAACTCTACATCTTACTGCAGCCCAGCTACACGCTGTGAGCAAACGACTCTACAGTTATTCTTGCTCATGAAAGCAGACAGCATTCAGGTGGATTTCTTGAGCCTCCTAAATTCAAAAGCTTCAAATCAGAGTCAAATGTTAATGGAGCTCATGTGCTCACATTACAAAAGAACTACAATGAGTTGCTGATGCAATTGGTGCACCCTATAGAAATGAGATTCTTATTCTGAATATCTGTTGCTCTCCCTGTGCATCATCTCTATATAGATATTCATAGATATTATTTCTATATAAATATGTATCTAATTCTCAAAGGCAATGCAACTGATCACCACACTTTTTTAAAAACTAAAAAAAATTTCAGGCTTAGGAGAGAGAGAAATTATATAAGAACCTCAGGAGGAAAATCTTTATGAAATACTCATGTAAATTGCCTTATCTTGTTGTAGTGTTATTACTTTTCAGTGGTTATGTCTGATGTTAACATTTTCATTCAAGATCTGCTTCTTTGTTGTGCTCTGCTGGGGAAGGATGGATTGCTTTATTATATTGTGATCTGGCTTGAGAAAAATCCCACATAATGTGTTCTTTTAAAAAATACATATATGTAAAAGAAGTGCTTCATTTTGAATCAATTCTTATTGAAAACAAAATGGCATGTTTACTGCGATACTGGTAAAGCTAACTTCAGATTTTTTTTCAGTTATCTCTACCTTCGTAAATGTATCAATATGATGTTGAAGAGTGAGCAATAAGGCAAGAACAAGAAATCTTTGGTTCTGTGCCCTCTCTAGGATGCTTATTCACAGAGTTTTGTGGTCGTTTAGCCTCAGTTTTCTATTTTATTTATTTATTTATTTACTTTTGAGATGGAGTCTCGCTTTGTCGCCCCGGCTGTAGTACAGTGGTGTGATCTCGGCTCACTGCAAGCTCCGCCTCCCGGGTTCACGCCATTCTCCTGCCTCAGCCTCCCCCATAGCTGGGGCTACAGGCGCCTACCACCACACCCGGCTAATTTTTTGTATTGTTAGTAGAGACGGGGTTTCACCGTGTTAGCCAGGATGGTCTGGATCTCCTGACCTCATGTTCTGCCTGCCTCGGCCTCCCAAAGTGCTAGAATTACAGGCGTGAGCCACCGTGCCCGGCCAGCCTCAGTTTTCTAATTTGCAAAGTTAAACAGATGGATCTAAAATATCTCTAAAATCTATTGTTTCTGATAGATCATATTGTGTAAAATATTATTCAATGAGAAGCCTCCAAGATTTCTTGCCATCATAAAAATAATCAAATTCCTGATGGTCCTCATTTAATCCCCCAAATCAGGTTCCAAGAAAGGTCAAGAGAGATGCCAAGGTGCCAAGACGCCAAGACGGGTTAGCACCATTGATTGCAATCCCCCGGTACTTGCATTCATGATGGAGCTTTCTCTCAAGGGTTGTGCCATGCTGTGGTCAGAGTGTTTGTGTCCCCACAAAATCCATATGTTGAAATCTGATCACCATTGCAATAATAGTAAGAGGTGGGGCCTTTAGGAGTTTATTAGTTTGTGAGGGTGAAGTCCTCATGAATGAGATTAGTGTCCTTATAAAAGAGGCTTGTGGGAGCCTGTTAACACCTTCTGCCGTTTGAGGAAACGTATCTATCAGAAATGGGCCCTTACCAGGCACCAAATCTTTTAGTGCCTTGATCTTGAGTTTCCTAGTCTCCCGAACTCTAAGCAATACATTTCTATTATTTATAAATTACTTCGTATATTTTGTTTTAGCAACCTAAACAGACTAAGACAGGCCACTTTTGTGTGCTCAATGCCAGAAAACTATCTCTCAAGAGATCTATACTCTCAGAGTATTTTTGCCAAGTGCCCTTAAGATTTGTGACAAATCTTTTTCCTGCTATAAGATTCAAGGGTTATTTACGATCTTCTGAGTCAAAAGTAGCATCACTATGGTGATTTCCTTCATTCTACTAACGTTTTTGACAAAATGTCAATGCACAGCATATACACTTACATTATTACACTCACGTAAAAAATGTAATCCTTGCCCCCTCCCAAATATTAAATTCTTTGGAAAATAAAATGGTCATGGGTTCCAAATATCATAGAGGGATTGAGGAGAAACAGTTGAACGAAACTGTTCCTTTGTTTACTCTTCATAGAATACACTGAACAAACATTAGGTAATTTACCTTAATTTTGACTGAAAATCTTTAGATACATTCAACCAACAGAAAAGACAAAAAGGAAATGTGCCTATGAGTTTATGATGCTGGAGAGGAAAAGAAGGCAGAATTAACAGTTGTTCTTGCAGGAGTTCATTCTTAGGCCAAGATTTCTCTTTCCCAATTCGCTTTTTTAACTGGTGAGATTTAAATTGTTTAGTAATATACATAGTGAATAAATAAGAGAATTTAAGAGACATTGTATTGAGAGACCACAGGTTTCTGAAGTATGTGTGTGTGTGTTTAAGTACTTTTGCACTAGTGCACAAAAAATTTAGTAGTATCGGAAGGCAGTTTTTAGAATGACAAACCCAGAATTTCTACATCAATTTTAAGCACACACATCGAAGAAGTATGAGAATCACAAGGTGGCAACAAGACATATGGAAGAAACAGGAAAGTCTTACCAGAAGGTGAGTGATGGAGGAACGGGGAACAGACAGTCAGGGTTGGTATTTTCTCCTGTTAAAATGACGAGAAAGAGGAACATAATGAAATAATTAAAAAAGCAAAAGCACTTTAAGATAAATGAAAACACCAACTCTCTCAGAGTTTTGGTGGTGTAAAGAGGGTTGGGTGGGATAGAAATATTCCAGAAGGAATGGAACCTATTTTAAGATACTCAGAGACTCTCTTTACTCTCTTTAACAAAAACAAAAGAGGTCAGAAGATCCAGGGTAAATGTGATTTCAGTAAAGCCAAGCAAAACAAAACAAAAAAAGAAAAAGAAAGAAGCAAAGAAAGAAAAGGGAAGAGGCTTTTACTTCACTCTGGGCTGCTTCTCCCAACTGTCACTCCCCAAAGTAAAATCAAAACTGAATGACTTCTTTACTTTATATATTTTGTATATTTAAGATAATCCCGTATCAGAGTTACAACATACTATACTTTTTCTATTAACTGTTCCAGATAGAATATTCCTAAATGTCTAAATTAAGCTTTTATTTCATTCAAAACTGGCTGTTGATACATTAATGTCTAGTATCACAGAGATGCCAGGAATATGAAAGGTAAGGAAATGGTTGCAAAGTAATCTAAAGGCTTGATTACATTATGGATGTCTCAGTGGACAATTAAGATCAGAACATGGAGTAAACAATCAAAACAAATTACTGAAGGTCTGACATTGAAATCCAAATCTGTATATCAAGACTGAGCAGAAATCCAAATCTTTATACACCAGACTTGGATGTATCCCAAAAAGGTCATTATGAGAATAAGGTATTTTATTAATTTTTTTCATGCACACAATTTACTTCTGAGGAAGTTCTCATTTCCTAAGGATAACAACAGTATTCAGATGTCTTTTTGCAAATTCTTAATCATAATTTTGAACAAAAGCCAAATTAGATACTTTATATGATTCTTAGTATCTGAAGAGATCTTAGAGGTAACCCATGAAACACTGTTTCTTAGGAATTGGGCTTGTTCAACTGGAAGAAGAAAACACTTGGTCACTACATAGTTGTGGCCTTCATATATTTTGAAAAACTGTCAGTAGAAAAAGCAATACATCTACTTCTCTGCCTTGGCAAGAGAACAGTGATCAATACTTGAAAATACCATCACCACCTTCAAAGTTGGAGAATTAAAAGCAAACAACCAATTACAAACTGGGCATCATACACAGTTTAAAAACTGTACTTACTGGAGGACAGAGAGAGGAGGCTTTGTTACCATAAACAGAAATCCAAGACCCTGGGTGGAAGCTAAAATTCTGCAGGCCTGGCTGAAGGTGTTGTAGCCTCGAGCCGACATGTCAGTGTGCAGACACTGCCAGAAATGCTATGTGTAGCATCTCTTTCCTTTGCCTTCCAATCCTGTTAGTACCTTCCACTGCCCAAACCCAGTGGGAATTAGGAAAACTCAGCCATCGAAACTACATTTCTCCATAACACAGGCCGGGAGGGATAAAAAAAAGACAAGGCGGCCGGGCGCGGTGGCTCAAGCCTGTAATCCCAGCACTTTGGGAGGCCGAGACGGGCGGATCACAAGGTCAGGAGATCGAGACCATCCTGGCACGGTGAAACCCCGTCTCTACTAAAAAAAAAAAAATACAAAAACCTAGCCGGGCGAGGTGGCGGGTGCCTGTAGTCCCAGCTACTCAGGAGGCTGAGGCAGGAGAATGGCGTGAACCCGGGAGGCGGAGCTTGCAGTGAGCTGAGATCCGGCCACTGCACTCCAGGCTGGGCGACAAAGCAAGACTCTGTCTCAACAAAAAAAAAAAAAAAAAAAAAAAAAAAAAAAAAAAAAGACAAGGCATGCTTTTCATAGCAAATATACCAATAGATTGGCACAAGAACCCAGGGATTTATATTTTCATTTAGTTTGGGTTCCATTCCTGGAACTTAGAAGTGACATTTGAGCTGACATATTAAAAACAACAACAGACCAGAATTGTGAAGACCCTTCAAAGAGCACTTCAGGTGGAGGAAACAGCAAGAACAAACTCTTGGTGGCAGAAAAAAGCTAAATGCATGTGAGAAGCAGAAGGGGCATCCAGTGTGACTGGAGCACACTTTGTATGGAGTTGGGGAATGGGGCTGTTGGTGAAAAGGTTGTAATTATACATAGAAACCAGATTGCTGTGCCATGGTGGGTTGTTGAGACTTGCTCTAAGAGCCACAGGTGTTCTTTGAAAATAACGTATTAGGGGATGAAAAATTCTCATTATTGTTTTGAAAATATCACTCTAAGTGCAGGAAAAAAAATCACTAAAGACATGCCAAATAGAAATAATTGTAGGCCATATGCAAGTTTCTTATTATTTATTAACATACTTTATGGCAAGTAAATTTATTCCAATATATAACTGAAGTAATAATGTAGGCATTTTCCTAAGTTAAAAAGTTTATTTAGAAGTACATTTCTCTGATTTGGAAGTATTTTACAATTTTTACCTACATGTAATATAGACACGTTTCCTTTTTGCTCCATAGTTAATAATTGAGAGCACCACGCAATTTATTTGAAATTAAGTTACATTTGGCAAAAGTTATAATATGAGGTAAACTAAGACCATAATTTCAACAAATAAATAGAATCTATTTGATTCTAAGATCAAATAGCACATTTATATAATTTAAGAATAATATTTAAAAATCATACAATTTTTAAAAGTTTTTTTATTGTTATTACAGAAATGACAAAAGAAAAAGTTTGAGTGTTTATTAAGTGGTAACATTTTAAATATTTGAGCTTCTTCCTTCGTACTTTTCTTTAAAATGCAGCATTTTCATGGCAGCAAACCTCATTTTGGACATTTTCAAAACGTATACTGTGTTGGGCACACGAAAAATGCAGAGATTGAGAAGGCAGAGCGAGATGGTGGAATACAAGCCTACACTATTCATATCCCCTGTGGGAACACCAAATTTTAATTATCTTCACACAGAAAAGCAGCATTACAAGAACAACGACAACAAAAAGGTAGCATCTCGGCCACAGTGAGGTAAGGCAATGGGTAAGCTCTTGGAGTCCACAAGTTCAAGACTATGGTCTTAGCATTTCTCGACCTGTGCTGGACCAAAGGGGAGCCCGCTTCCCTGAAGGGTGAGTCCCAGGCCTGGAAGCATTCACCACAAGCTGACAGAAGAGCCCTTGGGCTTTAAGTGAACATTGATGGTCACCTGGAAGAATATCCTGTGGACTGGTGGTGGTGATGGCTGCAGAGAGAGGCTTCTCTGCCTGTGGAAAGGAGAGTGAAGAGTAAGAATAACTTTGCACGGTGGTTTGAGTGTCAGCTTAGCTGAAGTAGACAGAACATTGGGTACATTGTTAAGGGTTTTGATTTTCCAGTTCGTGGCTCCCACACAGCATCTCTAGACATGCCCAGGACATCGAGACACTTGCCACCCAGAAACAAAGGGCACTGGGTAAGGCTCAGTGCTGTGCTTGCTTCTGTTCTTACTTAGAGCTGTTCCAGTGGTGGTGGCCACAGGGGTACTTGTATCACCATA
Organism: Macaca fascicularis; assembly: GCF_037993035.2. Lineage (NCBI taxonomy): Eukaryota > Metazoa > Chordata > Mammalia > Primates > Cercopithecidae > Macaca > Macaca fascicularis. The sequence goes on from NC_088394.1 coordinate 56,851,535, forward strand.
CCTACAGTTCCAAGAGGCTCAGCACAGAGAGAGAAATTCTGTTTGTTTTGGAGAAAGTAAGGGAAAAGAACTAGAGTCTCTGCCTGGTAATCTAGAGAATTCCTTTGGATCTTATCCAGGACTACCAAGACAGTACCTCTACAATTCTGCAAAAAACACAGCATTATTGTGCTTGGGGCCCAACTCCCTTTTCGAATGTCTGGAAAGCCATATGAAGAAGGACTGTCACAAACAAGTCCAGACTGTGAAGACCATAGTAAATACAGAATTATTTAATTTCCAGACACCAGTAAACATCTACAAGCATCAACAGCATCCAGGAAAACATGACCTCACCAAATGAACTAAATAAGGTGCCAGAGATCAGTCCTGGAGAAACAGAGATATGTGACCTTTCAGACAGATAATTCAAAACAGCTGTTTTGAGGTAACTCAAATAAATTCAGGATAACAGACAGGAATTTAGATTCTACTAGGCAATTTTAATGAAGAGATTTAAATAACTGAAAAGAATCAAGCAGAAATTCTAGAGCTGAAAAATGCAAGTGACATGCTGAACAATGCATCAGTCTCTAATAGCAGAAGTGATCAAGCAGAAGAAAGAATTAGTGAGCTTGAAGACAGGTTATTTGAAAATACACAGTCAGAGGAGACAAAGAAAAAAAAGAATATAATACAATGAAACAAATCTACAGGATCTAGAAAATAGCCTCAAAGGGCAAATCTAAGAGTTATTGGCCTTAAAAAGAAGGTAGAGAAAGAGATAGGGGTAGAACGCTTATTCAAAGGGATAATATCAGAAAACTTCCCAAGCCTTGAGAAAAATATAAACATTCAAGTAAAAGAAGATTATAGAACACCAGGCATATTTTACCTAAAGAAGACTCCATCAAGCTATTTAAAAATCAAACTCCCAAAGTTCAAGGATAAAGAAAGAACCCTAAAAGCAGCAAGAGAAAAGAACCAAATGCCATTCAATGGAGTTCCAATACATCCGGTAGCAGACTTTTCATGGAAGCCTTACAGGCTGTGAGAGAGTGGCATGACATGTTTAAATACTGAAGGACAAAAACTTTTACCCTAGAATAATATATTTGGCAAAAATATCCTTTAAGCAGGAAGAAGAAATAAAGACCTTCCCAGACAACCAAAAGCTGAAGAATTTCGTCAAAACCAGACCTGTACTACAAGAAATGCTAAAGGGAGTCCTTCAGTCAAAAGAAAAGGATGTTAATGAGCAAGGAAAAAATCATCTGAAGGTACAAAACTCACTAGTAATAGAAAGCATGCAGGAAAAACACAGAACAGTATTACACTGTAAATGTGGTGTGTAAATTTCTCTTGACTTAAGTAGAAAGACAAATATAAACCAATCAAAAACAATTACTACAATTTTTCAAGACAGAGAATACAATAAGACAAAGAAATAACAAAAAATTTAAAAGTGGGAAATGATGCTGAAGTGTAGAGTTTTTATTAGTTTCTTTTTGTAGAGTTTTTATTAATTTTTTAAGGAGTCTTCACTTTAAAATAATTGGTTACGAGAGAGCATTTCCACCCCTCATAGTAACCTCAAATAAAAAAAAAACAAACACATAACAGATACACAAAAAGTAAAAAGCAATAAATTAATGCATACCACCAAAAAAAAAAAAAATCACCTTCACTAAAAGGAAGAGAAGAAGGAAGGAAAAAAAGAGAAGACTGGAAAACAACCAGAAAACAAATAAAAAATGGCAAGAGTAAATCCCTACTTATCAATAATAAAATTGAATGTAAATAGATTAAATTCTGAAATCAAAAGAAATAGAGTGGCTGAATGGATGCAAAAACCATGATCTGTTACCTAGGAGAAACATGCTTCATCCATAAAGTACACATAGACTGAAAATAAAGGGATAGAAAAAGATATTCCATGTGAATGCAAACCAAAAAAGAGCAAGAGTGGCTATACATAAAACAGACAAAATACATTTGAAGATAAAAGCAGTAAGAAGAGACAATGGAAGTGATTATATAATGTCAAAGGAGTCACTTCAGCAAGCAAGAGAATATAATGGTGGTAAATATATATTCACCCTTTGGGTATATACCTAGTAATGGGATTGCTGGGGCAAATGGTATTTCTATTTCTAGATCCTTGAGGAGTCGCCACACTGTCTTCCACAATGGTTGAACTAATCTATACTCCCACCAACAGTGTAAAAGCGTTCCTATTTCTCCACATCCTCTTCAGCATCTGTTGTTTCCTGACTTTTTAAAAGATCGCCATTCTAACTGGCATGAGATGGTATCTCATTTTGGTTTTGATTTGCATTTTTCTAATGACCAGTATGATGAGCATTTTTTCATGTGTTTTTTGGCTGCATAAATGTCTTCTTTTGAGAAACGGGTTGATGGGTGCAGCAAACCACCATGACACATGTATACCTACGAAACAAAATTGCACGTTCTGCATATGTACCCCAGAACTTAAAGTATAATTAAAAAAAATACATGTAGTAGTAAGGAAGGAGACCACTACTACTCCTGCTGCCCTCCTCCCCCTACCTTGCCTAGTTCACAAGACAGGAGTAAAGAGAAAGAAACAAAAGTAAGATAAATAGCCAGACAACCTTGGCACCACCACCCGGCCCTAGGAGTTAAACAAAGTAATAATAATAACATCAACCCCTGGCCTAAACTACTTGTGTTATCTGTAAATTCCAGACACTGTATGAAAAAAGCATTGTAAAACTTTCTGTTCTGTTACCTGATGTATGTAGCCCCCAGTCACGTTTCCCACGCTTGCTCGATTTATCATGACCCTTTCATGTGGACCCCTTAAAGTTGTAAGCCTTTAAAAAGGCCAAGTATTTCTTTCTCAGGGAGCTCGGCTCTTAAGACGCGAGTCTCCCGACACTCCCGGCTGAATAAAAAACCTCTTCCTTCTTTAATCCGGTGTCTGAGGAGTTTTGTCTGTGGCTCGTCCTGCTACAGTAGTTGCTCCAGAGTTTGCAATAGACATTTATAACAAATTCAAGTCCAATTAACAATATACTGTTTTATGAGCAGTGCAAATACATATATATATATATATATATATAATGTGTATATAAAACTTTAAAAAGTAATTCCATTTATAACTACAAATAAAATTATATATATATATATATATATATATATATATATATATATTCATCCTACAGTGGAGCACACAGATATATAAAGTAAATATTATTAGAGTTAAAAAGAGAGATAAACCCCAATACAATAACGGCGAGAGACTTCACCACCACACTTTCAGCATTTGACAGATCTCCCAGACATAAAATCAACAAAGAAACATCAAACTTAATTGGTACTATACAACAAATGAACCTAAAAGATATTTACAAACATTTCATCCAGGAGCTGCAGAATATACATTTTTCTCACCAACACATGGATTATTCTCAAAGGTAGATCATATGTTAGGTCACAAAACAAGTCTTAAAAATTCAAAAAATGTAAATAATATCCACCATCTTTTCTGACTACAATGGAATAAAATTACAAATCAGTAACAAGAGGAATTTTGGAAACTATGTAGCCACATAGAAATTAAACAATATGCTCCTGAATGAACAGTGGGTCAATGAAGAAATTAAGAAGGAAATTGAAAAATGTATTGAAACAAATGCTAATGGAAAGAGAACATATCAAAACATATTGGATATGGCCAAAGCAGTAGTAAGAGTAAAATTCATAGCTATCAGTACTTATGTAAAAAAAGAAAAACTTCAAATAAATAACCTAATGATGCATCTTAAAGAATTAGAAAAGCAAGAACAAACTGAAACCCAAGTTAGTCAAAGAAAAGAAGTAATAAAGATCAGGGCAGAAATAAATGAAATTCAAATAAAGAAAACAAAGATCAATGAAACAAAAAGTTGGTTGTTTGCAAAGATAAACAACATTGACACACACATAGCCAGACTAAGAAAAAAAGAGAATGTACAAATAAATAAAATCAGAGATGAAAAAGGAGACATCACGACTGATACCACAGAAATTCAAAGGATCATTAGTGGCTACTATGAGCAAGTGTATGCCAATAAAATGGGAAATCTAGAAGAAATGGATTAATGCCTAAACACATACAATCTATCAAGATTTAACTATGGAGAAATCCAAGACCTAAACAAACCAATAACAAGTGACACGATTGAAGCTGTAATTGAAAGTCTCCCAGTAACGAAAAGACTGGGGCCAATGGCTTCACTTCTGAATTTTACCAAATATTCAAACAAGAACTAGTATCAATTCTATTCAAACTGTTCCAAAAAATAGAGGAAGAGGAAGTACTTCCAAACTCATTCTACGAGCCCAACATTACACTGATACCAAAACCAAAGACATATCAAAAAATGAATACACAGGTCAAGATCTCTAATGAATCAGTGCAGAATCAATGCAAGTCCCAGCAAAATACAAATGTCATTCTTCACAGAAATAGAATATAAATTATCCTCAAATGTATATGGAATCACAAAAGACCCAGAGTAGCCAAAGCTAGCAAAAAAGGGCAAAACTGGAGGAATCACATTACCTGATTTCAAATTATAGTGTGGAGTCATAGTAACCAAAACAGCATGGTACTGGCATAAAAACAGACACACAGTCTAATGGAACAGAATATAGAACCCAGAAAAAAATTTACACACCTATAGTGAACTCATTTTTGACAATGTGCCAAGAACATACACTGGGGAAAAGACAGTCTCTGGTGCTGGGGAAACTGGGTACCCATTATGCAGAAGAATGAAACTAGACCCCTACCTCTCTCCATATACAGAAATTTAATAAAAATTTATTAAATACTTAAATTTGAGACCTCAAACTGTGAAACTACTACCAGAAAACCTTTAGGAAACTCCTCTGCACATTGATCTGGGCAAAAATTTCTTGAATAATATCCTACAAGCACAAGCAACCAATGCAAAAATGGACAAATGGCATCACATCCAGTTAAAAAGCTTCTGCACAGCAAAGGAAACAACTTACAAAATGAAGAGATAACACACAAAATGGGAGAAAATATTTGCGCACTCCTCCTCTGAATAGGATTAATAACCAAAATATATAAAAAGCTCAAACACCTGCATAGGAAAGAATATAATAATCTGATTATAAATGGGAAAAGATATGAACAGACATACCTTAAAAGAAGACATACAAATGCTAAGCAGGAATATGAAAAAGCACTCAACTTCATTGATTATCAGAGAAATGCAAATCGAAACTACAGCGAGAGATCATCTCACCCCTGCTAAAATGGCTTATATCCAAAAGATAGGTAATAAGAAATCCTGGGAAGAATGTGGAGAAAAGTGAGCCTTTGTACACTTTCAGTGGAAATGTAAATTAGTAAAACCACCATGGAGAACAGTTTGGAGGTTCCTCAAAAAACTAAAAATAGAGCTACTATACAATCTGGCAATTCCACTGCTGGGTATATATCCAAAAAAAAAGAGGAAATCAGTATGTTGAAAAATCAGCACTCCCAAGTTTGTGGCAGCACTGTTAACAATAGCCAAGAGTTGAAAGCATCCTAAGTGTCCATCAATAGACAAATGGATAAAGAAAATTTACATATACACAATAGAGTACTATTCAGCCATATAAAAGGTTGAGATTCTGCCATTTACAACAACATGGATGGAACTGGAGGTTGCTATAATAAGTGAAATAAGCAAGGCACAGAAAGATAAACATTGCATGTTCTCACTTATTTGGTGACATTTAAAAATCAAAACAATTGAACATATGAAGATAGAGAAGAATGGTTACCAGAGGCTTGGAAGGGTAGTTGGGGGAACAAGTGGGGACATGGGGTTTGGTAATGGGTATAAAAAATAGAACAAATCAAACCTAGTATTTGATAGCACAAGAGAGTGACTCTAATCAACGATAATTTAATTACACATTTAAAAATAACTAAAAAAGTATAACTGAGTGGTTGGTAATGCAAATAATAAATGCTTGAGGGTATGGATACCTTTTTCCATGATGTGATTATTACACATTGCATACCGGTGCCAAAATATCTCATGTACCATAAATATATATATACCTACTATGTACCCACAAAAATTTAAAACTATTATTTATTTTAAAGTAGGGCTCTGCAAGTGGAGTTTTGGATTTAATTTTCAAATTAGAATTTCAAATGCCAATGGCAGAGAATGGTATGTTTTTCTCAAAAGGGGTTTCTGCATTGACTAGCACACATTTACAAAAAGGAAACATATCAGAGTCTTCTTATCTTCCTGCTCAACTCTAAACATGTAATTATTGGAATCCTGTTAGATCTTCCTAGTCATTCTTATGCAAGTTCATAGGTCTAGGTCATGTTTTAAATATAGCAATCATGAAAAGAGCATATCTCCCTACCTTCTGTTATTATGGGGAAGGCATAGGTAGTCAAGAGATATGACTTTTATTTAACTGTAGAAATCTACTAGCCCTGTGGCTTAGGGCAAGTCACTGCACCGAGTCTTAGTTTCTCCATCTGGACACAAATGAGATATCTCAACATATACCTCACAATTTGCATTAAAAACTAAAAAACAGATACAATGAGTACACTTTATAAACTCTGAAGTATACTCTGTATGTAATAGTTTCCTTCCCTCAGTGGGATGCAATTTTTATTTGGCAGGTCTAATCTTCACTCCTTAGATGACCATGTTTTGATGGCTTCCTCTTGCCCTATGATAAAGTAAAAATTATTTACTGCAGTCTCATGCCTAATTCTCAACCTCTTTTCTTGTGGTGTTTACATCTCTCCTTCTGTATCATTCTGTAGCTTACGTTTGTCCCTCAAATGCTTCATCTATACTTCATTCAATTCAGTTTTTGAGCTTATATTATGTTTTGGGTTTTCTGCTGGGATAGGGACACAGTGGTGAAATGATTACTCCGTATCTTGAATACTTACGATGCTCATATAGTAGGACAGTAATTAACATTAAATTGCCCATACCAGGAAGTTAGTGAAACAATACACAATAGGATTTGTGAACTGTGGCAAGAGGGAGAGAGAATAGAGAACAACCCCTCTGATGGAGACTAGTACAGTTAAGCTAATCAGTGCTCTAGAAGGATATGGCTGCAGTATTTCCCCTTCATCTTAATTTGGAATTGAAAGCAGATATGCAGAGTGTTCTGCGTTGTCTCTTAGCATTTAAATCTGGGCCAGCAGCTAATAGAAAAAAAACATTGTCCTGTAAAACAAAATATGTTTGCTGGATATGGTCTTCAGTCTCTGATCTGTTCTCTCTTTTCTTGAGGCAACTCATCTCTGGCTCAGAACTTTTGCTCATGCTGTTTCTCTCACGCAAAACATTATTTCTACTACCAGCAGCATCCTCCATTTCACTTAGGGAATTCCTATATATCTTTCAGATCCCAGGGAAGCTTTCTTGCATCTTCCAGACCAGTTATTGTTGCATGCCATACATTCTTTATGTAGAGTGATAGGTTCCCTACCAAGTTACTTAAGGGTGCATTTGTCTGCTGAGTGAAACTTGAAGTCCAGGCAGTGAGTCCTATGGTGTCCAGCTGAGGGGGAGATATTCCTGGGAACCTAAATATCCTATTTAGCATCTGTGAACCTACTAAGAAAAACAGTCACATCCCTTAAGCACAGTAAGCAAAGCTCCAGTGTATTAGCCTAAAAGTAGTTTAAAGACGAGAGCCTGCAGACTCTCTAGAGTTGGCATGTCACTGTCCAGGAGTGCCTTACATGTTAATTCCTAATAAGGTCATCTACTCATCAAACTGCAGTTGTTCAGGTCATTCTTTGGTCTCATGTCTGTTTCCTAGTTTGGTGTTGGAGGGGAGATGTTACAGTCCAAAATGTTTCTCGTAGCATTTTATCTTACTATTATATGGTCATATTTTGCTGTTACTATCAGTCTGTGTGCCTAGTTCTATAAGCTCCCTGGACCGGGTCTCTGTCCTGATCACCAACCCTCATGTCTTTTTCTGATTAATATTTCAATAAAAATTTGGAAGTTTGGCATTAAGAAGAGCTGTTTCTTAAGAAGAAAACATTCACCTTTCTGAAATTTGACATAAATAAGCCCATGATTCAGTTAGGAATTTTTGATCCGAAACTAGGCTACTGCTGGGGATGGCTCATTGCTGTGTGACTCAAAAAGTGAGTTAAGAGTTAAAAGCACTGCTTTGCTGTGACTACAATCCTCAGTGAAAAATTCAGTCTATACGCAATGTCAAGACATTGGTAGTCGAACATTCATTCAAGAATCACCATAATCCAACTTCTCTATATTAGTCTCTAAGTGGTTTCCATGTGTTCATGACAGTCAGGCAAATCCAGCCAGGAATACATCAGCCAGGCAAATGTTTGTAATATCTCAAACCTTGCTCAAAATAATAAGTGCTATTTTTGCATGAGAACAGGGTGTTCTATAATGTTCAAAATGTGTTGCAGCACCCCAGTAGAAATATATGGCTGCTTACCTGGGGTATCAGAGGCACAAAGGGACCCTGGAAGATAGGTGTGCCGCCTTGGAGAATCAATTTTAGCCTAACCTGTGAGAATAATATATTTTTATATTGATTAGAAGGGAAATCTATTGTTGTGAAGTACAGAAATTTATTAGGTTAAGTGAGAAGTATATAACATGTAATTGCTTAAAGGATTTCTAGAGGAAAATATATAATCATGCAGTTCTGTGTGTTTGGAAATAAATACTCTGAGTTACATTAGTACAAGGGAAATACACTAAATCAGTAGAATTAGGTGAGCATGACTCAGTCAGCAAGCTGTGCACGTCTGAGTCAGCAAAAAATTTGGAAATGTAATGATGATAGAGGGAGATACTACAGTTTTGAGTTTCTTGGTGCCACATAAAAGATACAGGAACTAAGCTGGATTGTAGCAGAAGCTTGTACTGAGAACACAGTTGAGGTTTAATAAGAACGAGCTTGAAGGGGAGAATCTAAAAGGCTAAACTCGGTTGTGACTTCAGAAATTTCTCAAGCACCCTTTCTTCCTGTTATTTCTTGTGTCTCATCGACTCCACCACCCTGGCATTGGTATTTGGAGAAAATTTTGGATTGGATAATTATGGGCTTGACTCTCTCCGTGATTTTTAGAAATTGGCTGGATTAACTATCAACTAAAATATAATAGATATTAATAGATATCTATATATCTATTAATCTGTCAATCTATCCTTATCATTGGTCAATACCTGTCTATCAAAACAGCATTTATTAATAGTCAAATGGTACTTAAGGGCTTACAATGAAATGCAACATCTATTTCCCTTATTTCTCATAAGGGATAAACCATTTTAACTACCTGTTGGTTGAGTTTGTGTCTAAAATTTGTCTTAGTTTGGGTCCCTCCAGAAGCAGATCCTGAGTCAAGGAGTGAAATCTAAGTAGTTATTCAAAAAGTGCAAGGAAATAAGGAAAGGACACAGGGAAGGTAAGGAAAGGACACAGGGAAGGTAAGGAAAGGTGCTAATGTAGGATGTATTGTGACCTCAGTCACCTTAATGAATGAATAGAGGTTAATTCTGTAGAAAAAGATATAAAATGGATGCTTCAGAAATATGTCACTGGCTAGTGGAAAGAGCTAGGACATTTGTTCATCTTCTTCCATTGGACTCTGATTGAGTTCTGCTGCTGGTGGTTACTCCCCGGCACTTCTGACCTGCCTCACCAGTGGGCAAAGTGGCCTTCTGGAAAAAGTCCTGAGGCTCACAGATGTAGGTGCCAGTTACCTGGAGCACAAACAAATAGTAAAGTCCAAAGAAATGTAGGTAAGGCACTGGTAATATCCCACACAATATACTTCTACTAAATGTCTTTATACTCAATATTGTTTATAATCAATTTCTTTTCCCCTAAATTAAAAATTAAACTCACACCATAGTCTCCAAATGTTTTCTAGCCTCCCACATAACTGATTATACTTTTTATTTCTGAGCTGTTTAGCCTTGCCTCTTTTAAATAATACACATCCCATTTGTCTTTTACAGACATTTTGATGTCTTTCCTTACAAATTAAACATATTAGAATCCTCCTACCCTCTCTCAATTCTCCATTACTTTGACATTCCAGGTCCTGTCTTTTATAAGTTTATGTGTCTTCCTATGTGTAACATTACATGTCATATACACGTTAAATAGGCTTTTCTGTAACATAATTAAGCCCTAATCAGTCTGCTTATGGGCTGCATGTGTAACTTGATAATTAATAAATATCATCAAATGTATAGGATCATGTTGAATACTGTCCAATATAGATTGTTCTCGAATCTCTGAAATCTGCTTTAGCTTGTTAAGTCTTCATGTCTGCCTTAAAAACCATCATCCTGGAAGTTTCTTATGTTATTATGTGTCTTGTAATTATTATTGGAACTATTATTTCCTGGATCCCATATAAAATACTACGTGGGATAGTTAGAATAGGTATACAATTATTAGTCAAACATCTTTTATCCTCAAAACATGCAAGTTCCTTATACTCTGATCTAACACTTTAGTTTATTTATAAGTGGCTTATTACTGCTCCACCTCATACTGACCTCCACCTCACAATGACTTAGAATAGTCACTTTATTGCTTATGATTCTAAAATTATGGAGCAATAAAATGATTCAGTAGTGTCTAAGAATTAATATTTTTAATTTCTAGGCTCGTATTTTAATTTTGATGACTGATGCTCAGAAATTTCCTTTTTTTTATATTGAATCCAATTTTTTCTTTGTTTTCCCTTTTTGGGATAACTGTTAGTATCATATAGCCAGGATTTATCATCTTTTTCCTGTTGTCACATTTTTTATCTTCATGAGGAAATCAGGAGATTTTATTGGCTTTGTTGTCCAACTTTAATTAATTGATCACTTTTACTTATAAATTTAGCAATTTCTCTTAATTTCTACAATGTCTTTCATATTTTCTTACTTTACATAGAATTTTGTTTCTGTTTTTTGGATGCGTTATATTAGAGACTCCCATAGACAATACAGGGTTGAAAACAGGGACAACACAGAGATTTCTTTGTTTAAAAATTTTTACTTTTTATATTATATTTCTGGTCTTTCTTTAAATGTCTGGCAAGCCCTGGAGGTCTTTTCATGTTTATGGGTAAAGACAACAGCACAACAGAAGGATATTTAATTAAGTGAAGGATTCAAGAAACCTTCTGACATGCCTTTGGAGCACACCTCACCTTGTCGTTTTCTATTTTTATTTTTTTTTGAGATGGAGTCTCACCATCTTCATTTTGAGTGTTAAGCCTTTCAAACTATTTTTACTATTACTTCATTTGGGGTTTCAATAGAGACAAATGTGTGCTCTTAATTTGCTTTTTTATTCAGACATTTTAAATATTCAAATGATAATCTTCCATTTTCTACATGAACAGGACATGTCAGACTTCACTATTCATAACTTCTGGGATTGTGCATCTCACCCCTCTTTGGTAAGGATATTTTAGCAGAAATAAACATTAAAAGCACTCTGGGGAGAAATAGAATGAGTGTTCATATATATGGCTTTAACTCCTCTAAGAATTGCTCAATTTACAATCTTGGATTCCTAACTCTTCTTTACTGAGATTCAGTTCCTTAATTTGACAAATAAAAATGATAATGCTTACCTACCTCATATGAATTTTCTTAAGTATCAATTTTTTAAAGCATGCAAAATTATCTGAAAAACTTTTAACAAGTATGCATTCTATCAGGGATATAAAGATAAATAAGATGTAGTCCCTTTGAAAAAGCGCATGATGACCAGTCTTAGGAGAACATCAACAACGTCAAAGTAGAGCGCCATAATGCTATTTAAAAGAAATTATTATTTTAAACAATAGTCACTTACAGAAATTTTGTAGTTTTCAAGCCATTTATTTTAAAGCAAGTGGTCTATTTTTAAACAGCTTTCCTCTTGAGGGGGAGAAAAAAAAATATCTCTCTCCCTCCTTTTTTTTTTTAGTAGTAGAGATGGAGTCTCCCTGTGCTGCCCAGGGTTGTCTTGAACTCCTCGCCTCAAGCAATCCTCCTGTCTCGGTCTCCCAAAATGCTGAGATTACAGGCATAAGCCACCAGGTCTGGCCCCAAGTTTCCCATTTTATGTATAAATAAGCGTAGGGACAAATAAGGTAAAGGGTTCCTTCATGACCAAACGCCAAATAAGTGATAGAACCGGTACTTAAAAATAATTCTTCTGACTAAGCTTCCGTTTCTTCCTCCTTCAACTAAGATTTATAAGAACATATTCCACTTAAAAGAAAAGTTGTAATTTACAAAATGTGTTATAGAATATACAGAAAAGAACAGGCTTTAAAGAGCAAATGTTTATCCTAAAATGAAATGAAATTAGTAGAAAAAAAAAACCACTTGATTAGTGAGGTTTTAAAAATTAACGTCAAAGAGAGATGGTAGGCAATTTTCTTCAATATTGATCATTTTTTTTTAGTTAGAAAAGTAAAATTTGAAACACAAGCTTTTGACTAGAATGTTATCATTCAGAGTATAAGAAATATTGTAAGCATAGCATTAGCTAAAAGCAGAAAGTCGCTTAAATATAAATCCTATCACTGAAGACTAGATAGGGTCTTGTGTATGGATATCAAAATAGGAATAATTTCCCAAGCCAGGTGCATTCTCACAAAGATTCAACTTCTGCATTCTCCAAGAGCTCTATCTGAGAAATAATCACGAGCAAAAGCTCCAGAAAATAAGAATTACAGTAATCCAAGCTTAGAAAATCAGAAGCATTTACCTGCATAGCAAAAGCCTTTTTGCTGATCTCTACCCATAGCCTGGCTAGGTTTATTTTAGAACAGAAAGTTTAAAGTTATAATAGTTTCAGCCAATACAAATAACCCTGGTGAAGATTAAAAATTAGGTGTTTACTTAAATGTGAGCTCACTAATGTTTTTCTATTTGCACTAAAAGTAGACCGCTATAACAATGATTTAGATTACTAGATTATAATTGCTCTTGGGAGATAACTCATTATTTGGTAGTTTGATGTAGTGAGCCCTCAAATAACTGTCACATTACAGAATAGTTGGAGGTAGAGTAAATTTCTAATTATAGAATGTTAACATATTTCTGAACTGAAATAGCCCAGGCAAAAGGAAAAGGGATGAGATATTTTAGAATTGTGTTCAGCAACCCAGAGTGGCATGGTGTGACCTCCTTCTTTTTACAATCTTTTGAATGGCTTGATGTTTACAAACAAATAATGTGCCTTGTAGAACAAAGAGAATATGAATTTAATTTAAAAGCTTCTGAATTTTTAATGTTGACCCTGTTTCCTACTTAAGTAATTGGTTTTGTCTGATCATGTTTGTTACCTCATTTATAGGATGATGGGATTGAACTACGTGTCTCCTAGCGCCTCTATAAGCTCTAGCATTTTACGGCCACTTCTATTAATCTAAATGTCCGTACCATTGGTTGTAAATCCTTTCAGCAATGATCTCCAATAAAAACATTACTTCAGGTATGCATCAGTTTGTATTTTTCTCTCTCATTGTCACTTTGGAGTTGGCCATGTTTTTGCCCTTGGCCAGCGGGACATCAGCAAGCATGTAAGCAGAGGTCCTTGTGCGTTGTATCTGCCCTTTTTGGGAACCTGACCTGGAGCTACCACATAAGAAATCCTGTGCATTCCACTGAGGAATTCATGGAAGAGAACCAAGGCAACAGAGCTGATAGACAGGACTAACTGTCAGCCATGTGACTACAGCCACATTGGAGCTTCCAGAGCCACTGAGCCAACTGAGAATATAAGACCTAATCCATAATTGTTGTTACATGACACTAAGTTTCAGAATAGTTTGTTACAGGCCAATAGATAACTGACAGACCATTTGGAAAGGTCTTCACATACATAGAATACTGAGCTATTTCTAGAATTAGTGGTGATATGGCCAACAGTTCCTTGTCACATGGGCTCCTCCAACATGTCAACTTGCTTCCTAAAAGCCAGAAAGGAAGAGAAGATGCCAATAAAATGGAATCTTCAGTATTTTGTAACCTAAAAATAGAAAAGACATTCCATCACTTTTGCTGTATTTGATTTGTTAATGTCTAAGTACAGCCCCCACTCAAGGGCAGGGAATAACACAAAGACATAAATGCCAAGACATAGGAATCAATGGGGGTCATCTTAGAAATATGCATATCATATGCCCATAGACAATGCTGAATATAATTTTAAACAGGTTTATACACAAATGAATAAGCAAACAGGTGTTGATCAACATATATGTGCCAAGCATTGTGCTACGTGTGGGAGATACTTACCTGGTAATAACACAGTTCTGCTTTCTAGAGCATATGCTAAAGCAAGTGATATGGAGGTATAAAAATTTGAAATATACAATAAAAGTGTTAAACTGTAAGTTTTATGGAATGCATGAGATACAAATGGAATTTAAAAATGGCATAATTAATTTTGTTGGTTTAGACAGGTTAGAATTTCTTGTAAGTATGGAAACTAAGCCAGGGTTTTAGAGATGATTCATCATTTTCCACCTCTGGACTTGGAAGTTATGAATCAGAAGACATTTCACCTATGAAATAACATGTTCTTGTGTTCATGTGCGTATGTGTAAAGCAGATAGTAATGGAGATATAGATATGTGGATTGGCATAATTGTTATCCCTTGATTAGTCACAAACAAAATGTGCTGTCTTGTAAAGTCTGTTGAAGAACCATCTATCCCAGAGCCTTTAGGTGACTAAGTGAAGGTCTTTAAGAGAAGGCAAATAGCCTAGTAGGTGAGAAGATCGGATTCAGATGTAAAGAGGAGCCTGGATGTAATTGAACTCACAGTGGCCTCTATTTCCTGAATTGTTCAGGTTATTTGCATGTTGGAGAAAATTGACTGTTACTAGTTTGGGACAAAACTGCTCTAAAACTAATTCTTTCAGATGGGAAAGAGAAGCTCCTTTGACACCAGGGCTTTTCTGAGGATGCATTGTAGAGGAGAATTTAATGATCTGTAAACTTTCACATCTGTTGACAGTTGCTCTCTGCTGTTATCACAGAAAGTAAAATAAGAGGAAAGTGTGATTTTTAAAATGAGTGTACTGAAGGATTTATTAAAATTATAAATGGAAGTGAATGTACAAAACCATGGAAGTGCCACTAGGGAAGATATTTCTTGCTTGTTTTACACTGGGTAAGTGCAACTGGTAAGTGTCAGTTTAGAATATTCAAGAACATGATTTGCACTCATAATTAAATTTAAATCCTGGCTCCATCACTTACTTGCTATGGGACCTTGAGTGAGTCTCTTAATATTATGAACTTTAGACATTCCAATCTATAAAATTGGGGTACACGTATTCTCTGATTTTTGTTGAAAAGTCAATGAAAATTTCAGTAAAAATACTTAAACATAATAGTATTTTGAGTTTCTTTCCCTTTTTTGTTTCATGCTCCAAGGTTTGAGGAACCCATGTCAGAATGTCTCCTAACTTACCCTCTGCTACTCCCTCTTCGTATACTTAACCATCACACAGTGTTGCCACTTGATGAAAAATCCATTATTTAAAACATTCCCCAAAGGTTATGTTGTTTTCAAGTCAAGTCAACAATGGCGATTTTCTCCAAAGATCCCCAACACTAGTGAAGCTCTGAATTACTGGAAGAATGGGGCAAAGGAGATGACTTACCTAAAGCAAAGAGAAACCCGTTGAACACCCAACCATCAGTGGCCAATATTGCAAGTTTCCAAGGCCAAATACACACTTAGGCTTGATTGCCTGGGTCAAAGATCCTGAAATCCTTATTTGAGATGACCTTGCTCCCAGTATTTATGAGGGGAGAGAACCTATTCATTCTCTGACTTTTAGAATTTTACTGTATGGCACTCCAAATAGCCTATACTCTAGCTAAGAGCAAAACTCAGCATGAACAGATTGAAATTGTCTAGGTTCAGGATTTGGGGTAGGGCAAGGGATAGAATTGAACACATTAGATCCATGTGAAGGTTTGTGAAGGGAGCCTGTTATTACAGAAAGAACATTATTTCTGAATGTAAAGGCAGGGGACAAATGGTAAGAAATTAAACCTATCAGTGTTAGAAAATTGTATATAGGATGGCAGTTGTTAAAAATGAATAAATGAAATATACTAGCGGACAGCATACTAGTGGGGAGAAAGAACCATCTTCTAATGTCTCCAAATTATTGGTAAGGCTCAAAATCAATCAATGTTTTTGAGAAAGAACGATTTAAAAGTATTATAAAAAAAAAAAAACACAAAGAAAATCCATCTATGTTAATGGAAAGTTCTTACAGATAAATCATTCCCTAGATAGAAACTGCCTTCCCTGAACGTGAGTTTGTCCTTTTTCTTAATCTTTTTCCCTCTTTCATGTGATAACATTATAAATATCCTATTCTATGCCTTCCCAACAATACCACCAAACTTATAGTCCCCTTTCACCCAGAATTCTTACCTCAAATGTCCTTAATTACTATATACATGTGGCTTCAGGATGTCTCTTTATTCTGTTTCTGACAAGGCATGGCATTTCCTGACACTGCTACTTCCAAACAAGTTTTCTTAACTTCGCAAATTCTCAGTTCCACATGGATAAACTATGCAGAAAATGTCTCCCTTAGATCTGGAAGTTGCTGGAGGTGATAATATGAGAACTTGAGTATGAATAAACTATAGAGTATATGGAATACATCAAGAATGCAGTTGTTTGCTGGTTATTACCGTTACTGCTGATGTTATTAGTAGTATAATACTATTATAATTTTATTATTACAACTGCTTTGCTTTCCAGACTGTAAGCTTCTTGAGTGTGGAGCTTTAGCTTTCTTTATATAAGTCTTACTCAATACCCAATTTAAAGTCATAATATATAAGGTGACCAAAAGTGTTGACAACTTGGAAGACAGACAATTCGAAAAGAAAATCTAAGATATGTTGGCAACATGAGGAAAAAGGATGTCATAGAGCTTTAATGCAGATGGAAACACATTTAACCTTTCTCTAAGAAAATGTTGGGAGAGGTCTGGGATTATGGAGTAAATATTCCATATCTCAAAAAGTATGTGTCATAAATTAAATAATAATATTTAAATAATACTTTAAATAATTAAAACAAAACTTATAAAATATGAACAGTTGGCCAGGCATGGTGGCGCACACATGTAGCCCCAGTTACTCAGGAAGCTTAAGTATGAGAATCGCTTGAGCCTGTGAGGCAGAGGTTTCAGTGAGCCGAGGTCGTGCCACTGTCCCCCAACCTGAGTGGCAGATCAAGGCTCTGAAAAAAAAAAAAAAGGAAAAAAAAAAAAGAAAAGAAAAAATCTTGGGAGACCAATTAAGGATAATTCCCAATTCTCATTACAAAACCCATTATTTAATTTCAATGCATATAGTGTCAAGCTAAAGTGGACTTCAAATGATTTCATGTTGGCACACTCTGAGTTGTTGTGCAGACCCGTAGTTTGAATACTCCTGATTGGCTGTCAACTTTACTTTCAGATTCACTGAGCATCTGTGCAGGTTTCTCTTTTCTTTGGAAGAAAAGACCTAGTTGAAGTCATGCAGACAGAGTTATGCTTTACCTACAGGGCAGCTGAAGTGGGCAATATTGCAGCAAAACAAGGTGTTAGAGTTCCCTGTAAGAGAGGTCCCCAGGGCTGTTTAGGCAGAGGCAGAAAGAAATCACACACAGGCAACTCTCCAAGCCAACAACGTGGCACTTCTTTTTATTGATAATTATCTCTTACGTATCTGAATAAACTTAGGCTCCTGAAGGTGTAAAAATGCCCCAGAGGTATAGTCACCAAAAATTAACACTCCAATGCACATCCTAATTAGGATTTAATTAGGAAACTTTTAAAAAATGCCAAGCACATGTTTTTAGCAAGTGCATAATCACTGACTTATTGCTTGTAGGTTTTCTACATATTTTTCATTGTAAATATCCAATTATAATTGTCATTTAGGTCAGACTTTAGGAATTCAATTCTTATTCAAAATAATGAGAATTTGTTTCCTTAAGTGTAATATCCTCTAGTATAGTTTTTGTGTCTTTTAATTTACAATGTGGTCTACACAGTTCCTCCTGGTTGCATTGAATCTGGTGTTTTTCTCATGATGTGATGCATTACTTTTCATCAAAGCCCCAGAACTTGTATTTACAACCGTGCGTAAGGAAGAAAAACGTGACAATTGCATCTGTGTTCTTATTCCTGAGAGATTTGTTACAAACCATGACTGTAAAAGCTCAGTTTCCTTTCCACAGTAAATGCTGTGCCTGTGCATCCAACTCTGACCAAACTTTTGGAGTGATTTATAGCGTATCTGTTTTGACCTACCCCTGATAATATTCAAATTAAAGTCATGGTTGGAAAAGAACATGGTATGTGCTGTGTGAATTCCACTAAAGGTAAGGAAACTGTTCCAACTTTAATTTGCGGCCACTGACACCAACTTTTAAAAGCCATAGTCGATGGGGAATAATGCCTGATGCTGATTTCTTAATCACACCACCATTATGGAAATAATAGTTTGCTAAAGTAATAAGTGTTACTCCTTTTCTGGTGGTATTTCATTGCTTTTCACAGCCCCTTCTAATGACCGTTGAACTGTTTGGTGTAATGAGTGAGAAGACGCCAACATCTTTATTGAAAAGTCCCTAATGATAATTGCCATCTATCACCCCATTCTTCAGAGCCCATGACATATATCCACCAGATTTCACTATCATCATCACTGCAGGGCTGTATCCCAATCTTGCTAGATTTGAATAATTAGGTCTAATTTATAGCTGATCCAATGATGGCTATAGTAATCACTCTCAAATTCATGTTTTCTGTTGTGTCTGAATATCACTCTACAAAGTTGTTTAAAGGTTTTTAAAGAAATCATAAATATGAATACTGACAGATTTAATGTCAGTTAATCAGTGAAAATTTTAATACCTACATTTCTTTATACAATATGGAGTGAAGAGCAAGGAATTTGAAGGGTGTAGACCTGGATTAAAGTTTTCATTTTATCCCTTAACAGCTATTGTAACCTTTACCAGGCAAGTCAGGCTCTCTGAGGTTCAATGTTCAGTCTCTAAAATGGGAATAAGGACAGTGCTTTCCTAATATGATGGTAGTATTCTACCTAAAATGGTACCTATTATTATCGTGATCTTTGTTACTACCATCATTATTCCCACCTCACATACTTCTGCTTTTTACAGAGAATAAAGAACCACACACAGTTCTTAGAATGAGTACATGACTGGGATTCCTTTACTGGGACAAATAATTCAGCCGTGAATGTGGAGTATCATTTCTAGAGGTCTATCATTGAGCAGCATCCGAATCTTTAAGCTTCTATAGTAAACATACCTGACTTGAGTTAGAAAGCTAGCAAATTGTTGAAACACAGGAAAACAAGCAGCAAAGAAGGGAAGCTGCCAATATGTAGAATGCACACAGATATAAGGCACTAAGCTAAGAATTTTGGCTTGTTATCTCCTATTTATGTTTGCAGAAATCGTATGAAGGAGATCACAATATTTCTATTGAATATCTAAATAATCTAAAGCTTCTAGAGATAAGTAAGTCTAATTTCAAGCAGCTAATAAGTGGTAAGAATGTTGCGGTTCTTTCTAAGATCTAAAGATACGTAAACTGTGTGACCTTTCAAAGAATGTATGAATTACATTCTGGTTAAGACAGATACTTAAGGAATGAATTTTTAAAAAATGCATGGAAAAAAACAACAATGACACATGCAATATAAAATTTGCAGGTGCTAGAGCACAGCAGAAGCTAGAATGTTTCTTTACATACATTTAAAGCTAAAAATACAGCAATATGAAAATGGCATGCAAAAGTAAAAATTTAACCTTTGGACTATATTTGATATTGATCAGACTCAAATTAAAAATGTTTGTCCTGTTTTCCCATATACACAATATAAAAAAGAAAAGGTGAATATTGAATAAGAGTGATGTGCTAGGGACTATATCATATTAGAGGTTATCAGGGAAAAAATCCAAAAGGGAAGCCATTTAATTTTTATAATAGAAAGTTACTTCAAATAAACACAGATATAGCCTCAATATTCTGAAGTGAATGAGAAGCACACATTTAAAAATCACATTTATAATTAAGGTAGTCTTTATTGTAACTGAATTCCCTCTTATTGAAAATATTTAAATGTGGCTAGGAAACAATGATATGGTTTCCACCTCCAGTCTGGGAATAACTCCACATTAACCTTGTTAATTTTCACTTTATAGTTATAGACAATTGCAAAATGAATGATCACAATATTTTTCCTCTTCTTGTAAAGAGATGGAGCCTACTTTCCCTTCAATATGGGCTACCTTCAATATGGGCTGACCTTGTGATGTACTCAACATGTGAGAATTCTAATGCCAACCCTCAAGAGATCTCAAAGCTTCCTTTCTTGTTGCTCTTGGACTCCTTTGTTCACTATGTGAGCAAACCAAAGCAAGTCTGCTAAAGATGATATGGAGACAGGACCCAGTGATGCCAGCCATTACATCATAGACCATCCTGCCCCAAAAACCCACCAGATGATCACAGATGCTAGGACCTAACTGGTATCAGCTAAGGCCGGCCCAAATCTGAAGAACTGCCCTGCTCATCTCAGTCCAAATTGTTAACCCACAAAATTGTATGCTAAATAAATGGCTGTCATTTCCCATTACTACATTTTGGGGTGATTTATTATGCAGCAGATGTTAACTGATAAAAATTAGTTCAAACTACTTAAATGTGCCAATTTTATGAAATATGTCCCGAAATGCAAAAATATTCTAATATTTTGAGAAATTTAAGGAGCTCTCCATTTACTTCCTAGGAGAATTTTTATCTGATTTTTGAATAGATAATGCACTCACATGATTCAAAATTCAAAAATCTACAAAACAGTATAGAACAAAATTCTCTTTCCTTCTTCTATTCCCTAGATATCCAATGACCCAGAGGAAAAGTTATGTTGTCAGATTCTAAAGTGTACTTCCAGGGATATTTTAACCTTTTAAAAGATGTTTGTGATATAAGATGCACGTGTTCTATTTCCTAGTCTTCTCTTTGAGATCTTCATGACTAAAATCTCCCCCATGTTCAAGCAGTGGCACAAATAATCCTTTTAAAACGAGCTGCATTCTCATCTCTCTACTTGATTTACATTCTGTTTTCCAAAGCACTTGGAACCCTTCTAAGTGGTTTTTATTTTTCATACCACAATACCCCAATGTACTACATATATTGTTCATTGTAGTTAATATTTGCCTTTACCTTTGTATGTTGCTTGATTAAAAGGGTAATTTTATGCTGTGTCTGGATATAGTTCAATCACCTAGTATGTTGTGTGCATATAGTAGGTGCTCAGTCAATTCTGTTAAATCAATGGCAACATCCTGAAGAGGAGAAAAATCTGATGAAGATATCATAAAGGAAAAAAACTATACCTTGGTGTCAGATTCAGGGTAACAATATAAGTTGATTTATTTATTCAACTAATATTTTTTGAATGCAAGGAAATGTATCTTGGTGTTATAATGAATAAAATGATTTAGCAGACATGTCTTTGCCCTCTAACTGATTGAAGGTTCTTGGAGGTGATAGTCAGAGAGGTATATTATAAAATGCCTGCTACCTACTAGGATATTGATGGATGGCTAAAATAAAGCTGCTAAAAGGGTTGTACACTAATAACTCAATGAATTAGAAAAAATTAAGTACTGTGAGTGGCACAGACAAATTGCTGACAATTCAGAAGAGTGATTACTTTCTATTAGAATAATAAGGGAGCCTTCATACAGGCAAGGATTGTATTTGAGTTGGGCACTGAAGGATCTATAGAACAGAGAAGAGGAAGATTGGCTAACTGTTGAGCAGAAATGGTGATCAAAAAGAAAACAGCATATAGGAGAAAACAATGTTAAGTGTGGATCACAGAAAGCCCTGATAACTAACACACTAATCTGACATACACTGATGCAGACCTCTGTATCACCTCCACGAATGAAAGGTAAAGTGCTCAGAATGACACCTTTAACATGGCTAATTAACAGTATTTTATGATGTTAATGAAACAATTTTAATTGCTTTGGGGCTATATTTTCATCAGAGTATAGAATTTCTCACCCTTTGTATAAGATCTTCTGTTATTGGAGAAATGTGGTATACATATGCTACTGAAATTTTTTGGAAGTGAGTATTAATGATGAGGCTGAAATAGTTTGATCTCAAAAAATAAATATTTATAAAGTCATGGCGAAACTAACCAGCACGACTGTCTTTGGGATATAAACAAACTTCAAGTTATCATCTGTTGAATGGAAAGAGTTGGCTATTTTTCCCCATTGCCACAATGTAACTTCCATCTCTTTGTTCCTTGTGGTAACCACATTCAACACCACATTTCAAAGTTTTCAGTCTTGTTCTAAGAGAAGAAAGTTTCTATCTGCCTACATTTGAAGAACCAGCTGATCAAGCTGATGACAAGTACACCCCCCTCCCTTGTATTTGCAGTTGTAAACTGAAACATCAGCATCCAGATATACATGCAATAATTGCAAATGAAAGAAAACAGTCAAACATGGTCATCAAAGAACAAGAAAACCTTCTCTATAAAGAAATTTGTTTTAAACTTGGAATGCTTTTGCTATTAAAATGTTTTTTCAAGATTGATTCTTCTAACACTCTATTAGACACTTAGAACTAGAAGAATCATGGGAAATTAATTAGTTAAGCATTTCTCATATGAAACAAAAGAAAGAAAGGTTGACGAAATGAATTTTCTTGCCTCAGTTCAGACTATATGTTGGTGGCAGAGCTGAGAATGTGAGTAGTAGCAACATTATCTTTGAGGGATGAAGCAATTAATAGGAGATGAGAAGTGGGGTCTTTTTTCATGGATGCCACACACACAAAATCTCTGGAAATGCTGAGGCTAAAGGTTTCTGAATTAAGGTAATGAATGGAATTTCAGTGCCAAACATTTTACAGGCAAGCCAAGATGTACTTTTTTTTACAGCTTTATGAAAGAATATTTTACATATATCAAAATTTATCCATTGTAAGTATACTGTTTGATAAATTCCAGTCAGTGAGTACAACCATGCAACCACCAATAAAATCAAGATTTAGAATTCTTCCATTATGCCACTTTTTAGTCAATTCCTGTTTCAAGACAACCAGTTTTCTTCTGTGCTTCGGTTTTGCCTTTGTAGAACTATTATGTAAACAGAATCTGGCTTCTTTCACTTATTATATTTTCATATTAATACACATTATTACATTTATGAGGAGTTTCTACAATTTTATTATAGAGTAGTATTCCATTTGATGGACATACCACATTTATTTATCCATTCTCCAATTGATGAGCACTAGTTTCTTTACATTTTTGGGTTACTGTGAATAATGTTGACACAGATATTTGCATACAAGTCATTGTGAGCGTATATTTGCCTGATGTTTTCATTTTATTTTAGCAGGGCCTGGCACTGCTGGATTTCATGGTAAGACTTTTTAAGAAGGTGCCAAACTCAGTTCCTAAGTGACTGTACCATTTCGAACGCTCACAGGCATTATAAGAAAGGCATCTGTTGCTGATGAAGCAGACAAAACTCCTCCGACACTGAGTTCAAGAAGGAAGCGGTTTATTTGGCCGGGGGCATCGGCAAAACTCCTGTCTCAAGAGTCAAGCTCCCCGAGTAACCAATTCCTGCCTCTTTTAAGGGCTCACAACTCTAAGGGGGTGAGCGTGAGAGGGTCATGACTGATTGAGCAAGCAGGGGGTACGTGACTGGGGGCTGCATGCACCGGTAATTAGATCGGAACAAAACAGGACAGGGATTTTCACAGTGCTTTTCTATACGATGTCTGTAATCTACAGATAACATAACTGATTAGGTCAGGGGTCGATCTTTAACTACCAGGCCCAGGGTGTGGCACCGGGCTGTCTGCTTGTGGATTTCATTTCTGCCTTTTAGTTTTTACTTTTTCTTTCTTTGGAGGCAGAAATTGGGCATAAGACAAATGAGGGGTGGTCTCCTCCCTTATTGATATGGTCTGGCTCTGTGTGTGCCCACCCTAATCTCACCTTGAATTGTAGTAATCCTCATGTGTCATGGAAGGGACCTGTGGAAGGTAATTGAATCATGGGGGCAGATTTTTCTGGTGCTGTTCTCATGACAGTGAATAAGTTTCATGAGATACGACGATTTTGTAAAGGGAAGTTCTCTTACACAAGGTGTCTCTTGCCTGCTGCCATGTAAGATGTGTCTTGCTTCTCCTTTGCCTTCTGCAGTGATTGTGAGGCCTCCCCAGGCATGTGGAACTGTGAGTCCATTAAACTTCCTTCCCTTATAAATTACCCAGTCTCAGGTATGTCTTTATTAGCAGTGTGAGAATGGACAAATATAATTGTCTACATCTTCCCCAAGATTTAGTATTTTCAGGCTCTTAAATTTCATTTATTCAAGCAGTAGTTCTATCACAGTATCATGTTTTTAATTGAATTTGCATTTCCCCTATTATCAGTAATGTTAAATATCTTTCCTTGTGCTCGTTAGCTTTATTCATTTGTGAACAACTTGTTCAAATATTTTATCTATTTTTTATGTCTTAAATTGGGTGATTTTCTCATTATTGAGTTGCAAGAGTTCTTTGTATATCCTAGATTCAAGTCCTCTGTCATACATTTTTTTTCTAATCTGTGACATATCTCTGCATTTTTCATTGTGTCTTTCCATCAGCAAAATAATTTAATTTTAATAAAGTCTGAATTATTATTTTTTTCTCTGTAGATTTGTATTTTTTATTTCTAATTCAAATAAATGCTAGCTTAATCCAAGATCTCAAATATTTCCTACTATGATTTTTTCTAGCTTCGGATCTTACATGTATGTATATGTTCCTTTTTGAATCAATTTTTGTATATTGCTTGAGAAAAGGGTCAAAGTTTTTATTTTTAAATTTTTATGTATGTATATATATACATAAAAATATATAAAATATATCTTATATAAAAAATAATATGTTTATATATTATTATATATAGTTATTTCAACACTATTGAAATGGCTATAATTTGTCCATTTGTCATTTTTGTATTTTTGTGTGATAATGATTTCTTGATTCACAAAACAACTTCAGACCAATTAGAGAAGCACAAATATGAATCTTTAATCAACCAAATAGGATGCCTAGGTTCTAGTTAACCCTAGTTAACCTTAGAGCTTCCCCACGCCAACAGCTTCCAATCAGGGCATCACTAAAACATTCTTTTCTTTTATTACCCCACTATAGATATATATCTTTCTCACCTCTTTGCCTGCCTTTGAATTGCTGCAAAATGTCTCTCTTGCTTTTAGTTGAGTAGTCTTTTTTCACCACAATGAGCTCATAGGGAAAGGAAGCATATTAAAGAATGTATTACCTGTTAAAAACAAAAACAAAAACAAAAACAAAAAAACTTGCTGGGCACAGTGGCTCATGCCTATAATCCTAGCACTTTGGGAGGCCTAGAAGGGAGGATCACTTGAGCCCAGGAGTTCAAGATAAGCCTAGGCAACACAGCAAAACCCCGTCTCTACCAAGAAAATATAAAAATAAAAAATACAAACTATTAACTGAGTGTGATGGGTTCACCTGTAATCCTAGTTACTTGGTCAGGGGGTCTGAGGTGGGAGGATTATTTGCAGCTGAAAGAAGGACATTGGAGTAAGACATGATTGTGCCACTATACTCCAGCCTGGGCAACAGGGCAAGACCCTGACTTAGAGAAGGAAGTAGTTGACTTTCCCAAGGAAATCTGGGAGTCCACATTTTGTTTTCTCATAAAGGATAAAGCCTAACCAGGTATAATCTGGATAAGAGATTATCAATTTGGGAAGGTCATTTAAGGTTGGTACAAACATGATAGTTAGTTGAAATAACAATTGATTTCATATGTAGAAGTGTCAGATGAGGAGACTGAGAAGCCCAATTTATAATTTTCAACGTACACCTATTTCAACACTATCGAAATGACTATAATTTGTGTATTTTTTAAAATATATATATATCTAGTATGATTGGATTTAGAGCAACAGAGAAAAATCTGGAGTTAGCTTAGTCTATGATACTGACTAGATTTGATGGTTTCTAACCATTACATTTTATCCTGTGTTTTGTAAACTCAATTATTTTTAAAAGTATTTAAGAAAATATTTTTAAAAAATTTTAAAATTGAGTAATAATATGCTGAAGTTCTTATTTTAGGAAGAAGTTTTTGGACACATGGACAGTGGGTTGTCATAGATTAAAAATAAGAGAGAATATGGCTAGTTAGGTTAATAAAATTCCAAGAAAAATGAAGAAATAATGAAAGAAGTGACACTAGGGAGAGAAATAAAGTATGATTTTAAGAAATATTAAGAAGTAACAATTGATTTGGAAGTCGGGGAGACACTTTAAGGATGCGTTCTCTAGGATTCTAACTTGAATGACTGAGTGAATAGTAATATCTAAACATGATATAGAGAAAATGTAGGAGAAGGCACAATTTTGGAAAATGTGTTGGAAGAGTGGGTAAAGGGTGTTTAATAAATTCAATTTTAGTCTTGTCATATTTGAACTCCCAACGGGATATGTATTTGATGATATCCAATGCACAGTTGGCGCTAAGTGCCTGAAGCATCAGAGAGATGAGGTGTCAATTTCCAGGTTATCAGCATGGAAAAAGCGGTTAAGAATATGGGCAGAGATGTACATTGGACAAATACCACGACAGAAAACCTAGGAAGCATTGCCAAATGCTAGATCTGGAGGGAAATTCAATGAAGACATAGAAGAACAAGTACAAATGTTAGGAGGAGAACAAAGAGAAACTTTTAAAAGAAAAACAGATGAAGGGTTTAAAGATGAGAAAACATCAAATCTAGTCAGTATCGTAGACTAAGCTAACTCCAGATTTTTCTCTGTTGCTCTAAATCCAGTCATACTAGATAAATATATTTTTTAAAAATACATAGTCAAGCTTGAAGCAAGAAAACAAGTCTCCAGGGGACTAGAACTTAGAATAAATTCTAAGATGTAAGAAAATTTAGAATAAGTAAAAAAAAAAAAATTACTGAGTGTCACCAAAGGAAAAGTAGGCATTGTTCAAACACATTTTTCTGTTATCTGATTCTAACCTTTCACTGCCTCTGGAAATATTTTACAATTCTATAAATTATTGAAAGCTGATAACAATGCAAAATAATTCTTGTCTAGAGTCATGCCAGTATATTTTTTCAGTGGTGGTTAAATAGACTCCTCTCACCCTTTGAAAAATGTTAGTTTTATATCCATTTGTAAATTTATGTCAACATTCCTTTATTCCCCCCCAATTTTTGCCTCTTTGACTTCTCTCTTGAGCCTCTTCTAACATCTGCCAAACTGATTCATTAAGTGATTAAATAGGGTATTAATTACATATTTATCTCATATCTACACAAAAGTTATGCTCACATTTAAATAATATGTATTCTTTACAAAGGTAAGAGGAAACAATCTGAACAGCCAAAACGTGATGGAACCACACATTCTTTAGGGACTGAGGTATTAATCCCCATTCAAAAATGGGAGACCAAACCTCAGACCCCTATGTGATAGAAGACAGGATCCTCAAAAGTCTCTCCTATTTATACAAGATAATTTGAAGAATTCACATATTGTTCGTGAAGGTAGCAAAGAAACTAGATCTTAGCTAGCACTATAGATGGAAAATGAAGTCTTCATTTAGGAAAAGAATCTAAGCTTGTTCCGTAAGAGACTGCGGCACTTTCATTCCCATTCTCTATGTGGCATTGTGGCTCTCAAGTTGAGAATAAACATAAAAGTTGTTTCAGAATGTGAAAACACTTAAATGACAAATGTGAAACCACTCTGTAGGAATGCATCTATGATCTAGATGAACCTCCCAAAAATAGTTTCTCTGAAACTTCTTGTAGAAAAAAATTACTAATCATTGCAACACTGATTAAAAAATCATACCCAAAAAATAATAAGGCAACAGCCTTAAAGAAATTTTATTCAAAGAGATTTTATTTCTTTGAATATTTCAAAAATATTTTATTTGTAAGAAGGAGTAGAATTCTTGAAGTAAGAATCCTGTAAAGCAATGAGTGGATTTTTAAATGCAGAAAATTTATAGAAATGAAGAAAAACTTATTAGAAAAAATAAGTGGCAAATTTAAGCACTAAATTAGATGTAAACAGAGTTAATAAATTGTCTGCCAGAGTTGAAAAAATTATTCAAATGGAGTAAAAGAACAAAAAAATGTGAAAACTATAAAAGGGAAATTGATAAATGAAAAAGACAAATAAGCTTGATTTTCCTAATAGAGCATCCATATATAGGAAACAGGTAATATAAGAGATGTAATAATAGAAAAACAGATGAAAATTTTACAGCATCTTAATGAAAGAAATATAACCTTAGAGTTAAAAAGCCTACTGGGGATCATGCAACATACATAAAAATAAACCTACACAGAGTCATTTTCTAGTAACCCCTGCAAAACCTCAAAGACAAACAGATAAGTCAAGCTTTCTGCAATATTGTCGCCTGTCTTTATGATAAGAGCTTAGTGTCTTTTGGATTATAAATATAAAATAAAATAGACTTCAGGATAATTTTTATAAAACTTAATTTCCTTTCTCTAATCAATTCCAGTTGAAGCAAAATACATATTGTTCTCGCATTCTAGGGGGCTTAAGAGTTTACAGTTGATAATTGAATGAATAGATAGTCAAAACCTGTGGTCTCTGAATTATAATAATAAGTAGAGAGGTAAAAAGAAAAATAATGACAGAAATAGACATACAAGATAGAGATAGGGGAGAGAGAGAAAGAGAAGTGTATTTAACATGGCAGATTAAGTAATAATTAGTAATAATTAAGGAAAACCTTCTTTTGAGGTTTTGCAGGTTAACAGGAAATGTCTAGGTGTAGGTTTATTTTTATGTATATTACATGGTCCCTGGTAAGCTTCTTAATTCTGAAGTTATATTTCTTTCCTTAAAATGTTGTAAAATTTTCATTTTTTTTCTGTTATTACATCTCCTATAATACCTTTTTTTTTTTTTTTAACCTATGGATGCTTTACTAGGTAAATTCAGCTTATTTCTTTATCTTTTCCATTTCTCTATTTTATGGGTCAGCTTAACTGGACTTGGAGATGCTCAGATAGCTGGTAAAACATTATTTAAAGCTTTGTGTGAGGCGGTGTTTCCAGAATAAATTAGCTTTTGAATTGGAAAACCAAGTAAAGAAGATAGCTCTCGCCAATGTAAATATAAAGGCAGAGAAATATGGATGTACTCTCTGAGCTGGGACATCCATCTTCTTCTACCCTTGGACATCAACACTCCTAGTTTTCAGGTACTCAGACTGAATTATTCTCTTGTTATCTTTTTTTTTTTTTTAAATAAAAGGATAAAGTTGGGATATCTTTAAAAGTAGAATTTTTAAAAAAATATAATATTGCTGATTCTAGCTGATTCTCTAGTCAAAAATACTTGTGGGTTGAGGGGAAAGAACTTAAAATAATTATTTTCTTAAGAAGTGAAAATAATTGTATGCTTGTATTTTTAACATAATTCTATCAAACCATCTTTAAAATTATGGACTACCATCCACAAATATGTTTTGCAACTATTTGTAATATATACCTATTCACTAGGAGCATTTTCATGTTTGAGACTGGGAAGCTTGATTTCAATGCCTTTTACTTTTCTGCAGACTCATAGAGTATATTGTTTCTCATCTCAGTGAATAGTGTCAAAAATAGAGTAAAAAGAGACTCAGGTTATTTTATTAGTACATGAAAGATACATCTAGGCTCAGGGATTTGGTAGACATTCAGAAATAATTACTAGGTCACTTGAGTCAAGAAGCAAACTTTTCTAAGTGAAATGTAGTGCTCTATTTAAAAAATCTACATTCTCTTTCTGACAAGTGAAGTGAGTTGTTGAATGTAGGGAAAGAAAAGATATGCTACTTTAATTATCTTGAGCATTAAATACCGAATGACAAAACTATCACATGTAGATTTTAAGATTAACCTATTTTAAAACCAAGATGCAGTATGATGTCAGGGGGTGAGATTTAGGCTAAGAAAAACCTGAATTTTAATTTTATCTCTAGTCAACACATTTAATTAAGCCATTTTATTGAAAAACTGGAGATAAAATGCTTACCAAGTGATAACACAAGAAATAAGTGAAAAAAAAAAATATTTAAAAGACCTTTCCACTTTTTGTAGGCCGTTGGTTACTGTATTTTTGAACAAGTGGTCTAAGAATGTCTTCAGATCCATGCTGCTTTGCAAATTCTCTATTCTTTTCTTCCCTGGTGTTACTGTAACTTTTTAAGCTTTTGGGAGCATTTCAATGTCCTCCTAAAGCAGGAGCCTCACTACGCATTCCTTTCCACTCTGCCCACTTCTCTGTTCCTGCACTGAATCAGTCCTTCTAACTTTATACCAATATAATCACGTGTTCCTCATACTTATAACCCTTCACTGTTGTCTCATCCTCATTTTCTGCCATGCTATGGTAGACTCTGGTCATTCTAGCTCCTAACCCTCTCATCATAGCCTTTACTAAAGTCACTAACCATTTTTATAAACATCTCCATTGTTTTTCTCCAGCTCATAAACTCATGATCAGTTTCACAAGCTAACTTTACTTGTAACAGTCTCATCGATTCATTCTTAGAGATTCACACTCACACATAACTCATGATATCTAACACAATTTTATATATATATGTTTTATTATAGTACTTGACATATTTAGAGTCCTCTCCCCTATTGTAATAAAACCACTTGATATCAGGAAGTGCAGCTATTCATGTTTCTACTCCAGGATTTACAATATAGTACACAATTGCTAGATATCTGCTGTGCAAATGATGAACTGAAAGCCACATAAAACATAATATAAGCCTTGCGCGGCAGCTCACACCTGTAATCCCAGGACTTTGGGGGGCTGAGGTGGGCAGATCACCTGAGGTCAGGAGTTTGAGATCAGCCTGGCCAACATGGTGAAAACCTGTCTGTACTAAAAGTACAAAAATTAACTGGGCGTGGTGGTAGGCACCTGTAATCCCAACTACTCAGGAGGTTGAGGCAGGAGAATTGCTTGAACCCTGGAGGCGGAGGTTGCAGTGAGCTGAGATCCGGGCACTGCACTCCAGCCTGGGCAACAAGACCAAAACTCTGCCTCAATTAAAAAAAAAAAAAAAAAAAAAAGACATAATAGATACTTGACTGTGTGATACTACTATTTTAGGGAAAATATATATTTTAAAAGATGTCTGTAGGTCGGGCGCGGTGGCTCAAGCCTGTAATCCCAGCACTTTGGGAGGCCGAGACGGGTGGATCACGAAGTCAGGAAATCGAGACCATCCTGGCTAACACGGTGAAATCCCGTCTCTACTAAAAAAGACAAAAAACTAGCTGGGCGAGGTGGCGGCGCCTGTAGTCCCAGCTACTCGGGAGACTGAGGCAGGAGAATGGCATAAACCCGGGAGGCGGAGCTTGCAGTGAGCTGAGATCCGGCCACTGCACTCCAGCCTGGGCGACAGAGCGAGACTCCGTCTCAAAACAAAACAAAACAAAACAAAACAAAACAAAAAGATGTCTGTAAACAAAGAGTAAAAACCTGAGCAATTGGTTCTGTTCTTCATATTATTTTCCAAAAGTTTACTGGTGGTAATGATTGCAGGGTTATTCCAGCCTTCTATGTCCAGGATGCAGTGACACTGCCTCTTAAAGAGAAATTCCTTAAAAAGCAAAACTGTGAAGCACACTCCACTGGGCAAATAGCCTGCTTTGTAAACAACCTCAAAGTCTCAGAATCATATCAGTGCACCTGGAATTTCAGGGTTGCAAAGTGAATAAATACTTGCCAAAGGTGGGCCGGGCGTGGTGGGTCACGCCTGTAATCCCAGCACTTTGGGAGGCCGAGGTGGGCGGATCACGAAGTCAGGAGATCGGGACCATCCTGGATGATACGGTGAAACCCGGTCTCTATTAAAAATACAAAAAAAGTAACTGGGCGAGATGGCGGGCGCCTGTAGTCCCAGCTACTGGGGAGGCTGAGGCAGGAGAATGGCGTAAACCCAGGAGGCGGAGCT
Organism: Macaca fascicularis; assembly: GCF_037993035.2. Classification (NCBI taxonomy): domain Eukaryota; kingdom Metazoa; phylum Chordata; class Mammalia; order Primates; family Cercopithecidae; genus Macaca; species Macaca fascicularis. Next base: position 56,883,746 of record NC_088394.1, read on the forward strand.
TGCAGTGAGCCGAGATCCGGCCACTGCACTCCAGCCTGGGCAACTGAGCGAGACTCGGTCTCAAAGCAAAAAACAAAAAACAAAACAAACAAAAATATATATATTTGCCAAAAGTCAGAAAGTCTTCAAAATCAGCTTCTATAATCTAAATCTCAGCTATCTAGAAAAATAAATTAAATCAATCAATCAATAAAGGGTTATTTTAATTAGGTGGCAGTATTTCCACTCCACTCTGAGTAGTCATGGGTAATATAATAATTAAAGACTTGGCTATAGGTTTGTCTCTGAGGTTTGAACTCGCAACAATTTAACCAAGTTTGATTTGAACTAAGTTGAAACTTTCCAAACGGTCTTTCTAATCTCCATAAGTTCAATCTTAATACTACAAAATAAGTAACACAAAGAAGTTACATTTTTTGAACTTTGAATAGTATTTTATAGGGATCTTACATGTAAAATTCCCTTAATAGGCGTCTCAAGTTTGGAAGCAGAAAAACATCACCTTTTCTGACCAGTCAACTTTAACTGGTTGGTTACTCTGATGTCAGTAGGTTCTCTGTGATCTTACAGTATTTGATGCTTTTATTCTCTTCTCTATACCAAAGTTCTTAATTGTTCCAAAATGTCAGCTTTTTTAATAGCCCAAAATTGTTTTCTAATATGTTAACCAATGAACTTGTAGTTAAACACAGTACAGATTTATATCTTGATTTCATATTGATTTAAGTCAAAATCTTTCCCATTTGGTAGTACTTCCAGTCAGAGCTGGCCTGAGGCAAAATTGTGAAGTAGGTTAAACTGCTTTTAGCTTCATCCAGATTTCTTTAAGGGTCTATGTAGGAGGATAGTATTTTTCAAACTGGAGATAATTATTTTTTCTAAAAAGAAGGCTCCTTTATGCTCAAGATGAAATGTACAGGAAATGACCACTGATGTCAGATGTATCCTACGAATTCTATTTTTTATAATAATTACAAGGGTTCTTTACTGAGTAATGTTTGAATATAAAAATGTTAGAGAAGTCAAATGTATACTGTAGATTTTACATTCTTTAATAATTGCTTCTGTAATGAGATGGTACTAGTGCAGGGAATTCAAAGTCAATAGAAAACGGTCACTGCCCAATAAGAGATGAAAACCTAGTGTATCTGATAAGGTCAGAAGCTTGTAAATGGCCTTAAAATGCCACTACAGAGCCCAGAACTTTGGGAGAACAAGGCGGGCGGATCACTAGAGGTCAGGAGTTCGAGACTAGCCTGGCCAACATGGTGAAACCCTGTCTCTACTAAAAGTATAAAAAGCAGCTAGGCTTGGTGACAGGCGCCTGTTATCCCAGTTACTCTAGAGACTGAGGCAGGAGAACAGCTTGAACCCAGGAGGCGGAGGTTGCTGTGAGCCAAGATCACACCACTGCACTCCAGCCTGGGCAATAAGAGCAAGACTCTGTCTCATTAAAAAAAAAAAAAAGAAAGAAAGAAAAAAGAAAAAAAACAATGCAACTACAAAGATAGAAACAAAATACTATGGGAATGTGGAACACTAATTGCCTATCTATACCAAATGAGGAAGTTGGAGATAAGTTTTGAAAGAATTCTTGAAATTTCTAGGAAGGGCAGGGAAAGGGGGATATGATTTTCTGTGGGGAGAAGTAATGACAATAAATCCTGAATGTTCCTAGCATGTACGAAGCATAGTTCATCTGTCCGTGTGACATGTAGTATTCATGGAAGGTGAAGCTAGAAGTGAAAATTCAGGGCCAGATTACGAGTGATGAAAGCCTTATATCAATCATAGTTGGGATTCACTTTATAGGCAACAGGGAATTATTTGAAAGAAGTCCTAAGCGAGAAGTGACATCAAAAGCTGAGATTACTGGAGTCAACCCATGACAGCTAGAGAGCTATGAGGCTCTTCACTAAAACATGGGGAGGGGACATGTGGGGATATGAGGCTCTTAGGAGTTAGCTCTGACACAGAATTCTGTTACCTTGATAGGGGGGTGTGTGTGTGTATTCGTGTCTGCGTGTGTGTGTGTGTCCTTGTGTCTAGAGGAGAGAATAACTCAAAGAGAGGATGAAAATTTACTTTGGATTCCTCCAGAGGGCAACTTACATACAAAAATTCACACATAGGTAGTTTATTTGGGAGGTAATTCCAGAAAACACTGAAAGGGGAGTGTGAAAATGCCTAAAGGAAGCAAAGGCAGCCAACAGAGGGTTCATTATCATCCTAGTCAACACTGTGTGACAAGAACTTGATCCTGTAGGAAAACTTTAGAGAACAATATTAAATACACAACTAAAGTTACCTTAACTGCAGGGTGAGGAAGATGAAATATTTATACACCAATGGACTTCTATTCATTGTTCACCACTAAGCAATGCTAACATAGCTTCATGTTTGTACTTTGGCCTGCCATGGGGTAGACAGTCTTCCAGCAAAAAGAGGCAGGTATTAACAGTTGGAAAGTGGCTAAGGACACTTTCATGGTGAGGCCCCAGGTATATAGTCAGGACAGCAACAGGATCTATGAAACCTAGGATGGTAATAGTGTTTGCCAATTTAGATGTGAATCTTTTTTGTTGTTTTTTTGTATGTTTGTTTAACCTTGCTCCTAGTCCAACAGTGTCATCAACATATATTATAATTGCAAGCTAAGTCTTTGTACTCTTATACCTGTTGCTTTTTTTATAAAAAAGTTGAATTTTATCATTCAAGGTAAATCACAATATTGTTCCAATTATTTAGTCATTTGAACTAGTCTTTGCTAATTGTATTCCTATAGCTCTGACTCTCTGAAGGTTTCATTTTTGATGGCCATTCCAGTTAGTAGTGGCTTCCTTGAACACCATGTTAAGATTGATTCTGATGCTGCATCTGCACTTGGAGAAAGGAGAGCCATAGGCAGGGATGACATAGGGTGAGACACAACCAGGTATTTGTTATGTTTCATTAGCAATTTATGTTCCCTTTTATTGTTTTAAAAAATGATAAAATGTTTGCTTATCTGCCCAGGCTTGAGATGAAAGACAAGACCTTATTATTCTTTATGTACCCAATGGTTAGGACATAGTAAGCAACTTATAAATAACTAACAAATGCCTGGTCAGTCTCTTCTACTGATACATTCTGAAAAAAAAGATATATACTCTCCAAAAAAAATCCTATATACTCTCTTCTAGTAATACATTCTGAAAAAAAAAAACTGTACTATATACCCTCCATAATAGTTGCAAATTGCTGCAGATTTTTCTAGATATGTCAACATACCAGGGTTATCTGACCCTGCATTACATTTTTTTTAAATGTTGTCTTAATTTATCTGAATAAAACAGCTTTCCCGCCCTGCCTCTAAAAACATGCAATAGATGAACAGTACCTCAGCAGAATTGATAGGGTTATAATTAAGTTTTTGCACATGGATACTAAAAATTTTTCCTAAATAAAGGCTAAAGTTAAGTCAAGAATAGAAACAACAGGATATAAGAAATGAACAGGAAAAGAATGGATCAAAAAGCCATGGAAGAATGAAAGGTTGGAGGTTAGGAAAGAAGGGCAGTTTAGAAACATCAGCATGCCCTGGTGCCTCCTGTCACTTCATGTTATGTGTGGTCCTGGAGTATACATGGAGCCCCATCAGAGTCATGAGGATAATTCCTATCCAAGGTTGTCCTGCCACTTTGTCTTTGCTTTTACCGTTGATTTTACTTGACAAGAAAATGTTCCTAATGTAGAAGAGTGGTTTAAAAACATGGGGTTTGAGTCAGGAATACATGAAGTCAAATCTCATCTCTATGCCTTTATTGATTGTGGGAGGGTGAGCAAGTTTTAATTTTTCATATTCCTCCTCCTTCCCCCATTTCTTCAACTGACAAATAGGGCAATACATACCTCTTAGGTTTTTTGATTTGTTTTGTTTTGATAAAAATCAAATGTGAGAGAACTTTAAAGAGCTAGTGAGGAACATGGCAGAGACTGAAACTTTTTTCTTCTTACAATGACAATTTTGGGGGGAGAGAGAGAGAGAGCGCCCACTGTGAACACCAAAAAAAATTATACTGTCAGGCAGGAAGATAATACAGCTAACATTCCCTCTTTATGATGCCAGCTCTATTACCAATGATCACAAAACATTGCTCAATATAGCAGAACTAACTTCTATATTAAGTCCAGGCATGCAACCAAAGAGTCTTTTTTTTTTTCGAGACGGAGTCTCGCTCTGTCACCCAGGCTGGAGTGCAGTGGCCGGATATCGGCTCACTACAAGCTCCGCCTCCCGGGTTTACGCCAGTCTCCTGCCTCAGCCTCCCGAGTAGCTGGGACTACAGGCGCCCGCCACCTCGCCCGGCTAGTTCTTTTGTATTTTTTTTAAGTAGAGACGGGGTTTCACCCTGTTAGCCAGGATGGTCTCGATCTCCTGACCTTGTGATCTGCCCGCCTTGGCCTCCCAAAGTGCTGGGATTACAGGCTTGAGCCACCGCGCCTGGCCCAAAGAGTCTTATTTTTAACTCAGAATTACCATGAGAGAATGGGAAGATAAATAAGCTAACAATGGGTGCTTTTATGCAATTGTACCCCTGCCACAAGGCTTAGTTGTCTGAGTAACATACTGACTGAGACCTCTAAAGAATACTATTTAGTTGGTTATATGAGCTACATAGGTGATCCACAAATAATGCAAGGAACTCTCATGGCACACATAAATATTCATGGAATATTTATAGTGTGTTCAGTGTGTGAGGCATGGTTATAGAAGGTTAGATAATATAGAATGCATATTCCCTTTTATTAGAAAATTATAATTATGTTATCTACTAAGTTCTGTTTTTTCCTGGACACAAAGTCCTTAAAAACTAAACCTAATTCTCAGTCACAGTAAGTTATTTGTCTATGAATATTATATTCTTGCTTCTTTTCTTTTTCAGAACCTGTACTTTTCAATTTCGTTTACTCATTCTATCAGTATTAAGTATGTATTTCATTTCCAGTATTAAGACTGTAAGTGAGAAGAAGGGAATTATGATCACTGCATTCGTGAAACTTAAATTTCATCATTTCTGTGACTATTTAATAAAATTGTTTGTGGAGGTAGGCAGCATATGGAAAACAAATACAACATCAGAGAAAGGAAACTGAAAACCAGAGAAGCATTTTCTATATATTTTTCAATAATAGAAATTAACATATGCACATACACAAACAGACCAATTTCATCTTGAGTTGCATTCTTAGTTATATGGTACTTTTTAACTATATATATTTGTGTGTATATAAACACATACATACACACATATGTATATATGTAGATATGTATATGCATACATACACACATCTCATATATGTATATACACATACACACACATGTATATATGTATATACATACATATATCTGCATATATGTATATACACATATATGTATATGCATACATATATACACATATATAGATATGTATGTGCATGCAAACATTTATACATATATGTATATATACATATACACATATGTGTATGCATACATTCATATATACGTATATGTATATATGTATATACACATATACACATATACATATATACACATTTATATACATATATGTGTATATATGTATATGTACATATACGTGTGTGTGTATATACACACACAGAGAGAGAGGGAGAGAAAATAGAGGCCATCTTTTGCTCCCCGGCGAGAATTATGTGGGAGAGCGACAGTGTTTTGGGCGTAATAATCTAGTAAAGGTTTTTTCCCTAAATTTATTTACCCAGGGAATCCCTGAATGGTCAAAACTGTTCATCTTTTCTCCTTTATTTTCACATATATTTCTTGCTGTCTCGGTGTGCATCTATTAGTTTACTCTGTGTAGACCTCATCTTTTTGCAAAAAAATCTTATAATAGAGAAAATTATTTATTTAGAAAAACATTATTGCCATTTTCTCTTTGTATAAAATGTGTAAACACACATACACCATACACTGGCTGGTAAGTGGAACTACCTTCTTCATAACATGTGTAACATATGGCATCAATCAGATTTTATAGAAAACACAACTAAGGTGACCAGAAGTAAAAAATTCACCTAATGTTAATCAGCTGGTAAAAGACATTACCTGTTATGCATACTACTAAGATCCTTGTTATTCTCTTTTTTTGCACTTCATTTATTCATTTAACAACTATTTATTAGGCTCTTAAGATGTGCCATATATTGTTCTAGGTTTTAAGGATACAACAGTGAAAAAAATAACATACAAAAATCAGTTTTCATGGAACTTACATTCCTGTGGGGATGAAGATAGACGATGAAAATAACAAAGAAAGAATAATATGCCATATTGTTGTAAGTGTTATGGAGAAATCTAGAGCAGGGAAGGAGAATAGAAACCACCATGGTCATATTAAGAAGAAAATATATAATTAAAGACAAAAGAATGTGAATGAATGAAAAGACCCAAAGACTATCTGGTATCCAGAGTACTGAACAAACACTTTGCCTTTGATCATCAAATCGCAGATCTCAGAATTTATCATTCAAGCTCGTGTCGGCTGCATCTCTTTGTCAATTTTCTCATCCAGCTCACAAACGTGTGCCCCAGACTACCTCTAATACTCATCCCATGTCATGACTCATTTTAACCTCTGTCTCTAGCCTGGATGATTCTCTCTCTCTCTATTCTCATATCTCTTTCTTCGTTTCAGTTTCTTTCTACCATTTACCCTTTTTTGCAAAATTCTCTCAAACAGAAATTCTTTCTGTTGTGCACAAACGTATGACTATAATCAGTTCACTTATTTAAGTCACACATTCAAATTGTGATGAAAGTTTAGCAAAAATAAATCAATGAGGGCAAGCATTTCGAGAATTGTTTTATAAGGCTGTAGGTTGATTGCCTTTCTAACTCTCTAACTGGCCTCATTTCTTTTAGATACTGAAAATATGCTAATTTTCATGGCAGATATCCTGTGTGTGTTTGCAAAAAAGTAACAGTGTGCTCTGCTGAGATGGGTGGAAATATTTTGATAGATACCAGGTTTCTCAACCTAATTACACAGACATAACTAATTTTACCCATCAGCCATGCATAAGTTCATTGCTATTTCGAACACTTCCCCAAACTTAAATTGAAGGTATTTTTGACACACATCCCTTCCCCAAATCATACATTAATACTTGCCCTGTTAAAAATAGAAAATGGAAAGGTTTTTCCACTAGTTGTTTTAATATTCCATAAGCCATTATTATAGCTATCAATGTTGAATGCCTACTATGTGCTAGGAAGTAACATAGACATTTTTTATACCTTATTTCATGCATTCTTTTACAAACCTTAAAAACATGTACAACTATCTTACACTGAAAGTTGAAGAAACTGAAATGCAGTTTTAAGACACCTGGTTTGTTCAAGACCGCTTAATTTACATACAGTCACCTAGGGATTTGCAGAAAAACTATTAGATTTGGACTACAGAGGGGCCAGCCAGCCAATTTACCAGATCCTTTCTCTTAACAGATGACTGTTTCTGGAATTGTTTTAATTCAACATTCATTTGTATTTTATGATTAAAATTGAGAACCGAGAGTGACAGTAAACTCAGGTTGGGGTAGGAAGATTAAACTGAGGAGAGCTCAGGGATATACGGAATTTTAGAGTCATAATGCTTCTAAGTACATTGTAAGTAAAGTCAATCAGTAGGAAATATTTGTAAACTGAGGAATACACAGGATTGAGTCCGTGTAGTTTGAGCATATCAACCTATTAAGCCTTTCCCACACTGTATTCTGAAAATAACTCTTATTAAATAAAGATAAACAACTGTTCTAAAAATGCTAGTAATATCAGTAATAAAATAAGAAAGTCTTGTGGGCTCAAAAGGGTTTGAGAAACACCGTGTTTGGTATTCCTGCCTCTCCTTTGCTGATTCATAATACATATAAGCTTTGTGATGAGTGTAAAAAAATCCTGTTCCATGATGTTTCTTTTCCCAAGATTTAAAAAGTACATTCGAGTATAGAACATCCTTTCCCTCATGCAACAACACCTAATAATGTCTCATAAAATACGAGCGTTCAATAGAATAACATGATAAGGGAATTGAGGAAGGCCAAATTCTTGAGCCTCACATAGAGAGCTCCTCGTAACTTGTCCTCCAATTGTTTCTTTGCTGTTCTTCAATAGATTGTTATTTCATAAAAGAATGTAATTTTGGGCCGGATATAGTGACTCATGCCTGTAATTCCAGCACTCTGGGAGGATGAGGTGGACAGATGATTTGAGGTCAGGAGTTCAAGACCAGTCTAGCTAACACAGTGAAACCTCATCTCTACTGAACATACAAAAATTAGTCGGGTATGGTAGCACATGCCTGTAATCCCAGCTACTTGGGAGGTTGAGGCAGGAGAATGGCGAGGCAGAGGTCGCAGTGAGCAGAGATTGTGCCACTGCACTCCAGCCTGGGTGGCAGAGCAAGACTCCATTAAAAAAAAAAGAGAGAAATTTTAACTATGATTAGTAGAGCCAGTTAACTTGCTAACTTACTTGAGTATAATTATTACCTCTTAGTCAAGGAAATAAAGCACCCTAGAGGCCATATAGCATAAAGATTAGGCATTAAGATGTAAACATACAAGTCCAGTTCTCATTCTGAAATTTTTGTTTGCATAACTGCACTTATCTCCTTAAGGTACTAAAAATATGTAGTTAGTATAGATTTGCTAAAACAGTGTAGGCCTTATAACTACTGCTGTTAAGAGATAGCTATTAACTCATCACAACTTTAAAATGAGATGTATTTTCTATATGGAAAATGAAAACCTTGAACAAAACAAGGTTTAGTATCATACACATCCAAAAATAATTGAATTGAAACTGTAATGTTCTCAAGATGAAAATATAAATGAAAATGTTACAAAGCCATACCTTTGCTGATACGAAGGCAATTAGTGCATTGCTGCAGATTGATAACAGAAGACTGTACTTCAATCCCATTATCTTCCACTCCTTCCTGAGCTTATAACCTTTCATGGTACTGTATGACTTCTCACTAATTCAGCCTTCATATAAAGTTACGAAACACATTTTGATGATTCAGTGTCTAGTTTTAAGTGGCTTTCCCTTACATATCTGGGATAATTGTTTAAATGTTTAGGAAAACAAACTCTCCACATCACCTTAATGCAGAAAAACGCTAACTGTAGGTACACACCTGATGGAATCATTACCAACTCCTTATGCTTTAAAATTGGTCCATCAAAACCTGTTTCACTATGAGGAAAGGTCAGTGTGTATGTGTTTGCGTGTGTGTGTTTGTGTACCTACAAATGTGTCTATGTATATTTACAGATACTTATTTATAATCTAAACACATTTTCCCTGTTTTACTTAAAATTGTCATTTTAGAATTTTTAGAAATGTTTAGTAACAGATAAAGGTTGAAAACACAGCAAATATAATTATACCATTAAGGCTCTCATTATTCATATATTTTCTGTACAATCCTTTTCTAGATAACGTTTTATATTATATTTAAATGTATTTTTTATTTTTAGCTTGTTTAAAGTTAAATTTTTATATAAGAACGTTTCATATTATTAAACAGTTTCTAAAGATTATTTTTTAATATTTTATTCTGTTACATATATCAGATGAGTCATAATTAACTTTTCTATTAACTCATTTTAAACAGAAAAGATAATTTTGCTTTTTCACTATTATAAGTAATGGCATGGTGGAAATCTTCATCTATAGAGCTTGTTCCCTTTAATAGGACATTCCCTGAAATTGATACTGGGTCAAAAATTGTGAATCTTTGTTAAGATTTTCAACACATCGACTAACATTTTATTTACCTAAATTTATCATAAGTCGTGAAACCACTACTACTATTTCGTTAGTAGTTGATAATATGTACTGTTGATTAATGTGAGATTCTTACATGCTAAAATAAAGAAATATATTATCAATTATCCTTTTAACTTTCAAGTCACCTTGAAAATTTTTTTGTATGCATTTGGTGCTTGACATAGTTCTTGAATTAATGGGGTGTTATGGTATATTTTTATTACTGCATAGCATTTATTCCATATTCCATCAATCAACAAAAACCAATGTAAAAAATCATTACTACTGTAGATTGAGTGTGGTCTGAGTCTCTCCATCCAGTAATTGTTGTTAAGGTTTTGATGACAGTATAGACTAGGAATTTTAGTATTTCCATTCTGGCATCACCATTAGGTCAAGTTCTTGCGTGGCCTTAGAAAAATCATATTTCCTTTCTGGTCTTCAGTTTGTCCAACAGTACTTAAGTGGAATGAGACACAGAGTGGACTCCCATCTCCTCCTATGACACTGATTATTTATTTACTTCAATGTTTACATAGAAAAATACAATTTTAAAAATGTTTGTCTTAGTCAATTTAAGGTTGCTATAAATAAATGTCTGAGGCCAGGTAATTTATAGAGAAAAGAGGTTTATTTGGCTCATGGTTCTACAGGCTGTACAAGAAGCATGGTACCAGCATCTGCTTCTGGTGAGAGTTTCAGGGATCTTCCACTCCTGGCAGCTGAGATCACATGGCAAGAGATGAGGGAGAAGAGAGAAGGGGGAGATACTAGACTCCTTTCAACAATCAGCTCCTATAGGAACTCACAGAGTGAGAACTCACTCACCTCTATCCCAGGGAGGGCATTAATTTATTCATGAGGGGTCTACCCCAATGACCCAAACCTCCCATTAGGCTCCAACTTCCAACGGTGAGATCAAAGTTTAACAAGAGGTTTTGGGGAGACAAACTTCCAAGGTATAGCAATGTTGTTTCCTTGTTTAGGAGTTAACATCCTGAAATCATTTTTAATGATTAAAATTTAATTGTATAATCTTTCAGTATTTTCTGTATAATTACCAAAAAATTGTCATTTATGGCATCTAATATATATTTTATGCTACATAAAATGACTAAATATTATGAAGAAGTATCACTTACCATTGGTTTCACTATATTTTAGAACAATTTGAGCTCAAATAAATCAAATTAAAGCCTGTTGTGTGTTACTAACATCCAAAAAATAATTTTTTCTCTATCGCCAGGTCTGTGCTGTTCTTTTAATGATGGAATATGGCAACATGCTTCTAAAGTTCTAAATGTACCACTTTCAAAGTTGTTCACAGTGGGTTGCAGCATCAGATGCCTATTTCTAGAAATTCTCTACTTCAGCTGGCCTCCCACATACTTTGAGTTGTGGAGATTATTAAAAATTTAAACTATGGAAAAAAACATTTATATTTAAAATAAACACAATATATTAAGAATCAATCTCTCTCTTTCTCTCACAAAAAGTTACCTTTGAAAATGAAAATATAGCAGGTTTTCAGATTTGGATGGATTCCTAGGTTATTCAGTTCTTCCTAGGTACAAGTATCTTCCTAGGTACTTTTCTTGAATATCATCCATGTCTGAAATGTCTAGAAGATGCCTTCTCCTTGCTGGACAGATCAACTAGAAAATGTTACTTTGGTTTAAGCAGAAACACCTCCCTTTCGAACCTTTATTGATTACAGCTCTCCAAAATTTCTCAAAGCATATTGTAGCCATAAGCATTTTGCAGAAAATACGTTTCTGCAAAACTGAATGTTCCATTTAATTGACAGGTGATACATATTTTTCTTTTTTGCATAAAGAACAGGCTTTTCCCTTTTACACATCTATTGTCCCCTTGCTGTTTGCCCAGGCAATATCTGCTAATATATGACCACTCCCATTCCCTGAATTCATTTCAAAAGCATCATCATCCTTCAGGAATTTGCTGAAATGTTCCATATCTCTGACATTTTCCTAATTTACCTATCAAAGTTTTCTTCTTTATCATTCTTTTCCTGAAGCACTAAAAACTATCTTGTTTGCCTTTGAATATATGCTTCTGTTTTGTGGTAAAATGGATACTCCTTAATTTTCTGTCTGAGTGAATGAAACAAAATTTCCAGGTATCACCAAAAAGATATAAATTACAGTCTGATAGATTCCCTTTAGTTGAAACCATCTCACACTATCACTTCCACAACCCTAGGCCTGCAATCCCTAGTTGCAAGTAGTGGTTCAATCTAGGAAAGTAACAAAAACAAAAGCAATGTAACTGATTGAACAATATATAAGCTTACATATAAAAAATGCCGTAAGTTCTAATTGATGGAAGTTTTTTTTAAAATTATGAAATGATGGACCTGTTGCAATAGGTATGATTGGGTTGAACATTAGAACATTTTCCTGCTTTGCTTTATGTGATGTGGCCAATGCTGTGCTCTGCTTGCTTAAGGTTAAATTGCATATTTAAGGCATGTAGCACATTGCCTGACACATAAGAAAGGCACATAAATGCAATAATTATTTTAGATTTTTTTAAAATAGGAGTAACTCAGAGGGGAAATCTACCTTCTGTACATCATAAATGGGTTCTGTCTTCATAAAGGGAGTGAACGAAGTAGAGAAAGTTAAATGCCTATAATTAAGTCTTGGGACCTCTCTATTATTGTAACATAGTATGCCCTTCCTCTCCGAATCACACGTATTCAAAGGGAGCGGAAAATCTCTTTGTGCAGGCCCATTCAGTCTGTCCCAATCCTATGACTGTATTCTTCAGGGCTATATTCCTAGTTTCCAGAGGGTTTCTGGAATTCTAGTATTTGCTACATGAGATCAACAGAGGAATGAATGAATTCTTCCCTCAAATTTCCAAGGAAATGCATTTACTCAAAATACTTTTGATTAATCTCCAATTAGCTCTTTCTTCCAGGGCAGAGTCAAATTTATAAGCACTCAGATTTTTAAGAAAAAAGAAGACAAAAACTAAAAATAAAATTTACATTTTTTAATTGGAAATTTACATTTTTATTGGAAATTCTTTTTTATTATTATTATACTTTAAGTTCTAGGGTACTTGTGCAAAACGTGCAGGTTTGTTACATATGTATACATGTGCCATGTTAGTGTGCTACACGCATTAATTCATCAGTAGTGTATCTCCTACTACTGTCCCTCCCAACTCCCTCCACCCCACAACAAGCCCCAGTGTGTGATATTCCCCTTCCTGTGTCCTAGTGTTCTCCTTGTTCAATTCCCACCTATCAGTGAGAACATGTGGTGTTTAGTTTTTAGTCCTTGCAATAGTTTGCTGAGAATGGTGATTTCCAGCTACATCCATGTCCCTGCAAAGGACATGAACTCATCCTTTTTTATGACTGCATAGTATTCCATGGTGTATATGTGCCACATTTTCTTAATCCAGTCTATCATTGATGGACATTTGGGTTGGTTCCAAGTCTTTGCTATTGTGAATAGTGCCGCAGTAAACATTCGTGTGCATGTGTCTTTATAGCAGCATGATTTATAATCCTGTGGGTATATACCCAATAATGGGATGACTGGGTCAAATGGTATTTCTACTTCTAGATCCTTGAGGAATCGCCACACTGTCTTCCACAATGGTTGAACTAGTTTACAGTCCCACCAACAGTGTAAAAGTGTTCCTATTTCTCCATATCCTCTCCAGCACCTGTTGTTTCCTGACTTTTTAATGATCACCCTTCTAACTGATGTGAGATGATATCTCATTGTGGTTTTGATTTGCATTTCTCTGATGGCCAGTGATGATGAGCATTTTTTCATGTGCCTGTTGGCTGCATAAATGTCTTCTTTTGAGAAGAGTCTGCTCATATCCTTCACCCACTTTTTGGTGGGATTGTTTGTTTGTTTGGTTGGTTTTTTTTGTAAGTTTGAGTTCTTTGTAGATTCTGGATATTAGCCCTTTGTCAGATGAGTAGATTACAAAAATTTTCTCCCATTCTGTAGATTGCTTGTTCACTCTGATGGTAGTTTCTTTTTCTGTGCAGAAGCTCTTTAGTTTAATTAGATCCCATTTGTCAATTTTGGCTTTTGTTGCCATTGCTTTTGGTGTTTTAGACATGAGGTCCTTGCCCATGCCTATGTCCTGAAGGGTATTGCCTAGGTTTTCTTCTAGGGTTTTTATGGTTTTAGATCTAACATTTAAGTCTTTAATCCATCTTGAATTACTTTTTGTATAAGGTGTAAGGAAGGGATCAAGTTTCAGCTTTCTACGCATGGGTAGCCAGTTTTCCCAGCACCATTTATTAAATAGGGAATACTTTCCCCATTTCTTGTTTCTGTCAGATTTGTCAAAGATCAGATGGTTGTAGATGTGTGGTATTATTTCTGAGGGCTCCGTTCTGTTCCATTGGTCTATATCTCTGTTTTGGTACCAGTACCATGCTGTTTTGATTACTGTAGTCTTGTAGTATAGTTTGAAGTCAGGTAGCACGCTGCCTCCAGCTTTGTTCTTTTGCCTTAGGATTGTCTTGGCAATGTGAGCTCTTTCTTGATTCCATAAGAACTTTAAAGTAGTTTTTTCCAAGTCTGTGAAGGAAGTCATTGGTAGCTTAAAGGGTATGGCATTGAATCTATAAATTACCTTGGGCAGTATGGCCATTTTCACAATATTAATTCTTCCTATCCATGGGCAATGGAATGTTCTTCCATTTGTTTGTGTCCTCTTTTATTTCGTTGAGCAGTGCTTTGTAGTTCTCCTTGAAGAGGTCCTTCACATCCCTTGTAAGTTGTATTCCTAGGTATTTTATTCTCTTTGAAGCAATTGTGAATGGGAATTCACTCATGATTTGGCTCTCTGTTTGTCTGTTATTTGTGTATAAGAATGCAGGTTCATCTCACTGGGGCTTATCAGAGAGTGGGTGCAAGACAGTGGGTGCAGCCCACTGAGCGTGAGCAGAAGCAAGACAAGGCATCACCTCACGTGGGATGCGCAAAGTGTCAGGGAATTCTCTCTCCTAGCCAAGGGAAGCTGTGACAGAGGGCACCTAGAAAATCAGGTCACTCCCACCCTAATATTGTGCTTTTCCAACGGTCTTAGCAACCGGCACACTGTGCCTGGCTCAGAGGGTCCCACGCCCATGGAGCCTCACTCATTGCTAGCACAGCAGTCTGAGATAGAACTTCAAGGCAGCAGCGAGGCTGGGGGAGGTGTGCCCACCATTGCTCAAGCTTGAGTAGGTAAACAAAGCAGCCAGGAAGCTCGAACTGGGTGGAGCCCACCACAGCTCAAGGATGCCTGCCTGCCTCTATAGACTCCACCTCTGGGGGCAGGGCATAGCTGAACAAAAGGCAGCAGAAACCTCTGCAGACTTAAATGTCCCTGACTGACAGCTTTGAAGAGAGTAGTGATTCTCTCAGCCCAAAGTTTGAGATCTGAGAACAGACAGACTGCCTCCTCAAGTGGGTCCCTGACCCACAAGTAGCCTAACTGGGAGGCAGACCCCAGTAGGGGCAGACTGACACCCCAAATGGCCGGGTACCCCTCTGAGATGAAGCTTCCAGAGGAAGGATCAGGCAGAAACATTTGCTGTTCAGCAATATTCGCTGTTCTGCAGCCTCCACTGGTGATACTCAGGCAAACAGGGTCTGGAGTGAACCCCCAGCAAACTCCAACAGACCTGCAGCTGTGGGTCCCAACTGTTAGAAGGAAACCTAACCAACAGAAAGGGCATCCACACCAAAACCCCATCTGTAGGTCACCATCATCAAAGACAAAAAGTAGATAAAACCATAAAGATGGGGAAAAAGCAGAGCAGAAAAGCTGAAAATTCTAAAAATCAGAGTGCCTCTCCCGCTTCAAAGGAACACAGCTCCTTGACAGCAACAGAACAAAGATGGAGGAAGAATGACTTTGACGAGTTGAGAGAAGAAGGCTTCAGACAATCAAACTTCTCTGAGCTAAAGGAGGAAGTTTTAACCCATTACAAAGAAGCTAAAAACCTTAAAAAAAGATTACACGAATGGCTAACTAGAATAACCAGTGTAGAGAAGTTCTTAAATGACCAGATGGAGCTGAAAACCATGGCACGAGAACTACATGACAAATGCACAAGCTTCAGCAGCCGATTCGATCAACTGGAAGAAAGGGTATCAGTGATTGAAGATCAAATGAATGAAATGAAATGAGAAGAGAAGATTAGAGAAAAAAGAGTAACAAGAAATGAACAAAGCCTCCAAGAAATTTGGGACTATGTGAAAAGACCAAATCTACGTCTAACTGGTGTACCTGAAAGTGATGGGCAGAATGGAACCAAGTTGAAAACACTCTGCAGGATATCATCCAGGAGAACTTCCCCAACCTAGCAAGGCAGGGCAACATTCAAATTCAGGAAATACAGAGAATGCCACAAAGATACTCCTTGAGAAGAGCAACTTCAAGACATAATAGTCAGATTCACCAAAGTTGAAATGAAGGAAAAAATGTTAAGTGCAGCCAGAGAGAAAGATCGGGTTACACACAATGAGAAGCCCATCAGACTAACAGCAGATCTCTCAGCAGAAACTCTACAAGCCAGAAGAGAGTGGGGGCCAATATTCAACATTCTTAAAGAAAATAATTTTCAACCCAGAATTTCATATGCAGCCAAACTAAGTTTCATAAGTGAAGGAGAAATAAAATCCTTTACAAACAAGCAAATGCTGAGAGATTTTGTCACCACCAGGACTGCCCTACCAGAGCTCCTGAAGGAAGCACTAAACATGGAAAGGAACAACCAGTATCAGCCACTGCAAAAACATGCCAAATTTTAGAGACCATCGATGCTAGGAAGGAACTGCATCAACTCACGAACAAAATAACCAGCTAATATCATAGTGACAGGATCAAATTCACACATAACAATATTAACCTTAAATGTAAATGAGCTAAATGTTCCAATTAAAAGACACAGACTGGCAAATTGGATAAAGAGTCAAGACCCATCAGTGTGCTGTATTCAGGAGACCAATCTCACATGCAGAGACACACATAGGCTCAAAATAAAGGGATGAAGGAAGATCTACAAAGCAAATGGAAAACAAAAAAAGGCAGGGGTTGCAATCCTAGTCTCTGATAAAACAGACTTTAAACCAACAAAGATCAAAAGAGACAAAGAAGGGCATTACATAATGGTAAAGGGATCGATTCAACAAGAAGAGCTAACTATCTTAAATATATATGCACCCAATACAGGAGCACCCAGATTCATAAAGGAAGTCCTTAGAGACTTACAAAGAGACTTAAACTCCCACACAATAATAATGGGAGATTTTAACACCCCACTGTCAACATTAGACAGATCGAGACAGAAAGTTAACAAGGATATCCAGGAATTGAACTCAGCTCTGCACCAAGCAGACCTAATAATAGACATCTACAGAACTCTCTACCCCAAATCAACAGAATATACATTCTTCTCAGCACCACATCGCACTTATTCCAAAATTGACCACATAGTTGGAAGTAAAGCACTCCTCAGCAAATGTAAAAGAACAGAAATTATAACAAACTGTCTCTCAGACCACAGTGCAATCAAATTAGAACCCAGGATTAAGAAACTCACTCAAAACCGCTCAACTACATGGAAACTGAACAACCTGCTCCTGAATGACTACTGGGTACATAACGAAATGAAGGCAGAAATAAAGATGTTCTTTGAAAGCAATCAGAACAAAAACCCAACATACCAGAATCTCTGGGACGCATTTAAAGCAGTGTGTAGTGGGAAATTTATAGCACTAAGTGCCCACAAGAGAAAGCAGGAAAGATCTAAAATTGATACCCTAACATCACAATTAAAAGAACTAGAGAATTAAGAGCAAACACATTCAAAAGCTAGCAGAAGGCAAGAAATAACTAAGATCAGAGCAGAACTGAAGGACATAGAGACTCAAAAAACCTTTCAAAAAATCAATGAATCCAGGAACTGTTTTCTTGAAAAGATCGACAAAATTGATAGACCACTAGCAAGACTAATAAAGAATAAGAGAGAGAAGAATCAAATAGACGCAATAAAAAATGATAAAGGGGATATCACCACCGATCCCACAAAAATACAAACTACCATCAGAGAATACTATAAACACCTCTATGCAAATAAACTAGAAAACCTAGAAGAAATGGATAAATTCCTGGACACATAGAAGAATTTGAATCCCTGAATAGACTAATAACAGGCTCTGAAATTGAGGCAATGATTAATAGCCTACCAACCAAAAAAAGTTCAGAACCAGACGGATTCACAGCCTAATTCTACCAGAGGTGCAAGGAGGAGCTGGTACCATTCCTTCTGAAACTATTCCAATCAATAGAAAAAGAAGGAATCCTCCCTAACTCATTTTATGAGGCCAGCATCATCCTGATACCAAAGCCTGACAGAGACACAACAAAAAAAGAGAATTTTAGACCAATATCCCTGATGAACATCAGTGCAAAAATCCTCAATAAAATACTGGCAAACTGAATCCAGCCGCACATCAAAAAGCTTATCCACCATGATCAAGTGGGCTTCATCCCTGGGATGCAAGCCTGGTTCAACATATGCAAATCAATAAATGTAATCCAGTATATAAACAGAGCCAAAGACAAAAACCACATGATTATCTCAATAGATGCAGAAAAGGCCTTTGACAAAATTCAACAGCGCTTCATGCCAAAAACTCTCAATAAACTAGGTATTGATGGGACATATCTCAAAATAATAAGAACTATTTATGAGAAACCCACAGCCAATATCATACTGAATGGAATGGGCAAAAACTGGAAACTTTCCCTTTGAAAACTGGCACAAGACAGATATGCCCTCTCTCACCACTCTTATTCAACATAGTGTTGGAAGTTCTGGCCAGGGCAATCAGGCAGGAGAAAGAAATAAAGCGTATTCAATTAGGAAAAGAGGAAGTCAAATTGTCCCTATTTGCAAATGACATGATTGTATATTTAGAAAACCCCATCATCGCAGCCCAAAATCTCCTTAAGCTGATAAGCAACTTCAGCAAAGTCTCAGGATACAAAATCAATGTGCAAAAATTTTCATTTTCTAAAAGCAATTTGAACTAGATCCTCTAGAAACTGAAGTTATAAATAAATACCTCATTATTTGAACCCAGAGTGATATCAATCTGGGTTCTAAATTTGTTAAAGAATAAATTAATATTTTCCTAGTTTAATACATTAAGGATTTGTTCAAACTTCTACACCTGTCCACCTGTCTAGCAATATAAAGAAGCCAATATAAATGATATATAAGATGGAGTTGATTAGGATTGTGTCACTTACAACCAGAGAATAGTCTCTTTTTAAAATGTGTTCTATAACCCCACTAAATAACAAAATAACCTGCACTGCCTATGATTTGCAAATCCCTGTTATTTGGAAAAGTTATTATCAATGTAGTGTCCTACTACGTGTGTTCACATATTAAACTTCTTTAATATACAATTTTTAAAAGATACCACTGCATTTTCATAATTACATTTAATGTTTAACGTATTCCAATTAATGCTTTTAAATTTCCCTCCTAATGTATTCAATGAACTGGCTATATATTTAAATTTGATTTTCATTGCTAATTATAGTCAAATGTAACATCATTCAATGAAGGGATTACATTTTTTTTCTTATCAACTTAAGGAGGCACTGGGTTTAACTATTCATTTAAAATTTTAACCTAATGTGTTTAATATATTTATTCCAAACGAAGTATTTTTGATGACTATTAAAACCAAATTGTGCTCATTATCCTCCGTTTGTCCCCTAGATACACTCTCCATCCTTCCCTGATAGAGGGTCTCTTGACCTCTTCCTTCTGGTTGGGTTTAGCCAAAAAGCACACTGACTGGAGATAGAAGGGAGAGAACAGAGGTCAAGTATTTATTTCTTCAGCTCTGTTTTTTCTGGCGTACACTTGCATCTGTTGTTTCTCAAAACAAAGTTTATAGTTGCATTTACAAAGTCTCCTCCCATCTACTGTCTCATTCTCTGCTGTAGAACACATCCCGCCTTTCACCCTTTAGATCTTCAAGACTGATGATGAAAATGAAGCATCTCCCTTCTTACTAATCCCTATAGATCCCTAGCACTATCCCTTTATGCCCTTACATTCTGCTCACAGCATTTTGTAAACCCTTTATTAAATTCTTTTCAAGTTAAAAAATTGGAATGTTTGCTGCCTACTTACTAACTGATGCATTATCAAGAAATGATAATGCATTTTATCATTATCTGTTTGATATCATACTGAATTTTTATCATTATCTGTTTGATAATGATAAAATGCATTTTTTTGCATTTGTTTGCTGCCTACGTACTAACTGATGCATTGTCAAGAAAGAAAGCTCTTTATTCTAACTGCAAATTGAATATATTTAATAATAAATGTTTATTTGAAAATACTTATTTTTTTATTTATATCACACTTTAAAAACCATTAAAGTTGTCTAGTAACTTACCCCATGAAATTAAAACATTATACCTAGAATTCGCAAGTCAATTATGATCAAGTTATATACCACATAGAGAAATAAGATTTACCCATTAGGTACATTCAATAAAGTCTTCTCTGTGTGTGTGTATATGTGTGTGTATACAGGAAATAAATATGAAATCAACTTTCCTCATAGTATTATGTTTTTTTTTCCTAATCCCAAAGACATGAAGAATCAGAGTGGACTTGCCTGAGAAGTATGTGGGTATGGAGGAAAAGGAGAACAAAGGAGATTTCCAGCACTGTTGAAAGATTAGGAACTAAGGAGACCTTACAATAGATTGCTTAAGGAACAAAGGTCAGTATAGATCTTGATACTAGGAGCAGGCACCAGGGGATGCTCTGAAAGAAAAGGCAGACTTGAAAGAGGAATGACATGAAAAATGTTATTATATTTTTATACCTATATTGAGCCCTCACTATTCGCCAGCCACGTCAAGCGTGACTGTTTTTATTCTCATTTTACATTTGAGGAAAGCATAATGCAGAAAATTCTCCAACATTTTCTAGTAGAGCAGAAAAATTTAAACCCAATTTCCTCTGATCCTGTGCCTAAGCATCATATTAAATTCAGGCTATTCAGTTTTTTTAGATGAAAAAATGGAATAATGCAGATAGTACATAACTTCTGTGTGCCAAGAGTTACATATAGGGCCCATCTCTTTGGTAGGGTATCAAGGCCATCAGGCAAAATGGGGAGCTCTGTTCAAATACTACAATGGCTGCCACAGCCATGACAAAAGCAACTTATGTTGAGTGGCCACAAGTAGAGTGAAGTTTCTTAAGAAGAAGTTAGAAAATCTTTTCTTCCTAGAAAATTTCCTGGATAGTCTTAAATCCTCTTTTATGTGAGCACTGAGGTGGGAGGATTTACTCATCAGACTCAGAATTACACTAAAATGTCTTCTGTTCTCTTCCTGCTTCTATGGACATTTACGCCTGGCTATTTGGTTATTATTTTTTCCATAAGAAGCTCATTTTGATTGAGTAAATACAAGTGAATTATTATTTTTTCATAATAGATATATGTTGAAACTCTCAGCGCCTGATATTTGCTAAGACAGAGGCCTGCTTTAAACCAGCTGCTGTGAAAACAACATAAATACATTTCTGTCCTTAGATACTTTTCCTGGCACCGTGCTTCTGAGCATTTACACCTGGCTGTTGGATTATTTCTTCCATAAGAAGCTCATTTTGATTGAGCAAATACAAGTAAATTATTATTTTTAATAGAAATAGGTCTGAAACTTTCTTAGCATCTGATATTCTCTAACGTGTAGGTTTGTAGTTTCTCTGCAAAGCCCAAACTTAAAACCAGTTTACTTGCTGGATGGTCACTTAAAAAAATCTAAAAAACAACAGCAGCAGCAATCTAACTAGGATGAATGAGTGCATGTGTTATTTTATTTTTTATTTTTCATCAAAAAATATATTTCAAGGCAAAGTATGAGTGAGTTCTTAAAAACACTCTGGGAAAAAGCAACTTATAAAAGTTAATTATTTTAAAATCCCATTGTCAAAGTTGATCAAAGAATCCAATAATCATTGCAGATATTAACTGAATACTGTTCACTTTAACAACTTGAAATAACTCAGAATAATTTGTCATTGCAAGACACATGCCCTTTGTTATTTGTGTCTCAAAATTTATCTATTATTTATTTATTTATTTTTTATTTTTTTGCGCAAATTACTAAAATGACCTAAGACATACACTTGGTCTCTACTGGTTGGGTGATCCAAAACTAATTTTCTTTTTGCTTTTCCTTCCTTCCTAACTTCTTCGATAGCATGTCATTGGAGATTTTGTCATTTTATGAGATCTAGCCATTGAGAGGACACTCTATTACTTTGTTTCTCTCAAACATTTTGGCCACAGATGTATTGTTCTAACTTTTATTTTAATGATTAAATGTTGTCCGGAAAAGATATGTGAAACATTCTGCTAATGAAATGTGAGAATGGTGAATGTGGGTTGAAACTGTCAACTTCTTTCATGTGATTAACCTAAGGAAAAATACTAATCTCTCTTTTCTGACTTTCTTGAATATGGAGGTTAGCATTAACATTTAAGCACTGCTATTTCCTGTTTGTTTGATTTTTGAGGAGTTCATACATTCTAAACTAATGCCAAAGGGAAAAATTTACCTCTGAAATTCTCCTGATATGAAACTTAATGAAATGATTTGCACAAAAACAAAGTAATCGGACATTGCTTTGTCCTTCTCTAATTATATATAATTATCTATACACATACACACACACATATATATAAAATACATATAAACATATATATATTTATACTAAACAAGGACGTAGGAGACAATGGACAGTGGCTCATGCCCATAACACCAGCATTTGAGAGGCCAAGAATGTGAGGATTGCTTGAGGCCAAAAGTTCCAGACCAGCCTGGGCAACATAGCAAAACCTCATCCCAACTGTATATATATATGTATATAGCCAAGTACAGTGGTGCACACCTGTAGTCCTAGCTACTCGGGAGGCTGAACCCAGGAGTTGAGTGCTGCAGTGAACTGTGACCTGCCACTGCACTCTAGACTGGGTAACAGTGGAGACCCTGTCTCTTAAAAAAAAAAAAAAAAAAAGACATTGGGTATCTTTTAAAATAATTTGAAATAAGCCAACTGATTAATTAAAAGAGTATAAATTTGGAAAGGAAACAATTTTCTGTCAAGAGAGTAAACACTTGCGTATAACTTAGGGCTTTTTATTTTCCCCCAGATGTTCACCTTTACCATTCCTTACAATTTTAGGAAGTGGAATTCCCTTTCCCAAAGGGAACTGTATCTGCTATACAAAGGTCACCTATTTGGACAGACATCAATAAACCTAACATTCAGGATGGTGAATGTGTTGTTCTCCTTGTTGACAGGCTTGGGGCATATTACACATTATTAATATGGCTGACTAATTCCTAATTAGGAACTCATTAGCAGCTCCACAAATGTAGAGATTGATGGATTTGCAGTCAATCTTAAAAAAGGTCACAATAAATGACCTCTGGCCAAGACTATCCCATCTGTCTATCATTTAATTCCAGTATTTTATGCTGAAAAATGTAATCATTTTGCTTCTCCTTGAGAAGATGCACAGGGCCTATTTCTTTTTTTTTTTTTTTTTTTTTATTGGTTGAGAATTTATTCTATACATGCTATTGTACCTTTTGTTTCTTATTTTTTTTAAAATTTATTTATTATTATTATACTTTAAGTTGTAGGGTACATGTGCATAACGTGCAGGTTTGTTACATATGTATACTTGTGCCTTGTTGGTGTGCTGCACCCATCAACTCGTCATTTACATCAGGTATAACTCCCAATGCAATCCCTCCCCGCTCCCCCCTCCCCCCTCCCCATGATAGGCCCCGGTGTGTGATGTTCCCCTTCCTGAGTCCAAGTCATCTCATTGTTCAGTTCCCACCTATGAGTGAGAACATGCTGTGTTTGGTTTTCTGTTCTTGTGATAGTTTGCTAAGAATGATGGTTTCCAGCTGCATCCATGTCCCTACAAAGGACACAAACTCATCATTTTTTATGGCTGCATAGTATTCCATGGTGTATAGGTGCCACATTTTCTTAATCCAATCTGTCACTGATGGACATTTGGGTTGATTCCAAGTCTTCGCTATTGTGAATAGTGCCGCAATAAACATACGTGTGCATGTGTCTTTATAGCAGCATAATTTATAATCCTTTGGGTATATACCCAGTAATGGGATGGCTGGGTCATATGGTACATCTAGTTCTAGATCCTTGAGGAATCGCCATACTGTTTTCCATAATGGTTGAACTAGTTTACAATCCCACCAACAGTGTAAAAGTGTTCCTATTTCTCCACATCCTCTCCAGCACCTGTTGTTTCCTGACTTTTTAATGATCGCCATTCTAACTGGTGTGAGATGGTATCTCATTGTGGTTTTGATTTGCATTTCTCTGATGGCCAGTGATGATGAGCATTTTTTCATGTGTCTGTTGGCTGTATGAATGTCTTCTTTTGAGAAATGTCTGTTCATATCCTTTGCCCACTTTTTGATGGGGTTGTTTGTTTTTTTCTTGTAAATTTGTAGGGAATCCTCCCTAACTCATTTTATGAGGCCAATATCATCCTGATACCAAAGCCTGACAGAGACACAACAAAAAAAGAGAATTTTAGACCAATATCCCTGATGAACATCGATGCAAAAATCCTCAATAAAGTACTGGCAAACCGGATTCAGCAACACATCAAAAAGCTTATCCACCATGATCAAGTGGGCTTCATCCCTGGGATGCAAGGCTGGTTCAACATTCGCAAATCAATAAACATAATCCAGCATATAAACAGAACCAAAGACAAGAACCACATGATTATCTCAATAGATGCAGAAAAGGCTTTTGACAAAATTCAACAGCCCTTCATGCTAAAAACGCTCAATAAATTCGGTATTGATGGAACGTACCTCAAAATAATAAGAGCTATCTATGACAAACCCACAGCCAATATCATACTGAATGGGCAAAAACTGGAAAAATTCCCTTTGAAAACTGGCACAAGACAGGGATGCCCTCTCTCATCACTCCTATTCAACATAGTGTTGGAAGTTCTGGCTAGGGCAATCAGGCAAGAGAAAGAAATCAAGGGTATTCAGTTAGGAAAAGAAGAAGTCAAATTGTCCCTGTTTGCAGATGACATGATTGTATATTTAGAAAACCCCATTGTCTCAGCCCAAAATCTCCTTAAGCTGATAAGCAACTTCGGCAAAGTCTCAGGATACAAAATTAATGTGCAAAAATCACAAGCATTCTTATACACCAGTAACAGACAAACAGAGAGCCAAATCAGGAATGAACTTCCATTCACAATTGCTTCAAAGAGAATAAAATACCTAGGAATCCAACTTACAAGGGATGTAAAGGACCTCTTCAAGGAGAACTACAAACCACTGCTCAGTGAAATCAAAGAGGACACAAACAAATGGAAGAACATACCATGCTCATGGATAGGAAGAATCAATATCATGAAAATGTCCATACTGCCCAAGGTAATTTATAGATTCAATGCCATCCCCATCAAGCTACCAACGAGTTTCTTCACAGAATTGGAAAAAACTGCTTTAAAGTTCATATGGAACCAAAAAAGAGCCCGCATCTCCAAGACAATCCTAAGTCAAAAGAACAAAGCTGGAGGCATCACGCTACCTGACTTCAAACTATACT
Source organism: Macaca fascicularis (assembly GCF_037993035.2). NCBI lineage: Eukaryota > Metazoa > Chordata > Mammalia > Primates > Cercopithecidae > Macaca > Macaca fascicularis. The sequence goes on from NC_088394.1 coordinate 56,909,314, forward strand.
ACAAGGCTACAGTAACCAAAACAGCATGGTACTGGTACCAAAACAGAGATATAGACCAATGGAACAGAACAGAGTCCTCAGAAATAATACCACACATCTACAGCCATCTGATCTTTGACAAACCTGAGAGAAACAAGAAATGGGGAAAGGATTCCCTATTTAATAAATGGTGCTGGGAAAATTGGCTAGCCGTAAGTAGAAAGCTGAAACTGGATCCTTTCCTTACTCCTTATACGAAAATTAATTCAAGATGGATTAGAGACTTAAATGTTAGACCTAATACCATAAAAATCCTAGAGGAAAACCTAGGTAGTACCATTCAGGACATAGGCATGGGCAAAGACTTCATGTCTAAAACACCAAAAGCAATGGCAGCAAAAGCCAAAATTGACAAATGGGATCTAATTAAACTAAAGAGCTTCTGCACAGCAAAAGAAACTACCATCAGAGTGAACAGGCAACCTACAGAATGGGATAAAATTTTTGCAATCTACTCATCTGACAAAGGGCTAATATCCAGAACCTACAAAGAACTCAAACAAATTTACAAGGGCCTATTTCTTTTACAAGATTATTTTGTTTAATTAAATATTTATATTAATGAATGCATTCTTTGCTTTTGATTTTCTGATACGAAATGTCCATCCCCGATATACCTTATTTCAATTAGCCATTTTCCTCTTAGAAGTTATGGATATGTCAATATGTGAGATATAACTGTGAATGCAGGAGATTAAGATTAAAAGAAAAGAAAGTGACATTTTAGTGATACCCATAGCAACTGAAGAAGTTTACAACATAGCATATGTACTACTCTAAAGGAAATACTTTTATATCAGCGAAAGCTATATTATTGAAACAAATATTTTAATTATTATTTTTTAAAGTCAGAGAGAAAATCAAACTATTTTTACAGTGAAATATGGAGCATCAATTTAAAATATGTCATTTTAATTTGAAAGCATATAATGTTGCACTTAAAATTTAAAACCATATTAAACTCAGTCATATTTTAAACACATAGAATGTATTACTCTATGTTCTCTTTTCTCCTGCCTACTTTCTTTTCTTTTTTTGTTTTCTATTCTTGTTAGGGTTCATCTCTATATAATTTAGAGAGAGTAGAAAGTTCAACAGGGAAATTTTTGGAAACCTAAGTTATCTCAGGTTGTTCTGAAAATTTTCCAGTGTATGTAAGAAGGTATTTGCTATAGTTGGGGAAATAATAGAGAATTAAAACAGGCAATGATTCAATTTTCATTTTTTTCAAGTTGTCTGTAGATAAAACCCAATAAGTCCTATGCAAAATAAAGGAAAGATATGTATGGTTGCAAAAGCTGGAGAGTGGTTGTACCCTCCTCCAATCTCTTAATTTTAAAAATTATGAAATTTGAGGTCCAGACTGAATAATCGAATTACCAAAATCATGCTGGGTGTTTTTTCTGTTTCTTGGTTTTTGTTTTTGATTTTTTGCTCTCCAAATAGATCCTGGATTCCAGGCCTAGGGGGTCTGTCCATGTAAACCATGGTACGTTCCAATTCTTATTGTTTTTATTTCTTTATTAAACATACGTTGATCCCGCATTATATGCTAGACTGTGTTAGAACTGGGAATAGACAAAATTAAAGGTAAATGTTGTAATTGTCCCGTAGAGTTTGTCTGGCACAGAGGATAGACTTTCAATGAGAAGATGTAACAATGAATGATGCAGATTGAGATGGGAAAGAACAGAGTACTATGGGGGAATATTAAAAAGAACATACGCAAGTCTACAGGGCTCAGAAAAGCCGTCACCAGTGAGGTGACTTTTAAGCTGAGGCCTGATATACTCTGTTTATACTCATTTATATGTTAACTTCACACACATAACTAGGGAAGAGAAAGCATCGGCAATCTTCCAGTCTAAAACAGAGGATATGATGGTGTTAGGCAGATGGGAATCTTTGCTTTTGATGACTTGTCTGAAAACTTTTTTTCAGTTAATTTCTGTATCTACCTATTTTTAGACACTGGAAAAAACAGCAGAGTTTTTTTATTAAAATGAGAAATAATCCAGACACACAGAGTCAATGTATATTTTAGTTAACAAACTGCAAATGTTTTATGGGCTGTTGTCCAATATAAAATAAGGGGTAGAAGTTAATTAGGCATATTTTGGTCAACGTTCTATTTTAAAATGGAAATAAACAGAAAATAACTCTTTGAAATCCAATACTGTATGCTCGCATGGTAGATGAAGCTCAAAGAAGATAGTTTAAAAAAAAAAAAAAAAATGAACTGCCCAGCAACTGAATGCACAACCTTGTATGGGAAGGAACAGCTGTTATTAGAGTAGTTACACAAAATCTGGGGTTCTTTCAAAATTACATAAAAATGAAAAGAAACAAGAAATCTTCCAGGTGACAGGCTTCAACCAGGCTGAGTTTTCCCTGTAGGTAGCTGGGAGCCACTTACAGTGAATGAAGAGAGGGGTGCAGACCATGACTCAGTCATATAGGATAAGGTAGAATGTCTTAATAAAATAAAATACAGTTAGTAAAGAACCAGAAATCATCTAGTTGGTGTGAAAAAAAATTCAGGTAAGAAGAACTAGTATGTTTGAATAAAGGCCGTCTAGTACCACAATATTTAAATCCTGAGTGCTTGCAATATGTTGTTCCTAAATTGTTTAATCTGTGTTCATCTTATCTCCACAGATAGTGAAAAATTTCCTTAAGGACAAGGTCTACACCTCATAATTATTTAGCAGCTTCACATTTATTTGAACAGTAATGATCTGAGAGCAGACATTCCAAAAATAGTCATTCACCAATCCAGTAGAATTCAGTTATTAAGATGCTGCCCTCATTGCCCTGAATTGACTGACATTTTATGTCTTGAACTTCAGATTATGTAGACACTGACTCTGATCAGCAGTCACAGAGGATGTGCAGCCAGGGCAGATGTTGGCAGCATTTAAATGAAATGAATCATTCTGGAGCTATGGTCAAAATTATCCTGTCCATTCTTTAGAGTTTATTTCAAATATCATTTTCTCTAGAAAGCTTTCTCAGACCAGGTCATATAATCCCATTTTTAAGTATGTGGTCTTTCTCCTTTGTAAAGGTTAAATAATATAAATAAACTATTAACTATTTAATTCGTTGTTCAAAATTCTCTATCCCTACCAAAACCAAAGAACTGCAAGTAGAAGAAACATCTGTTTAATTCACCACTATTTTTTCCATAGCCCCTATGATAATATTTTGATCATAACAGGGGATCTATAAGTATTTGTGAAATACTTTAAAATAATAGGAAGTGTGGCTTACAGTTTGAGAAATTGGGTCTTTTTCAACTGTGCTGTCATCTAGCAATGTGAAATTTTATGAGCCAAATAAGCATCTTAGTACTTACTTTCTCTCTCAGGAAAATCACCAAGTTTGTTGTGATGCTCAAATGAGTACTAACTTAAGCTCTAATCACTACCCATCTACAAACATGTTTTGGGAGGTTGGGTAAACTTTAGTTATCCTCAGGTTTTAACACTCAAAATGAAAATGTTGAAAATTAGCAGAATAGTAAAGGACACTATGTCAGGGAAATAGAGAGGCAGTATAATTAATAGTTAACAACTACAGCTGGAGTGTTGAAGTCCCACAACTGGCTTCACCACTTTCTGACATTTGATCTGGGAAAGTCAACCTCTTAAGGTTGCAGTTTCCTCATCTATGAAGCAGGCTTTTTTTAACCATTAAATAAATTAAAACACATGAAGCACTTAGAACATTTTGGGGTGTTAAATAAGTGCTTAAATGTAATATAACCAAATATTGGATTTAGAAATCTCACTTTCGATTTAATACGGTGGAAGTTATACAAGAGGACAAGATTTTTGCAGGAAGATGAGTTTAGAAACTAGTTTAAGTATTTGGGTGATAAATGATGATGGTGTGCTTCAGAATACAGGCAAAAGGGGTGGAGAGAAATGGAGATAGTCAGAAGATTTCCAGAGTACGTATCAACAGAGGATGGTAAGTTATTATACGGAGAAGATGGTGTGATATACTGTTTTCTCCGTGATCAAGGGATGTTGGTGCCACTCACTGATATTAAAAAACAGCAGGTATAGATGAGTTTTGTTTTGTATCCTATTGAGTTAAGTCAGAGTTGTCTGTGGGACATCCAAAGAGAGGTATCCAGTAGCAAGTTTGATATGTAGTTTTGTAATCCAAGCAAGAGAGCTGGAATGAAGAATAAGCCATAAATGAAAGATGAGAAAGGACAATAGTGGGAGGAAGTAGAAGGTCATGAGTGGGGGAATAGTTGAATAGGGGAAAGACTGAAAAGTCTCCCATAGCTCATATGAAGCTGAGACAGCCAGAGTGAGGAGTAAGTTGGAAGTAGAAGAGCAATCACGATTTTAAAGAAAGAAGTAGGAGATAAAATTCAAAGCACAGATATAGGTAAAAGTAATGACATCTCTGTCATTTACAGAGAAAGTTTCAAAGAAAAGTACATGTATTTGGATAGTTGGGATAATATTAATTTTTTTCTTTCTGATGGAATATTAGTTTTCTATTGATGGTTAATGAAAGACAACACATGTAGTGACTTTAAACAATACCCATTGATTATCTCACAGTTTTGTCGGTTAGATGTCTGAATGGGCTCAGCTGAGCATTCTGCTCAGGGTTACACAAGGCAGAAACCAGTGTGTTCACCAGGCTGAGCTCTTACCTGTAGGCAAGGTAAGAGCTGTTCTAAACACATTCAGGCTGTTGACAAAATCCACTTACTTGTAGTTGAGTGTCTTTTATCCTTGTTTTCTCACACCTACAGGTTGAGATTGCTGCTCTGCTGCTGGAGTTCTTACACATTCCTTCACAAATGACTTTCTGCATCTTCAGGCAAGGTGTGGCACATCAAATCTCCCTTACACTTGAGACTCTCTACCTACCTGTTACTCTACATCTTCCTGACTTCTGCCTCTAATGTTAAAGCTCCTGTGATTACATTTAGCCCACTCAGATAATTTAGGATTATCTCTTCAATTTAAAGTCAACTGATTAGCAACCTTAATTACACTGCAGAGTGTCTTTATTGTGGAAGGTAATATATTCACTGGTGTTACAGATCACCGTATTCACAGTCACAGATGCCAGGTGAGTAAGGAAATGTTCTCAGAGAACACAATTCTACCTACTGTAAATGGTGCTTTCTTTCCTCTCCGGAGAAAGAGAAAAAAAACGGTGTTTTAACAGGGAGGACAGAAAAGCTGAAATGACTGAAGATTATAGCTACAGATTAAATGATGCTTTTACCAGTGAAGTATAAAAATATTTATTTTATTTCCTAAAGAAGTGAACTCTCTTTACCCTCCTACCCAGCCCAAACATCACTTTTTTCCCCTAATGAGCTAATTAATCACTATTTGGTGTAGGAAGTAAAGAGATCTGGTATTAGTCTGTTCTCACTCTTCTAATAAAGACCTACCCGAGACTCGGTAATTTATAAAGGAAAGAGGTTTAATCGACTCACAGTTCCACATGACTGGGGAGGCCTTACAATCATGGCCAAAGGCAAAGGAGGAACAAAGTCACATTTTACATGGCAACAGATAAGATAGTTCGTACAGGGGAACTCCCATTTGTACAATCATAAGATCTCCTAAGACTTATTTACTACCACGAGAATGGTATGGGGGAAACTGCCCCATGATTCAACTATCTCCACCTGGCCCTGCCCTTGACATGTGGGGATTATTACAATTCAAGGTGAGATATGTGTGGGGACACAGATATATGTTTGGAACTATGTTATATTTGTTTTTACATAAATTATATAATCAAGCATATATTGTTTTGTGGTTTGCCTTTACTTTTTTCTTAATATTTGCTGGATGCCATTTTATATCAATATATATTAATCAATCTCACATTTTATGCTACTGTATATGAATGTCAGTTTATATGTAATATAATTATAAATAAATTTAAAAGTAACCATTGCCCCAATGAAGGAGATCTAGGGTTATTTCTAATTTTTTTTTTACTATAAATAATGCTTAATTAGCCTATTTAGTATATGTTTTTAATGTATAGATGGAAATAAGAATTATAAATTCATAGGATACAGTTTTAATAATTTTGATTCCAATGTTTTCTGTTATCTAGTTTGCAAATGTATATGGCTATGTGTGTATCCATACCCTTTCTGCATTTTAATTTATCATTATTTCTCCTTTAGTGTTCATTTTTTAGGTCTTGTTTAATAAACCTTGTCTAAGACAAGGGTATAACCAGATTACATTGTGTTTTCTTTTCCTCTTTCTCTTTCTGTGTACATGTGTGTATATATATGTGTGTGTATATATATATATGTAAAATACAACATAAGTGTTTAATATTACTTCATTTATACCCTATATTTGAAGTTTACAACTTAATTATTTAATATGATTTCATTTATGCCCTATATTTGGAGTTTTTGAGTTATGGGTGATATAGATCTATCTGTATTATTTTTTATATCTATAGTCAATTATTTCAACACCATTTATTTTTATTCAATTTCTCCCCCACTCATTTGAAATGCCACATTAATTTATCCTCTGCTTCTTTAACTACACAATTTAGGTTCTGATACATTTTTTATATTGCATTTACATACCTGCTATTATAATGTCACAGTATTTTAATTACTACAGCTGTAAAATACTGTAATATCTTAGGAAATGTCCACCCTTTTCATAGTTGCTTTTTTCCATTTAAAAAAATTTTTTTGTAAACTAATGTTTTTATTTTAATTGTGAAACTTCATAGAAATCTTGGTAAAGTTTTTATTAAGATACGTTAAATTTACTTATTAATTTGAATAAATTTTATAGATATTATATTAATTTTTTTGAAACCAAGGAGCATAATACATCACTTCAGTTACTTAAAACTTTTATTATGGACTTCAGAGAGTTTAATTATTATCTCTATTAAAATTCTACTCTCTCTTACATTCTCTCTCTTTTATATATTATATATATATTTTTTTGGCTTTTATAGTTTGTGCTGGTTCTGTAATACAATCATACAATCAAATTTGTTGGGATTTCCTCTGATTCCCTACTGTATAGATTTGAGCAAGTTATTTGAGGTAAAGTTTAAGATGAAGCACCATGAGCCGCTGGCTCTTGCCTTTGTCTTCAGTAAGTGCAGGCAAAGCAAGTAGGAATTTAAATATTTCTGAGGTCTCAGTTTGACAAGCTGTGCCTCCCACTCAGCATTACTTTCTGAGGGCAGACGCCTCCTATCTCTAACACTCACAGGTGGGTCAGAGTGCTGAGCTGAAGCCACTTCCAAACAAAGGGCCCATGAACTAAACATGGTAGTGTTTTGCTTTTTGGTTTTGTCGGTTTGTTTAAGCATTTGGTATATTAAGTTATGAAACCTTATTTTGGTAGCATTCCCAGCATTTGCAGCATTATTCTTTGAAATAATTTTATGGCTGCTTTCTTCCTTTTTTTTTTTTTTTTTTAACTCTAAGCAGTTCTTATAATTTCCAGTTCCTCAGAGGGTCCCTCTTTACATTACCTTGAATGATTTGAGTTTGTGAGTACTTTATGTACCTTATGTCATTTTGTTGAATTTGTGGTAGCTGGGAGATATGATGGTACTTTGTAAAGGGACTTGAAATAATTCTGTAATAGTGTAAAAATGAGCAGTATTCCAATGACTTCAGGCAGTGAAATGACAAAGAAAGCTTAAATATTTGTATTAATGTAGAAATATTTTTACTTTATCATATATAACGTGACATAAAAATAGTCTTATTATCTGTCAAACACTTTAAATTATATCTAATAGTTTCAGATACTAATTAATTTTTTCTTAAATGGTATTTGAAATCCATTAAACTATTTAAGCTGTTCCAACTTGCAAATAAAGATCTTTACTTTCTATCTTTAACAAAATTATTCATAGAATGAGTTTGAACCATAGTGTCAGGCAACATTAAGTGAGGAAAGTTAATTAAAATTCAGTAAAACTAAAGTCACTTGTTATTCATATTTAGAGAGTGAGTTACCAGAAGTTGTTGTAATAAACACACATTTTTGGAATGTAGTTTATTTAAAAATTATAAACTCATGTAAAAATTTTAATCATGTAAACCTGATTAAACCCTCATCATTATATTCATGTTGTAAGTGTATCCTAATAATTTTTACCTTTTTGTGTTTCCTTTGCATTGTGAACTTTAAAAGTTGACCAACCATTCTTTTTGTAAAGAAGTAACCCTTTTTTTATCTGCCAGAGCTAAAGAACAAATAAAAACAAACTTTGTCATTTGATAAACTAAGTATTTTTCAATATTCTCCAGTACGTTGGTTGAGAGTATTCTCTAGTATATGGGTTGTGATATTTTCTTCTCTGGGATTTTTGGTTTTTTGTTTTGTTTTGCTTTCCTTCTTTCCCTTTCTTCCATTGCCATCTCACAAGTTGAAGTTATTTAAAAACACACACAAATATTAAATTAAAAATTCATTTATTTTAAGATACACCATTTTTCTAATGTCTGAATATGGATGAGCATCGAAATCAATGTGTGCATTTAATTATATTCTTCAAAAATGTTGTATTAAATCAATTATATATCTTATAGTTGATGCCATCTTAGAATTGAAATTTTTAAAAATCATTCAAGTCAATTAAATTTTTAAAGCCATATATATGATATATTTTTATTATTTTATTTTATTATTATTCTTTTGAGATGGAGTCTTGTTCTGTTACCCAGGCAGGAGATTAGTAGTGTAATCTTGACTCATTGCATCCTCCATCTCCCAAGTTCAGGCAATTCTCCTGCCTCAGCCTCCTGAGTAGCTGGGATTACAGGCATGCGCCACCATGCCAGCTACCCCAGTTTCTTGAACTACATGGGAGTTATATTGGACAAGCCTCTTAAAGTAAAAGAAAAAAAACAAGAGCAGTTCTTCCCACCACTGTCACTTATTATTCAGGACTTGCCAACTCCCTGCAACTTTCTCAAAAAGCAGTGCATAACATTTCTTCTTTTTATAAAACCGCTAAACTTCTCACTGTTCTTTGGACATACTAAAGACAAGCCAGTCTACAGTGGATGCCCCAAATTATAATTAATTCTTCTCAAATAAAGCATTTTAATTTTATAGATTTGTCCCCCTATTTTATTTGGCTTTTACAGAAGCCTCACCAGAAACCAATCTTGATGATACCTTTATCTTGAACTTCTAGATTCCAGAAAATAAATATCTGTTGTTTTGCAAAAAAAGAAAAAAAAAAAAGAACGAAAGAAAGAAGAAGAAAAATATTGCCCAATAACCCTAATAACAAGTACCCACTTAAAATGTTTCTTTAGTTTCCTTCCATAAATGTAGGTGTGAACAAAACAAAATGTAATTTGAGGGTTGTCACTTAAGATTTCTAGAAGACATAGGTACTTCTATTTTAGAACAAACTCTGATTGTTTACTTTGGGGAATTGGAATGCCAAAAAAAAAAGATAGACTTCATAGACAAAAATCCTAATATATATCCAACCAGTTATTATAAAATTTTCTCAAAAATGTATGAAACAGAGAGGTAGAGAGCAAGAAAGGAAGGAGAACATAGAATTAAAGTGCTCAAATTTATACAAAGGAGACCCCTCATATTTTTATATTCACTGTCCTTATTCATTTGCCATTGCATTTATTCTCACATAAGATATTATTACATGATTGTCTACTTGATTTTTTAATTTTTCTCCACTAGAATGTAACTTCCATTAGAGTACAGTTCATGTTCATTTTATTCATCAAAGTATCTAAAGCCCTAGTATAGCATCTTGCACAGAGTAGATATTCAATATTATTTTAGAATGATTAGATGAGATTGGAACTCAACCATGGAGAAAGATAGCCAGTGAGATCCTTTCAATGGTGAATTGACTTGAGGCTTTTTTAAGAGTAAGAATTTGCTAAGATTTTTTTTTTTCAAGGGAAAACTGTTCAGTTAGGGTAGATTTAATTTTTATATTAGAAATTGAATCAAATTATACATTCAAAGATTTGACTCTTTTCCATAAGCATGTACTTTTTATAATATACCTTGTCTAACATCAAGATAAATTCCCTATTATATTCCTGAGATATTTTCTGCCTTTTGTGGCAGTGAGAATACTGCGGCAATGAGAATACTGCAGCAATGAGTATTATACAGCAATGAAAAATCCTATCAAGAAGAAAATTATTAAATTGAAATAGAATTCCATTTCATTTCTTTAAAGTTTCCACAGTCACTCACACTCAAATAATCTTTGCTTTTTGTTAATTGTGGAGAGTACAGGGGTTTTGCTAGTGTTGAGTTAGGCGACTCGGAATGATAAATGGGACAAACTGCATGGTGAACAGAATGAATTCAGCAGAAGCAGAGACTTAGAGCAGTTAGTGTTATTAATCAATAAGTCCCCAGGATTAACAAAAAACTTGGAAGTTTGGAATTCTCACAGAACATTAAGAGGTTTTGGCCAACATGACTCCCATGTACAAGCACAAGGCGAATCCAGTTATGGTCTGTGTATGAAAAGACATGCTGACAATGCACAGTTCACAATACTGTTAAAAGGATAGAATGAGTTGGTTTACTATAGCATAAAAAGTATAATAGGATGAAATGATATTCTATTCATATCATAATTATAAAATAATCACAGCTGGGCCTTTGATTTGTTAAACTGTTGAAAACAGGCAAGATATTCTCATTTCCATTGAAAAAATTAAAGTATGAAATAAATTCAATCAGGAAATATTTAATTCATCAAAAATAGCCATTTAAGCTCTATACTAGAACAAGATGAACTCCTTAGGGATCTCTGATGGCACTTAGAGTAAATTCAATTCCCCAGAGTCCAAGCTAGCGTAGGTGAAAAATGTACACGGAGCAAAGGGTGGCTATGCCATTCAAATGAGTACCGAGTTCTTAGAGGGCATGGGAAGTCAACAGTCCAGGGTAATAGGCTGGACAGAAAGATGGGACTATGGACAGAAAATAAGTGTATGTGTCTGCAAAAGATAAGATAATAAATAGATAATGTAGCAGCATGCACACATATTGGGTCAGGGGGTTCTGAACACAATTGGTAAGTAATATAGGATTATGAGAAGCTAGTGTCTTTGCAGTATGGAATTCACCATCTTTACTATGCCAGGTCAGGAAGGACAAAGGATTCAGAAAGGGAGAATGAATAGTGTGTCTCCCTGGATACTGAATATGTTACTGATGAACATAGAGAAGTGAAAAGAGCTAACATAATCAAGTTCAAAAAAATATAATAGTAAGTTTTGGATTAGTAGCCAAAACCAATTTCTAGTAACATATTGGTGTCCTTCAAAATAGTGGAGGATACTTGTACATGAATATTTAATTTTAAAAATAATTAATTATTCTTCATTGAGAAGTGAACATTTTGTTGTATATTTTTGGAATTAATAACTTGGGGTTTTTACATTAATTCCATAGTATGGCTAGAAAGCTTATGGTTTCTGATACAACTATAAGTGAACTTCAGCTTAAAAGATAAATTTTCAGTTAGGTTTGTGCATTCAGACATCCAAGAATATCTTTTACATATTTTCGAATCAACAGAACTTCCTTTTGCTCTTTGCAGTATCTTTAAAATGTTTCACTTTGATTTGATATTATCTGACACTGGTGCTATTTGAATCATTGAAATAAGAGCTCCATGTCTAGTGATATAAGTTTCGGAGATATTCAGAAAGTCCGACAACACTATATTAATTAAATCACAAATTTTGTGTGTAGCTTTTGTCTCTTCCTCATTGCATTAACTGGAAGACTTTATTCCCTCTAGGACTGTAAATCAGCGAATCTTGGGCTATCCGGAGAAGCATTAAGAATATCTTAGCCGTCCTGGGCAGTAACTCAGTCCTGTGAAATTATATCCACTGGGATCTATGGGGTGCTTGAGACAGCTTTATTTCTCAAATTTATTACATTCTTTCACAGCTTCTCTTAAAGATTTCATAAACTCACAATGAAAAGTGGTCACTTAGAATCAGGCTCCAAACATAGCAGAGGTAATCAGGCTTGCCTTTTCCTGTGTCTTACATGAATAGCAAGAGCATTAACTAGTAATAAAGGTACCTGTTGACCGGGGGAGAGGAGGCCCAGGCAGTTCTCTTCTGCCTTAACATCATGCCTGGGAGATTTCTCTGGGTCATTTAGCAAGTCAACTCTCTGTCACAACTGAGCTTAAATTTTATAGAAGGACAATTTTTGGATTTTAAAAAGAACTCACAGGACATTTTCAAACTCCTTACTGTTTGACCTATTTGCATATTAAAGAAAATTTTATATTGTTTTATTGCAGAAGCAGATGTGATTCTATATTAGTATACAGTGACTCAAATTTTTATTGTTTTATGGTCTTATTGATTTGTTTGCTTTATGTCTTGGGGAACAAGATGTCTTTTTTGCTTGCTTTATTAAAATTATTTGATTTAATATCCTAGAATGAGCTGGAGTTAAAAGTAAAATCATATGCATATATATAAACATACACACATGAAGATACATGCACACACATACATATAGCTGTATGTGTGCATCTGTTTGTGTGTATGATTCAGTATTTAACAAATTACTATATTTTGATCTAACTGTAAATAAGAAAAAAAACACTTGATACAACACTTGATACAGTTGCAAATTAAAAGATTCCACTGGAGTTTAGTAGATAATAATGTTTTAATATTTAAAATAGCATACCTCCTAACCATCTGTGTGATGTATTTCAAAAGTGCATTTTATGTCTTTGTTGAACTATAAAGCAAGTGTTGTAAAATGTTAATACTCAAAAGTCTTGTGAAGAGTATATGGTCATCAATCCAAAATGGTTAACTGAGCTACCCAAAGCACCACATAGTATTTTGAAATTTCAAAGGAACCATAGCAAAACTTGAGATATTTTGAATACTTGATACACAACTAGTTTGAGATCCTTCTCTACTTCAACATTAAATTAGTTACATTCTTTTGATGCCAACATGTCTTTAATAATTCAGAATTTCTGTTGCTGCCATGATTAACCACGCCAACAACAAAAGTAAAATGTCAAAAATCTGTGTGGAACAACAAATGTGGTTAGTGATGTTTAATCTGGTTTCAAGATTTGAAAAATTATTTGAGGCCTATATAATTTTTACTTTTAACTCCAGCTCATTCTAGGGTACTCTCTCTCTCTATATATACGCACATATATATATATGTCTGTGTGTGTGTGTATATATATATTCAGTAATTGTGGTCTTTAAGATAGACATAAGGACTTTCTTTCAATTTATGCGAATTACGTTTTTTAAATTACTATTAGGTTTTAGAGTATAAATACTTATAATTTGGCCTTAAATATCTTGTAACATTATAAAGTATATTTTAGGTATTTCCTTTGGCCTGGGGTGAGGTGAAAAAATACTAAGACTCCAAGGGTGTTGTGAAAGTAGAAATTTTCAGAATATCTTGTATTAAGGGAGTCTTAGGACTACTTCTCTTTAAGTTGACTATTAAAAACACTTGTTAAGTGAAATATATTAGCTGAAATTTTAAAATATTGGATTAGAGATCTTTTTCTAGTTTTACTTTGCTCTGAGTTTTTATAATGCATGCGTATTGACTTTTAAAATTTCTTTTTAAAATTTTTGTTTTAGTTTCTTTATTTCACTTTTTCTCCCTTTTAAATAGACTATTTTTAGGAGCAGCTTTAGATTCACAGAAAAATTGAGCAGAAAGTCTAGAGTTCCCATATAACCCCAGCACCAACACACGCATAATTTCTCCTACTATCAACACCTCTTGCCATACTGGTAAGTTTGTTACGATAGACAAAACTACATTGACACATCATTGTCATCCAAAGTGCATAGTTTGCATTGGGTTCACTCTTGGTCTTACACAGTCTGTGGCTTAAACAAACATACAATGAAATATATACAGCCTTATGGCATTATACAGAACAGTTTCATTGCCCTAAAAATCTTCTGCACTTTGCTTATTCATCCCTCCTTTCCTCCAAACCCTGGCAACCACTAATCCTTTTACTGTCTTCATCATTTTGCCTTTTCCAGAATGTTTCCTAGTTGGTATCACACTGTGTGTAGTGTTTTCAGATTGGCTTCTTTCACTTGGTAATATGCGTGTAAGTTTCCTCCCTGTCTTTTTCTGACTTGATAGCTTATTTCTTTTCAGTGCTGAATAATATTCCATTTTCTGGATGTACCACAGTTTATTTATTCATTCACAAGCTAAAGGACACCTTTATTGCTTCTAAGTTTTGGCTATTACAAATAAACCTCTTATAAACATCCATGTGCCAGTGTTCATGTGGATACAAGTTTTCAACTCATTTGAGTAAATTCCAAGAAGCACAATTACTGGATCCTATGGTATGGGTATGCTTACTTTCTTTAGAAACTGCCAAGTCATTTCCCATAGTAAATGACTTACTATCTTTTATTCCTATCAGCAATAGTGAGAGTTCTTGTTCCTCCCTATCTTCCCCAGGATTTGGTGTTACTGTTTTGGATTTTGACTGTTCTAGTAGGTGGGTAGTGGCATGTTGTTGTTTTAACTTGCAATTCCCTAATGACAAATAATGTGCATTATCTTTTCATATGCTTTTTCTGCCATCTATTTATCTTCTTTAGTGAGCTAAATATTGAGGTATTTTGTCACTTTTTAAGTCTTGTTCATTTTCTTATTTTTGAGTTTTAAGAGTTCTTTGTATACTTCAGCTAACAACCCATTATCAAATACACATTTTGCAAGTATTTTGTTTCGATGTATGACTTAAAAGGCTTTTCAGACTAGAACCTTTTAATTTTAATGGTGTCCAGCTTATCAATAACATTCTTCATGAGTCATGTCTTTGTGTTGAATTTTAAAAGCCATTGCCAAAGCCAAGAACATCTAGAATTTCTCCTTTGTTCTTCTAGACGTTTTGTAGTTACGAATTTTGTATTTAGGTCTATGAAACATTTTCGGTTAACTTTTGAGTGTATATCTAAATTTATATTTTTTCATGTGGGTGTTCAGATCCAGCACAGTTTATTAAAAAGATGATAGTATTGTATTGCTTTTGTATCTCTCCATTGTATTGCCTTTTCTCCTTTGTCAAAGATCAGTTAGCCATATTTATGTAAATTTATTTCTTAGTTCTCTATTCTACGTGATCTATTTGTCTGTTTCATCACCAATACCACACTGCCTTGATTACTGTAGTTTTATAGCAAGTTTTGAAATTGAGTAATGTCAGTCTTTTTGCTTTGTTCTCTTTCAATATTGTGTTGGCTATTCTGGGGTGATATTTTTTTTCTTCTGCATATAAACTTTAAAATCAGTTTGTTAGTATCCACAAAACAATATCCTGAAATTTTGAGATTTTAACTGGGATTGCATTGAAAATCTAATAAATAAAAATTTGATAATAGAAAATAAAGCAAGTTACAAAACAGTATAACCACTGCTTACGTACCATTTACATTGCATTATTATATATTGTAAGTAACCTAGAGATGATGTAAAGTGTAACAGGAAGATGTGCATAGATTATACACACTATGTCATTTTATATAAGGGACTTGAGCATTCGTGGATAGTGGTATCAGCCAGGGGTCCTGAAACCATTCCCCCATGGATACCGAAGGATGACTATGCACAAATACATCCCTTTCTCCCCTAGAAAACTGGGCGTATTTAGAAGTGAATGCTTTATAATGGAGTTCCACTTACATTTCATCAATTTACTGTGCTGAGCATTAAGCTTAGAATTTAGATATTTATGCATTTGTACTTTGGTAAAAATTACATCTTACAAATTCAATTTGTCTTAATGTGAACTGTCACCAAATCTCAGTCTTCAGCTTAGCAGATATGTCAGCCAGTCTTTAATGAGATTACATGAATATTTACTGATTTTTATAGATGAACTTAGCCTTCCATTGCTAAAAGGCTAAAAATTCCAGATGGCTAGAATTTTAAAGGTTTAGAATTTGGGGCTTGGAGTTAGAACCGCTTGTGTTGGCAGCCTAGTAGTATTGCATGTACTATTGTTCAATTATAAAACAAAACAAAACAAAAATTTTATATTTTTTTGCTCCAGTTAATTCTCTAAAAAAATTTAAAATATAGGTAATACCAATGCTACTAGTTGGCAATAAAAAGCAAAACACATAACTTGTTTTGAAGAAAGAGAAGCCAGATTCATCTTGTTCCTTTTCTCCCATCTTTTTATTGTAACTGAAGTCTAATTTTAAAAAATGACAACACAAAAAAACTGTTGTGTACAGTGATAAGCTGCTCAGTTGAAAGCTTTAAACTACATGCTATGTATACCTTTGATAATCTGCTCCATCAAGATTTTATTGTATTTTTTTAGTAACCTCCACATATCCTTTTGGGGGAAGTCCTAGGAACATGTGTTGCTCTCCTCACTTTATCGATTGTCCAATGGTAATTTGAAATGTACAGTATGAGAGATTTGGGCTGTATAAAATGGAAATTAACTTATTTACCAACTTGGTTTTACTAGCTTATGAATAAAACAAAATCACTAATATTGGAGGAATAATAAAATGTCATGCTCACTTATAGCGACATTAGACCCTGGGGTCTGTTTGTACTTTGTCTCTGGCTGTCACTGTTGAAAGTAGGTGTCCCGGTGTGTATTTGTTTGGACCTAAAGAACTCAGGACCCCTAATCTAATGCCAGTGTTGATAGCTCCTCTACCGGTTTCTAGTTATTGGTGCAATTTCTGTAATTGCAATAAAACTTGCATTGAATAGTTGAGGAACATCAACAATCTATTCCACTGACCACAACCCGTAAAGTTTTCCTCGTTTTACCATAAATTACAAGAATACCTTTTATTCAAATGTAGAATAGCCTAGATCCCAGAACATTTCAAAATTGATAAATGTGACATATACACAGAAAGATAGATTGCTGTAAAACGTGACAGCAATTATATACATACTGTTAAATGTTTCTCAATGAAAATTGAATCTTAACAGTATTGTATGGAAATGCCAATGTCTTAAACATTAGTATTCTACTTAATGAAAATTTCCCTTCCAGGAACTTATGGTTGGGCAATGAGCATAAATGTTTTCTGTTTCAGTATATTCACTGCTGTGTTGTATGTAGAAGTAACAGAAATTGAAATCAGCCTACCCATGGCACTATGTACATAAATTCTGAGAAATCCATAAAGTCTAATATTATGCAAAATAATCTAATCCAAGTACTTCCAAAACATTTACTCCACTCAATTCTGTGTTCATTGATCCAATACCTGGCACATAAAAAGCACTCAATAAATAATATTTGAATTAATGTAAAGGAAAAAAAATATTTTTGAGATGGAGTCTTGCTCTGTTGCCTAGGCTAGAATGCAGTGGCATGATCTTGGCTCACTGCAACCTCAGTCTCCCGAGTTCAAGCGATTTTCCTGCCTCAGCCTTGTGAGTAGCTGGAACTACAGGCATGCACAGCCACGCCTGGCTAATTTTTTAATTTTTGGTAGAGATGGGTTTCGCCATGTTGGGCACGTTGGTCAGGTTGGTCTCGAACTCCTGACCTGAGGTAATCTGCCTGCCTAGGCCTCCCAAAGGGCTGAGATTACAGATGTAAGGCATCGCACTTGACCAGAAAATTATTTTTCATTTGTGTTTTTCTTGTTACTTTCTTTACACCAAACTCAATGCTATTTTAGTAAACTCAGAATCATTAAGATAGAAGCTATATCAGAAAAAAAAAAAAGAGTAATTTTTGTGTGGCAAATAATTAGAATTCAGAGCTCAATGGTATGAAGGCATAATTGCTTTATTGCAGATCATTGGCAAACACAGGTCTACAATCCATTTATATTCGTGTGAATTTAGGAAAATAGTATTTCTTTTCATCTCCAAAATTGAAGAGAAAAGAATTCTTTCAACTGTAAGAAAATGATGTACCATAAAAATTAGAGGCTATCCGTATGGTAACAACGTTCTAATTCCTCTTGGCACTGAGCTGATAAAAAAAATTCTGTTTCATAGATAATTTGTTTGGTTTTCATGATCCCCTTGTTTTTCTTTTCCAATTGAGGGGGAGAAGATAATTCCTATTTTGCACATCTTTATTAATCAAGCAAAACTGGGGAACAGATGTGGGATTCTTTAGCTGTTATGGGGATAGACAGAAGGAGAGCTATAATTTTTAGGCTTGTCGCTTTAAATGATGCCCATGAGACGTTAGCATCAGATACAGAGCCACTGAGATGAAGAATCCAAATGGCACCAGTATATATTAAAGGAAAAGTAAATAGGTTGTACTTCTTTGCTGATGTGCATTTACTATATAATAATATAAATACATATTGCTGTTGGTTGTTGACCAGAAGCCAATGGAATCATCCTTGCTACAAGGTCTTCAGATTTTCTGTTTCAATAGAGACTGCAATAAAGACACACTTTGGTTAAAAAAAAAATCATCCTAGTAGATATTTTTAGCAAGTAGTATTAGTCAAATATGGAAGTAGAATTTGGAGGGTCAGGATTAAATGGCCTCCAGATACATTTATCTATATTGTACACTGACTCATTAGTTATCAAATTTTGCTTTATTTTATAATAGTAGTTTCAAGCCAATTGCCACATAACAACATCAATCTCTTATATTTTAATGTTCAATAATTGAACTACTGGATTCTATAGAAGCATCTTCAAAAATTCTTATTATTTGCAATAAATATATTTAGGCTAAAAAAACGGTACTTGTCAGAAATATTTCAATCATGTGTTTTAATGTGTGCAACATATATTTTACATACTATGGAGAACAGAAATCAAATAATATATTACATATAAGATCTCTACTTTGATGAAATTTGAAAAAAAATTTTTAAGCAAACTTGTTAACCTTCTCTTTCTTAAAGGTAAATCCCTACCTCCAGTTTAGTAAGTATATCCCATCTCAATCCTGTATCAAGATATACTGAACATCCATAAACAAATAGCATTTTAAGTGATACTGTCTTTGAAAGCCTGTGTTAAAACTTATGTGATTTATTTCACATGCCTTCATAATCCAAAGCCAAGAGTGGTCCCAACCTTTTCTACTGCCATTCTTTTTATTATTTTTGATTACATTTCTAAGGTGCCTATTCAGCTGTATTATTATTTACTTTGACTTTTAAATTCAAAACAACTACTAGTGGAAATCAGAAATAATCACCAGCATTACATAAAAGTCCCACTACCTAACACAATACTTACGTCCTGGGATTTAAAGTGAATAAGATAGGTTTTCTGTTCTCTAGGAGTTTTTGACCTAATCATTATGCTGGGGGAAAGAGAGCTACTTTCAGGGGAATTATGAAGTAATTTTGATTTTATAATACTTCTGGTAAATATAAACTCACACTCCACAAATTTGAAGATCCAGATTAATGATCTCTTGACATTCTTCCACCTCCCATAAGAAACATTCCCAAGGATTTTACCTTTTCTCTAGAATAGCAATGGTTTTAACAGATTCAAAATTAGTAAGAAACGTCCTTATTTTTCAGAAGAAGTTATAATAAAAAGTGACTTTTTAAGTTTGGAAGTTGGAGTCAAATCTACTAGGTTTTCTGATATCAATAAATCACACAGCAACAACAAAAACAGCCACAAATATACTAAAGTTATTTTTATGTGGTCGGTATTTATGTTTCCAAGTAAAAACTTGCCTTGAAACTTTTGGAGCAATATGTAACCAGCAAATATAGTTTTGAAAGTTTTTATACGGTATTCCACAAACATCTTAGTATATGGTAGAGAAATTGAAGATAAAATTAATTCCACACTTGAAATGTGTGTAGGTTTACTTCACTCTAAAGCGTAGTTCTTCACATATAAACTTTTATAGGAAAACAGAAGTTTTAGAGTACCTTAAAAAGAAGGCAGGGCTTATTTTGAAGAGCAGAAACTATAATAAGAGTCCCCTATAAATCAAAGAGAAAAATACCACAATCCTGATGCCACGATAGAATAAGAAAAGAAGGGCAGATGCTCAAAGTTATTGATCATGGTTTTCATCCAGCAATTTTTTCACAGGAGCAACTCTGCATAGATCAACCCAGAAGAAGCAGAACTTTATTTAATCATGCTTAATTTGTGCATATAGTAATGGTAATAAGAGCTAACACTCAAATATTATGATATTGCCCATAGTTGCATGAATTAGCTCATTTAACCATAAGAACTATAAACGCTATGAGATAGAAAACCATATTTTATTCATTTCTATAGGAATATGTATCTATGACAATTTAAGTAATTGTTCTGATTTCCAAGCTAGTGTTTACATTATTTAAACTTTACACTATCCTTAAGTTTATAAATATTCTATTTACATTCCCTTTCTTGAATTTCCCTCTCATGCCCATTATATCTACACAATTAGTCAATTAATTCCCAAGTTATTTTCATTATCTCTCACAATCTGCCTCTCACCTCCCTACATTTTACTAATTTCTTAATGTCCATCGAGTTTTTGTCATTGTTAGCTTAAATTTAATTTTAAATAGCAAAACACACACATTTTATAAGGTTCAAAAGATTCAAAGGTGCACAGCGAAAGTAAGTACCCATTTCACATCTAACTTCTGGTCATGTTCACCCCACTCAGAGACTCCCACAGCTGCAAATTCTTTTCCAACACTTGTGGTGATTAGGTAGAGCAAGGGAAACTATCTGGCTGAGATTTTATGGAAGTAATGCACAAGCCAATATTCAAAGCAAGTCTAAGATCATAGAGAGGAAAGAAAAGACCCACTACCTCAGCCCAAGTCCCTCTAAATTTCTACACTGTTGTCACCAGCTGGCACTCTGATCCTTTTGTCTTTTTTTTCCCAACTAAAACACATATAGTGGGAATCACTGAATTCTTATTGTAGATTGACAATATACAATTACATAAGTGTTATGATATATAATTGTACACATTTATGTAAATGAAGTTATGACTTATGAATACGATGTGAAATAATTAAATCAAGCCAATTAACATTTCCATCATCTCTTAACATTTTTATAGCAACTAACTATATTCACCATGCTGTGTAATAGAACTAAAAAAAAAAGCATATTTCTCCCAGTTGAGATATTGTTCTTTTTGACTGTCATCTCCCCAGTCCCCCAATCCACTAGTCTCTGTAACCACCATTCTATTATCTGCTTTTGTGAATTAAAAAAATACTTTTTTAGATTCTACCTGTGGGAACATGTGGTATTTTTCTTTGCCTGGTTTATTTTATTTAATGTTATTCAATTCCACCCATGTTTTTACAAATTATATAATTCCTTCTTTCTTAAGGTGGAAGAGTATTCTATTGTTCATGCATACCATTCTTTACTTATCCATTCATCTGTTGATAGAAAATAACCTTGATCCCATAAGCTGGCTATTGTAGATAGTATGGCAATGAAAATGGGAGGGAAGAAATCTCTTTCACAAACTGATTTCAGATCTTTCTGGGTAAATATAGAGAAGTGGGATTATTGGAACATACAGCAATTATATTTTTTGATGTTCCTTAATACAATTTTCTACCATGGCTGTGCTAATATATATTACCGCCAATAACATACAAAGGCTCCCTTTTCTCCACATTTTCATCAATATTTGTTATCATTTCTAATTTTTATACTTGCCACTCGAACAGGTGTGAGAAGATAGTTCATTGTGGTTTTAATTTGTATTTCCATGATCCTTAGCAATGCTGAACATTTTTAACATATCTGTTGGCCATTTGTATGATTTTTTTTTTTTTTTTGGAGATGAAGTCTCATTCTGTTGTCCATGCTAGAGGTCAGTGATGAAACCTCAGCTCACTGCAGCCTCCACCTCCCAGGTTCAAGCGATTCTCCTGCCTCAGCCTCCGAGTAGCTGGGACTACAGACACCTGCCACCATGCCAGGCTAATGTTTGCATTTTTTGTAGAGATGGTGTTTCACCGAGTTGGCCTGGCTGGTCTTGAATTCTGGACCTCGAGCAATTTGCCCACCTTGGCCTCTCAAAGTGCTGGGATTAAAAGTGTGAGCCACCACACCCAGGCTGATTTCTTTTGAGAAATGTCTATTCAGGTCTATTGTTCATTTTTTAATCAAGTTTTTTTTTCTTGCTATTGAGTTATTTGAGCTCCTTATATATTTTGAATATTAAACTCTTAATGAAGGTATGGCATACAAATATTTTCTCTCAATCCAAGTTGCTTTTTTTCCTTAACACTATTAGCTGCTTATTTTGATGGACAAAGCCTTTTAGTTTGGTGTAATTCCATTGGTCTATTTTTCATTTTGGTGCCTGCACTTCTAATTTTTTTAAATCATTGCATAGATTTATATCTTATAGCTTTCCCCCTATGTTTTCCTCTAGTTTTATGATCTCTGGTCTCATGTTTAAGTCTAATCCATTTTGAGTCTATTTTTTCTATATGATGTACAATAAGGGTCCAAGTTCATTATTCTGCATGCAAATGTCCTCTTTTCCCAACACTATTTATTGAAGAGTTCATCCTTTTCCCATTGTATATTCTTGGCACCTTGGTCAAAAATTAACTGACCATATATGCATGGGTTCCTTTCTGGGCTCTCTACTCTGTTGCATTGGTCCATGTATCTGATTTTATGCCAGTGCCATGCTATTTTGATTATCAAAGATTTGTAATCTAGTTAAGTCAGGAAGTGTGATGCCTCCAGTTTTGTTCTTTTGGCTCAAGATTCCTTTGGCTATTGTGTGTGTGTGTGTGTGTGTGTGGTCCCATACGAGTTTTAGGATTGTTTGTTCTAGTTCTATGAAAAAAAGCCATTGGAATTTTGATAGGGATTACATAGAATCTATAGATTACTTTGGGTAACATGGACATGTTAGTAATTTTAACTAGATTGATAAGCTACTGAAACTCCCATTAAATGAAGAAAAATCTCAATTAAAAATGTATTCAAAATACACATAATTGTTTTAAAATAAAATGTTTGTTTCATTAATTATTCAAGACCTAGTCTCCTGGGATCAAGTTTCTGGTATAAATAGTACTCTACTTAACATTTAAAAGCATGCGAACACATTCTGCACCTTCTCCCTCTCTGTTTTAGAAAATTAAAATGTGTTTAAAACTTTCCAAACATGTTTTTTACTAATGTGTTAAATGTATTTATACTCATTCTATACAATATAGCTACATTATTGAAAAAGATGATTATTAAAATTTTTATTATTAAAATTATTATTAAAATTTTGCATATTTTTTCCTGGAATGTTTGTATTAATGTTTCTGTGAAAGCATCAGACTCTTCTGGAGTTGAGCAAAACAGAGCAATCTCACTGCATCCTATTCCTCTTACTAATTAAAAATAAAAATTAAATATCTGGGCAACATACAAAAACCAACCAATTGCAAATCCTGAAGGAGGCAGGTTTGGAAAGGAAGTAAACATTTCGAGAAGTAGCACATACAGGGACAGTTTCCCAGTTTTTATTTATTTATTTATTTATTTATTTATTATTTCTCACAAAGCTCTGACCGGAAATTGGGAAAGGAATCATGCTGTTAGATTATGTGGGCATCAATATTTCAGGAAAAAATCTCCATCTTTCTGGCCAGAGGTCCAGCAAAATGGGCCTCTCAAAAAAGGTACAGAGTGTGAAGAAAATCTCCATTATTCTTCGTACCTTTTTATCCCTCTATTCTCTGTCCTGGTCATGCCCTAAAGATGGACTCTCAGCCCTAGAGCTGTGGCAGAGGCAGCAGGCAACTGAAACTCAAAGAGAAACTCAATCTTTCTGGCCAGAAGTACTAGCAAAAAGGCCCTGTGGCCTGAAGAATGCAAAAAGAAACTTCATTGTTTTTTCCCTCTTTTGTCTCATAGAATTGACAGAAGTGTGGGCCCTCGTTGTCAAATAATAAATGTAGCAGCAGGACCTTGTATGAGATATCCTAGTCAAAGCAGTAAAGTAATAAATGGTTGCAAAGTAAAAGTTTACTTAAGCTTTGTCTATTCATGAAGATATTATATGATTTGCTATGATTTTTCCATTAAAAATTTGATATGATTTTTTTCATAAAGTCTTACAAATAGTGAAGTTAACAAGGTTGTATGATACAGTGTCAATATACAGAAATAAATTTCATTTATGTATACCGGCAAATAACATATGAAGATAGCATTTACAGTAGGATCAAAGAAATATGATACACTTAGGTATAAACCTAAAAAAGCACATAATGTATGCTAAAAATTATAAAACAATGATGAAAATGCAATTAAAGAATGTATAAATAAGGAGAGAATTAAACCATGTTCATGAATTAGAAGACCTAATAATGGAATGTCAAATATCTTCAACTGATATATAGAGACAATGCAACATGTGTTCACATTTATGTTTAATAAAAATATCAGCAGAATTTTTATGAACATTAGCAAGCTGATTCACAATATTTATGGAAATGCAAAATAAAACAGAAAAGTTAAAATCATTTTGAAAAAAGAATAATATTAGAGGACTCATACTATCTGATTTAAATACTAACTATAAAACTAAAACTACTAATCATGGCAAAAGTCTGGACACACAGATCAATGAAACAGAATACAGAATTAAAAAGCCAACTTATAAATATGGTCAGTTGGTATTTCATAAAAGTGCAAGAGAAACTCAATGGAGAAAACACTGTCTTGTAAACAAATAGTTCTGGACAAACTGGTTGTTCATATGCAATTTTTAAAAATTGCTGTCATATTCCTTGCATGCAAATTTTAAAAAATTAACTCAAAATGCATTAGTGACAAACATGAAATCCAAAATTATAAATGTACTAGAAGAAAATTATCATACAATTAAATTAGTCAAAATATTCTTAGATATGATGCCAAAAGTAGAATTCATAACATAAAAATTCAGGTCAATTATACTTCATCATAATTAAGTCCTTTGAAATATTTCATTAAGAAATAAAAAGACAAGCTAAAACTGGGAGAAAATAGTTGAAAATAAATATTTAAAGTGCTTGTTTTCTGTAGATACATAAAATAATCTTTTTAAAATTAATTTTTACTCTTCTGGGTTTTTTCGCATTTTCCATAAATATTTTGAATCAGCTTCTTAATGTTCACAAAAATTCTGCTAATATTTTATTGGGATATTTTTATTAAACATAAAGGTGAGCCTATGTTGCACTGACTTAATACATCATTTGAAGATATTTGACATCATCCCATTATTTGGTCCTTCAATCCATGAACATTGTTTAATTCTCTATTTATATATTCTTTGATTGCATTTTCACCATTGTTTTGTAATTTTTAGCATACATTATGCACATATTTTGTTAGGTTCATACATAAGGATATGATGTTTCTTTGGTTCTATTCTAAATAAGATGTAGATATGTTTCTTTGGTCATATATGTACATATGTGTATATATATGTGTATATATATAAAGTTTTAAAACTCAATATATAAACAAATAGCAATTATGTTTTTAATAGGCAAAATATTTGAACATACATTTTATCAAAGAAGGTATACAGATGGCAACAAAGCATATGCAGAGATACTCAATATTATTAGTCATTAGGGAAATGCAAAATGAAACCTCAGAGAGATACGAATACCATCCCATTTACATAGCTAAAAGTAAATAAAATAAAATAAATATATACTGACATAACAACCCAAGTGCCTCTGAGAATTTGGAGCAAATGTGGCTCTTCTGTATTTCTGGTTGGAATAAAAAAACGATACAGCTGCTTTGGACAGAAGCATACAGCATCTTTTAAAGGTAAATATAAAATTAAACACATGACCTAGCAATACTACTAATTTTTTATCCAATAGAAATGAAGACAGAAAAATCTGAACACAAAAGTTTATAGCTCCTTTATAATACCAAAATCTTTAAAAATCTAAACATCCTTCTATGGTTAAATAGATAAACTATGGTATATTCATATAAAGGAATACTACTCAACAGTGAAGAGGGATAAAATATTGCTCAGAAGAAGATGGCTGAATCTCAGATGCTTTATGCTAAGTAAGAATAGCCAATTTTACAAGAGTGCCCACTGTGTGATTCTGTATGTATAAAACATCCTGGAAAAGGCAAAATTATAGGAGCAGGAAACAGACCAGCGGTTTCCAGAGGTTTGAGGTAGAAGGTGGATGGATCACAAAGGGGCAGCACAGGAAATTTTTTGAATGCTGGAACCATTTTCTTTCTTGATAGTGGCAGTGAAAACTGTATGCAATTGCCAAAACTCAAATAACTGTGCAATAAAAAGACAAAACTTTACTATATAAACCCAGGCCTAGTCTTTCTTTAATTTAATAATTTAAAACAGAGTCCATTTCTTTTTCCCAGAGGTTCTATTTGCTTTCAAGTCAGTTTTAATAAATACTTTTCTAAGAATGTATATATTTTTATACCTTTATACTTTTAATTTTGTTTCATCTGATGTCTTTTTCATCTTCCGTCCTTAATATTATTTAAAACATGCCTCACACATTAAGCATTTTTTCATTGTTTTAGGCTTTGCAATGAATTATAATAATGGATTTAGAAATTTTAACCATTCTTTTAATTCTAGTATAAAATCTAAAATCATTATTAGTTTATGGAAGTTTTACTTGCATATACTCCTGGGTTTACTTTGTTAATATTACGTGCACAGACAAATTCATGAGGATTTATACTTATATTTTCTTCTAAGAGTTTTATAATTTTAGCTCTTACACCTAGATCCTTAATCAATTTGAGTGAGTTTATATATACATATATATATGAGTTAATTGTTCAACTTTATTCTTTTGCATATAGCTATCCAGTTATCCCAGCATAATTTGTTGAAATAACTGCTCATTTCTTATTGGATGACCTTGGCATCTTTATTAATAGTTTCCCTTCTTTCACTCCTGAATTTTTAAGTCTTCTCTCTCTTTTTTCTTTTCTTTTCTTTTTTTTTTTTTTTTTTTTTTTTTTTGGTCAGCCTTGCTAATGATTTGTCTTTTTTTGTTGCTGTTCTAAACAGAAACCAACATTGGATTTGTTGAAATTTTGTATTGTTTTAGTATCCTGTACTTATTTTTGAACTAATAGTCATTACTTTTTTCTACTGCTTGCTTTGGGTTTACTTTGCCATTTTTATATAAGACTTTAAGATAAAAGATTATTAACTTGAAATCTGTTTTTTTTTTTTAGTATAGCCGTTTGCAACTGCTAATTTCCCTATACACACTGCTTTAGCTACATTACGTATCTATTAATATGTTTTCTCTATATTTTCATTCATCTGAAAGTACTTTTCTTTCTGTTTATCAAACTGGATAATCTCAACTGATTATCCTAAATTTATTTATTGATTCATTTTTCTCTGTGCTCAAATGTGTTATTGAGCCCCTCTAGTGATTTTTACATTATGGTTATGATACACTTTAACTTCAGATCTTCTCTTTGGTTCTTTTTTGTATAATTTCAGTCTCTATATTGATATTCTGTATTTGGTGAGACATAACTCTCATACTTTCTTTTAATCATATTTGAAATAACTTATTTAAAATCTTTGTCTAGTACATTGATCATCAAGGCTTTTTTAGGGACTACTTGTATTGACTGCTTTATTCCCTCTGTACACACAATTTTGTATTGGTTTTTGTTTTGGTTTTGCTCTGCTTTGCTTGTGTTTTGGTTTTTGTATTAATTTTTTGTTAAAAACTGGAAGCATACAATTAAAAGATATAAATTCTTGAAATTAAATTATCTGACTTTCCCATAGTTCGTTGTTGTTGTTTTTGCTTATTCACTATCTAATATGAACTAATTCTACAAAGTCTATTCTTTGTCGTGTGTGGCCACTGAAGTCTGCTCAGTTAGATTAGAGGTCAGATAGTGATTGCACAAAGTTCGTCTTCGAAGCCTGGAACCAGTATGTCTCCCCGTCTTCGCCAAGAGACCCTGCTATATGCATGTTGGGGCACAGCTTTAATACTAAGCTAGGCAGTTAAGAACTTCATCTTAGCCTTCACTTAATTCTTGCACAGAGCCTCAGATCAATCCGAACTGGGAGCTTAGACCATCCACATGTCTTTCCTGAATATAAGCATAACCCTGGGCATACAAACAGTGTTATGCATGCATATGACCTTCAAGACTACCAGGAATATGTTAGAGCTTTTCAAAGCCTTCATAGTCATTCTGCTCCCCAGAATTTCTTTCTAAGCATTTTTTAAAGTCTATTGTTTTCCCTAATTGTTATCTACCACCTCAGGAAGCTAGAATGTGCAGCAGTTGCCTCAGACTGTGATTTTTCACATTTTTCACAAATGTTCCTGGGAAAAGTCTGCTGGCAATGGGAACTCTCTTTGTTTCCTTGCAAGCGAGATCTTTCAGGGAACCAGAAATGTTAGATAAGGACAATTCTTTGTCATGTAGTTTTGGAGGCATTCTAATTTTCTTTCACCCCTTCACATGGCTGCAGTTTGTGGTCATCACCATGGTTGTTGGATTTTGTTTTTCATGGCTATTACAGACCTTGGAGAAAATCCACAGGAATATAATTAGTTAAATGGTTACAAAGCTCACTGTTACTGAGATGTAGCGAATTTTTTATGTGTATTTTAAATAAATGTTCCATGGATTGCCACAAGCCTTTAGTTAACTAACTGAATACTGAAAAAATTGATTCTGCATTTTTTTGCCCTTGTTTCCATTGCATTAGTGAAGAGGAAGATTTTTGCAGATCTGTACTTTACCATTTTTATTGATGTCACTACCCCTTTATCTTTATTAATCAGTTTGTTTTTCTGTATCTCCTTTTTATGACCTTTATAATGAAAATACCAAGAGTTAAATCCTAGGTGGTTATGAGGATGAAATGAGAACATATGTAGAATTATTATTTTTTACCTCTAATAAACAATGAAACAGAACTCTGAACTCTGTTCACTTTCTTATGTTGGTGTTTTATTTTTTAATACTATTTTTCAGTGACAGTATAGACATCAGAAGAGAAGTACATAATTGCTTTCTTATTAAGTAACTGATAAAGAAACCTGAATTAAATTGTGAATGGTACATGTGCTAATATATTCTGCCATTTTCCTCCAAACCCAGATATAGAAGTCCACGTAGATGTTTCTGGAAGAATTATTTTGACACTATTTTAAACTCTAGATGACCTTCATCTTTTATTCCTAGGTATCTTTTGTACAACCAGTCAAACATGGTTTGTGGTCCTTATAGCCATAATATAACCTGCTTGATTATGATGCATGCAAGCATCTCAATAGCTGCATATAAATAATTTATGAAAAAACAGAGCCTCCCTCCAATGGAAATTTTAAATTTCCCTTTCAGCCTCTTACACATCACTGCTCACAGATAATTTTTGTTCTTCCCGGAAACCATACCCATGTTCATCATGTAGCCATGCCCCAGGGTAAATATCAAATATTTAGTATGATGGACAAAGGTTTATATACATATTGACTGTGTCTTCTGTCTCAATCTATACCTTATTTAACAGTATATTGACTTTCAGAACTTTTGTTCGAAGATGCGTCTCCCAAAGAAAATAATTCCCTGCAGAAAATTGAGGTTTTCCTCCCTACACCCCCTCGAAAAGAGAAATAAATTATTGCCAAGGAAAAGTTACTTTGGGCTCTTTCTTTTTTATTTTCTAGTACTCCTAAGTAGAAACAAGTTTTAAAGCTGATACTTACAGCTTTAACTCTGGGGCATACTAACATGTCATTCACTTCTCATTTATTTTTAAACAATTTCCTCTAATATTTGATTTTAATTTGAAAGGAGAATTAATGCTTTATGACAATGGTACCTAAGCATGTATGTGTGTGATTGTTTCTGTGTGTTCTATTTACGTTTCCCTACATAATGATTTTTTAAACAAAACTACACTCCATTTACCACAATAGACAAGCTAAATAAGAGTCTCCTTAAAATATAGGGGACCATATTGTTATGCAATTTGGCTATTATAAAAGGAAAGAGACCAGTCAGGCACAGTGGCTCATGCCTATAATCTCAACCCTTTGGGAGACTGAGGTGGGCAGATTACCTGAGGTCAGAAGTTCGAGACCAACCTGGTCAGCATGGTGAAATCCGTCTCTAGTAAAAATACAAACATTAGCCAGGTATAGTGGCAGGTGCCTGTATTCCCAGCTACTTGGGAGGCTGAGGCAGGAGAATTGCTTGAACCCAGAATGCAGAGGTTGAGGTTGCAGTGAGCCGAGATCACGCCACTGCATTCCAGTCTGGGCGACAAAGTGAGTCTCCATCTCAAAAAAAAAAAAAAGAAGAAGAAACCATCATTTAATCTATGAAACAAAACGTTGAATTCATTTAGTTTCCAGTGCAAGGGAACAGTGAATTTTATGGAATGATCTCTCTGAAAAAGCAAACTGATCATCTCATACCAGATTATGGGAGTCAGCAGTGCAGAGATTGGAGGACCTCAGATGTGATAATGTTTGGACATTAATTGGTGTTTACTAGTGGAGATGGTGACTATATTGTGACTATTATTATATGCCTGGTTTTCAATAAAGTGGGTCTGTGTCTAATTGACTGGCTTTCAGATTATAAGTTTATTATCCAGGAGAACTCTAAAATATGATTATCTTACTGTCAGTATTATCAGTACTCTGGAAAATCTTTCACCTAATTCTGTTCAGTTCTGTTCTCTGCTCCTGAAGGAACCAGTGACAAGAAATGCCCAGTATTGAGAGAGTAGATTGTCTGCTCAAAAATGTCTTCACCTGCCACTTACTAGCCAGCCTCAAACATTAAATAATGATAATAATACAGGAAAAATGAAGGCCACGGAATTACTATTATTGTACATTTAAGTTTGTGAATCATTATGTTGGCTTAACAAGTCAAGCATGCAAAAAGAAAAACAAGACATTTTGCTTTGGGAGAAATTGGCAAAGGTTATTTTTGAACACGTTTTTTGTTAAGATATCTTCATATAACTAAATAAAGAAAATATTTATGAGAAGGACTAGAATCAGCATCTTGACTATTCTTAGAGATGCAACATTATATAGTTTTTTTCCAATAAAGACAGTTATTACTAAAGTAGAAAGTCACCAACTTTAAAATGTTTGTATATTTTAGGAATTCATTTTTACAAATACTTGCTTTTTAAGTTTTAGCTCATTGTTCCATAAAAATCATGGGTGGATTAGCCTTTGAAATTGCAGACAATAGTCAAAAACCTTATTTAAACTCCAGTATACTTGAGGTGCTATAGCAATAACATTATTTCAGTTATTGTTAACCACTATTTGAAAATGGTTTCTGTTTGAAACAGCATTTTGAGTTACATATCAAGAAGCCTTCAGAAGCACTGCACAATACTTAGAATTTAATAACCATGAAAAGCACTCCTCATCAAAATTTGTGTGATACAGCTAAAATAGTATTTGAAAAAATGTGAAGTCCTGAATGCAATTGTCAGAAAATAAGAATGCGTGAGGACAAATGAATACCCACCACCACACGCAGTTGGGTGGAGCATCAACAATGTGTAACTCTCTTTTTTTGTAATCATCAGAGAAGTTGGGAAGGGGTTCCGACGAGGCAAGCAGTCTGTTATAGCAGAGTCTAAAATTTATTTTTAATATGTCTATCCCAGTGGAACTTATTGGAAAATAGAGAGTTCTCCACTCTAACCTCCTGAAATACTGAATGTGTTGAATTAGGCTGGGTCTGTGATACTCCATTTTAGCAAGCAACCTAGATGATTGGAACACAAACAATATGAAATGTTGTGTGT
This sequence comes from Macaca fascicularis, assembly GCF_037993035.2. Lineage (NCBI taxonomy): Eukaryota > Metazoa > Chordata > Mammalia > Primates > Cercopithecidae > Macaca > Macaca fascicularis. The sequence continues at coordinate 56,941,204 of NC_088394.1, forward strand.
AATTGTGTGACCATGAATATCTATTGGCTGATTATGTATATGATGCTCTGAGCTGAGAAAAAAACGGAAATTAGGATAATTGGCAAGCTTTCTTATCACAAAATAACATACACATTTTGCTTTTGTCCTAAATTCAACAAATGTTAGGTAGACACTGCTTATTGTTTAGTTTATTATGCCTGAATTCTTGGCTTCCCAGGACTCACATAAAACAGATTTAGTAGATTTTTTAGAATTAGCATGCCATTTTGAACAATATCTTGATGACCAGGTGACAAATAGAAATGGTATTAAGATATCAGACATTTTTATCACACCACCACTTTCCAACAACTGTTAACAAAAAGGACTAACAAAAGATCAATTGGTTTTGTGTCTAAATTTTATCCAAATTTATATCTATTGACTCACCAAGTAATATTCCTCAGTATAAGAGGTGCAATCGGTTTGAATTTTTATATCAGAAATAATGTTAACAGAGAGAGTGAACATTGAGCATGTCCCCAACAAATTAGAATGCAAAGTGAGTTTTCTGTTCTGAATGTATAAAAACCTGTCAGACCTTTTGTTTGAGGAAAAAAATGAAGTTGTTGGAAAGCTTTAATTTTGCCTGTATAGCCTGAAAAACAGCTAGTTGGGCTGAGTTCTAAAGGGCTTTTATTCTTTTATATATGAACAACTATCATCAGCAGTTAAACAAATTATGCTTAAAAAATATTACACAATAAGACTTTAGCTTTGAAGCTAAAATAATGTAATTAAATATATTTAAATTAATAGCTTATGAATTATTTTGAAATCACTAATCCTGTTTTTGTTGTTGTTTATTTTTTAAATCATTTCTGTAAGAAACTTCCAAACAGTTAACTTCAATGCTGTTTCCTGGAACTTAAATGATGTCTTCCTTATGGTTGCGTTTCTGTTTAAAAACTTACAGGGTAATACACTGTAGTGATTCCATTTGAAGCTGTATACTGGGAGATTCTGAAATCTAGTTAATACTTACCGAAGTTGGGGAAAATTTCTTTTTTAAAAGTTATATCTGATTAATTGATCATTTTACTTTGGGGCATGAATACCAAAGAAAGAATGTCGTGGTTCACTTTTCTATCTTGGAAAGATAGTTATAGAGAATTGACTAACTCAGGATATTCCAGAGTATGCCCGGATTCACACTGGTTCTCAGCCTCATTACACAGATCCCTACCACTTACCCAACCACTAGCCACCTACCCAGGCTTTTGTTTATCAGACTTAGACTCCTCTGTTTCCTAAATACTGAGAACTAATTTTATTTCTTAGCAGGAAGTTTACATCGTTTTGATGAAATAATGTTGACTCTTGGAAATCAATTTTTGAAACTCTTGATACACCTCCCCCAAGCAATTATAGCCAGAATTTCGTCAGCAGAACTCTCAGATACCATTAGTAGTAAATGATCTTTTGTGTAGCTATTTCTCTGGTCAAAGATAATTTGATTATAGTGACTAGAATCTAGCTTAATTGTGTTTACTATCTGTTTGGTGCAACGGAAAAACCAAAGAATATAATGCTGACAGAAATATATCAGCACAAGTTATAAAAAGCCAGTGTACCATATCCCCAGTCTTAACTGTTTTCCTTTCCTCTTAATAGAGGAGGAAAATGCACTAATACAGAGTAAGCCGCAGTTGATCTCCGAACATGTTACAGAGCTTTAGTTCACCACACATCATGCACATTGTATCGGATCACATTCGTTGCCACTTCTTGAGGTGGATTAGTATTTGCACTTGAATTAGCAATTAGAATTGGAGGGAGAGGAATTGCGCCTGAGACCAGCTTTCTGAGGACTGCTAATAGATAAGCTTTCCTACAGCCTTCTTAGTCATCCAGAAATATTGAACAACAGCCAGCATAGCATCTGAAGCTCCCCTCCTCTCCAACTAAAGTTTTGGCCCTTTTAAGTCTGACTCATTAAGAAAATATGGCTCAAATTGGCCTGATGCATTTTACATTGGTTATTGTATCGTAAAACCTGACACAATTGCTGCCAACCATAGGGGAAAATGCAGGTCTCAGAAGTTAAGGAAACATTAGTTGATCTGTAATTAATTTCTAAAAATAAATAAGCAAAAATGAAATTCAGTAAATTTTCTTACTATGGGGAAAACGGTAATAATTCAACATACTACCAAATATGAAAAACACTATCCAGATATGTTTTAAAATATTTATTCCTCCATATTTGGAATGGAAGAGGAGGCTTAAATTAAGAGTTCAGATTATATCTGAGGCAGTAGAAATTTACGTAGTTATACAGCAACATTTGATTTATTCGATTTTCTTTCTTCTCTTTCTTCTTTCTTTCTTTCTTTCTTTCTCTCTCTCTCTCTCTCCCCCCCCCCCCACTTCCTTCCTTCCTTCCTTCCTTCCTTCCTTCCTTCCTTCCTTCCTTCCTTCCTTCCTTCCTTCCTTTTCTTTTTTTTTGGACGGATTCTGGCTCTGTTTCCCATGCTGCAGTGCAGTGGTGCAATCTTGACACACTGCAACCTCTGCCTCCCTAGTTCAAGCAATTATCCTGCCTCAGCCTCCCTAGTAGCTGGGATTACAGATGCCCGCCACCACATCCAGCTTATTTTAGTAGAGGTGGGATTTCACCATGTTGGCCAGACTGGTTTCGGACTCCTGACATCAGGTGATCCACCTGTTTTGACCTCCCATAGTGCTGAGATTACATTAGCTATATTTTTTTAGCCTTTTTCCCCAAAACCTGGCACCTGGTTCCAAAACAGTAATCTTCTCAAAAAAAATGTTCTAGGCTCACAGATCTGGGTGTAAAATGTGGTTCTACTAATTATTTGTCATATGGCTTGGGCCAAATGTCATGTGGGTTTTTAGTCATTCATGCACAGGTGTTTACCTTCCTCATATTTTTCATGGCAAAATAAGAGCAATATTATGTGCCTTATATATTTCCTGGCCTGATTATACATCATATTGAATTTGTAGGTGTTTAGCATCATGCCTAACACATACAAGATACTCATACATATTAACTTTTTCAATCTTCCTCTGTCCTCCCTTCCTTATTCCAATTTAACATCCAAAAGTAAGTCAAAAATTGTTCTATAAACTTGGTTTAGTTTATTTATGGCATTAGTAAATGGAAATATCTTTCATTTTCACTAATAATTAATTCTCATCTTTCTCCCAAATATTATCTATTCATAGTTGCTGAATGGGTTACTAATCTGTATTTATTGTCATTTAAACAAATATTGATTGTCATAATGTATGTTAAAATAAAGTTTTTTACTCAGAAATGTAAGTACAGTCATATATTCAGAGGGAGTTTGTATTTTCCTGAATCTTAAGATTATCAGATGACTCGTACATCTTGCTAGAGATGGACAGCAAACATGATATTACTTTTTTTAAAAAAGTCTTGTTGAAGAGATTAAGTAATATATAATATGAGGATTTATAAACAGCATTCTTTATACCTTGATAAAAATGTATTTATGGTAACACTGGCATGAATGGTATGGTACCTGTCATGAGAATATGATCAACAATTACATGGTCGTACAAGATAAGACCCTGTGCTAGATTTTCACCCCCACCTATGAGTTGGGCATTGCATTGTTTTTAAGATGAAAAAACATTTTGGTAAATTTAGTATATTGATATCACAACTGAAGTAGGTAGAAGACTTCAGGGATGAAAGTCAAGTTGGTCTAATTCCATAGGCTATGCCCTTTTGACTGAATTGTACTGCCTCCTACTGGTAGAAGAATATTGCTTTACTTAAATCTTGAAGGGGGCTGTGTTCTGCTACCATTGTACTCCTGCAGCCTAGCATAGTTCCAGACATATATGAAATATCTCCACTATTTTTTGTATTTGAATGGCTAACTGAATCCCCCATTTCATCTCTTGCATTTTGCATAAGGTCTTGTATGTCTTAAATGATCAATGACTATGCTCTGAAATTTGAATTTTAATAAAAATAACCTATTAATTCAGAACATCAATTGTTAATGTATGTGTAGAAGTCTTATAACAGTAAACATGGAAAAGACTACTGGTCAGATTCTGGTTCAATTTTCTTCCCATAGCAGACATGTTCCTCCCGGCCATGTGTCAGATGGAAATTTCCGGGAAAACCTGGGAAGTACCATGACAAGGATTATACTGCCTTCTGGAGCAGAAGTTCATGGTTTCTTTCTATTTGGACTATCTCTTTGGCATATATTTCAACAATTAATCATTATAAGGTCTACTCCAGACTTGTAAAACAGTCTTTTTTTTTTCTACTGAGAATTGTACGTAATGATTACTTTTATATTCATTTTTTCCATTTATCATGTATTTTATTATTACATAACAATAAAATCTTAGGTGCATCTTGTACTGAAACACTTTCCTCTTTTTGACTGGCTAAACATCTTTTAAATTTTTAATAATGTGATGTTTACTAAAAATGTGCCAATGGGCCTACAATTGTGTAAAATTGATCTGTAAGCAACTGCTAACTTAGAAACAAAACAAACATTTCCATCATCTACCCTTCTCAGTTTTGAAAGTTTCTAAATCATCACAGAGTGGATTTGAGAACAGCAAGAATATATTATTTTTCAAATGTATTCATTTCATGGAAATTTCACGAGACATCTAGCATCTTTATTTACATGTTTTAAACTTCAACATTTAATTTTAACTTTCACTGAGTTCTGTTTATGTTACAGAAACTACTTAGTGATAAAAATTTGGGGAGATATAAATTAAGGTTTCTGCTTTCAAAGATCTCAGTCTGTTTTGACAAACACATTTAAGTATATTACAAAGCATCTGAAAAGGGTTATAATAGTGAGTGCTATACGAAGACTGAGTTATTAACCCTGGCTATAGGTAATCTTGGAATGTTTAATAATAACATTATCAGCATTATACGATTTTTTAGATATTTAATTAAGTGTTTTATGTTCCTTCATTTTTCATTTTGTTTCATTTGTCGTCTTTTTCCCCTGTCATATATTTCCTCCTGTCTTTTCAAGCTCTTTTTCCTCTAACTCTACTACATTACTTATCCTTTTTAAGCATTAAGAAAATGATAATAGTTATAGTACATACAGCAAAGTGATGAGAAAAGAACTAGAATGTAAGAAATTGCTACGTATCAGACACGGTGCTAATTGCATTTCTCATTTCAGTCTCAGAATTAGGGATGATTACTGTCTACATTGTTCAGATGAGGAGACAGGCACAGATTGCCACATGTCACATGTCAGACTACTCACTGCACGGTCCTAGGCAATGTCAATCAAATTTACAAGAAAAAAACAAACAACCCCATCAAAAAGTGGGCAAAGGACATGAACAGACACTTCTCAAAAGAAGACACTCATAAAGCCAACAGACACATGAAAAAATGCTCATCATCACTGGCCATCAGAGAAATGCAAATCAAAACCACAATGAGATACTATCTCACACCAGTTAGAATGGTGATCATTAAAAAGTCAGGAAACAACAGGTGCTGGAGAGGATGTAGAGAAATACGAACACTTTTACACTGTTGGTGGGACTGTAAACTAGTTCAACCATTGTGGAAGACAGTGTGGTGATTCCTAAAGGATCTAGAACTAGAAATACCATTCGACTCAGCCATCCCATTACTGTGTATATACCCAAAGGATTATAAATCATGCTGCTATAAAGACACATGCACACATATGTTTATTGCGGCACTATTCACAATAGCAAAGACTTGGAACCAACCCAAATGTCCATCAATGACAGACTGTATTAAGAAAATGTGGCACATATACACCATGGAATACTATGCAGTCATAAAAAAGGATGAGTTCATGTCCTTTGTAGGGACATGGATGCAGCTGGAAACCATCATTCTCAGCAAATTATCACAAGAACAGAAAACCAAATACTGCATGTTCTTACTTGTAGGTGGGAATTGAATAATGAGATCACTTGGCCACAGGAATGGGAACATCACACACTGGGGCCTGTTGTGGGGTGGGGGCAGCGGGGAAGGATAGCATTAGGAGATATACCTAATGTAAATGACGAGTTAATGGGTGCAGCACACCAACATGGCACATATATACATATGTAACGTACCCTAGAACATAAAGTACAAAAATAAAAAAAAAATCTGGGCAACCACAAGTACAATCTAAATCATTTAGTGATTTTAAAATAAAGGTAATTTTGGTTGCTCCATTAATTTTAGCAGAAAGACCAAACTATTTTGAAAAGCTGAACAATTAGAGGAGTGGGAAAAGCTAATAGTCAAGCTACAGTCTCTCCCAAAAATTAATATAATTTTTAAAAAGTAAACAACTTTATATTTCCTTAACTTATTGCATCCCTTTTCTTATCTACAAAGTTTCCAATTTAAGTAAATTAGTATTGCTCAAAGTTCAGTTAGATGAGCTAAATAAGTTTATTCAACATCTTTGTAACATATCTAATATAATTTGTCTGTGTCCCCACCCAAAGCTCATCTTTAGTTTTAGCTCCTGTAATCTCCATCTGTCATGAGAGAACCCTTTGGGAGCTAATTGGATCATGGGGGTGGGGTTTTCCTGTGCTGCTCTCATGATAGTGAGTAAGACCTATGAGGTCTGATGGGCAGTTCTCCTACACACGCTCTCTTGCCTGCCACCATGTAAGATGTGCCTTTGCCCCTGCTTCACCTTCTACCTTGATTGTGAGGCCTCCTCAGCCACATGGAACTATGAGTCTATTAAACCTATTTTTGGTTTATAAATTATCCTGTCTTGAGTATATCTTTATTAGCGGTGTGAGAATACACTGATACAATAACCTTTTTGGCCGTCCCCATAGAGTCACAAGTCAGGTTGCCAGAGAGGCTAGCTCCAAAATGAGATTTGGTATTCAGGATGTTTACATTAAGTTTTTAAAGTTGGGATCAATACCAGTGGAAGAGAGGAGACGGGAGTGGGAGTGGGAGTGGGCAGAGGGAGAAGTCAAGCTCTGATGCACCCAGATTAGCAGCTGGATTCATCCGCAAAGCAAGCTCAAGAGCTAGAATGGCCCTTCAGAGCTGCCTCAGATTGGACCAAGATAGTCAACTCGTAGTACAAGCTCTTGATCTGTCATGGAATGCAGGACCTGATCAAGCTGATTCTCTGCAGCAAAAGCAATCTGGAAGGCAGTGATAGTTAAGATGCTGGCTTATGTAACCCCACAACAGGGGCCCAGGTTCTTCAGCAAAGGGTATCTGGGTGGCACATCACAGTGTCCACCACACAGCATCCCCTGTCATCAGAGTTAAAAACCTTACATTGGCCTTTGGGAGACCCTTTAACCCAACTGTACCTTTTGTGGCCTAACTCGTTTTCCACTCTTCCTTCAACAGAGTCCATTCTCCATCCTACTGTTTGTTTTGTTGTCTCCCTGTTTCCCTAGTCTTTTTTCTTCTTTCTGGTTTTCCCTCATCTCGTCTGAGCAAATACTAATCTAAAGATGTGTACCTGATTTGTCTGGTTCACTGTGATTTCTAAAACATTAGTGTAGAATTGCAGTCTATATTTTCAAGGATAGTCTTAATTGCAAGTTATTGCACTTTTGTGAAAAGATAATTCATTAAATATATAGCAATGAAATCTAATTAGCCTTTTCTTATAAAACCTTTATACATATATAAATAAACATATATTATATACATATATATAATCAGATGACAGAAACTGCCTTTTTAAGATGATTTCATTGACTTAATGATGGTAAAAATGGCCATGACATTTCATACAATATTATCAGTAAATATTTAAATATATATATACACACACACATATATATACACATATATATATTCAGTATTAACTTTAACTATACAACTATTATCGGGTAAGGTTAGATTCTAAGTATTTTTCATGAAATAAAACCCACAATGCTGTATACCTTCCTTGCATCATAAGTGTCTTCTGGAACAGTACAAGGCACACAGAAAAAATTTAAAAAATTTCCTGTTACATTTATCAAGTTTCTCTTAGGACTATAAAGTGACATACAACTGAGACCCTGTATATTCACATGAATGGACTCCCAAGCAGTAGAAACTCTAGGAATGATTTTCTGATTGTTTTCTTAACAGTCAGTGAACTCAGAAGAGATCACCTACTGGGTCACCTTCTGAGGATTTTAGCAGGAGAGAATATTTCTCAAAGAGAGAGTGTCAAGAAGAATTTCATATATATTAGTGGTGAATTTTTTTTTAGAAGAAATAGACTTGTAGTCCTGTCAATGCTGTAATGACAGCATTTGTTCATACTGTTAGTAGGGGATTAAATGTCACTTTCCCCTGGGAAGTGTCTTTAGTGTATTTCAGTATGCAGCACATCCCCAACTAGGAAGGTTTTTCAGGAGGTGACAGTGCTCTGAAATTTGCTCACTCTCTTGCCCTGTTTTAACACAAACCAAATTCTGACAAAATGTGAAGAAAAGGGAAGAAAAAAGAAAAAGTTTTAGCAATTTGTTCAATTCCAGAGCATAAAGTATTTACTACCCCCATTATTTTCTTGACAAGCCTGGTATATGGACAATGCCAGGTACAGTTTTTGGTACATTTTTATCATATCGATCATACCAGGTTTCAAACAATATGATAAAAATGTACCAAAAGATGGCCTCTCTTCTAAAAATGGAATATTAAGAAAATGTAAGTTAAATCCAATAATGAAAGAAAATCTCTTTTTGGCGTATTCTAAACATAAGAATTTCCTACCTTTTAAAAATATTTTGAAATGTGATTGTCCATATTTATTCTATATGAGTACTTTGCTTTAGGAAAACATGTTTACCTCGTCACCAGAGACATTTTTTTTTTTTTTTTTTTGAGACGGAGTCTCGCTCTGCCACCCAGGCTGGAGTGCAGTGGCCGGATCTCAGCTCACGGCAAGCTCCGCCTCCCAGGTTCACGCCATTCTCCTGCCTCAGCCTCCCGAGTAGCTGGGACTACAGGCGCCCGCCACCTCGCCTGGCTAGTTTTTTGTATTTTTTTTAGTAGAGACAGGGTTTCACCGTGTCAGCCAGGATGGTCTCGATCTCCTGACCTCGTGATCCGCCCGTCTCGGCCTCCCAAAGTGCTGGGCACCAAAGAAATTTTTAATATTACTCATGAGTGTTGGAGTTGAGCAAATATAAAAGATAAACTTTCAAAAGGTTGCAATTCTTTTTTAAATGTATTTAAAACTTGATTTGTGCTTATAACATTGTACGTTTCTTCTTGTGTTTTAAAAGTTTCGAATCTTTTCTGAAGAAGTCACTGATATGGAATAGTCCATGATAAAAACAAAACAAGATTAAAAAAGATTAAAATTAAAATAATTTCTTAGTCCAGTGCTGCAATTTTCAAATGTAGTTAAATATGATAAGCATGCCTCTATATTGCAACACTTTTCTCCTCTCTATAGAACCTTAAATTAGCATCCTTAGGAAAACTCGGTTAAGAATAATACATTTCTGTTTAAATATATTATGCCTAATACATTTTACTTGTCATTTACATTCAAAAGGAATCGTTGTGTTGTGGGAGAAATTGTAATTCAGATGATAAATTTTTGGATTTCTTGTTTTTATAGCACCTAAATTATGCATATTTTTGTCAATACAATCCATCACATGATGATATGTAAGAAATAATGTTTCAATATACAGCAAAAAATTATGTGTCTGTTCAATTTGATTATACAAAGAACTGAAGCTCCTTGGGGGAACATTTTTTAACATCAGCTTGATAGTTTACCGTTTAGTTCTGAATTTGAAATAAGGTTTTATAGAAATTAAGAAATAAATAGTTTTGTAGGGTTTTTAAAATCCTAATTCAGTAGATGGTTGACCAAGTTGCTTTAAAGTGTATGAACCAAACTTGGAGAAAGTCAGCACCGTTAAAATAGAGGAATGATTCATTTTCTCATGGAAAATATATTAAATGCATAAAGAATAAACAAGCCTAATTTGATTACGTGTACTACTCTTTGAAGGAGAACTGCAAAGACTTTTTAAGACATAAATGCATACTTCTTTTTTGCTGACTGGGTATAAACCACAAGTTAATGTTTTAAAAGATTCATTTGAGTAAATAAAGTTATGCATATTCAATTTTAGTACTATTTTCCTTTTTATGCCAGAGATTTTAAAACCAAGAAATTTGGAGAGCCCCAAAAGATAATTTGGAAATATATATGAGTTTTTATTTGTATGAACAAAATATAAGCAACCCAGAATTTTTCAGTTTTTCTTCATCTGCTCTGAAACCCAGTGGTCCTGTAATACATTTATTGAACGATCTGTTGAGACTGGCATACATTAAGCTCTATTTGGGTTCTTGTTTACCAATCTACTCTAATTATTTTTAAAGAAAGTATAAAAACGATGCTATACAATTTGAGGAAATTCTGAAAGACCCCAAATGCTGGGCTTGGAAGGCATTAGGTCAGAGGAAAACAATAACACATCATATGCAAGGAATTCTGGCAAGGAATTAAATTATGAGATTGAACCAAACTTATATAACCTACCCCTAAATAAGTTAGTACATATAATAAACACACGTTGGGTTATGATGAATTTCCTCTGCAAAACATAGAAGGATGGAACTATATTTATAGAGAAACAATGAAAGTTTAATTAGACAAGGATTTCAGATGCAAGTCATGAGTGTTTTGATATCAGTCACATTTCTGTATATTGGATTCATGAAGTTAGATATATGATTCTTATTACAATGAAATTGGCAATAAACATAGTATCTGACAAGTCTCATGAAGTTCCAAAATATCCTGCTCTAAAACCCATCATAGCAATCGTAGTAATTGAAGCTACCATTTACTGACAACTTACTATATACTGTTTGTTCTTAGTTGATTTGTGGGTCAATAATTTGTATTAGGAAAAAAGTAGAGAGTGAGAAGGGAGGCTTGAGCTTGGAAAATATATCCAGCTTGAAAACATGATATATTATGTCTGATGGAATGCACAACAGTTTATTTCAAATATTTATAACTTTAGTGTCAAACCAGACCCGGTTTCAAATCCTGACTCTAACATTTATTAGCTATTAAACTAAGTTTACTTATTGAATTGAGCTCTGGTTTTCACAACTAATAATGGAAGCAATATCTCCCTTACTGGGATTTTATACAATTTAATATAAATGCTAAAATGAGTTAACACGATGTTAGGAAGGGCCGTCATTAGCGTTACACTTAAAGAAGGAGCAATGATTAAGCAGACAAAAGTTTCACATTAACCCAATCAGACCTAGACATGCTTCCCTGTAAATCATTATTTGAGTTATGATGATTGGATTAATATGCATGTCTGGATTCTGATTTTGAAGTATGCTTTCTACCCAGAATAGTAGGGAAAGTTTAACACAAATAAAAGACATACGCTGTATAAACATATGTCAGGATAGATTGGTATGTAGCTAACATTTTGATAAATGAGAAATAACTGGAAAAGCTGGAAGATTTAAATTACCTATTGTTTTTCTGAGTTAGAATGAGAATTACTGAAGTGGGAAGATTACTGTTAGTGTACAGATAGATGAATATACTGATATTTGGAGATATTACTTGGTTTTGCTCAAGTCATACAACCAATACATGATAAAAAATTCTTGGCTTGAACTCTAGTTTCTATTATTTCAGCATCCATGGAAGCTCTTCATTCATGCTGATGAAAATTAAAAGACCTATTTCTAAAAATATGCCTTGAAAGTTTACTGAAACAACTATTATTTGCATAGGATATACATGCACTAGATACTTAATGTTGGTCAAATTAATAAGTTAACCAAATTATAATCAATAGAATCTAACCACCAGGCTGTCCTGTTAGTTGGCCATTACTCTGCTATGTGGAGCGTGGTTCTGATCTCAGGGCTCTGGCCTTTGCTCTCTTTTATGAATCTTCACTCTGTCAACGATTGGCTCTAATTTTTGGCTCTGTCTCATCCTCTCATCCTAATACTTGCTACAACAATATTTTGGGGACACTGGGTGAAATTGAAAGGAATAAACTTGCTGGATTAGGGAGTGAGGTAGAGGACAGACCCTTGAAATCCGTGATATTCTATAACAAAAATGTTCTCATACAAGACTGTAACTTCAGGGGGAGCGTGTTAGAGTAATAAGTGGTGTGTGTGTGTGTGTGTGTGTGTGTGTGTGTGTGTGTGTGTGATGTCTGTAAACCCTTCTTTTAACATCTTCATACTCTGCCCCTTCTGCACCAGATCTCCCCATTTTCCCAAATATCACATTCTCAAAAAGTGATAGGCAAAAATTAGGTAATTAATCTTTCAGAAAACAGATAAACTGTGGCATGGCCATGGGGTAGAAGTTGTGGAGACAGGTTGATTTGAGAACAATGCATCTTTCTACCAGTTCTTACCACTTACCTACATTCGAACATGTGAGCGATTGGGTGGGGGGCAGGGGGCTGTTAATTGAAAGCATTCTTGTCAGTGGGATTTTGGTACTAAGGATATTTTATATCCTTGTACTTCCTAGCTGTTTTTAACTTGGATAAATCATTTAACACCTCTGACTTCATTCATAGTACCTATTAATAATATCTAGTTTGAACACTTATCCAAAATTTTGGCATCTTTTTTCCAAATATCTTCCCAGTTTCTGTTACTATAATCTGTTACCTGAATTATGCAATAAACATTTGTCATTCTGCCTATTCCCTAGCACCATGATGGAGAGCTGACAGAGTCATTTAAAAATATATTAGTGACATCATGTAATTCTTCTGCACATCTCAGAACGGAATCCAGAGCCTACAGGGTCCCGCCTGTTCCAGTGCAGGGTGTCCGTTCTGACCTCATCTCCATAGGCTTGCTTCATGGCCCCAGTCACATTACTTTCCTGATTTTTCCATTAACATGCCAACCACACTCCCATCTCAGAGTGCCTTTAAGCTTTTTCTTTCTTCTTCCTGGAACACTCCTCTCCAGATATCTGTAAGGGGCATGCCCCTACTTCATTCAGGTCTCTGCTCAAATGTCACCTGATCATAGAGAACTTCATGACTAACCTATTGAAAAGAGCCTCCATCACTTTTTATACCTTTACTGTGCTTTATTTTTCTTTATGTCGCTTACTTATTTTCTAGTGGTTTGTCAAATTTCTTTCTACACAAAACATTAAAATGTATGAGTGTGGATCATGTTTCTTGTTTTCTGCTACATTTTGCATACTGAATGAATAGAATTTTTGTGTGTATATGAGGATTAAACAGAATAATCATGTAAAAATACTACCATGGTGACTATTGCTCAATTTAAATTGTACCTGTTATTTTGTCTATTGGTTTGTTTAAAGCAGGGTTCAGCACTACATTCCATGGGCAATAGCTGGCACCTTCCCTGATTTTATAAATAATATTACTGAAATACAACCACACCTATGTTTTAATGTAATGTCTATGACTGCTTTCCTATTACAATGGCAAAATTGAATCATTCTGAAGGATTATATAGCCTGCAAAGAGTGAAATATTTACTATCTGGCCATCATATAAAAAAAAAACTTGCTTTTTTATCTAGCAGGAATGAAATACATAAATGGACTGGCTGAATGAAAAGAGTAAGAATGAATAAATCTTACATGTATATGGAAGATGATTGCCGCAATTTGTACCATCCCCCATTTGACAATTTGGTACTGGGTTCGAAATGAGCCAACTTCCCAATTTTAACAAAATGTGAAGTGCTATCTCTTGTCTATCAAAAAATGAGATGGTTAAACTAGTCGAATGCTGAGGCCCAGAAGCTGAAGATTTGCCAAAGGTCACCCAGCAGGTCAGGTGAAGAACTGAAGCAAGCTTGAAAGTCTCTTCATATTTGACCCATTTCTTTCTCAGTTACATATCTAGGTATCACTGACAAAAATTAAATCATTTCAGCACTTTTCTTAAAAGTTGATTAAAGCCTGCTTTGCTGTTATTGTCAAAATGTTGTTGGCAATTATCTCCTCAATTAGTAAAATGGATATTTTAAAGAGAAGCTTAATTTTTAAATGTTATCTTTGATGAAATAAAAATTGAGCTTTCATAGCTGAGTTCTTGTAAATGAGAATGATATTTTTGTGTTTTCCTGGGATAGCCTACCCACTGGAAATGCCCTCTCTCAGATTAGACTGCTGTTTGAGCAATTTTTGTTCCTCCTAGGCAAAATAATGTAGATGTTTGTTCTTGTCTAGCATGATGAAGAAAAATCAGTGTCACTATATAAGTGAAATATGTTTAATTTAAAAAGGAGCATTTGGAGAGGGATCAGGAAACTGGCTTCCACTTCTGCATCATCTGTAGTAATTTTGAACAGCTGGTTTTTTTAAAAAAATAAAATGACCATATTCCTTTTTACATTTTCAACCCCCAGCATCCAACATAGTACCTGATTCACGGTTGATATTCAATAAATACTTTTTACAAGAATACATGAATGAAAAAGTAGAAAAACAAAGGTTTATGGTTATTAAGAAAAACATTAAAAAAGAAAAATGGGTGCAATTTTACATACAGAAGTTTGTTTTACATCAGAGCCTTGAAAGAAAGAAAAGCTTATAATTTCCAGAAGTAAAATGAAGTTAACAAATCTAATCTAGGTCATTTTTTTCTTATTGTGGTGTTTTGTTATGTTTTTCTTGAGGTTTTAATGGCATTTAGGTGAAACTAAAGCCATACATCTTCACTTAATAGAAAAAGGGTCAGAAGATACCTTTGGGAACATTTCCTCCACTATTTAAGCCATGCTAAAGAAGAGATTACATACTACCTAAAACATCCAGTGTAAAATGTATTCAAGTTACCCCATATCTGAAGAGCCATTATTATATCCTCTGAAGTGGTGAATAGGCCAGAAATATTCTATATAGAGAGGTGTCCCTCCTCAAATCACTCCCTGCCTTCCCTGGCAGGTTATGGAGGGAGGGAATGATGCCTCTGAGCGACTGAGGATGGTGACAGCAATTAACACAGTGTAGAGGAAGATTATGCTTATCTAAATCCTTGTGGTTTCCAGTTAGAGGAACCCAACTCAAATTAAATGGAAAGAAATGGGTGTGGAATTATGGAATATAAAATTACAGATTTGTTCTTGTCATCATACCTGGATAAGCTCTCATGCTCAAATAATCTGTCTGGAAAACTCTGTTCCCTCTTTCATTCAGTCCTACTTTCTTGTGTGGTGATTCTGTGCTCATGCAGTTCTCTCTATACGGTAGTCTCAGCTTAATACCCTTTGTATTAATTCATTTTCACACTGCTATAAAGACACTCCATGGGACTGGGTAATTTATAAAAAAAGAGTTTTAATTGACTCACAGTTCTGTGTGGCTGAGAAGGCCTCAGGAAACAAAATCATGATGAAAGGCAAAGAAGCAAGCAACTTCTTCACAAGGCGCAGAACAGAGAGAGAGTGAAGAGGAAACTGCCACTTTTGAAATCATCAGATCTCATAAGAACTCCCTCACTATTGCAAGAAGAGCATGGGAAAACCTGCCCCCACGATTTATCACCTCCCACCAGGTCTCTCCCTGGGAATTACAATTCAAGATGAGATTTTGGGTGGGGACACAGAGCCAAACTATATCACCCTTATAACTCATGTTATCAAAAAAAAAAAAAAAAAAAAAAAAAGACAAGACAGTCTCTTGCCCAATCATTGTTCCAGATTTGAGTATGTGGCTTAGGTAGAAGTAAGAGGATGTATGACTTCTCTTTGGGAATAATAATGCAAATTCCTCTTGCGGAAACAAACCTTCTTAAGTAATGTAATGGTACTTCTGGATGTGTAGAATAATTTTTGACGAACGATTTAAGTAAAATACATAAATGTTAATGGTTTCCTTAATGAAGGCAACTTGCTCCAGGATTCTTCTGGTTTAAGTCATGTGCCAGTCTCAGACCACTTACTGTATCTAGGGTCATGAGGCCCTCTAACCTGCCAGGTCATAAGCAAGGCGGCAGGGCCTCATCTCTCATAGCCCCCAAACTTACCTGGAGTGAGATACAAAGAATTCTCAGAGGGAGGGAATGTTAGACAGATATAGAACAACAAAAGTACACTCCCACACTGATGAGGTAACCTAAGATTTATCAACTTTAATGGGAAAGTAGAGAAAAGAACTTACAAAGCAGATTTTTTTAAATAATAAATAAAAATTGAGAAGTCTGACTCCTCTAACTGTACAAAATCTCCATAATGCATGATATAACTCTTCATGATCTTGACATACATTTATATTGCCTTATTTGTCTTAATTTCTTCTTTGTGCAAAGGTAGAGTATGTCTTGTTAAAGCAAAGTGTATATAAACATTAGAGATATATTTTATTCCAAATATTTAATATTGTCATTAAATGGACTGAGGACACTCAGATAGTTAGGCAACCCAGTCTCTATTCTTAGTTCTGTAAGTTGTGTGTGTCTGTGTGGTTGTGTTTTGATTTTATTATCTCCTTATCTTCTTATTATAGAGGTCAATTACATAATTGCAAAGTCACTATTATGCAGTTAGAAAGCTCACATAGAAGCAAAGAATCCAGTATTTGTTCTATGACGATGGTATTCTGATACATGTTTTGGCCTTTTATATAATTAATTTGACCAAAATATAGTACACCCTTATTTTATGCCAACACTCAAGACAAACAGTCAAAGGTATAGGCCAGATCTCTTCTCTAATAGGATGTAAGTATTTTGGGAATCACTGAAGAAAAAACAATCAGGGCAATATACTAGGGAAATGATGATGGGATAGAAATCACTAACTCATGTTGTAGGTCAGATGGTGCATCTGAAGAGGTGATCTGAAATGTGAGTTATAAAAAGATCTCATATCTAGATCTCCAAAAAGAGGTTTCCAGGCAGTAGGAATTAAAGGTGCTAGAAAGAAGCAAATGATGTGTGAGTCTCTTACAAAGGACACTGTGGCCAAACCATGGTGAAAGTTGGGTTAAAGAAGATGACAAGAGAAGTTAGGTTGAGGGCCAGTGATGTTGTATCTTGTAAGTAATGCTAAGGGGTTTTCAGTCTGTGGAACAATTAGAGGGCTGAAACATAGAGAAATATATATATATATGCACATAGAACACAACACAACACACATACATATATACA
This sequence comes from Macaca fascicularis, assembly GCF_037993035.2. Lineage (NCBI taxonomy): Eukaryota > Metazoa > Chordata > Mammalia > Primates > Cercopithecidae > Macaca > Macaca fascicularis. The sequence continues at coordinate 56,958,367 of NC_088394.1, forward strand.
CACATGTGGGGAAATTTTATGTATATACACACACATATATTTTAATATATATTATAGCATCATACATTTTAATATCACAAGGACCTTAAGTTTCAAATATTATTATGGCTATTTTAGGGTTAGGGAAAAAATGAAGCTCAGAAATTCTTACAGTGACAATTCACTACCTAGAACAGAATTCAAGATAAGATCCATATGAATAACATGCCTTTCCTCTGGTCCACTGTCTCTCACTATAGCCACTAACTCAGTTCTTTCCTAGAAAGCTACAACCATGTGATCTGAAGAGGAAAGAAGACATTGGAGAAGAAAATGAGCATATCCATGGGAGATTAAAAATATATATATATCCCCCATCTTCATTTACACAAATTTTTAATTCCTTCCTCTTTTTTGGTTATAATGTTCTTTAAGTTTTCTCAAGCTTGGATATGAAGTTTTTTTATCTTTTTATTTTATTGTTTTTTGAAAACTAAGGTAATTTTAAACCTTTTTGTATTAAACCGAACAATCTGAGTGAAATTCAATAGGCATGAGAAAGATTATCCTATAACCAAGGATCAAGAATTAAAAGTGTGATTGAGGTTTTTGTTATATTTTTTAATTATTAGATAGTTGAGCAATAATTTTCAATGGTTGCCTCTTTAGTCTTTGTTCTTAAAGCAGTGTTATCTATAATTAAGGAGATTGGCCTGAACTACTATTTTTACACCTTTTGCTAGCATTGCTCAGGAGTAAGTGGAATAAATGTGCTATGATTTTTTCCCAATTGCTTCCTTTTCATTTGTTTTGAAGTTGCTTTCATTTTTTATTAGCACACTGCATCAGAGGTGGGTTAATTCTGTCTTTTTATCCTTGTCAGTCACACCGTATCCAAGACTGCTGATTTCCGATTTGTTTCACAGGGAAAGTGGAGGGAGCAGGTGAGCAAAGGATTGCAGTTCTGCTTTTACCAAACACACACACACACACACACACACACACACACACACACACAGATTGCACATGAAATGGAAGGGGTCTTATGGATCTGACAGGCTAGGTTATTGGTCCTGACATGTTTAGCATATTTGCAGATAACATGCATAATGCCATCCTATAAGGTGATCACATTTTCAGAAGACCAGGAAATGAGAGAAATAACTAAGCTGAATAATAGAAATAGTATTCAAATGCTTCATTCTAACTTGCAATGATGTGTCACATCCATCTGAATTCCATTTACAGTTTAACTATTTCTGGAAGGGCAAAGAAGTCCAGAAAAATAAAAGCACATGCAAGGGAGATATTGTTTATGAGGTGAACATTTGAAAAAGGAGAGATGGATACATGTCAGTGATTTGGTGTGACTACTAGGGAAATTGAAACGGTCTCAGGTGCCTTTCTTTCGATATGTGGCTCTAATTGGGATGGGGGGCACATCTAGCATACTGTGTTTAGCGCCAGGAGTCATTCTTCAGAGATAACTAGATGAGGTGGAAACATTGACAAAGAAAGGACATGGAATTGAGAAGGAACTCAATCACATTAACCTTCCATGAGTTTTATATTTTTTTAAAGAGGGAGCTGAACAATCAGATTGCCCTAGCTGAATTCCCAGATCAACTTTTTGGAGATTTTGGTTTAGTGATCAGATTGGCATACGTAACTATCCTCATGCTTCAGAAAACCTACATGCTTAATTTTTCTCATCTATGAAAGGGAAATGTCACATTTCCCAAAGGGTAGCTTTTGGATGAAACCAAACAATACATATAATACAATCAGCATATTACCTAATATATTTGAGACAGCCAGTGAAGATTACTCCCATTTCTTTTTCTTTTCATTATATTTGTTAATTATAGAAGGAAGTTAGGAACAGTGACTCTCAAATATAGCCATCGGAAAGATGGTTAGGTCCAGTATGAACACAATAACAAAAAATCAGCCCTTGTGATTGCCCTCAGAAGCTAAGGGCAGCCCCGGTAGTATCACCTTTTAATCTTCTGTGCCATACTCATATCATTTTTCATGTATCTTTTGTCATTAAAAATGATGGGGGGCATTTTGTAGACAAGGGAAACAGTAATGCAAGTTATTTTGAAATGACATTGTAGCAGTAGTGTAAGAAATTATTTGGCTGGCGATGGTGAGAGAAACATGGGTTATGAAGGTGATCATTAACATAATTTCATGTCTATACTATTGCAATATTCAAAGTAGAGGTAATAGAGATGAATATGACAGCTTCGAGATTCCATTGATGGTGTTTGTATTATTTCACTATAGCGTTCTAAAAGTGATCTTTAGTTCACCTCAAACAGGAAAAGAACACATAATTCATGTTTAAGTATTTCAGCAATTTAACTCTTAACAACTGTAACTTAGTCATATTCAAAGGTAGAAATTCTATATATAATGTATAAAATAATATATAGTATATGTATGTATTATATATATAATTTTTATATATAATTTATAATATATATAAAATTCATATATATATATAAAAGAATCTGTTTCTGACTTGCCAGGCTCCACTGGGGTTACTTACTCCCCTTTTTTCAGATATCCTGTGATCTTTTCACTGCATCTACCCCAGAAGCTATATGAATTTAAGCAATTGAATGGGAAGAAGGACCATAATCTTTTGAAGTCCCAGTTATGTGTATGGTTTAGACGTCTGGTATTGAGGAATCAGATGCTTTAGACGTTATTGTATTATGTTATTAATACTTCCTCAAGGATCCCCCAGTGAGTGGAGTGAAGATCGAAACCCAGATCTGTCTGATTCCAAAGTCCATGGTCTTCCTTTCACAGCATGCTTTAGTTTCTGCCTCATTAAATTCTGCAATTTTAGACTTTTGTCACACATGTGTGGTAACACACTTTTCCTGGGAGAAACAAATTCATAATGTAATTGAATAGCAAAGGAGCATGTGCTTCAGGGTGGTGCTACAGCCCTCCCCTACCTGGGGGCTGCACATGTGCATGTGTGTGCTTATGAAGGTGTGTGAGTGTATGTGTGTGGTTGTGTGTATGAGTCTCCAGTGTTCAGTGTGTGGTGAATCTAATGGAATTGGAAAGCTCTGTGAAATTCTTGAAATTATATCACCAAAGAATCCACCTCTCACAAGGGCAGCATCAGAGAAATACATACAGAGAATACCAATTAACACTCTAAAATAGCCTGATTAATACACAAACATATTTTACTAGCAACCAAAATAGGATTTTCATCTTAATCCCTTATTAGAACACAATCATTCAGCATAGTTTCAAGCCAAGCTAGAAATGAAAAAAAAAAAAAAATAGAAAATATTCATGGTTCATTGAAACACCTTCAGATGTTTAACCTTTCTAAAAGTTACTTCTAATGTTCACCACCCAGCAACTGCAGCTGAATGATAAGGAACTAAGGTAGAGACTCAGGAAAAGGAGATTATCAAATATAAACAGTTAATTTGACTGTTTTTCTTAAACTCAGTGGGTAACATGGATTTTAGTTTACAGACTTATACTTAATGTCAAAAAAAAAGAAAACCACACAACACTCTTTAGGGGAGGCAGGATGCAGTAGTTTCAAATTAGCCTTTTCTTGGAAATGTATTGTTAAATTTATAGATAGTTATTTAAAATTAAGGCAACTTAAGCTAGAAACATCCTGATTTCCTAAACTCTGACTCCACTTTTTGATGGGATTCAGAGGCCACTGTCTTCTTGGTCTCCGATATCATGGTACCAGTGACTGCCAGGCCCTCACCACACTGTGCTGGCTGCCTGATGGTTTCCTTGTTCTTTCCCATAGCTTTAAATATGGCGTTCTCCGTACCACATACATTGCAATTGATTTTGAGGCATTTTAATAAAGATACAGTCCTTCCGTGTCTCTATTTTAGGACCTGAGACTTCACTTTATCTAGTAGGGAAGACTTTAAGTTTCTTCAGGATTAAGTCTATCTTTTCAGTTCTCTTACTTGCAGAACCTAGGAGTACTGTCTGTGCTGTAGAATGGGCTTTGAAGTTCATCGGGAAATAGCTAATCCTGCTAGGGGTCTTTCTTGAAGACCCTACACTAGTTGGAGGTAGGTTCCTTCGCAATTGTAGATTCCTTTGTAGTAGAACTGAGACTGGTGTTTCCATAGGGGAAAGCGCTGTGCCCTCTGCTCATTGGGCTGCTTGGACCTTTCTCCTTTTCCTCATCCCTGGGGCTCCATAGCAAGCTAAGGCCCGGAATAAGGATGTATTTAGGATCTACATGTCCTTTTCAGTCCCATGGTGATGAGAATGGCTTTTATCAGGAGTTTTGTCTTTTTCCTTTCTTTTTTTTCTCTGGGCTTCTGCATTACATTGGAACATCTTGCGACTTCACTTTTCTTCTTTTTTAATATATATCATTTTTGTTTTGTTTTGTTTTTGAGATAAAGTTTCACTCTGTTTTCCAGACTTCACAATCACAGCTCATGGTAGACTCAACCTCCTGGGCTCAAGTGGCCTTTCCACCTTGGCCTGCTGAGTAGCTGGGACTAAAAGCATGTGCCATCACACCAGTCGAAGTTTCTTAAATTTATTTTATAGGAACAGGGTCTCTTGCTATATTGCTCAGGCTAGTCTTGAACATCTGGGCTCAAGCAATCCTCCTGCCTCAGATTCCCAAAGTACTGGAATTACAGACATGAGTCACCACACCCAGCCTCATCCTGTTCTTCATGTAAACTTCAGTCTGCAGGGTTGAAGGAAGGAGCCCCACTATCAAACCCTGAGCTTTTTCTGTAATGGGTTTGCCATTTGTGTCTGCTCTTGAAATTACTGCAAACATCCTGCTGTCTAGGGAGAGACTGGAAGCTCCTGCTGACATGCTGAAAGCACCCTCTGAGGACAAGGACATGCTTGCAACACTTGCTACAAACATGGTAAGACCCTCTAAAAATGTGTCAGAAGTGCCTGGAAAGGTCATGCTGGCTCTACTTCCTCCAGGATCAGGAAGGCTGTTCCTGCCCATGCTGTCTTTTTCTGGCCTGCCTTCATGTTGGATTCCTTCCTTTCCCAGCATTATCAGAAGAGGCAGTTCTAAACACCTCAGGGACCAGGTAAAGCCTCCTGATGCTGACCTGACATTGACCTCCCTCTCTATCAAGCTCCATGGCAGATGGGAAGGGAAAACAAGTGAAGTAGAGAAGATGAGACCAGAAAGATGTGACCAGAAATGACCGCCTCTCTTATACAGCAGAACAACTCAAGAGCTTATGATTAGAAGAATTTTTGAGATCATCAAGTCCAATCTTCCATATGATGCAAGAAAACCCTCTAGAGTACCTCCCAGAATGGCCGTTCTGGTTTTGCTAGAACCAATTCACCAGTAAACATTCTCATAGACTTATATTTTATACAGTTCTGTTAGTATCGCCACAGAATAAATTCCTGTGAGACTGCTGGTCATAGGGAATGTATAATTTACATTTTAATTACAAGTAGAAAATTGTGCATATGCAGGCAATCGTGTTGCACTGCCATTAATGTGTACAGAAATTTGTGCATGGCAGCCACGGGGAGGCAGATTATAGCTCAAAGAATAAACTTCCTAATAGTTGGAAATGCCCGTGACAGATCAGATTGCCTGGGCTAGGGTAGGAAGTATTCAAAAATAGATTGGAGGGTGAGGATGCATATAGGGTATGACAGGAGAAGCTGACATCAAGAAAACTCTGGAATTCAGCCTTGGAGAACAATTGGAAGAAGTACCAGGGGCCTCTCCAACATGGCAAGGCCTCAGAATGGGCCCCACACCCTTCCAAATGGGAGACACCTTCCCGATGAAACTAAGAGACCATCAAAAGGTTTTGTAGATGCAGATTTTACCTACTCTTCCAGCGTTTCCTGGATCTATCTTCTAGAGACTCTGCAAAGACTTCTGTATCGAAGACAGGCATGCCCATTATGGCTGCAGCTGGGATGCTCTGGGTGCTGCTAGAATACTCCAGTGGTAAAAAGAGGTAAATGTGGTTTTCCAGTGAACAAAAAGATCTTTTCCACACAGTCAAAAAGTGAAATGAGCAGCCAAGTGGCAAGTTTCTGAAGAGTTACTGCCTTTCAGTATCATTGGCAAATATTTTTACCAATTCCAATGAAAACAACCAGTTACCTCTAAGGTGTTACTAAGCTTGTTTTCTCTAGCCTGGATGTCATAGCCATGTTTGGTATATTTTTCACAGTTTGTAGCTAGTCCACCTAGCAACATGACATTAGGTGGTGCAAGGCTGGGGCTAGACACAATGGGAGAACATGCCCACAGTCACCTTTTCAACTTGGTTGTGCACATGAGTCATAGCCCCTTTGCTGATCTGGCTAAAGTCATTCTCAAACATTTGTGTACATTTGAATGTAGCATAATCTCCCTTGCACAGTTGTCACTGCAGTTTCTCCATGGAGGTATTAAACAGGGCCACTGCACAGCTGCATTGAGCTGTGCAATACAGTAACCGGGTTGTTGCTCAAGGCTACATTTAATGAAAGCAGCTCCTCATGGCTCCACCAACCCTTCCTTGCCATGCCTTCTCATGCTTCCTATATTCCCTGGCAGATGTTGGAGGGAGGGAAGGAGGCCACTGGGCAATTGAGGGTGGTGTCAGGCATTTCCAGCCTGAACCCAGATGTGTCCACCAGGGCACAGAGATGTGGGACACACCCAGGAGGGGCCTCTCTTCAAGTTGGATGCTCTGGGTCACCACCACCTCAAAGTGAGCCAGCAACTGCAATGCTCCAAAGAATACTGTTGCTCTGGAGCCTCCAACTGGGCCTAAAACCAGCTGGAGGGCCCCTTTCATTCTCTCCTGTTCATGGTGACTTGTTACCATTATACATCCGTTTGTTCCTGCTCCCCGCAACCATCCATCTGTCCAGGACAGTGCCTCTGGGAGACCCATCAGAGGCAGGAGTATGGGGTAGTCGGGCTTTATAAAGGAAAGCAACATGCTAGACAGTGGGGATCCTAACCAAACATAATTCGGGGTCATCTTTTACCCCAATTTTCTTTTTGAGGCAGAAATTAAAGGCAGTAATGAGTCCAGTCTTATTACTAATTCATTGAAAAATGATTTCTTCTCCCTGTTTTATCTAGTTCAATACGTTCTATTAAAATCATAAATGGTATTATAATTTTCTATATCCAACAATGATCATTTGCATAGTAGTGGATGAAAGAGAGACATATTTTTAGAGGATATTTCTGAAATTAGAAGAAAGCAAACAGAAACTTCTGTGGAACGTTTATCTAACGTATTTTAGAGAGGGGCAGACTTTAATTGTGGAAATGCAGGCGCCAAGCATATCACATGAATGGAAGCTCAGTATCCAAGTGACTTACAGGTTATCAGCTCTGTCAAGTACCTTAAAATTACCCCAGTCATAGTGGGTCTTATTTCTCATTTTACATTATTTGAAAGGTGCAGAAATATGTGCCAGGTGGGGAAAACATTCCCTTTGGTTATTTGTCTTGTTTGTTATTCTGCAAGAGATTTATTTTCTTTCTTCCATGTGATATATTTATATATATACATATAATTGCTAAAGGATTTTCAGACCATTAAGTTATTTAATGTTATTTATCCTTAAAGTTTGATGTTAACTAACTCATTTAAATATAGCCACTCTTTTCTAGCAAACCAACACTTTGTGCTAGAAAATAGAATGATGCTTTTCTTTCACTATCAATATGTTCCTGTTTACATTCTTTCTCAGTTACTTCTATAAGTTGAATGATTTTGAGCAAATGATTGTCAGTCTAAAAGGACACAGGTCAAGCAGGCACAGCAAAACAGCATATCTGACAGCCTTTTTGCACTTTCTTCAGTATGAGAGCATTACATAGTTATCAGAGCAAAGGATCTGCCATCAGACAACCTGTACTCAACCCTCATTTCTGTCTCTCTTAGTTGTGGGACGTTAGGCAGGTTTGTTGACCTCTCATAGCTGTATTATTCCTACTTACAGTGTTGACATAATGCCATCTTACCTCATAGGGATCGACTGAGAATTTAAGTCACTGCAGAGAAAGCTTTCAGTCCAAGGACTGATACATAATAGGCACTCAGTAAATGGTAGCTGTTCTTACAAATGAGTTGCAAGTATGTCTTTCAATAGCCATCAATCTAAGTAACAAAAAGCTCTAAATAAACAGCTCTTTTAATCTGTTTAGGAGGTTAGAAATTCTTATTATTAATACTCGCCCTGTATACATACACATAGATTAGGTACACAGAGGCATTGCTCACAAATCTCATTCTCGGGTGGGGCAGAGGTCCTGGGAAAAAAAGCAACTCTAATCTAAGGCACAAAACAAGTGTTGCACTGATCTACATGGGAGGTGATGTATTGCTTTACTCTTAGGATTTCTGGCCACGTATAGCTGAGAAGAGGAGAGAACACAGCATGCATTTTTAAAAAGGCCCATGGGAGGAGTACTGGAAGGAATGGAAACAGTCAGTGAACTGGACATTCAAGAATCAAAGCAGAGAGCAAATTTCCAACTGCGCTTTCAGTTACTTTCTCAGGAGGGAGTCAAGAATTAGAGACAAGAGAATGAGACTGAACTCTTGATGAGCTGTGCTGACCTTCGTAGCTTTGTCATGTTGTATTTTTCATATGCCATATCCTATGAAAAAATTTTTGAATACCTATGCTATGGTCTCAATGTTTGTGCCCCCACCCCAAATTCTTATGTTGAAACCTAATCACCAACATCATGGAATTAAAAAGGTGGCCCCTTTGGGATGTAATTAGGCCATGACAACTCTGTTTTCATGAATGAGATTAATGCTCTTAGAAAAGAAACCTTAGAGAACTAGTTAGCTTCTTCCACCACATAAGAATGCAGTAAGATAGGCCGGGCGCGGTGGCTCAAGCCTGTAATCCCAGCACTTTGGGAGGCCGAGACGGGCGGATCACGAGGTCAGGAGATCGAGACCATCGTGGCTAACACGGTGAAACCCCATCTCTACAAAAAAAAAAAAAAATACACAAAACTAGCCGGGCAAGGTGGCGGGCGCCTGCAGTCCCAGCAGGAGACTGGCGTAAACCCAGGAGGCGGAGCTTGCAGTGAGCTGAGATCTGGCCACTACACTCCAGCCTGGGTGACAGAGCGAGACTCCGTCTCAAAAAAAAAAAAAAAAAAGAATGCAGTAAGAAAGCATCATCTATAAAGCAGAAAACAGGTCCTCACCAGACACAGAATGTGTTGGCACATTCTTAGGGACTTTTCAGCTTTCAGAGCTGTGGTACATTAATTTCTATTATTTACAAGCTTTACTCAGGCAATGGCATTGTTTTATACCAGCCCAAATGGACTAAGGCCACCTACTATGTGTTAGATTCAGTGTTACAAAGTGGGAATAAGGATAAAAAATGTATAATTGTTTCTGCCCTGAAGGTATGAGTGGGGGCTATGTAAGGATAAATAAGTAAAAAACTAGTTTATTATATTGTAGAAGATAAATTATCTGAGGGTACTAGGCACCACTATACATAGCAGCACAGTAAAGAGACAACATTGAAGTCCTCCAGGGTAGGAGAAAAATTTATTACAATTTAAAGAGAGAACAGGAGTAACTCAGACAGAGATGGGACATGGTGGTCATTTCAGACCAAAGGAACAGCTTGAGCAAAGGCCAAAGGCAAGACTGATCACTCAAAAAATAGCAGTTCATGTTACAGTAGAATATAATTATTATTATTTATTACTTGTAAGTAATAAAACTTACAAGTAAGACTGGAGATAAGCAGAATAGAGATTGTGTGGGACCTTGAAGCCCTTGTTAAGAGCCTTACCTTTCTCCTAAGTATCTTGACCCACGGAAATCAGGTAAATAACTCAATGTGAGTATGCTTTAGAAAATTCTGGCTTCAGTGAGGACAATGAACTGGAGTGATATAAAGGTTAAAGAAGAAAGAGGAATTTTTTAGTGTCTTCATAAGGTCTTGAAACCTGGTTAAATACTGGCAACAAATGGGGAAAGAATGGTATTCATGGATTCTTGAAAGATGAGAGTAATTATCTCAGCAAATGTGAAAGGTGACTGTCTTTTACTGTGACCATAACCCTAGATCCGGAGTTTTGAAAGGAAATTCAGTCCTTCTCTCATTGACTTGTTTATTTGGTCTTCCATTGAACCAACATGTAATGAACATTTTGTGTTGTAGCCTGTGCTAAGGATGGTAGATATGAAGATAACGCCAAATACCATAACTTGAAGGATCTCACTGTATTTCAAGTATGGAAAACACGCATATCATATGACAATGCAGTGTAGTCAGAGCTATAGTAGAGGTGTGCTCAAATATGTCATTCTGCATTATGTTTTCCTCTTTCACAATGCCAGTGAAACTAGAGGGTCCCATTTTATTAATGAAAATAATCTAATCATATGCTTTCAAACCCGAAACAGATCACCTATTTCTGATTTTTTAAACTTAGTTTTGAAGGTTGAGTGGGAAGCTGAAGACCCAGGTTGGATGGAGCCAGAGGAACCTTTCCTCTATTTCAAGTCATGGTATAGTGAGACCTAGAGTCAAGTCTTAGCTATGCCACCTGCTGCTGAACCAACTTAGAACATATTTTTACCTTTCCTAAAACCTCATTATATTTATTTGCAAGAATAAGAGTTACAGTCCATGGTCTTAACTATTTGAGAGAAACACACTGTTATGCGAATTTAGACTAGGTAAACAATAAATGCATCACAATTTCTCTGCACATAGAATAAACCATTGGCAGAGTCCCAGGGCAAAGGTCGATCGGGGGCTGGAAATCAGGGTTGAGATGAAAACTGGGAAGCGCTTTAAACTGGAAATGATAGGACTGAGCAGAGAACTAGAACAGCACTGTATATAAGGTAGAATTCAAAGGAAAAAAATGAAAAGATTGAAAATTAGACAAACCAAGTGTAAAAGCTCACAGTAAATGTGACCAATTCTCCAACAAACACAGACCAAAAATCAAACACACATAAAACAACAAAAAGAAAGAAGCATGGTGAAAACTAAGAGAAGAGCCTACTGACAGAGCATAGGAAGATTTTCGTCCCGAGTGTTTCCATCTCTTCTCTTTTCTTCTTTTCTTTCCTTTTCTTTCATTTCCTTTTCCCTTCTTTTCTTTTCTCTTCTCTTTTTCCTTTGCTATTCAGTTTTTTACTCTCGCATGTTTTAAAAGTCCCCAGAATTTCTGACACCTTTATAACATATCTCTCTAAAACTGCTTCTTGTTTATGTGTACATGTGTCTTGTCACCTCAATAATTTGTGGTTAATTTTGCATGAGACATGAGTCAAGTTAAATGGGTTTTAGCCCTAAGGAAGCAGTAACAAATTACTCTTTAAAAAATTCATTGATATGTTAACAGTATTATAATTTCTGTGCACCAATGGTACAAAACTACCATTAATTTTCAATGCCTTATTGGATAGAATCTTAATTCATCCCCATAGGTGTTTTAATGGGAAAACATTGCTCCCTCTCTCTGACCTGCTCAAAAAGGGCAGTGGATATAATTATAGTTAAGATGCATGATATTGGGAAGAACTTTTGGGAACAGAACAAAACATGTGTTGAGTCCTATTTTTGACATTCAATCTTTGCATGAACTTGTGATTTTGCATACTGTGCCTAATATTTCTAAACTTCCAATCCTTTCCTTCTAAGGCAAATGTGGATTAATAGCTCTTAAGATCGTAATGAAGATTGAATATACTAATGTTTACAAAATATGAATCATTGTCCCAGACATACAACAATTATTCACAAAATGGTAGCTATCATTATTTAATTATCTAGGTTGTTGTTGTTGTTTTTAATTTTTTTTCCTGGAAGGCTTACCTGATAAAATGTTTATAGGCTAGAACAATATTTCAAGAAAAATCTAAAGAAAAATATTTCCTTTCCCATAAATCATTTTAAGTGAAAATGTTTTTGAAGTTTTACAGATTGACTTCTGATACTATCTGTAGGATAATGTCGGAATAGAGAAGGAAATAACGACTTTAGATTTGTGCAGCTCCCTGGTGACATAAAATCAATCACTTACATCCTTGCATATAGTCTTTCTCCTGCTCATTGCACATACTGGTGGAGCAAGACAGCTATTAAAATCTATTAACCTGATATTCTTCTTTAAGTTGAGAGTGTGTTCAGATGATAGGATAAAATATTTAAGAAAAAAAGTTTACTAGAAAGTTCAGATGGTCAGTTTTGTCAGGTTCACCCTTGCTCATTGGAAAACATTTCTTTTGTTGACACGTTAAGCAGTGCCTCCAGGAGGGAAATAAATTAATTGCAACTTCCTCAGTGAGTGGCATGTTCTGAGTCTGGAGCTCCTCAACGTGGTTCCTTAGGGTAATGATCACAAGGTCAAGAGATCGAGACCATCCTGGCCAACATGATGAAACCCCATCTCTACTGAAAATACAAAAATTAGCCGGACTTGGTGGTGTGAGACTGTAGTCCCAGCTGTTTGGGAGGCTGAGGCAGGAGAATCGCTGGAACCCGAGAGGCGGAGGTTGTAGTGAGCCGAGATCGCACCACTGCACTCCAGTCAGGCGACAGAGTGAGACTCCATCTCAAAAACAAAAACAAAAACAAAAAATTTACTCAGCGCCAGGGCCCTTTTGGGATTCTCAGGTTGAATTTGAAGACATGGGTATTAAAAAAGGACTTATTGTTGTATGTTGTGCTGTAATACCACTTGGTTAAATTTGTAGATTTTTTCCCTATCCGTTATCAACCACCATATTCTTCTCAGCCTTGGCATAAATATAATTTTATGATAGACCATAATAAAACAGATTTGTTTGGTATGATGACTGTACTTCAAACTTAATTGAGAATTGCTCTATGATGGCAGGTAATAAAATCGTTGTGATAAATAATAAAGAGCAGAGTGGGAGAGGAACTGAGGTAGATAATCAAGGGAATAAAACTATGTTTTCACTTGGAGATTGATGGAGCTTGAGGTGCTAAAACATGCAGGGAGAGAAGTGTTTCCTGGTGATAGAGGCAAAGGAAAATAAAGCCTTATGGTGACTATGGTAAAATAGCAGATAAGATAAAAAAGAAATAGAGCTCCATGAGTGCAACGAGGAAATACGGAAGGTTAGCCTATGGAAATTTGTCCATGTTTCAAGTAAGTATTTGGATAAAAATAGTGATTTCACTACTCATCAGTGAAAGAGAAAGAAAACAAATATTAATATATACAATGTAAATGACTTTCACAGATATTATGATAAGCAGGAAATCAGACACATAATGATACATATCCTTCAATTCCTTTTGTGTGATTTTTAAGAATGGACAAGACTAATTGGTGATGATGCAAGTTCAAATACTAGTTTTCCTCAGAGGGTAGGGGAGTACCTAGTAATAGAAGGTTTAAAAACTTTTAGCTTTTCGGTGAACAAGCTATTGTGTGTGTGCATTTATGTATATAGATACATATGTAAATACATTATGTATGCTTAAGAGTTACCCACTTTATGTGTGTTATATCACATTTTTTAAAAAAGGATAAAATTGTAGATTTATTAAATCAACTTCTAAATTTTGGTATACATTTTCTACTGTGAGTGTTCTCAGGACTGATGTAGTATTTCAGTTTGCATCTTACAACAAGCTTTATGACTATGTAGAATCTTGACGTATATTGTTGCGTGAGAGGTGGAGGAAGAGAAATGTGTTGTTAAAGGTGAGGAACATAAAGTGGGCATCTATTTATTACCAAATGATTGGTATTTACATTCTCAATCACCATAACTATCCTGTAAGGTAAATTATATCTCATTTGTTTTACAGGTGAAGAAGTAAAGGCTTTGAGAGGTTAAGTAGGCTACCCAGAACCTGTAAGTTACTCAGATATTAAAAATCAAAGCCAGAAAAATAATACAAATCTAAATCTAAAACCCACAGTTTCTTGTAATGTTCCTTTCTATATAAATGATATTAGTCAAATAATTTAATAATATTATAAGTTTATGCTTGGAGATAGATAATTAAATTTGTGTTCATCAAAGATGGAAAAATTATAAGATTTTAAAAGTTGGCATGTTTACTTAATCTGTGTTTATTTCATTTCCAAAGTGGATTTGAAGCAAATTGGAGTTTTAAGAGCTAGCCTTTTAAAGGGGTTTCAGATGGTTAGCCTTCTTATGGCATAAAGTTGCTAAGAAGACTAATTTTTTGTTAATATTATTGATGTCTTTCATTAAATATATTTAACTTCTAACTAAAACTCTTAAATAAGCTTTTAGCCTGGTGGGCATATAAGCTGGAAGGCACAAAAGCCTGCATTGATTTTTAGAGAAAATGATTGAAATTCCAATATCTACTTATTCTATTTCAGTTCAGAGGAAAAAGTGGGTGGGGTGGGGGGCAGGGGAGCTAGGATTTTGTTCTCAAATGTTTGTTGATTGTAGAATAACCATACTAGGGTTTGATGGGCAAATCATCATGGAGTAAAAATGGTTCCTCTAATAGAAACTTCTTCCTTTTTGAACCTCTAACGTTTTAAATTTACTTTGAAACTTCTACCTTGTGGGCCTCTTTCTGCCTTCCAAAGTCACAAAAAATAAGGCATCTAAGTACTCCTCAAGACAGCCTTTTATTTTTCCTTGAAGCCACTGAAAACCAAGGGTCTGCAACAGAGAATACTGCGTGTTCATTCACCGGTGGTTTTTGAGACAATATCTAGGGAATCCTTCTGTAGTGGCTCCCCAGAGGAGATTCAAGAAACTTGTATAATTTAGGTTTAAAAACCTTTGAGGTATATTCCATTCTAGACATTCTATGGGATATAGTCAAAAAGCACAAATATATATTTAATACTCCAATCCTTTGGGAAAGAGTGTTCTTGGGTAAAAATTGTGCACCTTGGATAAAAATATGTACCATAACAGAGATTCTGTCATGCATTTATTTTATAGCAGTACTAGTACATACTGATACATTTCTTAAAGATAAGTGTCAATCTCCCCTCACTTATACAATAAAACCCTAAAATTAAAGTTGAACTAGTTAGTTTCCTTCTTCTACGATTGTCCATGGTTTAACAATGCCATAATTCATCTTGTGACATCATATATACCTTATATTATTGTGCAGAATATCCTTGCAATAGTGTGCACTCTTTTTATCTTTTTTCCACCTTTATTTTGTTGTATAGTATTTTTGCAAAATTGTATTTATTTGATTAGGTACATGGTAAACGCATGGGAGGGAGGGGCCAAGTGATATACTTGGTGCCAATGTATTGTGATAAATATTACAAAAGCTTTCATTAAGTGAAGATAAGAGATATTCCAAAAACTTTCATTAAGTGAAGCTAAGAGATATTCCAGAGATAAATGCATTGATTAAAAGTGAAGATGGCAGTGATATGCTGACTTTTTCCCATAATGCTACTAGGGTTACTATAGATATGGTGGTGGGAGTTTCTAGTAGTTGGAAGCCTTATTAAAATGTGGCAAAACCTAAGGCTATTTCCTCTTTGTTATATTCATCTTGTTCACAATGTACACTTTGTAGGGAGGTCTGGAATATCAATATTGAAATTTCCACAATGGTTCAGACCGTAGGGCATTAAAAACCCTAAGACTGTGCAACTCACATTATCTTAATAATAAGGGTTTTGTATAAAGGAATAGGAGATGCTAGTATCGAAAAACAAAATAAAAATTCATTTAGGTTTCTAATATACGGTGACATAAGAACCTTATCTAAAGCAAGATATGGCAAATGTATGCATTATATATTTAAAAGTATGTAGCATTATTAATGGCAATAATAATATTACATGGATACCTTTTAATATTTAGTTTTAGATAATGCTGGGTGTTGTCAAAATCACCATTATATTTCAAAAATTTACTTTTGTTTGACAAATAAATAAAATAAGTCATAAGCATATGTACATCCAATGAATTTCAAACACTTAAACTCCCCCCTATAAGCAGGGTGATTTGCTTTCATAGTAAAAAGAAAAAAAATCAGGAAAAAATGGCGTAGCATCACTGAGCCCACATAGCTACAGCTGCTCACTGAAAAGACAAATTATTTTCTGCTGAATATTCTCACGCTTTGTATGCATGTGTTGGTATCTCTAGCATAAGATATCAACAAACCACTGACCTTATTTATTCTCTGTCAAAATTCAGAATCTGTGTTCTGTCATATGAGGTATAAACATTGTTAACATACACAGTGTGATTTTTTAGAAAACAATATTTCATTGAAGTCAACGAAAGAAACTTCTTTCTCCTTTAAAAAAATGATTCTAGAGAGGAAGAATTCAAAAAGGGGCTCTGGGTAGCTGGGCTGTGCATTGGGACTGGGCGTTGCTTGCTGTCCATGGTGCTGATCCATTCTCCCTGCCTCCTGTGGCGGCTCACTCTCCAGAAGAACCACAGAACGGTTACCTGCAGAGTTCTTATCTGGAACGACTTGACAAGGTTTCTTTTCCCTACAAACGTTGAAATTGAGGAAAGTACTCCTTCAATTGACGTCAGGATTCCAAATAATCACTGGGTAAACTTCAATGGGACTCAGAGCCATTAGTTAATATCTACTCCATGGCTGCATACAACTTGTGGATAAGATTGTGTTCTAGTAAGGAAATGAATGGCATATCCAATGTCTGAAGAACTGTCTTTCTGTTAAACGCCTTTGAGTTATTAAATGTAACCTTTTCATGGAAAATGTAAGGTTGAATAACACACTGAAAACATTTTAGTGAAGGAGAAGGTGTAGTATGTCTAATTTTCATTTAATTCCATTAGATATCTTTTGAAAGTATTTAATGTAAAGTGTTAGTACTTACAGTATGCAGATTCATCAGGGATGGGCAATTGCATTTGTGATCACAGCAAATCAGGTATTTTTATTAGAGCAAGTGGTCTCCCAAAGCTTTCTCTCAAGGTGCACTTTAATCTGTGCTGCCTATTGCATTAATACATTCCCATACTAAGATCTGGCCTATAGATTTTAAGGTCTTGACACAAGAAACAGAAGAGAAACAATATCCTTTGTTAGCTCAAGATGCTTCTTGAAGAATAGCACATACAATCTGGAGACTTTAAGATGACCAGTTTTATTCTAATCCTGAAGGAGCCTATGAAGAAGAAATTAGAGCAAAACAGGACACTTGGAATCGTGCAGTATTTTTGTTAAATGTGAAAAATCTGCACAGAAGGTCATCAAAAGAAAGGAAAAACATCTGGAGACAATGCTTCTTTATAGAAAGGTGAGAAATAAATAATAAAAATGAAAATGATTCTGGAGACATGTAGCTAAAAGAATCAAACTGTGTTTTCTTAATGACTTAATTACAACACCACCTACAACAGAGGTCAGAAATATTGTCCTGTTGTCAAATAGTAAATATTTCAATATTTGGGACCAAACAGATTTTGTTGCAATTGTTTATCAATAATGTTATAGCAAGAAAGCAGCCATAGATTATATGCAAAGAAATGGTAATGGCTGTCTACCAACAAAGCCTTATTTGCAGAAACCAAAATGTGAATTTTATATAATTTTAACATATTACAAAATAAGATTCCTCTGATTTTTTCATGTCTGAATGTATAAAAACCACTCATGAGCTAAGACAGACAATTGACCAGCTTTTTCCCATGGTCTGTAGTTTGTTTATCCCTGATCTACAGCAATAGTTTAGAAATAAGTACAAGGTATAAAATAAAATTGTAGATAAAAAGCAACTTTGAACCTAAATGTATACTGTCTTTAATTAGATAACATTGTCTTGAGGATTTCACATATGTTCTCTGAAATATTTGACACTTTTAAAATATTGACCTTTCTAGGTTTGACAAAGAGTTCTTTGAGATGTTTTTGAGGTGTTTCATATTAAATCCAGCTTTATGTACAACCCAATTAACTGAACACTTGATAGATGCTAGGCATTGTGCTTAGAGTGTAATTAAAGAAGTAAGGGTTTCCTTTGTGCTTTAAAAGATCTTTTACAAGTGTAATTTGATATACGTAGTATCCCTACTTACAATTATTCAGTTGATTCCAGTTGTCACAAGCATGAAGTTCTTAATATGATGTAGATTGCTTTCCCAGACCTGGCCCCAGTCCTTCTTTTCAGAAGAAAAACTAAGGCATCTGCTCACATGTTAAGCTATAGGAGCCTTCTTTCAGCTCATTAAACAATATTCTTTAAGGAAAAAAAAAAAGAATCCATTGATACTCTTCTAACTGGATTATACTTGCATCTCTATTCATCTCGTTATAACAATTATTCCTTAAATTGGCATTTAATTATTCAAGGGGCCTTCTATAACCTCTAGGTAAGAATAAATCCCTTTTTGAGCTGGGTGCAGTGGCACAATCCTGTAGTCCCAGTTACTTGAGAGGCTTAGGTAGGAAGATCACTTGAGCCCAGATTTTGAGGCTTCAATGAGCTATAATTTGGACACTGCACTCCAGCTTGGGAGACAGAGCAAGACTTCATCTCTAAAGAGCAAAACAAAAAGATTAAATTATTTTTATATGTTTCTATAGCACCATGTATCTTCTATTACAATGCACATTTGTAATTAGTTATTTAATATATGTCTTGTCAATATCCCTCTTTGTCCAAAGGTGCAAGAAGTCAAAGACTTTGTCCATCACATTCAATGTTTAGTTCTTACACATTTTAGTACATGGCCTGGCAAACAATAAGGCATGAAAGTGGTGGTCAAATATATGTGTTGAATTGGATTCAATTGACAACCTCTCAGTTAAAAAGTACAGAACAGTAAGTAAACAAAACATAATCCTAAAAGTAAGATACTAGTTGTGCAGCCTTGAAACAATCTGTTGCAGCCTTCGACCCAGTTTCTAAATTATCCTAATGGAGTATTGTTCCTGAAATTGATAATGCTTTGTCAAGAATGGATATTGCTTACTGACTTTATTGGCTTTAATAATGCTGTCATAAGAGGGATCACTCACGTCTGTAATCCCAGCTCTTTGGAAGGCCGAGGCGGAAGAATCACCTGAGATGAGGAGTCAAGACCACCCTGGCCAACATGGTGAAACCCATCTCTACAAAAATACAACAACAACAAAAAAAATTAGCTGGGCATGATGGCGGGTGACTGTAATCCCAACTACTCGGTAGGCTAAGACGGGAGAATCACTTGAACCCAGGAAGTGGAGGTTGCAGTGAGCAGAGATTGCACCACTGCACTCCAGTCTGAGTGACAGAATGAGACTCCATCTCTAAATAAATAAATAAATAAATAAATAAATAAATAAATAAAATACTGAATTTTGTAGAATACAGAAGCGTACCATCATCTCCCCCTGCCCAGATTTCTAGATGCCATTACCAAGTTTTGTCCAGTAAGTTTTTGTGATTCATCATTGCAAACAATTTTCCAGAAATTTATGAAATTGTTTTTAATGTCAATATTTAAAAGCTGGTGAAAAAATTAGTTATCCCCTCTCTTTAAAAGGTAATGGCCCTTTCAAAATATAGAGAAATGTTTATTATACTCATAGCTTTCTGTTTCATTTTAATATTTAACTTGAAACAGTTTAGACTGATGGCCCACTAGCTTGAAGAAACCCAGAACTGTGCAAAAAGAGCATATTTCCATGAATTGCAAAACCTAGGGAAAAGGACTAAAATGGCATATTTGTTTTGTTTGAGATATGGCTTTAAAAGCCTAAAATCACTTTTTTTGAAACTTGGTTAGAGAAAAGCATTTTGAATATATTTATAGTGCTTCTGAATAGTTTTCTATGGATTTCATGTTTTCTTTATACTTGTAGGTTAGGAAAATGGATAGTATAGGTGACACACTTTACTTTAATTCAATAATATTAAAAAATAAACCAGTCATGTTGATGTTATGCGGACATATTCTTTCTTTCATTTCAAGTCATTTATTTGACGATTTCATTTATTGTTTTACTTTTTAAAAAATAACTCCTTATATTAAAAAAATCTAAACTAATAACATTAATACATATGAATTGTTTATTAAATAACTTTAATACATTCGTGTACATATGGACAAAGATGGCAGGTATACACAAGTCCAGTTTGACTAGGCAATTAAATTGCATTTAAAAAATTATACCAATGAAGTAATTATCATTTAATATAGGATTATTTTTAATTAAACAAACTTGTATCTGCATCCTCACATTAAGAAACTCAGCATTCATTAAAGAGTATGAGAAAATTGAAACCATTTTATTTACTTATAAAGCCTCAAAAGTAGAAAGACTAATAAAATTCAACCTCTGAATATTACTAAGTATTCCTGATAATTAAATATAAATAAGTATCTGGTAACTAACATTAATCAATAGAATGCTATTTGTTTCCTCTGATAGAGGATTAAATAGATGACCTTTTCTTAACCCATTTAAGAATATTTTAAACTCATAGTTCTCATTAATGTTTTATAATATTAGTCTCTTAGACTATTAAAATTTTTAAGAATAACTTTACAGGTTTGGTGATTTTCAAAAATATAACAGTTATTAATTTGTTTACATATGGGTGTGAATCACAATGAACTGAAATACACTGGAGAATAGATATTCAAGAGGGAGGCATTTAGTTAAGAAGTTATTCTCATTAAATGTCCATACGTCACATTTTAATATGCTTTAGTAGTTATCTGCTTATGGTTGTAAACACATTACATAAAAGAAACTATATTATGATATATTTTAGAATTTGGTGAACCCCAAATATCACTATAATTGACTTTTGATGTTCTTTTGAAAGCATATATAAACATTTCCCTCATAAGAATATTAAAGCACTCATGATTTGGTAATTTTTCCAGGGATAACCAGTTGATGTTGTGATCAGTGTTAGCCAGTCTAGTTTGGCTTTGTTTGAAGGTTTCATACCCTCTTCGTAGTGTCGGACCCTGTTCTCTGGACAACATTCAGGCATGTGACAGAGTCATGAGTAATCATAACATGTTAGACTCCCATCAACAGCAATCGGCCCAAGTGGAGAGCAG
Organism: Macaca fascicularis; assembly: GCF_037993035.2. Lineage (NCBI taxonomy): Eukaryota > Metazoa > Chordata > Mammalia > Primates > Cercopithecidae > Macaca > Macaca fascicularis. The sequence goes on from NC_088394.1 coordinate 56,979,387, forward strand.
CACATCTACTTAAGCATGAATAATACCGAGTGTTCTTTCCTGAGATCGGTATACGGATACTAGGAGACAATTTTCCAGATTTCTGAGATTTCTAAATTGCAGCTCCTATGTCCTGTTCTTCACCATCTGGAGAGATTTACCACAAGAGCAGAGAACAAATCACAACTCAGAGAAACAGAGAGAAGCATAGAGAGGAAACATGAAATTAAAGAAATACGTTTTGCCTGCAGGTTCTGAGTCTTCCGATGTCTGTCTCTTTCCTTTCTATCCACTTTTTTTCAATTTACTTAAGCTGTCCCATGGTGTTAATGGTTATCTGGGCCAGATAATTCCTCAAGGTTCAAATGAAGTTTCAGATGGGCATTGTTCTAATTCTTAAGCCTCCACTTTTTATATATTATAATGATGTTAACCACACAAATATTTTATTTTTAAAAAGTGTAAGTTTTATAAACCATCGACACAAATCAGTTTACTTCAAATCGGCATTGTTCATTTCCAGATATTGCCCTCCATGTGCGCCCCACATCTCTAAGAAAAAAGAGAAAGCTGAATATACAGCATATTCTTTTAAAACTTTAATGGATGTCCAAACATGGCAAATTGTCTGATACTGGTCAATAAGTGGACAAAAGCTGAAGATATTTTTGAGATTATTATGTAGCCAAGGAGTGGATAAATAAGTTATAAAGGAGATTGCAAAGAAAGGCTTGAAAAAAATGAATGGAAATAAAAGTGATCAGGCTAGCTGTGATCTGATATGAAATTATTTTGTTATGATCAGGGGCATAGGAATCATTTATATTAACAGAGAGGTATCTGGCAACACTTTTTAAGGCAATCTCACTTCAAAACACTCATATTTATTTAATTTATTTACTGAGACAGGGTCTCACTCTGTCACCCAGGCTGGAGTCCAGTGGCACCATCATGGCTCACTGCAGCCTTGACCTTCCCAGGCACCAGTGATCCTCCCACCTCAGCCCCTTGAGTAACTGGAACTACAGGCAAGCACCACCGTGACTGGCTAATTTTTTTTTCTCTTTTTTTTTTATAGAGACAGGGTTTCACCATGTTGCCCAAGCTGGTCTCGAACTTCTGGGCTCAAGTGATCAATCTAACTCAGCCTCCCAAAGTGCTGAGATTACAGGCCCAAAGCACTCATATTTATAGCATATTTTCCAACTGCATGTAAGTAGAAAAATAGGTATGCAAGTGCACTTTTTCTTAAAAAAAAAGTTGCTAGCTCATTAGTTTGATTAATTATAAAATGACTTTCCTATCTGTCCTACATTTCTGGCCAACTTTGTCCTCACTAAATTTATAACTTCCAAGTAGTCTCATAACAGAATATGCTAGTGAAAAGTAAAGTGAAATGTTGTAACTCTTTAATGTGTATTAATTTAAACAAAGCTTAATGCCAGTTTTTATATTTCTCATTGAGAACTCTCATGGCTCAGATCATGCATTAATCTTTCCCCTCCCAACTTCTCCCAGACAGATGAGTCAACAAGATTAGTGCTGAGCTTTTATTTGAACAAACCTAAGCATCAATACCATTCTGCTATCAGAATAGAGATAAAATACACTGATGATTAGCAAGTATTTTAAAAAGTGTGTGATGTGTGTGCATTGTGTGTGTCTGTAACATGTCTGTGTGCCTGAAGATATGTGGAATGTGCATAATTATCTATAGAGTGATTTCTTGCTCTGAGAATACTAAGTCTAAGGTATCCATACCTATGAATGGCATTAGAGCCAATTCAGGAAGATCAAAGGTAGGTAGGGAATCACTCCAAAAGCCAGTTGGCTGGTGTTGAGTAAAGAATATGAGGTAGATTGTAGGACTTAGAATATCAGGTAGATGTTCTATTTTACCATGTAAAACAAAAACTTGAGTCAAAGGGTAGAGTCAAAGACTTTTTTTAAATTTTGCAGATAAAATAAAACAAGATTCCAAGTGGTCTGTAGCCAGCGATTACATAAATAAAGAAGCTCAACAGCTTGTAGGTCAGTATCAAGATAGTCAAGTGCAATTTAGTTGGAGTTCATGGCAGGATTAAAAGCCTGAAGATATAAATGATATAAAGGGATGAGAGAGTATGGTAAAGTTTTGTAACTCTATGTGTTAGGGAAGGAGAAGTATGGCAGATGAAAGCAGTCTGTGATTGAATCTGTGAGTGGACCCTACCTCTGGTATTTAACTGTGGCAGTAGGGAAAGATAGTGAGCTAGTTGCCTTCATCAGCTTGATATTTTTGTTCTTCGCATTTTATTATGTATTCTGAACACTGTCTCAGGAATGAAAAGTGAGACCATGGAGTGCAAAATTGTTTCCCTGCCCAAACATTCTATCAGTTTTGGTCATACTTAGATGTTGAAAATAAAAAAGTCCAATCCATTTGTTTCTCTCATCTATCTCTTGAGTTCTAACTATTCAATTTCTAAGCTGTCTTGGATGAGAATTAATTTTTACTCTGCCTTCCTATAGACTGGGGAAAGAATGTCTTCATGCATACAATTTCTGTGATTTTTTTTTCAAAGTCTCAACATCATTGCTTCTCAGCACTCTTTCGGTACTTGATTCTTTGAAGGAGGGAAAGTAATATTATAAAAGAGGCAATGAATTTCAAGCAGGTAGAACTCCAGGTTATGGTGTCCTCTTTTGTAAAGAAATAAAAAGCTGAGTTTACATTCATTGGTAAGCTCAGGGTGGAGAAGAATCTTTTTCCCTATCCTTAGCCACAATATCCCTGAGAATATCTAGATTATATAATAACCATTTAAAATAAAGTCCAAACAATACAAATAAAGAATAATTCAGTTTTCCAATCAGGAAAGCAAGTTTTATGACAGTTTTGATAGAGGAAGTAGTATTTTACTCCTCAGCAGTTTTCTTAAAAGCATCTCCTGATACTTACGTACACCGTGGCAATAGAAAGAAGAAAATTTAAAAGGGGAATAAAATGTAATTGAAAATCACCTTACCTGTTTATGCAGTTGATGTGAATCAAATGAAATAATGAGTGTGAAGGTTCATTTACACTCAGTTTCCCATATGATATGGTTTGGATGTTTGTTCCCTCCAAATCTCATATTGAAATGTTATCCCCATTGTTGGAGGTGGGATGTGTTAGGATCATGGAGGTGGATCCCTCATGAATGTCTTCTCCCAGTAATGAGTGAGTTCTTGCTCTGAGTTCACATAAGATTTGATTGTTTAAAATAGTGTGGCACCTCCTCCTCCCTTGCTCTCTCTCTCACCATGTAACACTGCCTGATCTTCTTTTACCTTCCACCATGATTGGAAGCTTCCTGAGATCCTCACCAGGAGCAGATGCTGGCACCATGCTTTTCGTACAGCCTGAAGAATTGGGAGTTAAAATAAACCTTTTGTCTTTATAGATGACAAGGCTCAGATATTCCTTTTAGCAGAGAAAATGACCTAACACAACATATAACAAGAATGGTGCCATGAACCTTCAAATGACTCACTTTTTAAATTAGTCATATGGGGATAAAATTTTTATGCAGAGTCATATCCCTAATATATTGACAACAGAGGATTAGAACCTTTGGATTTTTTACTCCTGTTCTCATGTCTTTTATTTTCCTGCAGCTCAAAAAGAGTGCTTCATATCAAAGAACAAGGCAGAGACAGATGTAGCAGAATTGTAACAGAGAATGGTGGAGCCTAAGGAAGGGCAAGTCAGGACTAATATATCAAAGTAGCACATCTAGACTCTGTCTAGCCAGTTTCCAGCAATGATGGTTTTGAAGCAGGGATGTGATGTCATTAGATTTGCATTCTAAGATTTATATCCTTTCAAACAAGAGGGTAATTTCTTTTAGGAGTCAGTTGAGAGAAACTACAACTTGAATCTTGTACGAGAGGGTCACTAGCACAAGAGTGGTAGTGCAAAGATGAAATCCATACCTGAAGGAAGAAGGGTGAAGATGGAAACATAGGTCTCCTCTTCTTCACCTCCCAGAGGTCAGAGTGATCTAAGGGCAGTAGCCAAGAAGAAACACCTGTTATATGCCTGCAAGGTTAGAGAGGTGAGCATGTCACATGCTCCCAGCTGGACCTGGAATTGGGCTGTGAAGTGGCTACCTAGAGCAGGTGTTCTCAAAGTGGGGCCTTGGAACAGCAGCATCAGCATCACCTAGAAACTTGCCAGAAATAGAAATTCTTGCCACCCAGTTCAGACATTCTGAATCAGAAAATCTTGGAGTGTTTCTAAGGATCTGTGCTTTGTCAAGCTCTGCAGATGATTTTTGATGCTGCTAAAATTTGAGAAGCAATAGAATTGAAACAGTAGATCTCAATTAGAGGCAATTTTTTTTTCCAGAGGGCACCTGACAATGTCTGGAGATGTTACTTCATTCAAAAATCTCTCTTTTTTTCTGTTACATACCCACACCCCAAATGCATACACACACACACATATACATACATACATACATATATACATGTTAATTGTATAATATATAATCATTATTTCTCTTTTAACGATGAATACCTCTCAAGGCAAAGTAATATTGGTTATCTTCCCAAAGTGTTTCCAAAATAAGTATTTAAACCTAAGTTCTACAAATAATTTTACAGTTTCTGGATTTGGTGGTATTCTTTTCTCTTTTTTTTTCATTCCTCTCTTCCTCTTAAAACTGAAATATTACATGTAATGTCTGCTTGTGTGCGTGTGCTACGTTACATGATACAAAAATTAAAGACAATATTATTCTTGTCTGCAGGGATTTCATTGTGCCTTGAGGTAAATGCTACGTTCTTTATTTTGTGTGTGTGTATGCAACTGCTACAGTAAAGGTTTTAAGCTTTTGGAATAAGAATAAATGGGGGAATTTCAGAATTCTTCACAAATGGGTATGCATTTATTATAGATTCAGTACTTACAAGTCGTATGGATGTTAAGTGCCAAGAAAGTAGGTTGGGAAGAACAAACAGTAGGGAGAATCACGTACCATGATGGTTTTTATTATCTCATTAAATTTTTCAAATTCGTCAAAAACCCATAAAGGTAAATTTTACAACTTTATAGATGAACAAATAAAGATTCAGAGGGATGAAGTATCCAAGGTCACAGTCAATGACAGCAGAGCTGAGATTAGATTTCAAAGATATCTGAATCAATGGTCATTCAAAAAGCCATAAAAATTCTTATAAGTAATAATTTACAATGCTCTTTCATGTGTCCAAGTTTGAGGAAATGGGTCATGGGAAGAAGTGGCAGGGTTGGAATGAATAGGAAAGAGTTAGTGAAAAAAAGTTGGGTGGAAAAGAAAGTTTAGAGGTAGATACAAATACTGAAAAATTAATACTTTAAAGGAGAGTGATAATGACTAAGATGTGTGTACTAGTTCATTCTCACATTGCTGTAAAGGACTGCCTGAGACTGAGTAATTTATAAAGGAAAGAGGCTTAATTGGCTCACAGCTAAGGAGGCCTCAGTAAACTTACAATAGTGGTGGAAGGGGAAGCAAACATGTACTTCTTCACATGATGGCAGGAAGGAGAAGAATGTGAGTTGAGTGAAGGAGGAAGCCCCTTAAGAAACCATCAGATCTCATGAGAACTTACTCACTATCACGAGCACAGCATGGGGAAACAAATCCCATGATTCAATTACCTCCCACTGAGTTCCTCCTACTACACGTTGGGATGATGGGAACTACAATTCAAGATGAGATTTGAGTGGGGACACAGTCAAACCATATCAATGTGTCATCCTCTAGAGAAGATTTGAAATGTTCCCACCACAAAGAAATAATAAGTGTTTGAGAAAATTGATATTCTCATGACCTGGATTTGATCATTACACATTGTATGCATGTGTCAAAATATCACATCTAACCCTATATCTCTGTACAATTATTATTTGTCAATACAATTAAAATCTAATTTAAAAAAGAAAGCTTTCTTGTCTTCAGTGAATTTCTCTCTCAAATCAACAAGGAAATCATTTTAATTACAGGATTTCTCATTTTATCCTCTAATTAAGAATTTTCTGTGAATTTTCCTCACCAGTAGAGCAGAGCATAAATCTTTTTGTTGACATTGAAGCCCCTTCAAACACAGGACTCACTCTAGCATTGTACCTTATCTTCTGTTCCTCCCATGTCATGAACATCATGCTCCAACCACCACCTGACTGATCATTGTTTCTTCAACCATGCCTTGCTTTCTGTGACACTGCTTCTAAAGTGACCTATCTGAGGAGAAACTAGATTTTATTTTTTGCCAACCCATCTTTCGTGGATCAATAATTCATTAAAATTGATGATTAGAAAAATCAGTTTAAAAGACAAAAAGCAATTGTTGTCTTTTCCATTGTTAGGTTCAACCTATGTAATATTAAACTGCTAAAACTGCTATAAAAATTTCTAGATGCTTTTCCTTATTGTTTATACTTATCTTGTCATGAATTGGTAATAAACAGAGGACCAGCACCAATTTCTGCATCAAACTTTATTTGCACAGCTCTAATGTCCTCTTTAGTCTATACCACCTGAATAGCACCCCTTGGATTTATGAGCTCAGAGACTTTGAGGTCTTAATGTAGCTTTGTTTTTAATCTTACTTGTCCCTCTGTATGGAATCCGATATTTAAATTCACAATGCCTTTTACTGAGTATCAACTCGGCACAGCTCTAGGAAGAAAAATATGAATGATAGTCTTTCCCAGACGGGGTCCATTTCAGCGAAATAAGTGATGGTACATAATTTTCTAATAATAAAGCATTTTAAGAAGATGAACAAAGCCTTTTTGGACTATAAAAGAAGATGGATCAGGAGGGAAGGGGTGATAGAAATAGGAAATGCTTCCAAATACAGTGTTTTTAAAATAAGTCCATGCAACCAGTATTTTGAATTCCAATTCTACTCCTTCTTATGTTCCCTGTACACAGTTTAGCTGATAGCAAGTGCTTAAAAATAAAGTATGATTGCACTGAATTTCTGTCTTTTAAGTAATTAATTTTATGTTATATAAATTTGTCCCCAATATAAAAGAAAGAAAGTGTGATTATAGAATTTTAAAACAACATTTCACATAAGCTTTACCTACAGAGCCAAAATCAAAAGATGGCAAGCAATTTTACAGGTAATTGACTTAGATAAAAATTTTATCGCATTGAACAAGAGGCATAAAAATCCAGATCAACATTTGCTGCTAAAATTCACAGAACGCTTTCTCAGAATAAGCTTTTGTCTGTAGACATATGAATACTTCTTTGAAGAATTTCTCAATTTGAGGCAATAAAACCAAACTCTAATATTGAATATTTCAGTGTGCTTAAATGTAAATAATGGGACACTAGTATACCTCAAAATATGGAAAAGTATATGAAACATTTCTACTAAAATCAGAGAAATCATGTAAAGAAATGCAATAAAAAATTTATTCCTCATCCTGATCACTTTGAGTAAATATAAATAAAAATAAGTGTACAAGGCCGGGTGCAATGGCTCACACCTGTAATCCCAGCACTTTGGAGGCCCAGGCAGGTGGATCACGAGGTCAAGAGATTGAGACCATCCTGGCCAACATGGTGAAACCCTGCCTCTACTAAAAATACAAAAATTAGCTGGGCATGGTGGCGCATGCCCATAGTCCCAGCTACTCAGGAGGCTGAGGCAGGAGAATCCCTGGAACCTGGGAGGCGGAAGTTGCAGGGAGCTGAAATCGTGCCACTGCACTCCAGCCTGGCAACAGCAAATATATATATATTTGAAAAATGAACAGTAAAGAAAATACTGTTTCTATGCAAGGGGTTGATCTTCCACTAAATAGGATGAAAGATTAAGTGATATAAGAATAGTGATTTTCCTTCAATTATAGCATCAGATTCTAACAAATATATGTGAAACTTCTTGGAAATAAAACCAAAAAGCATCAAATCAGAATGAATTGTATTTATAAGGGTTTATACAGTGTGCTTAAATTTTTCTAAGTTGGATAGGAGGTCAGACATGAAGACAACATATTTAATGCTCCCATTGTTGAAATTTTGAATTTTGCATCACGTATAAAACATACATTTTAAAATAAAATATACAAATTTAAAGAAGAAAGTAAATTATATTTATGTATTCAGTAACCCTGAGCATGATTCCTGACTCTCTTATTGGGTCTATAAATGTCAGTCACTAAAACAATACAAATTAGGCAACTGAGAAAGAGCCAACAGTGATGACACTATTGTGAGGCAGAAACTAGAACAGGGTTGTGGCAAACATCAATGGAAGCCATTTGTCAGGCAGTTTTGCCACAGCTCATTGAAACCACCTGAAACTGTCTTGTTAGTCTTGTTACATTTTCTTTGATTGCCTTCTTTTGACATAACTGCACCCATGGTTAAATTCAAAACCCTAAATTCACAATTAATGATGTCTCAAAAGATGCACACAACATGCTGACCTGTTCCTGTTTAAATCCCTTGTCCCAACCTCAAGTGGATTGCCTAGTCAGTCCTTCCCTAACTGAATCATTCTTCCACTGTCAGAGATAATTATTTCACATCTTTTTCTTTATGTTCAACCTTTAATCCTCACTCTCAATTTACAACCCACATTCTTATTTCAATGAGAAAATTCTAGCACTTTGAAAAGACTTTCACAAACTGGCAATTCCACACCTGCAAATTATCTGTGTATTTACTCTTATACCCTGTTTTCTTTTCTTCCTATTAATGTGAACCTAATCCTCACTGTCTTAGGCAAATCCATGACGTGTACACAAGTTCTATTTCCTCTCATTATTTAAAGACATAAATATATCATTCCAGGTATTACCTTCTCATTCTTGCTCTCATCAACTCTTCTCCACTTTATTGGATAATTCTCAATGACATACAAAACGAAACTTAGTTCCTTCAATTAAAAAGGAAAAATAGTATCTTCTAGTACTTCATCTCCTCCAAATACCACACTACTTGTTTGCTCTCTTTAAATTTGAAACTGTTAAAAATAGTCAACTTCTGTTGTTTTCTCCAATTCCTCTCTTGCAATCATCTCTTAAGCCCATTTCAATTAAGCAATCACCACGATAATTCCACTGAGAAATCTCTCACATGCACCACATAATGGCAAATATTATTAAATCATTTTTATTTGATATATTATCAGCAATTAACCATGTCTTTTGCATATATGCATATTAAATTGTCTTCCGGTACAAAACTCTCTTTTGAGCAGCCTTCTGAGCAGCTTTTACTTTTTTTCTTTTTCTTTTTCTTTTTCTCTTTCTTTTTCTTTTTCTCTTTCTTTCTTTCTTTTTCTCTTTCTTTCTTTCTTTTTCTCTTTCTTTCTTTCTTTCTTTTGACAGGGTTTCAAGTGGCATGATCTTGGCTCACTGCAACCTCCACCTCCTGGGTTCAAGCGATTCTCCTGCCTCAGCCTCATGGGCAGCTGGGACTACAGGCATGTGCCACCACGCTCAGCTAATTTTTTGTATTTTTAGTAGAGATGGGGTTTCACCATGTTAACCAGGATGGTCTCAATCTCCTGACCTCGTGATTCGCCCGCCTCAGCTTCCCAAAGTGCTAGGATTACAGGCTTGAGCCATCGCGCCCTGCCTGAATAGCTGCTTTTTCTATCTATCCTTTATTGGTTTCTCATCATCTTGCAAATCTCTGAACATTATACTGTGAATGATTGATGGATTAGGACTCTTTCTACAGCTACTCTTTACGTCACTCCCCCTACTCTCACGGCTTAAAAAAATTTCTATCCCTGATAGCTTACAATTTTATATGTCCAGCTTGGACATTTCTCTGACTTTTATATTCAACTTCTTTCTCAACATCTCCATTTGGATTCTTTAATAGGTTATTTCAAACAGAGCATATTCAAAAACATATTTTTGAGTTTTTCCCCAAACATAATCCTGCTCCACACCACTCCATGTCTGAGAAAGTGCCTATTTGGCCTCTTAGAACTTGAAAACATCCTTGATGTCTTTCTACCCTTTGCATAATAAAACTAAACCATCAGCAACTTCTGCTGGTTTTGGTATCAAAATATATTTAAAATTGCACCGCTTATCTCTTCCTTCATTGCTATCATCCTTGGCCAGGACACGAAAAATAATGCCTGGCTCACTGCAATCAGCAACTAACTGGTTATCTTGTTTTTATCTTATGGTATGGGTTGCATGGGAACTCTTACTAAGACCACAATGACTGCTAAAAAGTATTTTCCCCTTGTAGTTTTCAAACTTCATGTTACTTACCGCCTGTGGCCAAATGAAATAAAATTTGTTTTTGAATAATCTGTTTTCAGTAAGAGGCTTTTCCACAGGATTTAACAAGACTATCCTAAGCCTGAATGTCTGATTTATAAACGTTGGTCTCAAAATGAAGACTACCGAAAGGCTCACCAGCAGGACTGGAAAGGGCTTTGAGCTTGTGACACATAGGAAACCACGGACCAACAGGTTATGCTGAGACTGAAGACAGTACTCATGGAGGGGAATGTCAGCCGTTCCCATACAAGGGAAGTGAGAAAGAGTAACTCATTTTGTCCTAAAGAGCAGAACTAGGACCTTCATCAGTGAGTGGAATTACAAATTTCTCCTTCTATTGATCAATGGCTTCTCCCTGACATGCAAAGTCAGAACTGCCAAAGACTAAATGGGGATTGTCTGAATAAATAGTGGATTCCCAAACACTGAAGCTATTTAGTAGATAATCGATTCCCAACCACTGGAGATATTCTCAGACACTGAATGGCAGGATATTTCAGCTGAGATTTAAACATTAATGTTAGATCAGAAAACATAGAAGTTTCATTCTACTTTATAATCAAATGTTAACACTTACTGATGGATACTATAGAGGCAAGGCATGTTTCTTACATTTGCTCTCAAGGAGCTAAGAGTCTGGTAGTGAGATAAACAAAGGTACCATATACAAGTAAAACTGTGAGAATGCATTAGTGTTCTATTGTTGTCATAACAAATTACCACATACTTAGCTGCATAAGCAAAGCAAATTTATTATCCTGCAGTTCTGTATGCCAGAAGTTTGACTTGTGTATCACTAGTTATAATCAAGGTAACCACAGGGCTGCATTCCTTTCTGGAGGCTCTAGGGAATAATATAATAATATATCATAGTGAAAATCTGTCTTTTTTCTGTCCCACAACAAAATACACTAGGGATAGTAGGCAGAAATTATGTATGGCATTTTAATATAGCTAGCACTAGTAATATATTGTTTTTTGTGCAGATGATGACAAGATTTTTAATGTAATTTAATTAGCTCTTAATATATGAAATGATTCAGGATCGAATGGTCAACAAGCTATGACCTCTGCCCTCAATTGGCTTATATAGTAGAGGGAAATATATACAATTAAATAAAAGCCTTTACACAATAGGATAAGGACTAAAGTAGGGAAGGTAAGATGCTAGGGTAACACAGATTAGGAAAAAATAATGAAGACAGAAAGGTGTTTCCAAAGAAAAAGATACTGGGTGAAAGGAAGAAAAATAACATTCCAGGTAGAGAGAAGAATATTTGTGAAGTGTGGAAGGTGAGAGTTTAGTATGTTTCTTGAATTGGAGATGAATACATGGTTGGTGTAGAAACTGTATGCCAAGGGAAAGGAGCAGTCAGCGAATGTTGAGAAGTAGACTAAGGTTAAGTTAGTGTTAGGATTAAAGTATAGACGTATTATTTTGCCAAACATACAGTGAATGAGCAATCTTGTCAACATAAAATATGGCCTACTTTTTTATTAGTACAAATTCTGGGCTACCAAAATCACTTAGCTAAGCACTAAAATTATAAAAGAATTGTATACACATAGAAGGTTACATTTATAACATATAAGGTTACATTTATCTCCAGATCTACATGGACCTTATAGTTAAATCAGATAGACTTAATGGCTTGAACTCCATTGTTTATTCCTTCATTTATCTATCATTGCATTCTTTAAGTAATTAAGGATATTAAAAATAATCAGAGATATTTTCTGCCTCATCTCCCTTGAGAATACAGTATGTAGTAACACCTAACACAAATGCAGCTGTGAGAAAACCAATGACGAGAAAATGCATGTAAATCTTTAGCACTGAACTTGGCTCATAGTGAGCTGCTATTTTTACAGCAAGAGAAATGATTAATGATTTCCTCATTTGTAGTTCTATAATGGAAATAGATAAATATTAGGAGTGTGACAGATATGGATTCCTATAGGAATACTAGATCAACCATTTATTTCTGTATGACCTTGGCTAATTCTGGCATTCCTTTGAAGTCTCAATGTTTTTAATTTTAAATGGGGATAATTATATTGATTTTGCAGAACTGGTTTGAGATTTATAATTTAAACATACACATAATTAAATATATTATTTTATTTAATTCATTTCAATTCAACTGTCAATATATAGCAGATTTTAAAAACTAACCACTTAGCAAATTTAAATTTATTTCCCCTTAATTCTTTTCAATTCAATCATCAGCAATATCAAATTTTATCATTTAAATAGATGGTAGAGAAGGCTTCATAAGTGGTTATTGCAGTCTTTACAAATGCTTGCTTTCATAATGATGGATTATCATTATATAGAGTTTAAAATGAATGATAGAAGAGAGTTGGCTCCCTGTGGGAACTTCCAAGAAATTGTAAGATATATACAGGATCTGCTTCACCCAAAACTAAAGGTATATTAATACCTGTTAATGTATCTTTCTTTTTTCCAATTTGATGGGCCATTTATTTTATATAGGTTTTCATTTACTCATTAAAGTGGTTCGCATCATTAGCTTGGACTTCTAAATAGATGGCAACGTAATAAGTTACTTGCAGACACTCTCTAAAGTCCTCCCACACAGACCCAGAATTTAAACTAAGTTTTAGTTTCTGAATGGGGTCTTTTGATTAGGCACAAGTTATGTTCTTGCTTTTTGTCCTGTTCTAATAATCTCTGTTGACAATATGTAAAAGGAACTCATGATGAAAAGTAAGAATGAATAGTTTGTTCAATTGAACGTTTTTCCCCCTGTTCAAAATGTGATCTTACTTTTGGACACAAAACATATTATTGATGGTCTTTGTAATGAAAATCATAAAATGTTCCATGAGATTTTTCATTGAAGGATGATATTTTTATAACAGATACATGCACCTCTTTCAAATAATGAAACTAATTGAGCCCATTTGGAGGCTTTGAAAATTGCAGAAGTACATAAATAGCAAAATAGCTCTAATTCAGTAGCATTATTAAATAATTTACAGTATATTATATTAATTTAAAATAATTTTATATTATTGTTATGTAGTATTATAACTTTGTAATCCATATTTTTCTTTGCTCAAACAAACAAAAAACACCAATAAACACACAAACAACAAATCGCCTTTGGGGAGCATCATTCTTCACTCCCCTCCTCAAACAGATCAAAGTCCAACTAAAACTGCAACACAAATACAACTATCACTATTGCCCATCACTCTACTATTACTACCATTTTTTAGTACTGTGTGCCAATTACCCTTATGTTTACGTGTTTTATTGAAATATTTTATTCTTCAACCAGCTCTATATAATTGGTAGAACTATCTTTCCAAGAATTATCATAGATGCTAAATAACTTGCCTAACATCTCACTGCTGGCTAGAGGAAGAACAATTTGACTGTAATTGCCAAAATCTTAATCACAACAAGACCATGCCTACTATATTGAGTAATTAAGCTCATCATAGAAAAGATGACCAACTATTTATTAGGGTCTCCTTTAAGATGAAACCTTTCTTGACAAATGACAAACAAATGTACCGATGTAGAGGGAATATAGCTTTGGGGGAAAGTAATAAGAATTTTTCACTGGAATGCTGTTAGTGCTACTGGTTTGTACTGGAGCATAGTTTGATAGAGGAGATGAGTAATGAATGGTATGAAAAAGAAAAGCATAAAAGAAGCAGTGAGGGTAAGAGACAGAAAAAGGTTCTCAAATTGTCAACTATCATTTCCCAAAAATCTGTTTTGAGCTGAGGGCTGTGATCATCTTCTTTTTCTGAAAGCCCTTTACAATTTTGGAGGAGTTTTCACATAGATGATCTGATTTAATTTCCACAACAAACTTCTAAAGAAAATATGAGATCCTCAAATTACTAATACCAGACCTGTGGCTTAGAGAATTAGATCTCACTGTCTAGAATCACAATAAGGAAGCTTTCGTTTATGCAGCACATATTTAAGTCATGTACCAAGCACTGTGTCATGATGCTGAAGTAGGTCCCTGAGAACTAAGACATACGGTCTTGTTAGAACCATGAATGTAGCCTGTAAATCATTTCATAATTACCTCAGTTATGCATATGTTTTTTGGAACAACTTATAACAATTGCCATTTCATTTAAACTTATCTGTTACATGACTGCCATTAGTTTTCAGGGACTTCACACAGGTGAATGCTTCTGAGTTTTAGAGGCAAAAGCAGACGGCGTTACCTGACCATTACATTGAAATTTTTTTTGAGGTGACTTGACTTTGGAGGTTTGAATTGGGAGCTGTTAGAAGTATATACCTCATACCTTTAAATCACAACTACCACAACAAACTCTGCATTTTCCCTTTAGCCTCTTTGTGGTCTTAAGTGCACAGCTGAGTAGCCACAATAATGCCAGTACCTAGAGTTTTACAAAAGTAAGGGTTTCACATTAATAGTTGCATCAGAATGCAAATTGTGGACTTCATGGCACCCGAACCTTGGAAGTCAAAGGCATGTAAATCTTTGGGTGTGAGTTTCATCATCTGAAAACTGGGGACAAGAATCAGCTACATGATATAGCAAAGGAATTCTGGGCAGTGAATAGAAGTATCATCTCTTTCTTCACCTCTATAGTCATTTTATTGATTGCTACCAGAAGCTTTGTATGGTGAGCTTCATCTTCTTTCTTAAAACATATGTTAACTACAGATAAAAATGCATGTTTATTCTCTGCCTCTCTGTTGTCTCCTCAAGACTACATTCATCTAGCTTCCTGTTTGTCTGGTCCATTGGGAGCCCTGGAAGAGATCAGCAGCAGATAGAAAAATGATGTTGGGATATTGTATAATTTTAACAAAGGGGTCTGATCTTTGTTCCAAGTTGTGGAGAGGGAGGTTTTAAGACCTTGGAATTTTCCTAGTGTTAGGATTATTATTCATTCTTCATTGTGGGCTTCCAGGGGTACACCCAAGTTCATGTTAACAAGATGACCTGGGGTGGGGGAGCCTAAATAGCTTCAAGATGGGGGGCTGGCCATTCTGGAAAGACCAACCATGTAATTAAAAGGCTGGGTCTCTGAGACAAGTGACATCAGCCTGACCTCTTAACCTCTGAGGATAGGAGGTTATAATTGAGCTCAGTCATGTGGCTAATAAGTCAGTCAGACGTACTTGTGTAATAAAACACCAGTAAAACCTCTGGACACCTGTAGCTTGCATGTGCTCCCTGGTTGGTCAACACATCAGTGTGTCTGTAGGATGATGAGTCTTGATTCCATGGCCAGAAGACACAGAAACTCCACATGTGGGACCCTCTCAGACCTCACACTGTATATTTATTGTTTTGGCTGATCCTGATTTATATGCCTTATAACAAAACTGTGATCACAAGTATAGTGCTTTAGTGAGTTCTTTACATAATTCCAGTTAATTATCAAACCTAAAGCTCTAGTGGGAGGCCCTGAGTTGGTCAGAAGTGCAGATGGTCTAGAATCCCAGAAATTGCAACTGGTGTCTGAAGTGAGGGCAGTGTTCATGGTAGCATGCCTTCAACCTTTGCAATCTGTTTTAACTCTGAGTAATTAGTGTTAGAATTGTATTGCTCTATTGCAGTATTGCAGACACATAACTGTTGATCTCTGTCCAAATGTATGAGCATTCCTACACAGTTTTTGTGTGACTATCTCCAGTTTATATATACTTTTATTTTTAAGGGCCAGCATCTATGACTTTCTTTGGAAGGTTAACTTAGGGCTAATAGACCTGCTTTGACCATTGTTATAGGCTGAAATGTGTCCCTCCCTCGAAAATATATATATTAAATTTCTAAACCCCAGTACTTCAGAATGTGACTAAAATCGGAAGTAGGGCCTTTAAAGGTGTGATTAATGAGGACTTCAGGATGATCCTTAATCCGTATGACTAGCGCCCTTATAAGAAGAGATTAGGATACAGGCAACATACAGATCAAGGACTGACCCCGTGAGGACAAAGCAAGATGGTGGCCACTGACGAGCAAGGAGACAGGCCTCTGAAAAAACCAAATCTACCAATATCTTGATCTTGGAATTCTAGCCTCCATATCTATGAGAAAATAAGTTTCTGTTGTTTAAATTACCTAGTCTGGTTGGGTGTGGTGGCTCACAGCTGTAATCCCAGGACTTTAAGAGGCCCAAGTGGGAGGATCCGCTTGAGCCCAGGAGGTCGAAGCTGCAGTGAGCCATGATTCACTCCAGCCTGAGTAACAGAGTGAGACTCTCAAAACAAAACAAAACAAAACAAAAACAACCTAGTCTATGGTATTTTTTTTACAGTATCTCTAATAAGTTAGTACAACTATATATGCAGACAAAGAAGGAAAGCATAAAAATGTGTGTACTTGTAGTTGTCCAGTAACTAAAAGCTGACTGACGTAGAAGTATGGTGGCCCAACTATCTTGTCTGGAATCCGTTCAAACTCTGAGCTATAATCTGCACCACATATTTCTTTGAAGGCTTAGGCTGAAGCTAAGGCTTTGACTGAACTTGCACCATCCTTGCTTGACTTTTTTCTACCATTCCATTCTGCTTTTTCCTGGGAGTATTTTAATTGAACCATTTATACATTCATTGTAGTTTGAATGTCTACGTCTACTTTTGGGTGATCCATTTTAAGAGAAGGCATTT
Organism: Macaca fascicularis; assembly: GCF_037993035.2. Taxonomy (NCBI): domain Eukaryota; kingdom Metazoa; phylum Chordata; class Mammalia; order Primates; family Cercopithecidae; genus Macaca; species Macaca fascicularis. The sequence continues at coordinate 56,996,294 of NC_088394.1, forward strand.
ATTCTGCTGTCTTTCTCCCTATGGATTACCATGCATCGGCTGGTCTCTTGATCAGTGTTTACTGCCCATGTCAAGGTAGCCAAATTGTATAACTCTCTCCTTAAAGTTTATTAACCTCTCCTGGTACTGAGAGTGCAACAACTCTATTGATGTAAGCTCAACGATGCAGCACTGTCCTTTGTGATTTCCCTACACTGAGCCCACAATATGTCAATGGGAAAAACATTTTTAGATTAAAAACATGATAGAGTTTTGGTATATATAGTCATTAACTCTTCTTTACAAAGTATTTTTCTTTTTGCTTTGCTATGTTTGTCTCTTAGTTAAGAGACAAAGAGTGATAAAGTGGATAAGTATATAGATCCCAGAACTTTGCCACCTAACAGGAATATGTCCAGGGTAAGTCATGATAATTGATCACTCTGTGCCTCAGTATTTATAGCTATAAAATTATGATAATAATATAGATTTCATAACTTATTTTTCTTAAGATTGAGTTAACGTACCAAAAATATTCCAATAGTAAATGTCCGATAAATGATAACTGCTTTTACTTTTATGTTTCATTGACCGCTTTACTTTTATTCTTGAAAGTAGGGCTACCCCTCCTTCTATGCCCTAATTGTGAAAGCCTGCATTCCCCTTTGCCTTCTTCCAGAGAACATTCTCTAGCATTTGATGCAGTAGACACTTGAATTTATTCAACAAATACTACATGTAAGACATTGACCTACAAATTTAAAATATACCAATAAACAAGGCAGACAAAGTTTAGCATAATGTAATCCCTAAGATGCGTGTAAACAATGGAAAAAGTACAAATCCACCACTTTTCTATTTGAGAGAGTGCCTGGGTTGGGGATTGTGGAGCCCATGTATGTGGGGAGCAGCAAAGTTCTCCAGGAATAAGTAGCATTTGAGCAAGGCCTTGAAATAGAAAGAAAAAGCCAGTCATGAACAGGGCCAGGGTGAAGAAGTTCTTAGGTAGAGGAAATAGCAATTGCCATGGTCCTGGGATAGGAAAGAATTTGCTTTACTAGGATAAATAAACAAAGAAAGAAGATGAGGAGAAAGCATTACACTTCAGAGTTCTGTGACACATAGAGAAGGGTTCTCTTGAGATATTCCTTATATGAAAAAAAAAAAAAATTCACCTTACACTAAAACAACAGCAAGTCATATAACTGTTTGAAAATGTTCTCCAGTGCTATCTATGTGAAATAGGCTGAGCAGATTTCTGAGATTTATCCATGTAAGCTGCAAAACACAGTCATTTGTAAGTGCCTAGAATTTCAAATATTTAGATTTGTTTAGAATAATGCTGAGTTCTCAGGAAGACCAGAGAAGCACAAAGAGGTTAAAAATAAAAGTAAAATGTCAAGTATCCACTCACGTTTGCCCTGAAATAACTCCTAGACACTAACTTTTGAAATGTACAGCACCTCATTCAATCCACATTCCTCCTCAGATCTGTACTCTTCTCTAGTTTTGTAGAGATGAATTTCAAATTTTCCCAGATAAGATTTGGTTTTGAGCTTCTAAATGTTCATCAAAGATAACATTGAAGAATTCAATTATGCTATTTTTTTTTTTTTTTTTTTTTTTTTGCAAAAGGAAGAAAACCTTGCCATAATCAGTGAAGCTATTTTTAAATTGCAGGAGGGCAGGAATGAAGGTACAAATTAATGAGCTGATGTCATATTAATGTAGTCTTTTTGATCTTGTAATCATGAGCTCTTTACAAATCATGTTTGGTTTCAAGATTGTGATTCGAGACTCCTGGTTGCAGACATATAATTTAAATACCATTAAAGGAAACTCCAGATGTTTCAGGGGAAACATTTCTTGTATTTAAGAATGAAGCCACAGAAGACAATCTTGCCTAACTAGCTGTGTGCTCATGGACAATTTACCTCTCGATGCTTTAGATGCTTTATTTAGATTGGTTGATTTCCAGGGCTCTTTCACATCTGACACAATTATGAAAATTTTCTATGGTTGACAAATCTAGAAAAATAAGTCACGTAACAAAACGTCTCAGAATAAAGTCAGGTGATAGACCTTGAAGAATCATTTTTACAAAGAAAAAAAATAAGAAGGGCTAGGTTACACAATTTTTTTGAAAGACATGTCTTATTATTCTGTTTTAAGATTCTTATTGCCTCCATGATGATGTGCCCATTGAACCCAAACTTCAAAATGTAAGTTTTGCTTCTTTGCGGTGAGGAATTATTAAAACACAGGACCTTTATTAGTTCTGTGACAACTCTTTTTAAATCTTCAGGATACATTGACTAGGTGTGAATGCTTTTACAACAAAATATTTTTGCTATATGTAGAAAATAAAAAGAGAAAGAGAGGAAACAGGGAAAGGAAAACAGCCCAACAACAAAAAAAACTTGACATTTAAAAGTGATTTGAAAACAGCACAAAAATCTGAATTATAAAAAAGCCAGATCAAAATAACTCTGCAGTCAGAAACAGTTCCTAAGAGAGAAGGCAAAATAACATTTTTATTTTTCCAAAAATGAATGCTTTTGTTCTTGTCTGAATATTCTTCATTAAGTAGAAACTATTTATGTATTGAAGGTCAGGAATTTTAGCTTAAGTGCTAGAACAATTGCATGGAGCATGTAGTGTGATTTCTTCAAGGACCACTCAAGGAATTTTTCCTCCTTTGTGGTTTAAACACTTTCTGTGGTGCATTTTTTGACAGATGTGTGGTTATGAATATTTATAGTATTACCAAACATGAAAAATAAAATGTTTTGTTTCAGTCATAGAATGAAAAGTATGTGATGCTTTTGGAGGAAATAGGAAAAAATGGTAAAGAATGATTTCTCTTGGAAACTGAATATCTAGTCAGAATTATTTTTGGCATAAGGCTCTGCCATTGAGTAACTTCACCGTGTATAGGATTATTAATTCTTTTTTTCTTAATTTTAATCACTTCAATTATCCCTAATAGAAGTCTTCTCCAGTAATGGAGTTCATTGCTTCACAAGTATTTATTAAAATTTGTAGGTTCTGCATTTTTAATTGCAAACAGAATTCTTGGGGATTCAATAAACTAAACAGACCACAAAATATCAAATGTTAAATAGAATCTTAGACCAGATTATGCTTCCTGCAACTTTCAAATTCTGAAGCTAATTATCTTTCACATACGCTTGCATGATTTTATTGAGCAAGGGGCCATATATTTTTCAACAACGTCAGTTAAACTTTTTAAAGGAACAGCACATAATATTAGTAATAATCAGATCAAATACATTCAGTATTTGGTTGCAGTTGCATGCCTACATGAGAGCGCAAACTTGAGAATGGTGGCTGAGTTGTAAGAGATGTTTTTTAAAGAAATACAATTGTTGGCAGGACCTGGCAGCTCAGGCCTGCAAGCCTAGCAGTTAGGAAGGCCAAGAGGGGTCAATTGTCTGAGCCCAGGAATTTGAGACCAGCCTGGGCAACATGGTGAAATTCCATCTCTACAAAAAATACAAAATTTAACCAGGTGCCGTAGCACATCTGTAGTCTCAGCTACTCAGGAGGCTGAGGTGGGAGGATCCCCTAAGCCCAGGAGGTTGAGGCTGTGATGAGCTGTGATCACACCACTGCACTACAATCTCAGGGACAGAGTGAGACCTTGTCTCAAAAAAAAAAAGAAAAGTAAATACAGTTGCCTATTAGGAAGCAGGGACAAGGCTAATAAGGGGAGAAAGAAGGGCCAACAGGAGTCTGTCTAATAAAGGTGGTTCACTAAAAATGACTGACTACTGGAATTCATGGATTAATTTATTTGGAAAGGAGGAAGAATGGGAATGAATGAGGTCAAAGGACATTACCTTCTGCTTCTGCTTCTGGGTTTTTTATATATGAAAGCAAAATGAAGTTTCCCTGTGTCCAACACATCAGCATCAACAAGGAAATGTCAGCATAGAGGGTGATAGGTCTCTGGGACCAGCATGCATTTATACAAATGCATTTTATACATTTTATACATTTGTATAAATCTAGTTGGAGCCCACATAGAACTTGCTCCAAAAGCAGTTCTATGAACAAGAGACAAGTTGATGTTAAGAATGAGTTATTAAATTACACACAGTAAACTGTGGCATTTTAAAGCCTATTTAAGAAGAAAATTATACGAGGTGTATTTTAATTTCTAAGGTTTTTATTTAAAAAACTGTTGAAGAATAGTAAACCTTTCACAACTGTGCATTTCAAGATCACATCCACAAGCTGTGGTATGCGTCTGCAATAACAGGAATCCTGGATTAGGTATGTACATGCAATTGCAAGTCAAAGTTTATATGCTCATGATGTCATGACCATGTCCCTCATTCACACCACACTCGAGTTAATAAATGTATAGATCCCTCATAGGCATCCTCCATCTTTTGTCTACTGCTCCTGTGAAATCAATCTTAATCATAATTAATTCCATGACAATACTATGTGTATGTGCTAACGCCATATAATCATGGCACTTTTAAATGTTACAACTGAATAGTGCATCCCACTCAGCATTTGGACCATAGTAATTATTTCCAATGTGAGATGTACCAAAACCTTGTTAATTAATATATTTAACTTGTAAATTTTATCTAAGGTGACATATTGATATATGGGTTACCGAAAACTAACATAGTATGAAAAGCAAACCTAAGGAGTTGGAAAGAAAGAAATTAGAGTTTGAAAATATAAAGGAAAAATAAAATAGCATGCTTAACATAACATCCTCTTCTTTTCTTTTTCTTTTTTTTTTTGAGACGGAGGCTCGCTCTGTTGCCCAGGCTGGAGTACAGTGGTGTGATCTCGGCTCACTGCAAGCTCCGCCTCGCGGGTTCATGCCATTCTCCTGCCTCAGCCTCTGGAGTAGCTGGGATTATAGGCGCCTGCCACCATACCTGGCTAATTTTTTGTATTTTTAGTAGAAACGGGGTTTCACCATGTTAGCCAGGATGGTCTCAGTCTCCTGACCTCGTGATCCACCTGCCTCGGCCTCCTAAAGTGCTGGGATTACAGCCGTGAGCCACCGCACAAAGCCCATTCTCTTCTTTTCTTTTCTTTCTCCTCTTCTTCCTTCTTTTTTCTACTCCTTCTTCAGCTTCTTTTTCCTCATAGCTAAAGTTGAATTATATCTTATTATATTTATTACTATCTTATCATTTATTCATGCTTTTAAGTACTTTGGACATAAATATTAAGTTTCATTATTAAATCTGTCATGAAATAATCTGTGGCCGTAAAAACAAAACTTTGTAACAACCCTCTGGTGTTAAGTCAGTTAGCCCTGAATTTATGATCTCAAACTGTCATAAGAATAAGATTGAACAAATATGCAGTTTACAATTTAATTAAAGGTCTGGAAGCATCAAATTGTTAAATAGATGGAAATGTATTCTAAGCTAAGACAAAAAACAGTATTTATGTGAATTTACTTGAAATAATTCTTCCCCCAAAACCTGTTAACATAATTCCTGGTAAGAATTTCAGCAATGAAGTCTGATTTTCCAGTAGGAAATCTTTTTACCAATCTGGGATAGGTGAAGAATGAATGAATGCCATTATTCACTGATGTCACTGACTCTCATCCGCATCATTGTCACTAGCATATTCTTCAAAGTAAAATTTGATGGGAAAGAGAGGAAACCTCTTATCTAGACTAGCAATCAAGAGAGCGCCAAAATTCCCAGTGGCTCCTAGGGTCTTGGAGAAGAGTTGTATCGTGACAAATGCAGGCGAATAGGCTCTATTGCATGGGTGCATAGCTTCAGTATAATTCCTAGACTACTGAAATAGTATCTAGTTATTTTCAAAACGTGTTTCTTTCTGATTATCTTAAAACAGACTCTTTTGTGACTGTTAGGTACATTTTTGAGTAGTTGGAAGTTTTTCTTAAGTTACTTAAAAAATACACATGAACTCTGTGTGATTTTTTAACCTGTATTTTATCCCTAGAGATTCCTTTTACATTGTTTTAAGAAAATATGGATGGGACCATCAGTAAAACGTGATTTTTGTGAAACCAATTGCTCTTTGTGTAAAAAGATTTCATTGTCAGATGTCATCATTGGTGTGCTCATTGTGAATGAATCGTAATATAATCTCTTCAGGTCAGAGGCACTCTGAAACTAGACATGTTAGAATGTCTTCTCAATGCCACTATTGAACCACAGAGTCTTGCCTAGAAGTATCACCCACGTTTCTTGGGGAGAAATCTTAACTACATGAAATGACAAGCCTGACTTGCTCTATCCTTGAAAATTCCAAATAGCTACGTGTTTTATTCCTGCACAGCCTTACTATTTACCCACTACTAAGATACAAGAAGAGATAGTGTTTTGGTTTTTTTTTTTTTTTTGACAAAAAAAAAACCCTGAAACTAGATTTTTAAATGATCTTTCCGTAAAAATTTTATACCTCATTTAACTCAGAATACAAAAAATGGAAAATATATATTGTGATTGTTTAAAAATCTTACATTTTAAATTGTTTTATCTTGGTGTGTTTTATTCAACATTTCCTCTTGCTTCAAATGTTTTTTTCTTCTTTTTTTCCTCTCAAAATTTCCCAAAATTAAAATCATACTACTTTAATGCAATTATCAGAAAGCAAAAATACTTCACTCAAATTTTTGAAATCAGAAATATATTTATTTGTAAATATTTTTTCTTTCAGAGGCCTAGAATCCAAAAACTATATTTTGCAACTTATTAGTCCACTGAAAGAAAATCTTGTTTAGTATATTTAAATATTATAGGTATTAGAGTAGGTAGTTAGGCAGACGTGAGTATAGCAGGAGAGACCTGTCTTCCAGGAACGTGAGGCAGGAACGTGACCAGGTGATGGTCAGGCAGTTGTTAAACTGTCTCTCTAAAATGATACTTAGTCACAGTTGCCACCAGGAAAAGACAGTCTCCCAGTAGAAAACCCATCAAACTGGTGATCAGCAGCTTCCTGATAAGATATTAGGCTTTGGGCAAGCAGGTGTAAGCACACACTAAGAGGCAAAATGGCAGAGTTTAATCAGCATATGACCTTCCTCTGGGAACGCTCCACTTGTAAGGGAAAAACGCCTCAAGTGAGCATGCACACAACTTCAGTAACACACTGTGCATGTGGACCCTCCCAAGTGCCAGTAGGTCACTGCACATGCAGACAGCCCAACCGAAGGGAAAAATCAAGATAGAAGAAACACAAACCTGGGAATCAGGCCAATGTATAAAACCCCAAGTCTAGGGCTGAATGGGGCACTTGAGTCTTTCAAGACATCCACTTGGCCCTCTCCCAAGTGCAATTTGCTTCCTTTTGCTCCTGCTTTGAAACTTTTTAATAAACTCTCTCTCCTGCTCTAAAACTTGACTCAGTCTCTCCCTCTGCCTTAAACCTGCTTCTGACCCTCAGACAAATTCTTTCCTCCAACGAACCAAGATTTGAGTTTGCTGCAGACCTACACAGATTCACCACTGGTAACATAGGGAGATTGGTGTAAAGAGGAAAAATTATTTGTGTTTATTTTTCCTTGTCTGAATGAATGCTCTGAATGAATGAGTGAATGGTGCTAAACACATCAGAAAAAAAGGGAAGTCACTGTTTCTTTTTTAAAACAAGTAGATACCACAACGAAGCAGTTTTTTAAAAATTTATTTGGGAGTGGGAGAAGATGCTGAGGGAAGGGGAGAGATAGAAGGTAAACAGGAGAAAGAAGAGAGATCTTTTTTTTTCCAGCCAAAAGAGTTACTCCTAATCTCTTTAGAAAGCTTAACAATTAAGAAAGCACTAAATTTTTTAGTTGCCCTTTTCAGTTTGATATTGGACATCCTATTTTTTCACAACAAAGGCAAGACTTAGATCTAAAAGGGAAAAAAAAAATCAATGAAAACTCTCCTTATGAGGTTTTTGTTCCTATGCAGATAATCCACAGTGTTCTACAGAAACTTAGGCTCTGAATTGCATTCAAATCAAGGACAGATAATGCAGTCTGCATTTAAATTTTAAATCTGCACGTGGTACTCTGCATTTATTACTAAGCTTTAGCTTATAGAAGAGCAGATGGTCTCTGTGCCCAGATCAAATACTGTCAACTACTTATTTGATCATCTGCATTGGGTTTTTGATTTAAATAATTGAGCTTTTGCAGTCAGTGCTTCTGAAATCTGACCTGCTTCTTGCAGCTTTTCTGACTGTGGCAACCATTTTTGGCTCTTGACCAAGGACTATTTATACAAAATTTTTGAACATAGTTAATCCAAGAATGAAAATTTTTATTAAGAGTCTTCATACTCCTTCCAGAAATGGAACGTTCAGTTCTCTTTTTCAAATAATCAAATAGATAACCCTATGTTTGATTTGCTAAACCATTAACCACAAATGAGGAAGAATATATTAATGGGTTTTCATGTTTCTTCCTATGGCAGTTTATTTTCAGCAATGGCCCAATGATTCTCCTCCCTGTATCCCCTCCCATTTTTTATGTAACTTAAAAGTTTCTCCCATTAAGACGTGGAGTGTACTTCTTCACTCTTTAAAATTGTCCTGGTCTCATGACTTGTTTTCAGTAATAGAATGTAGTGTTGGGGACATCTTGACAGTAATAGGCCTGCACACTTCCACTCTTTCTCCTACCCCAAACTTATACATACGGGTTATCTCAAAATCAATAGAGCCACCTACCTAACCTATTGTGGATCATGCACACTTGCAGAAACTTTACATGAGAAGAACAACACAACTAAGCACAGTCCAAATTGTCAGTTCACAAAAATGAAAGCTAAATGAATTGTTATTTTGGGTTATGAGGCATTGGCGTTGTTGAATGTCTGACAATAATTAACTGACACAACTTCTATTTTATTTTCCACTAAGCGATTTTTTCCCCACGTGGCTTAGGAGTTCACACAAACACAGCTTTGAAATCTGGCAGACCTTTACTGTTTACTTATCTTTGACAAATGTCTTTTACTCCTGTGTGCCTCCACTCATTCATTTAGACAATAAATACCTAATTTAGTTTCTACTATATGCAGTGACTACACTGTGCAAGGTGCTTTGAATAGAGTGATGACCAAGGAAAAAGCCTGTAATTTATGGCCCTTTCCTTCCAAAAAGATAATAATATTCATCTCTTACATTTTATATAAGGAGTAAATTAAGTGATGAGTATGTAACACAGAAGCACATGAGTGCCAATTGCTCCACACCTCTCCAAGACTCTTTCAAGAGGAAAGGGCACATCCCTAAGGAATGATCTCTGATACAGCTTTAGAACCAATTCTGCTACTTAATGTAACCACCTGATGGGTTCCTCCTCCCTAATGCACAAAAAAAATTAACTCTTTGAGACCATGGCATTGCAGCAAAGAAAGAGTTTAACTGATCCAAGTCCAGCCACACCAGGTAGTAGATAGAATTACTACTAAAATCAATCTCCCCAAAACTCAGGGACTGGGGGTTTAGGGATAATTTGGTAAGTAGGGAGTCAGAAAGTGGAGAGTGCTGAATGTTTGGGTCAGAGATAAAATTGCAGGGAGCTGAATCTGTCCTCTTGCACTGAATCAGTTCCTCATTGGGGGCCAAGACCAGATGAGTAAGTTTATTGATCTGGGTGGTCCCAGCTGATACAATAAGTACAAGATATGCAAAATATCTCAAGCACTGATCTTAGCTTTTAAAATGGTGATGTTATCACCAGGAGCAATCTGGGGAGTTTCAGAATCTTGCAGCCTCCAGCTGCATGACTCCTAAACCATAACTTCTAATCTTGTGCCTAATTTGTTAGCTCTGCGGCAGCAGTCTAGTACCCAGACAGGAAAAGGTTTTGTTTTCATAGAGAGCTATTATCTTTGTTTCAAAGTTAAACTATAAACTAAGTTCCTTCCAAAGTTAGTTCAGCTTATGTCCCAGAATGAACAAGCATGCTTGGAGGCTGGAAGCAAGATAAAGTCAGTTAGGTCAGATCGCTTTCATTGTCATGCTTTTTCTCAGTTATAATTTTTGCAAAGGTGAGCTCATTAACTAAAAAGAGTGAAGTCAGATTGAGTAGGATTGAGATTTTTATTCTATCATTTTTACCTATTACATAACCTCTCTAAATCCTGTTTCCTATTCAACAAAACAGAGCTAATACTTTAAAAATATTTTTATTAGTGTAAGTCATGTCTCCTGTCCTCAATTTGTGTTGAGATTACATATTGACTCTGAAATGTCCTCAATCACTATTACTTGTAATTAACATTCTAAGAAATTGAATCAAAAGCAAAAAAAATTTTTGGTTAAATTTTTCTTGATATATTTTTGTTTAAAGTTCCTAACTGCATATGACATTGACCCTTTTCTCTGGAGCTGAAGATAATGCTATAAAGCCTGTTACTGAGCCAATTCCCATGTGAATTTCACAGATTGCCTCACTGAACTGAGAACATGATCAGAACGTCCAGGAACTTCAGATCATTAGTCATTTCATAGGGGAAAACAGATGGCTTCCCTAGAAGAAGAAATTTTCACCTCCTACAGAATTTGGACACTATTACAGAAGTAGGCCTAATTGTTCAGAGAAACAAGTGTGAGTAACTTTCAACTGGAATCTGTACCTCACCTTTCTCTCAGGATATGTGTATGCATATATAAATTATACTCCATCAACAGAAGGGACTCCCAAAGACAGAACGATTACAATCATCCAAGTCTATGAACATGGAAATGTACCTGGTAAGAATACAGTGGTCTGCAGAGTGAGTGAATATACCTTGTCCTCAGAAAGCATTCTATAGAAAAAATAGTATTTTACGTATACACATACTATATAAACTATTAATAATACTTTTTTAATCCTTGGCACTATTGATATTTGAGACTATATAATTATGTGTTGTAGGGGGCTGTCCTGGGCATTATGGCATGTTTGCAGCAAACCAGTCTCCCCAGTAGATTCCAGTAACATCATCAATTGTGACAACCAAAAAGGAGCTCTGACATGCCAAATGTCCACTAGTTTCCCTGAGTTAAGAACCATTGATATAAAAATATCAGAATATCAGAAAGGAAAGGAAATATGCTCCTATTAATATAACCTCTCATAGGAGGATAATAAAAGGCATGGAATTCCACTTTATTTTTTTATATTAGCATAGTTTTATTGCTTACTCATTCTTTTATCTGCTTCTATATATGAGGCACAGGGCTAGAGACAATTAGGAGATGCAAAAATCATTATTTTCTCCCTATGAGAACATAACACACTCTCCTGGATTATATAATCTAATATAATTTTATCTTGTATTATAGTGCATCACCACTAATGAAATGGTACAGAAAAAATTAGGTGCCATATTTCAAAGGTAGGGTGAAGTTCAGGGTCTTACAATGGTATAGCAAACGGAATTGATGACATTGGCTACTCCAGACATCCAGCTACTGCCATCACCCCAGCCACAGCAGGGAGGTGTGACTAGGGCTGCATGTTCCATGGAGCCAGTGGGAGCCCAGGAGCAGGCTGGAGTCGCACCCTCTCAGGTGTAGCTGCAGCTGCCCAAACTGCAGCTGGGGACCCAGGCATCCCTGCACTCTTGGGGGCCCAGGAAGGCCCTCCCTAGCCTCACAGGCTTGGAAGTGCCTGCTCCTGCTGCCTGGCTTCTCCCTGCTGTCAGAGCCCACTCTGATCTCCAAGGAAAGTTCAGCCAAGCCCAGGCACCATGAACAGCAGCAGGAGGCAGACAGGTTCCCGGGTTGAAGGACGTGCCCTGTGAGGCCTCACCGTCTGGCCACGGAGGGCCTGAAGGCTGGGGACCAGGCTACCAGTCCCATGGACCAGAGTGGGAACTTGTGGTGACTTTTCCATACCTGCCCATTGGCACCCATGGAAGAGTTGGCATGCACATCCTCCCCTCCGAGCCCGTAAAAGCTCCCCACTCAGACAGAGCTGAACAGACGTTGGAACACCAGACTACAGAGAGGAGCTACCCACTCCAGGGCCTCCTCTGAACTATTCTGTCACTCAATGAAGCTCCTCCTTGCCTTGCTCACCCTCCACTTGTCTACATGCCTCATTTTCCTTTGATGCAAGATAAGAACTCAGGGCCTGCCAAATGGCTATGCTGAAATTTCTAGAACATAAACAAGGTAAAAACATGCCCCTTGCTTGCCACAATATGGGAGAAGAGAAGGAGAGAAGAGCCATGGACCTTCAGGGATCCCAGATCTGGGAGCTCCCTGAGCCAGCACTGTGACTCCCTCTTGGGGGACCCAGTGGTTCCTGAAGTCTCCAAGCTTCCAGGCACCACTGTGTTCCCCAGTGGCAGCTGTGGAAACTACTTGTGGTGCACATGGTCCAGCTGCAGCCTCACAGAGAGCCAGCACCCATGCAGACACCTGGAGCTGCCCGCCCCACTGCAACAGCCAGCGTGCCTGACTGTGCACAGTGTCCAGACCCCATGCTTGCTTACTTACACACCCCTTTTACAGAGCCCTTGCTGCTCCACGCCTGGCTCACACTTGACAGGTGTGGGATTCAGGCTGGTAGCTTGAGCTGCGCATAGCCTGCCAGGCCGAGTGAGTGAAATAAGCCCCATGGGCTCAAGCAAAACTTGGGCAAAAGGCACCACCAGCCACAGAAGTTTCTGGTCAGAAAAGAGACACTCCAAGGATCCTGCAACAGAATCAGGAAATGGATTATTCAGCTTTTAGTGCTGGCTTTTATCATTGTACCAGTGTTGATATTGGAATATTTATGTTACGTCTATTAGTTTGCTAGGGATGCCGAAACATAGCACCATAGACTGGGTGTATTAAATAACAGAAATCTATTTTTCCACAGTTTTGGAGTTTAGAAGTCCGAGATCAGGGTGTCATCAGGGTTGGTTTCTTCTGAGGCCTCTCTTCTTGGCTTGTAAATGTCTGCCTTTTTCGTCTGTCTTCCTATCATCTTACATTCGTGTCTCTGTGTCTTAATCTTTTCTTATAAGGACAAAAGTCATATTAGTCTAAAGCCCACCTTAGTTACCTCATTTTGACTTAATTACCTCATTAAAACCCTATCTTCAAATACACTCACATTCTGAGGTAATCAGGGTGCCCTTAACATATGAATTTTGAGGAGACATAATTTAGCCCATAAAACCATCTGAGTCTCCATTTTCTTATCTGTAACAAGAGGAAGAATAACGTGTACTTCACAGTAAACTTCCACGAAAATTGAATAAAGATAGAAAATTGGATATCTACATTGCTCTTAGCATAGTGTCTAAACCATAACAAGTCTGCAATATAATTAACTATTACAATAATATTATAATTTTGTTTCATCGTTCCTAAAGAAAAAATATTAATGAGAAGGAGCATTTTGCAACAATGATGGTTAGAGCTGGAATAACATATGCAGATAAAAAGCAAATGCAGGTGAGGATGTAGGCAATTCAAGGAGGAGGTAAAATGAAAACAATGTCCCAAGGCATAGAAGTCCATTTGGGACGTGGATAGTATTTCCTTTCTTCTAATTTTAGTAATTTTTCTATTGTTTTTCAGAAAAAAATTACTAATCAAAATATGAACTCAATAAGTTCATATATATGTATGTGTGTATATATATGTATGTATATATATGTGTATATATGTGTGCATATATGTGTATGTATATACTTACATTCCTCTTGCTACCAGTTTGTTCTTAGAGTATTTTCTGTTATTGATGGCCATGTAACTCAGGGACTCATGGTACAGTAGTTGCATGTCACCCAGAACATGGCAAAAAACTGTAGCAGTTAAAAAGTATTTTGTGGCCAGAGAGCATGCCACGGCAAAGGCTTACATGATGGGGGATATTTCTGTTCTTTATAATTCATAAAATGTTTCTCAATCCATCAGTGACTTTGGAAATGGAGATGTCACTAATAATGCTGTGTAAGGCAGGAGAGGGAGTTGAACATGAGGAGACATTTAGGAGCTTGGTAATAGGTCGAGTTGATGAACTACCTGTATACAGGAGATCATGCACTTGTTGGTCCTAGTCCATCACTCCTCTCTTAGAGAAGCAGAAGAATGTAGCTATTGAAACTGGAATGGACATGTTATGCTATTTATCATACCAACCTTCTTTGTTGACTGCTACTAGAACTGTATAAAAAGCCACTTACATGAGAAAGATTTAAGTAGCTTATTTCATATGATCCTGAATTTCATATTTTCATGCACACATATATATGCATACATATATACATATAATTATTCTTATACTTTATCAAATATAATACCACATGAAATTAAAATACGTAAAACCATCTCACACCAGTTAGAATGATGATCATTAAAAAGTCAGGAAACAACATATGCTAGAGAGGATGTGGAGAAATAGGAACACTTGTACACTGTTGATGAGAGTGTAAATTAGTTCAACTATTGTGGAAGACAGTGTGGTAATTCATTAAGGATCTAGAACCAGAAATACCATTTGATCCAGCAATCCCATTACTGGGTACATACCCAAAGAATTATAAATCATACTACTATAAAGACAGATGCACATGTGTGTTTATTGCAGCATTATTCACAATAGCAAACACTTGGAACCAACTTAAATGCCCATCATTGATAGACTAGATAAAGAAAATGTGGCACAGCAGACTAACACAGGAACAGAAAATCAAACACCTCATGTTCTCGCTCATAAGTGGGAGTGAACAATGAGAACCTATGGACACAGGGAGGGGAAAATCACACACTGGGACCCGTCGGAGGGTGGGGGGCAAAGGCAGGAACAGCATTAGAAGAAATACCTAATGTAGATGATGTGTTGATGGGTGCAGCAAACCACCATGGCACACGTATACCTATATAACAACCCTGCAGGTTCTGCACATGTATCCCAGAACTTTAAGTATAAAAAGGAAAATGTAAATCAATGTCTGGAATATGTGTCTGTGTGTGTGTGTGTGTGTGTGTGTGTGTGTATGAAGTAAACTTTGTATTATATTTGCACATTAATGGTTTATTTATAATAAATTATTGGAAAAACATATTTTTATAAATTTAAAATCAAATTTCTATTTGGCATCTCAAAAGTCAGAGGGAAGAAGAAATCATTTTCATCAGTGGACTGAAATCCTCTTGAAGTCAAGGCTTATTTTAAGGTAATTTTATTGTTCTGAAACCTCTGTGTTTCTCAAGGGTTTGTTGAGTCAATGTAAGACCTTGGTGAGAATTCTTCCATTTAGACATGGCTAATTTTCAATGTCAACCACAGCTATTGAGGTACTTATATTAATTAACCTTCTTAATTATTTGTTTTTATTTCCCTATAAATTGGCAATAACACCTGGTCTCAAAGTTTTGTTGTGAGGATTGAATAAAGTAATTAATGAAAGAAGATGTAGTGAAATATCAGTTCCATGATAAGCACATGATACAGGCTTTCTTCTGTTTTCTTCATCCTCATTGAACAGGGAAATATAAATCAATGTCTAATGACTTGTAGGAATAGAGAGAATTGCATTTTCACATAAGCAAGTTTCTGATAATTTATTATAACTTAGGGACAATTTTTGTGGAAATATGTTTCAAATTATAATTTGACTTCATATAGCCTGGAAACACTAAACACGTCATAAACCACAAAAACAAATATTTACGAAGATTGATGCACAAAAGCATTTCCATTACCACTGCATTTCCTCGGGGGACTCACCTGACCTGGAAAGGTTTCTCTGTGGTGCTAAAATGAAAGAAAATACGTGATTTTCCTCCTGAAGGTATCAGAGAAAACATTTGCAAAACGCCTCACTGATAGAAATAGAATCTAGTCCTTTGTTGTTTTCAGGACACACACTGTATTTGTGATAAGGCCAAACTCACAGACTCACAGACTTACTGGTAAGTATATAGAGAACTCAGCACCATTTCCTCAAGTGAAGCCCAGGACACAACTGGAACAAACCAATTCTAAGTTTCAGCCTTATTGTTATTTTGCATTTCTGTTTTCTCATTTTATCTAGTGTTTCATCCATTAATTGAACACCTGATTGTTGTTGTATTTATGTAACAATGAGCTAAAATTGACTTTGTTATGTTATACTTTTACCTATCATGATCGCTTCTCTGTCTATTTTCATACACGTATACCTCTGTGTTCATGACAAAACATGCTTCCTTTTCACTATAGGTGCTCCTCCTGACTGCTTCAAATCATAGTTGAACAATTTCTTCCAGATTTTGGAAATATTCTCAGATTACTAAATTGGTCATTTGTCCTTAGAATATCTAAAATGTACCAATTGAACATTTACATAGTAGCCATCACTATATTAGTTATATTTCATGTATTCTTACTGAAATGGCACAATAACCCAAAGAGGTAGCCATGATTAATCACATTTTAGAATAGCAAAGCAAGAAAAATAGCTTAAAAAGTCAAGTAACCTACCCAAACTCACACAGGTGATAAGAGAAGGTGTGCCTGGCATTAATGTCACTATTCCTTCTGCTACTCCTGGCACAAGAAAAGAGAGAGCAAAATGAAAACTGCAGGACAGAACAAACTGAAGTTTTGCTGGTTGATGGTTCTGGGTTCCATTAAAAATGATGAAGATAAAATGCCTTTAAATTGCCATCAAGTTTAAAATCTCTATGTAAAGCTGTGTGGCAAGAGCAATCTTCATTTTCATTTACTTTTATTTAGGTCCATCTCAAATGATTTTGACATGAAAATATATTTTCTAAAATTAAGCTGAGAAGGCTATTGAAATATAAATGAAGACACATTGAAAAAGAAATAGAAGCACAAAATTGATTTGTGCAGTTCAGTCTTTGGTTCTCTTCGTGAATTGTTCTGTCTACTCTTTGTTTCTCATGGTATGCCCCAGACAGAAAGCTTTGCAGAATGTACCATGATAAAGATGGTACTTTTAGTAGAGACCTATTCAGTTCAAAATAATGTGTCTCAAAATCAAACCAGGTGGAAGAAATTTGTGGAGGGATAAATGCATCTAAAAAAGATATTATCAGCCTGATGAAAGAACTGTATGGAGAGTGCATTCAGTAGCAGGACAATGAATCAAGGTAAAGATGGCAGATTACTTTCGGTGATCTTAAATACAGTGTTATGTGTGAGTAACCAAGTCCCATCCAGACACAAGCAGCCGTAATCAGAAAGAGACCCTGGGAAAAAGGAACTGAGTACCAGTGGAATATCTGAGCCTGGAGTGAGAGAGGCACCAACAAAGCCGATCTGACAAAATTCTGTGGAAACATCAAGTGTCATCACGTTCTTTCAAGTTTACATTTCTGTGGTAGAATAACACCAACACGATACAATTAAAATCCATTAACATTTTTAAGAGGATATCTTATGATCCAGCGATTGTCTAGCCAGACTCAATTCTAACAATCTTTCTTACAATTTATGCTGTAGCAAACTTGGTCTGCGAGTTTCCCAAATGCAAGTTCTTTTTCTGTTTTTGTTTGTTTGTTTGTTTTGTTTTGTTTTATTTTGTTTTGTTTTGGTGATTTTGCATATATGGCTCCATACCTCCAATTCATGACCCCTACCTCCTATGTCTCTGCCTTCCAGAATCATTCGAAAGTTCTCTCTGATATGAAACCTTTCTTGGACTCTTCAAAGCAGATATGGAGATTTCTGTTCCATGTTCCCAAGACATATTGTATTAATTTATCATGACATGGTGTTGCACTGTGTCTAAGTATGACAGGACTATGTTTGGTCTACATGCATCATGTTGACATCATAGAAAGCACCATACTCTCTATAAAAAAAATTGTCTGTTGGTCCACTCATCAGGTCACAATTTAGTGTCAGCCAACACTGTGTTCTACCACTCCCATTCTTTTCCTAGTGGCAGGCGTCACTACTCTATCCCGCAGATTTCTACTGAGTCAGGACACACAGTTTCTGAATCCTTCACAATTTAGCACTAAAGACAGGACTATCAATCCATTTGAAATGGCCCACCAGTTAAGACTAAAATTACTACAATTAAAAAAAAAACAAACATATATCAAATACTATGTACTTTATGTTATTATATTTGAAGCTATTTGCTATAGCTAGAGAAATGCCAAATACCATTTTGTCTTTGATTGATTAAAGTGTGTGGTTGCTGAAATTATTGTTTAATCAATATTTAATCAACGTATCTTTCCTGAAGTTCTTTTTAACCTCTCTTCTTCCTACCTGCCTACAAAGCACATTGATTCTTAAACACCAGTGTTTTAAAGAAACTTTCTATAATATTTGTAGATATGAGACATCTTCTCTTTTTTAACATTTATTTTAAGTTCATAAGTATATGTAAAATTTTGTTACATAGGTAAACTTGTGTCCTGAGAGGTTGCTTTACAGATTATTTCATCACCCAAGTATTAAGCCTAGAACTTATTTGTCATTTTTCCTGATCCTCTCCCTTCTCCTACCCTCCAGCCTCCAAAAGGCCCCAGTGTGTGTTGTTCCCCTCTGTGTGTCTCTGTGTTCTCATCATTTAGCTTCCACTTATAAGTGAGAACATATGGTATTTGGTTTTCTGTTCCTGCATTAGTTTGTTATCAATTTACTGACTGGTTATGTCGACTGTTAGGATCAGTGGGAAGCCCATGGAATTTCTAGAACCTCCTAGTACTAAAGGACCTTATAAGAAAACACAAGTGTGTTCAACTGACAGGTTGCCTCCTTCGGGTGAGGTCTATGTTCATGCCATGTAAAAGCTTAGCTTATTCTTAGAGGGTAATGCAAATCCTCTTCCAGACTCCATTTCTAAATAAATACTATGCCTAGCCAGCCTTAAGACGACATCTCTGAATCCGTGCATTTTAGCATACAGATACATGGCCTGGCAATGTCGCCTACAAGAAGGGTTCCTCTGCTTATGGATAGTATTGATGTAGGATTGAGGTGAATTGTCCCTAGACCACATGCCTTTTGTTATTTCGACCGTGGGGGTGCATTTGTCCATGACTCCATATCTGTCCTAGTTTAAGGTAGCTAGCAACCACAAAATAGCTAAGAAATTCATTTGTGCTCAAATAATGACCACCAACAAAAGCCCTTCAGAGAACTGATTTTAGGTATAATGTGGGTCCATTGCTTATACTAATTGGTGAACCAATAATTCCTATAATTCCTTCTTGTGTTTTAAAGGCAAGGAAAAAAGGATTACATTCACTACAGATGAGGTATAAAATCTCTGGAGACTACCCCTTGCAGAAAGTGGAGAGTTTTATTATTTTTCTTAAAAAGAAGATAATTTTTAAAAATCTGAATCAGTAATATTGCCTGTCTCTACTGAGTAAAATCATTGGATAATTGTCCAACCTGTAATACTAAATAGTTTTTACTTTTAACTAAACATTATGTATAATTATTTTTATATATAGGAATATATAACATGGTAATATATACAAATTCTGAAAACTTGTGTTTTGAATTACTTAAGCACTTAGGAAAGAGTTTGAATATGTTCCTTGAAAAGTAGAATTCATGGAGTTTATTTTTGGCCTTTTATGACTATATTTTCCATTGATGTGTTCTCTAAAACTGCTTTGTTATGCAATAGATAGAAAGCACATTCTGTTGCCAGGGGGAAAATGTAATTATTGGACAATAACGCAAAGAAACACAATTCAAAATGTAACGTAAGAAGGTTCTTTATTTCTGTCAATGTATTCCTAATGGAATCAACTACACATTAATTCATACGAACATTGTAGACCCTCTTCTGCCAGGACTCGTGTCTTGTTTCTTGTCAGTCCCCTCCTACTCCATCCACCATGAGCCTTTTTGGCATCACTTTTTGCATCACTTTTTGCATCACTTTGCACCCTCAGCCATGGGTTTTTATTTTCAGTCCGTTGGTTTCATCTGGTTTTCTCTTTGATGGAGTTTAAAAGAAGGGTTTCTAGCTCCTCCAGTTTCTTCCAATGTGATTTTTTTGTAAGAAAAACAGTTCTCTTTTGATAAAATTGGCCCCTTTTATAGCATAAATCTGGTATAAGCATTTCTATAATCCAAGATGTGTATGATCCCAAAATTGAAGTAAGGAGAGGGAAGATGAGATGAATACCTCAGAAGAATGTAAAAGAACCCTACCCTCTACATGAAGTTAATGTTAACACTGATTACAGTGACACATCCAGTATGATTGAGAGGCTAGAAATGGTTTCTCTCCAACATCAATTATAGTATATTAATTGTTTCTATAATTACATTATTTCAACTGCCTAAGAATATAACTATGTTAAACAGTTTCTGAGATAATCCAACATACTTTTTGATAAAACTGCCAGTTTACAAGCAGTTGGTATCCGGCAGGCATCTCCCAAGCTTTCTGGCACAAAAGTAAGCGTCTATTGAATGTCATCACTGTCGTGGTAGGTAGTAGAACATTGATTGAAAGATTTCTGGAATTGTCTTTCCCTCTGCTCTTAAGGGTGGTCCAGTGGTCAAGAATAAAGATGAGTCTGAAGCAGTACTTATTCTAGAACACAAGCTGATCCAAACTAGCCAAGCACTGAATTTAGTAAAGGCCCAATATATAATATTTTTATAAAATGTTTATCACAAAGAAATTCATGGTAAAGCATGTGTGAAGGACATTGATACCTTTTTTGAAAACACAGGGAAATAGAAGAGAGAGACAGTGATTCACCCTGTCTGCATGGAGAAGGAAAGCCACCTGAAAAAAAATAAGTGACACATTCATTATTACCTAGGTTCAGAAGCATACACAGAAGTCATCTGGGTATACAAAGCAATAGAAGATGTGTGCATTTGTGCTCTATAGGTAATGGGAATACTGGCTTCAAAGGTACAGATGGGAAAAACATTAACCTGTGTCCTGGGAATTCTAAGTTGTTTAGAAATGAAGTAACAGGTTGGGCATGGAGGCTCACGCCTGTAATTCCAGCACTTTGGGAGGTTGAGGTGGGTGGATCGCGAGGTCAAGAGATCGAGACCATCCTGGCCAACATGGTGAAACCCGGTCTCTACTAAAAATAAAAAATTAGCTGGGTGTGGTGGTGTGTGCCTGTAGTCTCAGGTACTCGGGAGGCTGAGGCAGGAGAATGGCTTGAACCCAGGAGACGGAGGTTGCAGTCAACCAAGATCGCGCCACTGCACTCCAGCCTGGCAACAGAGCAAGACTCTGTCTGAAAGAAAAAGAAAAAGAAAAACAGTACCAAATGCATATGGAGCACTGGGGAGTATGTGTTGAAGAAAGAACTGTGGTCCACTCTCCTCCTACTTAATAAAGAGAGAGAGGTTGAAAATCAGGAATAAGAACAGAATAAAAAAAAAAAACCCTTCTGCTTTATTTTTAGATTATTGATGATGATAATGATAATTGCTTGCTATAGAATCATTTGCTTAAAAATTTTTTCATGGGGAAATAAAATGGTAGGGCTGTTGTTGATGTTGAGTGGAGACAGTTACATCTCTCCTCTGAAAGTCTGTCATCTCCTTCCCACTTCCAACATCACCACTACGTGAAAACTCCCTCTGATTGCCAGAAGCATCTTCTTCAACCTCTTGGGCTTCTCCAGAGCACAGTTTTACACACACCCTTCAGAACAAAACCATGTTCAGACTCACTTTTCACATTGGGGAAATGGATTAAGAAAAAGAACTTTAAGGAATAAAACTCCAGCCATTGTGTGAGAGAAGCCCCAAGGAAAGTTATTGAAAACTTAAAGCATAAAACTAGTAGTGCCAGGGTAGGAAGAAAAAAGTAGATAGTAAGCAATATGTACTGGATTTGTGATATTTAGTCTAGTTTAACTTTTTGCAGTGGTGAACAGGAACTAAATAGAAGAATCTAGGCTATCTTTGAAGTTCCTGGCTTGAGGCAAATGGTAGTGTAATTAACCTACTTGCTTGGCCTATAAGAAATGGGCATTTCCTTTTGTTATTTTTTTTCTGCCAAGAAAATTAAAAATTCTCTTTAGTGAATGCAATCAAATTTGCATATTGATTTATTTTATTTTTTTGGGCTACATTAAACGGTTTCTTCCTGTTGAGCAGGCACCGTTGCTCACCACAGACTCTGAAAAGACTGCCAAGAGGCATTTGCGTATTTAATGTTCCTTCAGTTCAAACATACTTAGTCATAATTAAACTCGGTTGAATGGCTTTTAAAAGAAGTTAGTTGTTAATATGATTGGCAGTTCTCTGTGCCTTTGACAAGATCTAATGAAATATGCCTGGGTGGTGTGCAACACTGACAAATGCTGAGATTTATCTTCTGTGATCTCTATCTAATGTAAATGTGATTATGTTGAATCCTTTGTTTTCAAGAGGTATGTTATTACTTCCCATTATCTAAGTAAGAATGATAAATGTTCAAGATTTTCCTTAAATATAAACAATCTCGAAATTAGTATTCTTCAACTACTTTTAAAAAAGTAGTTGAATATTAAAGTGAGTATTGTTTTGTAGGAGGAAATAAAGCAGACAGACATCATTTTGTTTCTTCAAAAGAAGCATTAAACCATTATATGACAGTGGTTTCAAATTCATGAAGAGGAGAAAGAAGAGACTGAGAAACTGACACTACAGGCATTACTTTAGGGTAACAAGCATTTAGCTTGCTTGCCACCACTAAATGACAACCTTGTATGTTTGGGAGGTACTAGCTTTCCGGTTCTCTTCTGATGTGTGGGTCACAGGACTGAAAGCTATATGCCATATTCTCCAGCACTTCTAAAAATACATGAAAATAGCTGGGCCCAGTGGCTCAAACCTGTAATCCCAGCACTTTGGGAGGCCGAGGCAGGCAGATTGCCTGAGGTCAGAGTTTGAGATCAGTCTGGTCAAGGTGAAACATCACCTCTACTGAAAATACAAAAAAATTAGCCAGATGTGGTGGCATGTGCCTGTAATCCCCCCAGCTACTCGGGAGGCTGAGGCAGGGGAATTGCCAGAACCAGGGAGGTGGAGGTTGTTATGTAACATGGCTATTATAAAAGGAAAGAGGCCAGCTGGGCACGGTGGCTCATGCCTGTAATCTCAACACTTTGGGAAGCTGAGGTGAGCAGATTATCTGACGTCAGAAGTTTGAGACCAACCTGGCCAACATGGTGAAATCCATCTCTAGTAAAACTACAAAACTTAACCGGGCATGGTGGCAGGTGCCTGTAATCCCAGCTACTTGGGAGGCCAAGGAAGGAGTTTTCTTGAACCCAGGATGTAGAGGTTGCAGTGAGCCAAGATCGCGCCACTGCACTCCAGCCTGGTGACAGATCGAGACTCCGTCTCAAAAACAAACAAACAAACAAAAACAAACAAACAAACCATGAAAACATATACATCTTCGAAATAAACTTGCAACATGATTATAAATTGTTCTTTATTGCCAATGGTATTACTTGCATGAAATAGAAATATCTCTTCAAAATATCAGTATAGTTAATGCATTCTACGATTTTGAACAATTTAATTCATCTTATTTTCTTGTCTCAACAAATTTCCTACTGGATTTCTATGCTTTTACCTTGCTCTGTTGTCTGTCAGCTTAGCTATGGCCAGTTGCCTCCTGCTCTGTGGCAAGAAAGGTGACTGACAAGACATTACTGAAACTAAATATCCAACTTTCTGCTACGTTTGAGTTAAAATGGCAGACATTGATTAATTATAGAAATAATGGCATGGCTGTTCACCCAACACCCAACATAAAACCTGGTCCAGGCTTTTTGTATGCCTCATTCTAACTAGGCTTTGGATTTAAAAGAATTGACAAGACAAAAAACATGAAACAAGTGGTCATGTTCATTTCTTTTCTATTTTTTTAATTTAATTTAATTTAATTTTAAGTTCTGGGATACATATGCAGGACATACAGATCTGTTTGTTACATAAGTCAATGTGTGCCATGGTGGTTTGCTGAACCCATCAACCCATCACCTAGGTATTAAGCCCCACCTGCATTAGCTATTTATCCTAATGCTCTTCTTCCCCCAACCTCCATGACAGGCCCAGTGTATGTTGTTCTCCTCCCTGTGTCCATGTGCTCTCATTGTTTAGCTCTCACTTATAAGTGAGAACATGTGGTATTTGGTTTTTTGTTCCTGTATTAGTTTGCTGAAAAGAATGACTTCCAGCTCCATCTATGTCACTGAAAGGACATAATCTTGTTCCTTTTTATGGCTGTGTAGTATTCCGTGGTGTATATTACCACATTTTCTTTATCCAGTATATCACTGATGGGCATCTGGGTTGATTGCATGTCTTTGGTATTATGAAGAGTTCTGCAATGATTTTCTTTCTTTTCACAAGGAGCACCAGCACATATATTGAATTGCTTCTTTATTCATCTATTTATTAAGCCATGTTCAATCAAAGCAGAAACAAAAACAAAACACTTAAGGTTCTTCTATAGCAATGGTCTTTAACTGGGGAGGATTCTACACCCAGCCATTCCCCACTCCCCCAATAAGACAACTGGCAATGTCTGCAGACAACTTTGATTATCACAACTGGGGAAGGGAGTGATACTGGCATCTGGTGGGGAAAAGCCAAGGATGCTGTTAAACATCCTATAATGCACAGCACAGCTTCCCACAACAATCATCCAACTCAAAATGTCAGCACAGCCATGACTGTGCAACCTGGCTCTCTGGGTCTATCTGTTTCAACTTTCCACTCCCAAAGAAGTTGTGGTGTGAATGAGATATGTAGTTTTTGAAGAAAGGCATAGGGAATATTCAGCAGGTTTTCTTTTCAATCATCTTGTACCCTTGGTCTTTTTCTTTTTCCTTTTTTTTTTTTTTTTTTTTGGTGGTGGGGAATGTGTGTGTGTGTGACATAGAGACATTTTCTCTATATTCTATTTCTGGGCAGTTTTTGTACAGTTTAAGTGATAAAAAGATTTAAAATATTTATAAGAGTACTTGTCATGTGTTTTAGGTATTTTGCCTCTACATATCATTGCAATTATTAGCTATTAAGATGGTCTTCACTGTCCTCCAATACATGGGTTACAATGCAGCATTTACTTATTTTTATAGAAATTTATTGTAGTTGTATGATTCAGTATTTGATTTCAGTCTCTCCTGTATTAAATAATAAGCTCCAATAGGATAGGAACCATTCCTGTTTTTGCTATTTTGTCTCATATATCTTGCACAGTTCCTATATAACAGGCACCTAATAAATATTCACTGACTTAGAGTGTCAGTAAATCAACAATAAATTATGAAAACCACTGAATAAGGGAAAGAAGGAAAGAATTTGAAAGGCAATGAAGATCAGTAAGAAAGAATGTAGAAATATTAATCAACAATAAATATATTTTAAAGATTTAGGTAGTGTGAAAATGACCCTAGTCAAGGCACCTTGGTGCTTGAATTTGATTTTCAGTTTGGACCTGTAATAATTTCATAGCTAAGGACAAATTTTATAGCACAGAAAATTGTGTTTTCACATTTGAGACTTTGCATATTAACCCATGGTTTTTGAGAATCAAACAGCACAGTAGATGTAAATATTCTTTTTAAATTGTCAAATGCATAGAAATATTGACTGTTCCAGTGTCATATGATTTGAAATTATGCAGGACACTGCAAACTCCTCAAATTACAGATGAGGATGCTAAAACACAGAGAAATGGGCTGGAATATCTTTAGAATCCCTGAATCTAACATTCTGTAATCTGTTACTAAATAATACTAACATTGGTATAGTACCAGATTTTTTCAAATCTCTTAATGCAACAGACTTAACACAAAATGTACTATTTAAAAAAAAACACTCCAGTGGAAAATCTTAAATTTCCAACAAATTTTTAAAAATGTATTTTATTTTACATAAGATACTGCTTTATTTGAGATG
This sequence comes from Macaca fascicularis, assembly GCF_037993035.2. Lineage (NCBI taxonomy): Eukaryota > Metazoa > Chordata > Mammalia > Primates > Cercopithecidae > Macaca > Macaca fascicularis. The sequence continues at coordinate 57,022,113 of NC_088394.1, forward strand.
CACAGCAAGGAAATATTGATAAATTAATAATTTCTCTTTATTTGCTTATGAGCAGCCCTTGACCTAGTCAGAATTAGGAATGAAAGAGAAAGAACTAGAAAATATTAACATGTTGTGACTTCCAAATTAGGCTTTTGAAAAACAAAATGGAATACTTTAAGCGTAATTATGATATAGAATTTATTCCATTTATAAGATCAGTTTAGAAGGGGAAAAAAGAACCAGGCTGTCCTTCTTTTAGGCCTTGGGAGAGACTTGATGAGGGTAAATTTAGTTTGCATCGGAAATTTTCTAGAAAAGGTTGGGGAAATACAAAGACTGTGGAGATAGCAGCACGAAGTGCTGAGCACAATTACCTGAGCTGAGTTCTAAGAAAGCAGAAGTTATGCCTTCAGTCTCCATTCCAGGAAGTCATCATGGCCCCGGAGGTCGAGATCAAAGCCAGCATGCCTCCTGAGGCTAGGATTCTTTATTTCAGTGCAGCCTCATCCTCAGTTGCCTATGTATTGCTAGTGGATGGTCCAGATGAAGTGACATCATGTATTCTTCAAGTTTTCCATGCCCATTAGAAACAATCCTGTTCCAACTGTTCTGTGTGAATACACACCTGCTCATGTCCTAGGGCACTTGTAAAACCATCTCTATGGTCACGGCATCCATAAGGCAGTGGCTGAGACAAAGGAAAGCCCCACCATTCTATGTGGGTGGCACTGAACATCACAGGAAACTCATCCTTTGTAAATACTATTCAATATGATTTCAGCTTTCTGAGACGTTCTTGTTTCAATGTGGGCATGTCTATGCAAACCTACCCAAAGTCTGAGATAGCTGAGAGGTCCAAGAGGCTGATAAACACAGTTTCTCAGCAAGAAACATGTAAGAGAGAGTTAAGAACAGAAGCCATGTTGTGACTTGGGCAACAGTGAGACAAGATGGTGGATTCCTACGTCATTAACCTGCCAGAACTAGGGATTATATGCCTTAGAGGAGGGGCACACGTGCTTCAGAGGGAATGGGTAAGATTTTGCCCTAAAGGCACGATTTAGGGCAAGTAAAGTGTCCATACAAAAAGAACAATAAACTGCAAATTTCAGAGGCATTCCTGGAACTCAATTAATCAGAAATCAATATGGCAGATTAACATCCAAGATGGAGTTGCTTTAACCTCCAGTGTCCTATAACCCTCCAAAAAAAAAACCTAATTAAATATGGTTAGCATGTTTACAAACTTATTTTCTGTCTCAGAGCAATTCTTAAAAGAACCCTCCTGTAGAAATACTTTTCCTCAGATATACTTTTCCTATTTGGAAAAATGTGGAACAAAATAGTTCCCTCAGCAATTGGAGCCATCAGTTCCTGATGCTGGTTGCCAGTACTACCTTTGATATCTCAGTACTCTCGTTTGTCCAGCTCTCTGTTCCTGATGCTTTTCTTCCTTACATCTTTACTGAAATGTGTATTGTTTTGTCTTTAAAGCCACATGCCACAGTTTTGTGAAAAAGGACTCTGCTCCATTTACCCATATGTTGGAATCCTAAGGACAGTATCTTCCAAACTGGAATCAGGAGGCCATGGATATTAGCAATGAAATTGAGGACTCAACAAACAATCTTCTGTATTCCACAGCCCAAATTAAAAAAAAAAAATTGTCATAGCTACTAGAGGATAGTTCCATCTTCGGAGCTATATTCCAGAGTGTTTTAGGGTATATATGAGAGTTTTATAGAGAAGTGCCACATTTTCTGTTTTAGCAGAAGGATGCAGTTATTTTGGAGAGAGCTGGAACTTTGTAACACCGAATTTGAGATTAAAATTGAGATTCTTGTATCCTGGATGCAGTGAATAGTCTATTTCATTTCATCTATTGAAGCATATCAGTGACTACAGATCTCAGAGCCAAAACAAGGTGGTTGGAAGGACAATAATTAGAAACTCTCTTTAGCAAAAATATCACTTGGATTTTTGGTTTATTATTCCAACATATATTGTGATAGATAGAATAACACACTCATGATATTTTATGGCTCATCTATCAAGAGGAGCTCATCTATTTTCCTAGGCCTTGACTATGAGCTGGTCATAGAAGTTATTTTGACCAATAGAATGTGGTAGAAGTGATATCTTTCGACTTCTGAAGCTAGACTTGAAGATCCTTACAGCTGTGGTTTTCATCTCTTCAAACCATGATCCTCATATTGTGCTGTGAATAAGACTAAGATGAAAGTCCATGTAGAGAGGGAGGCCCAGTAATTCCAGCCATTCTGTCTGCCCCAGCTAAGATGTCAGACTTGTGAGAGAGGCCCCTCAGACCATCCCTCTCCCTCTGAGTCACCAGCTGGCTGAATACCATGAATGAGCACAGGTGAGACCAGCAAGAGAACTGCCCAAGCAACTTTAGAATGATGAAAACAATGGGTTGTTGTTTTAACCCATTTAGTTTTGAGGTGAATTTTATACAGCACTGGCGAATAGAAAATTGTTTGCAAAATTAATCTTATTAATAAAATAAATATTTTTAAACATGGGCAAAAGAGATGGGGAATTTAAAAAGACATTTTGAAGAGGCAAATGCTGATGATCCCTGTTTCACAAGCCACTTAAATATTAGAAGAGGAAAAAGTGTACATCATCAAAATGCAACTTGGGACAAGATTTTGGCAGAAAGTCTAGACTGAAAAGGAAATGTACAATTACACTGAACATGCATATTCATATGCTTGCCATAACATAAATGTATATAGATAGCTATTTTCTAACATATATAAATACAGGGTGTTTTGACAGATTTGACAGATATGCATACCTGTATATCTATTGCTATCAGTGTTTTTAAAACTAGTATGATGGATGTTCATTTACTGCATTTCATTATTTTTTAGTCATAGTATACCCACAGAACAACCGCATCTCGTTTTTAAAATAAGCAAACAAGTTTTGCTTTCCTGTTAACCTCTGACAGTGCAAAGTAAAATGATTCATTAAATACATACTCTATGATTATTTATGAGATGCTAACTAGATGTGTGATGTGCTAATTATTAAGAAAATGCACATTTGGAACATCTCCAGGTGTCTCTCTAATTTCCCTTTTTTCCCCAGGTGTAGTTGCTCTCCCTCTGAAGGAACTTTAGGGTATTATACAATTTCTGCAGTGCACTAAAAGAAGTTCAAGAATAAAACTCGAAAAGCCATTATACATTTTAGTTAAGATAATAGTGACTGAGTTAACAAAATAAAAATAAAATAATATTTGCTGTGATGGGGAATGAATGCTCATAACATTCTTTAAATAAAAAAAGTTTATCACACAGTGTGAACAGTATGACCCCAATGTTGAAAAGAGACAGCATAAAAAGCTCAGCAAAAACATAAGATTATATGTTAAAATAACACTTCGAATATAGAAATTAATTGTTTTAAGTATCTTTCTCTCTGTTTTTGTAATATTTCCAAATTTTAAACATAATTGTAGGTTGAATATCCCTTTTTCTGGTCTATTTTCACTTCCTTTGGGTAAATACCAAACATTGTAATTGCTGGGTCATATGGAGTTTGTTTAGTTTAGTAGGAAACTGTCAAACTGTCTTCCATAGTGGCTGTGCCAGTTTTTACTCCTACCGGAAAGGAATGAGTGTTCTTGTTGCTCCAAATCTTCACCAGCGTTTGTTGTCAGTGTTCCGGATTAGAGCCATTGTAATAGGTGTGTACAGGTATTCCATTGCTGTTTTAATTTGCATTTCCTTCATGATATACGATGTAAAACAAATTTTAATGTGCTATTTGTATGTGTATATCTTCTTTGGTAAGAAATCGAGTAAGATTTGTAGCTCTTTTAAGAATTGTGTTGTTTTTGTTTTTTTATTGTTGAGTTTTAAGAGTTCTTTATGTATTTTGAATAATAATCCCTTATCACCTTTTTTTGCAAATATTTTCAACCAGTCTGTCATTTGTCATTTTATTCTCTTAACAGTACCTTTCCCAGAGCAGGAGCAGGATTTTTTATTTTAATGAAGTCTAGCTTATCAATCCTTTTTTTCATAGATCATGCTCTTGAAAGATAAAGTTACCGCCAAACCCAAGGCCATCTAGGTTTTCTTTTTTTGTTGTTATCTTCTGAAAGTTGTATGGTTTTGTGCTTTACATTTTGCTCTATGATTTATCTTGAGGAACTTTTGTGAAGAGGAGTGCTAGGTCTGTGACTAAAGTATTTTATTTATATTTTTTGCATGTGCATGTCCAGTGATTCTAGCATCAGTTGTTGAAAGAACTGTCTTTGCTCCATTTTATTACCTTTGCTCGTTTGTCAAAGATCAGTTTACTGTATTTATGTGGTTCTATTTCTGGGCTCTCTATTTATTTCTGTTGATTTATTTGTCTTTTTTTTTTTTTTTTTTTTTTTTGCCAATGCTACACTGTCTTGGCTACTGTAGCTTTATACTGCTCCCTACCCTGAAATTGGATAGTGTCAATGCCTCAGTTTTGTTCTTCAGTATTGTGTTGAATATTTTTAGCCTTTTGCTTCTCCATATACACTTTAGAATTATTTTGTCAATATCCACAAAATAACTTGGTGGTACTTTGATTGGGATTGCATTAGAAGTATATATCAAGTAGGGAAGAACTGGTCTCTTGACAAGATTAAGTCTTCCTATCCATACACATGGAATAACTCTATTTGGTTCTTTTTTTATTTCTTTCATCAGAGTTTTACAGTTTTTCTAATACAGAGCCTGTACATATTTTCTTAGATTTAAACTTAAATATTTCATTTTGGAGAGTGCTAATGTAAATAATATTGTCTTATTAATTTTTAATTTCATTTGTTCGTTGCCAGTACATAGAAAAGCAATTGACTTTTGTATATTAACCTTGAGTCTTTCAACGTTGCTATAAACTCTTATTAGTTCTAGGAATTATATTGGTTGGTTCTTTTGGATTTTCTACATAGAGGATCATTTTGCCTTTAAACAAAGAAAGTTTCACTTCTTCTTTTCCAGTTAAATATATATATATTTTCTTATCTTGTCTTACTGCATTAGCCACAACTTTCAGTACAATGTTGAAAAGCAGGGGCAGGAGGGGTTATGCTTCCCTTGTTCTTAAATTTAGTGTAAAAGTTTTTAGTTTCTCATCATTGAATATGATGTTAGCTATACGTTTTTTGTTGATAAACTTTACTAAGTTGAGAAAGTTTCTCTCTAGCCATAGTTTACTTAGATTTTGTCTTGAATACGTATTAAGTTTTGTCAAATGATTTTTTGCATCTATTGATGCAATTTTTCGTATTTAGCCTGTTGATGTGATAGATATCACTAATTGGTTTCTGTAATGCAAGTTTTAATTCTAATAATTTTGGAAACTTTGTTTGTTTCTGTAACTACCTAACTAATGTGTGATGACTATTAGTGCATTGACTAATAGTTAATATTGCACTAATATTAACTATTAACCAATATTAATTAATAGTTAATAGTTAATTAATTATTAGTTAATAATTAATAGTTAATATTAACTAATATTAACTATTAACTAATATTAGTGCATTGACTAATAGACTAAGTTCCATGAAGTCAGGACAATGTTACTTTCTGCTCATGATTTGTCACCAGTGGCAAGCAAAACATTTGAAAGGCGACAGATAATCAATAAATAGTTGTTGAATAAATGTATAAGTTTTAAAATGAGTTAATTAATGAGGCATATTTATGGCTTGCTAGTAGTACATTTACAATAGGTATTATGAATGTTCTCACCCTTGTCTTTTAGCGAAGTAGAATGTAAATGGCATCTATTTGAAAGATAAATTGTTAACTGATATTGGTACTGAATTTTTTTATTAATAAAGAATTTGAATGAAGATGTTTGTTTGGAAAGTTGTTCAGAGTCATAGTAAAAGTATATGTGGTAAATACAAGTTAAAGCAGAAAAGAAAGGATCAGTATATTTTTTTTATTAAAAAAATGCAGGCTAATTAGAGCTTAGATTTGTCTAGATAATAAGATATGAAACAAAGGAGGGTTTGGAATAAAAATTTGAAGCAAGTGTACTGACAGCAGGCTTTATTGAGAAATACAGTATTTTTTATTGAAGGTTTACCATTCCCTAGATTGTAAATATGAGACATTGTTCCAATGGATAATAAGGAGCTAGGGTCCTGCTAAGATTGTACCAGAAAAATTGCAAACCAAGCTCATGGATAGGACACACAGTACCATTTTTCCCTGGGGCTTGAACCTTCAAAATATCAGTAAAGCCTTTTGGAAGAACAAGACTAACCACTGCACCGTGATGGTGTTTACAAACCTCTCTAACAATTTTATTGATTTTATTGATCATTAACCGAAACAACTCATTATTTAATAACACTGACTTGTTAGTTTAGTCAACAATTGAGGCATTAATAGCATGTATTTCTCTAGCCGAATATTTCATGGTCAAGGAGAGGACAGAAAATTCTGGGCTAGAAGACACTTTGAAGAGCAGTCACCATTGGCTTTAAACGGCAACAAAATCCAGGAAGAAAGAAGTTTTCTTCCTAAACTTCTTATGCTTAATTTCTCCATCTTTCCCCTCGATTATCTTAGATATTCTGCTTTGATGCTTTCCACCCAAAGTGTAAGTTACCTGGAATGTAACAAAGAGAATGACTGTTGGTTCCAACTAAGAGAAAATAAGGCCACCACAAGTAGTGCGTAGGAGAAAAGATGAAATATAAAATCATAATTCAGGGATCCGTGTAAGCCAATTGAGATAAGGTAATTATTTTTAAAAAGAAAATAAAATACTAAGAAATAGAAAAGGATTCACAAAAGTAAATATTTGAAGGTACTGTGACTGATTCCCAAGGGAGTATTCAGTAAGCATGAAAGATTGAGAGCTGTAATTAGACATGAACTGTGGGAGAAAAATGACAAGTTATTGGAAACAAATACATCTACACAGGGATGAAATGATTACATATTTGAGAGACTTCATCGATCTTAGATTACCAGCCAGATAACAATTGTCAGGCGTTTTTTGAAAGCATGAACTCTGAGGTCAGAATGCCAAATCAGTTCCACTATTTCTTGCCCATTGCTTTGGGAAATTATTGTATACCTCTCTTTGCATCAATTTCATCATCTGTTAAGTAGAATAATAATAGTATAATAATAGTTTCTAACTCATAGGACTGTTGAGAAGGATCCTTTAAATGCAGTTTGTAAAATATGTATACATGCTTATAATAGTTGGATGCTAAGTTCCATCTGTTTACACTTAGCTCTTGTTCCTGAACACAATTATATGCAAGACTCTTTGCTAAGATCTTTCTCTGTCCCCAGAGAATGACTAGCTTTGGAGTACAGTCGACTGATGTCTTGATGGGAATTACTAGTTAACCCCTTTCATTTTCCCCTCAAGTCAGCTACTATGATGTCTCTTAGAGGTCCCCAGTAGGGCTGAACTCCAGTTGTGATAGTAGTTATCTTCCCATTAATACCAACCCCATTAATACAACCTATGTTGGTTTCCTGCCTCTTCTAATGTCACTTTTACATGCCTTCACTAGTATGCCCTGAAGTCATTTTCCAAATAAACTGCTTGATCTCAACTACTTGTCTTAGGATCTGATTCTGAGGGGACCCAAAGTAAGACACTGATTAGTAAATGTTAGTGACTATTATTACCTATTGGAATACATTTGATTCATGTTGAATTATGTTCTGTGCAAATTTTCTGGAAAATGTATTGCTCAGACAAAGTGTTGATTACTTTTCTTCTTTCTGCCCTTAAGGACTCAAGGATTGATATAAGTAGGTATTTTCAACTTTTTCCTTAATATTCTGGATTATTTCCCAACTTCTCTACAGGAGACTTTGTGATATGATTCAGAGACAAACCAGGTAGGTATGCCAGCTGCACATTTTTCCAGGAGTCTTTTATTTAAATCTTCCTTTTGTTTTTGTCTTAGCCTGTATTCCCATGAAAGATGGCTCCAGACACTTCAGAAGGATTGCTGGTCATTTCGCCATACAAACCATACTCTCCCTGTCTCCGTGAACCTCCACTGTATTTAGTGACCACGAGCATTTCTGAAAATTATATCAGACAGATAATCACTCATTCAATGGGTGGCTCTAGAGGCACTATTAAAGCACATGAAATCAGGAGTAACATGACAAGAAATCCAGGTGCTAAGATTTATCTGTTTGTTTATCTAAACAGCCAAACAAGTATATACCTGATGTTGATAAGTAAAAACACTGTAAGAGTTCAGGAAGGATAACTAACTCTGACTTGGAGGTACCGAAAGAACAAAGAGATTGGACAGGTGCAGTTGGCTCATGCCTGTATTCCCAGCACTTTGGGAAGCTGAGGTGGGTGGATCACTTGAGGTCAGGAGTTTGAGAAGAGCCTGCCCAATGTGACAAAACTCCATCTCTACTAAAAATAAAAAATAAAAATAACCAGGCATGGCAGCTCACACTTGTATTCCCAGCTACTTGGGTGGCTGAGGCATGAGAATTGCTTGAACCTGGGGAGCAGAGGCTGCAGTGAGCAAAGATGGTGCCACTGCACTCCAGCCTGAATGACAGAGCAAGACTCTGTCTTAAAAAAAAAAAAAAAGAGTTTGCGTGTCAAAAATTGAATAGGAGTTTGCCAATGACTCAAAATAGAGTTAACAGTGTATACAAAGGCCCGGGATTTTGAAAAATTGTGGAGAATTTCAGTAAGGCAGAATCACAATCACATGTGTTGTGCTAGAAAATCATTCTTGAGAGAGGGAGAAGGTGTTCTACGCTAAGGCCATGGATCTCAAAGGTTAATACACATGAGAAAACCTCAGGACATGGTAGATCACAGATTTACTGGGCCTTACCGAGACTGTTTCAGTAAATTAATAACTTACGTTTTTAACAAATCCCCATTTGATGCTGTTGCTTCTGGTCCAAGGAAGAAGACACTTTGAAAGCAACTGTCCTAAAGCAATGTTGTGCATTTTATCCTGTAGGTATTGATACTGGCAGATATTAATTTTAATCATGCTTTCCAGAAGCATATAGATTAATTCTAATCCCTCTTTTACCACATCTTCAAGATTTTGAAAACCGCTTTCATATAGCAGCCAAGTCCACTTCCATCCGGAATAAATTTAGCTTGTTCCATGAAATATTCTTACATCCCATGGCTATCAGAACACTTACTATCCTGAGAATGCCCTAGTTTGTTTTAAAATATAACTAAATATAGTGCCAAAAACATAACATGGTATTTTGCATGTGATATGGCCAGGAAAGACTGCAAGGAGATGAAGTTTGCCTTTAGACAGACCATATGCTCTTACTGATGTCGTCTAAACATGGTGTATTATCTGATTTAGCAAGAACAAACTACTATTTAACATTGTGCTTGTTTCATCAAAAGCCCTGGGGATTTCCTTCTGCAGGATTGTACTTGATGACAATTAGGAGGTGAAAAAGTGTCTTTTCTATTTATGATAACAAATGGTTTTGTTTACTTCTGTATTTTCAACATCGAGAGAAATGCCTGGCACATAAGAAGTGCTCAGGAAATATTTGCTAAGTAAATTATGAAATGAATGTCAGGCCTTAGCTCATGTGTTTGCAAATTTCACCAGAGTATTTAAACAGTATATCCAAATTAGACTTTTTTTCTCCATTCACTAAGTGTTGCCGTAAGAAATGGCTTCATTGAAAGCCTCATTACATCCTTCCCCTTTTCTTATCTGCCCACTCACACAGATGCTTACATGAAGTACTTAAAAAGATTTCTGTCTTCATGCTTCTTCTATGATATCTTGAGAGTCATACAAATAACAGTATTTGGCAACGATGTCAAGTATTCTGTTAAATATGTTGAAATACTGATTATTTAAGTCAGTGACCCACCTTTCATATATTTTTCTCCTTGGTTCTAAATATAGTTCCTGAGTAAAATGAGTATGATAAGAATTTGAAAGTAAAGGTGCAGGCCGGGCGCAGTGGCTCAAGCCTGTAATCCCAGCACTTTGGGAGGCCGAGGCGGGCAGATCACGAGGAGATCGAGACCATCCTGGCTAACACGGTGAAACTCCGTCTCTACTGAAAATACAAAAAATTAGCCAGGCGAGGTGGCTGACGCCTGTAGTCCCAGCTACTCGGGAGGCTGAGGCAGGAGAATGGCGTGAACCCGGGAGGCGGAGCTTGCAGTGAGCCGAGATCGCGCCGCTGCACTCCAGCCTGGGCGACAGAGCGAGACTCCGTCTCAAAAAAAAAAAAAGAAAGTAAAGGCACCAGCATCATGTGTGTTTATGTTATATACGTTTTAAAAGTTGTCTTTACTTCTTCTAAGAATCTAGTAAGGAAAGTATTTCTATTCCCATCATATTAATAAGGAAATTCAGGCTGAGAGGCATTCGGTAGATTACAGTTGTATGGCTATGAAGTGGAGGATTTAAATGGAAAGGATAAGTAGATTTTAGATACATTCATATCGTTTATGTCTTGACTAGTATTGATAGATAGAACTTCTACCTAAGGATGACTATAAAAATAAGCAAATGGAGATAAGAACACTTTTTTTTTTTTTTTAAGACAGAGTCCGGCTTTGTTGCCCAAACTGGAGTGCAGTAGTGCAATCTCGGCTCACTGCAACCTCTGCCTCCTGGGTTCAAGTGATTCTCCCGCCTCAGCCTCTCAAGTAACTGGGATTACACGTGCCTACCGCCACGCCCGGCTAATTTTTGTATTTTTAGTAGAGATGGGAATTCGCCATGTTAGCCAGGCTGGCCTCGAACTGCTGACTTCGGGTGATCCGCCTGCCTCGGCCTCCCAAAGTGTTGGGATTACCGGTGTGAACCACCACACCTGGCCCAAGAACACTTCATTAAATGAATCTGTTGGTGGAAGACCCTCTACCTTCATTAGAAATGCTCTGAGTAGAGACAATTATTAAAATTTGGGGAACAATGATTTTAAACCTTATCACACATTTAGTACTCTGTTAGAGACTCAGAAAAGGAAGAATAAAATGTTGTTGAGATATTAGGTTGATGCAAAAGTAAAGTTCTTGTCATTGAAAGTAATGGCAAAAACTGCAATTACTTTTGCACCAACTTAACAGATGAGTGGAGAGACACTCCCCATGAAAGGAATAGATGTTGTAAATAAAATACAAGGCAAAAATACAACTGGAAGGGGTAAATGAAAGAGCATGAAGAAAGACAATACGTTAGAAATCTTAGAAATTGTTGTATATGTACTATATATAGATACATATATATGATTTTACATGTAATTGGTTATATGTGTGTGTAAGATTTGTAATTCCAAACTGAAGAGTAAAGGAGAAAAATAGTAATGTTAAAAAGAGTAGTGAGAAATGCATAAAAAACTCAGCCAAAAAAGGTAAAAAAATACAATTTTAAATGAAACATTTGGAGCAATGGAAAACAGATTGAAAGTTGCAATTCTATCTTGCAGGTGGTGTTTCACAAAGAGAAAATAGAGGGAAAGGTGTAGAAGCAGCATTTAAAAAGGAATTTAAGTTTATGTTTCCACAAATGAGGAAAGGCATTGTTTTCTAGCTCAAAGAGTTTCACTGAATCCCATGCAGCATAAACACACAAAAAAGTTTAGCCTAGACACATTCGAGTGAAACTATGGATTAGAGGAAATCTTACAATTTGCAGTAAATAAGGAATGATTATTGACACAGTGAAGTAGACTGACAGCTGACTTCTCATCAACAGTAATAGATACCAGAGCATGATATGATAATATCTCTAAGTGAGCTCAGGAAAAACAAGAGATATATTAGTAGTTTATTCTGTCTTTCATTTTGACAGTTAAATGTATTTTTGAGAGTTAAGTAAATGACATCCATTCAGGAATCCTCAAAAAGAGAAATATAAAGAATGCACTTAAGTAAGAATAAGAGGAAATCCAGAAGGAAGTGAGATAAGATGGGAAAAAGCTGAGCAGAGCTAAAGGGGCTAATTTTTTTATGATTAAAAAAAGTAAAACTAAAGTTTCAAACAACAATAACAAACTATTACAGAAATTCCTAGTGCTGAAAATGTGCTAAAATGTTTACCATGCTTCGGTGAAGGTTAGAAATACCAAATGGCTAGTTTTGTTGAGAGACTTTTTTTTTCAGTGTATTGTTTTTAAAGCAACATATTCACTAAAGAATAGAAATTCAAACTTATAGAACATAGAAATAAAGAAGAACACTAAAATTTTTAAATCCACGAATGATATAGGAGAAAAAAAGTGAAGACAAAGAATGATCAACAGGCATCCCTAGTATGTGTGTTACATCAAAATATGCAAATAATTATAATTAGAATAGTATCACGAATTAGAGCCAGAAATTTTCTGATTAGATTTTCAAAGAATTCAACTATATTATGTTTCTAAGACACATAATATTTCAAATTACACAAGGCAATAAAAATGAGCTGGAAAAGACAGTATTCATATACACATTAACTAAATATATCTACAGAGACAATATTAATATCATAAAGACTGAAGTTTAGAAAACAGCATTAATAGAGATAAAAGATGTGAAACTTCTATGTTCTCCACAGTAAATTTGTAATTGAACTGTTGTATATTTATAAAATAGAAATACTATTAATCAGTAAAAACGAATAAAATATATCAACATGGATAAATATCCAATATAATTCCGTGGAGGAAGTAAAGGAGATTAATGCTATGTACAGTATTATATAAAGTTAACCGTATTCAAAATACTGGTAATATGCATGTGCATACTTGAGAATGGTAAACACATATTTAGTACAATGGTTACCCTGCAGACAGGGACTCTGATAAGAGTTTAATTACAAAATCTTTGAAACAAATAAAAATTCTAACAAAGTAGAGATAAGATAGTAAAATGTATTTTAATATATCAACACTTTGTGTGTATATGCACGCGTGTATGTGTGTTTGTGTGTGTGTGTTGGATGGAGTAAGGACAAACTTCCTATTTGAATCTTCAACATATGTCTCTCCTGAGACTAGGACGCCAAGCCATAATTAGCAATCCAGACCACTAGGCAGAGGAATGAGGAAATCAATATGCGAAACCCCTTTCTGTAGGGGTTTCAACTCTCAGAGGCAACGAATTGAGCTTTGCCGAGCTTGTTCAGCCCTTTACTAACCTCCCTTCTGCTCTGATTATTCTAGGCAGCTCATTCCCATCAGTCCCCCTCCACACAGAGCTTCTCAGCAATAACACAAACCCAGTTTGCATCTGTCAGGCTCTGCCTGAAAAAGTCTAAATTCATACAAATGTCACTTCTCAGTCTGTAAAACCCAAAGAAAGGTTCTTTCATTCAACAGATGGGCCACAGGCAAATAGTGAAAGAAGGGGTCCCGATGTTTTCCTGTTTCAGTAAGGTAATTTCAGTACTTTACTCTTACCTCCATAACATTTGTTTTTCTTTTCTTTTCACTTAATATTGGTGCTTACTTTCCCTCACGTAGCTTATAAATAGAACAATGACAACCTTATTCAGATGGTATCAATAGAAAGACAAGATGGTGTATTAGAAAAAGCTCAGACTTCGGTATTAAGTCTAGCTTTAAATCCTGGATCATCCGCTTGACAGCTGGGCGTTTGGGAAGTTGTTTTTCTCCCAAGCTAAAGAGTCTTCAAGTCTTACTGGTTCTGCATGGTCTGACTGTTCCACTACCTAAGACACGTCTCGCTCCAGATTGCCCCTTGATTTTCAGTTTTTCTGCCACAACCATTTACATTTCCTTTTATGCTTCTCCTTGCCACAGTGACTTTGCGCAATCTCCAGCTCTGCTTGGAGTCACACCCATCTCAAATCTCACTCCACTTCACGAAGGTAACCCTTACCCTTTCTTCAGACTGTGCCCAATCACCATTTTCTCAAGAGCACCTTTTGCACCTGGGTACATTTCTTCTGTAACATATTTTCAGAACCACGTATCCATTAAAATATTACCAAACCAGTTTTTCAGTGCTTATTTTATTAAATTCTGTCTGTACCAAATAATGATGTAAAACTAGGAGTAGAGGAACCATTTTTATTTCATGCTTCCAGCACTTCACTGTTCTTCAGAACTAGTCCTTCACTCAAAACTTAACTGTCACTTGAAAGCACAATGTACTACCTGCCTCTTACAGGTTCTTCCAGGCTGAGTGTGTTGGAATAGTGAAGAATCAAGAGTTAATTCCTGTTTCCAGAGCTCAGAAAAAGTCCAGAAATAATAGTGTGAATGCTTTCACTGACGAAAACACCCAGTTTGCTTTTTAAAAAATTAAACTTTATTTTCAAGTAGTTTTAGATATCTAGAAAAGTTACAAATATAGCATATGCATTCCCATATGTCCTACACCCAGGTTCCCTTGTTGTTAACAACTTACATTGCTATGGTACATTCGTCATAACTAATGAATCAACATTAATATGCCAGTGTTAAAGTACATGCTTTATTAATATTTGCTTTGTTTATGGCTATGTATTTTTTTGTTGTTCCTGGATCCCATCCAAGATATCACATTACTTTTTTTTTTTTTTTTTTTTGAGACAGAGTCTCTCCCTGTCACCCAGGCTGGAATGCTGTGGCATGATCTCAGCTCACTGCAACCTCTGCCTCCCTGGTTCAAATGATTCTCCTGCCTCAGCCTTGCAAGTAGCTGGGACTACAGGTGCCTGCCACTACGCTTGGCTAATTTTTTGTATTTTTAGTAGAGAAGGGCTTTCACCATGTTGACCAGGCTGATTTCGAACTCCTGACCTCAAATGATCTGCTCACCTTGGCCTTCCAAAGTGCTGGGATTTGTTACAAGCGTGAGCCACCGCGCCTGACCTCACATTACATTTAGTTCTCATGTTTCTTAAGGCTCCGCTAGGCAGTGACAGTTTCTCAGTTATCATTTTTGATGACACTGACAGTTTTGAGGAGTACTGGTTAAGTATTCTGAAGGATGCTTTTCAATTTGAGTTTGATAGTTTCCTCAATCAAACTGGAATAATGGGGTTTTGGGGGAGGAAAACCACATAGAGGAAGTGTATTTTTATCACATTACATCAAAGCTACATGCTGTTGATATGTTGACACTGATCATCTGGCTGCTTCTTGACTAAAACGTTACTCTTTTCTCCCTTTTCCAAACTGTACTTTTGAGCAGGAAGTTGCTGTGCAGTACACAGCAGTACTAATACTGAAAAGTGGGGAATTCAGCTTCACCTATCTGAGGGTCAATAATATATCTAAATTATGTTCCATTCTTCTGCCTGGAAGGTTTGTCTCTTTTTCTTTAATTATTTATTTATTCAGTCATGTATTTATATTGGTATAAACTCATGGATATTTATTTGTTTTCCATATTGAAAACTCTGGTTAATTTGTACTAATCGATACAGCTTAAGAGCACTGAGATATTTTTATGTGTACCCAGAGCCAACATTCCACATAACTCCGTAGTCCACAGTATCACAGCACATCAAATCTGCTCAAGATAACTTTACATCATAGCGCACTGAAACATACCAAGGTATACTGGCCTGACTTCAGAAAATATTTATAATTCTTCCTTCCCCCCATATTAGACGGATAAATTTTTCATCCTCCTCTTTCCTTTTTCTCTGACTTTTTATTGCTGCACAACAAATTACCCCAAAACTTAGTGGCATAGTTCTGGCACTTGTTGCGTTCCTGAAATGGGATTCTGTGAATCTGGAATTCCAGCTGGGCACAGCAGAGATGACTTATTTCTGTCTCCCTGTATCTGCATCCTCAGCTGGAAGACTCAAAGCCTGGGCGGGGAGACTTTTACGTATACAGGTTGGAATTACCTTCAGCCTTGTTCACTTAGGTGTCTCACAATTCATGCTGGTTGTTAGCTGGGAACTCAGCTGAGTCTGTCATTTAGAACAACTATATCTACCCTCTCTACATGGTTTGGGATTCCTCATAATGACAACTAGTTTGCAAAGATGAGCTTATCAGAGAGAGAGAGACAGACAGACAGACAGGCAGACAGGCAGACAGGTGGGAGAGGTGTCTCCTTTCATAACCTAGCTGAGTTGTCACATAGTGTCATTGATTTCCATGATACCTGATTAATTAAAGCAGTAACAAAAGTATACCCAGGTTCTGGGGGAGGAGACATAGATTTCACCTTTTGATGGACATAGGAAAGTATGTGGGATTTAAAATAGTTTTATAGCCATTTTCAGAAAATAAAATCTAGCACTCCCTCTTAGAATTGCTTGCTAGAACCATTTGGGTTCACTAGATGCTATAATTCTGATTTTATGGTGCCTATTGGCCAAAATGTCCAAATGCTTAACTCTTGTCCAACAACCATTCCTTA
Organism: Macaca fascicularis; assembly: GCF_037993035.2. NCBI lineage: Eukaryota > Metazoa > Chordata > Mammalia > Primates > Cercopithecidae > Macaca > Macaca fascicularis. The sequence goes on from NC_088394.1 coordinate 57,038,460, forward strand.
GACTTGTGTTATTTTGCTTAATCCACTACCACACTTAACTAATCATGCACCCTCCAAGTCTTCCTTCAGTTTCCACCTGTATTACCCCACTGCATTGATGCCCCAGAGGGCTTCTTATCCAAGAACATCATCACAGCAAAAAAAACAAAAAAAAGTCATTAGCAATAATTTAATAATTTTTAAATGTAGCCAAAAATAAATGAGGGAATAGACTTTTATAAGTAGTTTTTTTTTTTTTTTTGAGACGGAGTCTTGTTCTGTCGCCCAGGCTGGGGTGCAGTGGCCGGATCTCAGCTCACTGCAAGCTCCACCTCCCGGGTTTACGCCATTCTCCTGCCTCAGCCTCCTGAGTGCCTAAGTAGTTTTTAAGTGGAAAAATATCACCAACAAGTGGGAAAAAAAGTCTCTTACTGACCAGAGAGGCACAATAGGCATGCAGTATTGGAGGATGACAAAGGAAACTTAACTGACCTTCACCCAGAAAACCCTACTGTGAGAAAATGAACTATTTAACTTATTGGCAAGAAGACGGCAATCTTGACACTGTAATATTAATGGCTGTGTAAAATAAAATTGGAGTGAAACCGTGAACATACATAATCCAGACCAGTGAATTAATGCCAGTAAGAGGTTAGAATGCAAATCATTGGTTTCCCCCAAAACCTCTAGCAAGTATATCACAAATAAAACTTATTTTACATGGTTAGAGAATTAACAGTAAACTGCTTATATAAATCACAGGAGAAATGTCACTTTGTAAACGAAAGATATTTAGCTGTATGGATATTCCTCTTGCCCGATTTCTTTGCTTCCTACTGAAACTGAAAACACATGAAAAGCTTCCTGCTTCAACAGTGATGCTCAATATTGCTAATGCTCCTATTAAAGTCAATTTTACTTTGAAGAATTTTAGAGAACTTCCAAATGCTGAATCTTCAAACTGCTTGAATGAGGACACATACACGAATCTGAAATAAACTCTGAAGCTTTCACACATTAAAGACCTTCCTTCTTAATTTAGACTTACCTTACACCTCTGGATTCACTTTACTATGGCTGTTCCAAAATATATTTATTCTGTAATTTTCTACTAGTGGTTGGCATTTCTTCAAAGTGTTTGTTAAAACTTTAAATTGTATACTTGTATATTTAAGCATTTGAAAAATAGTCTTCCCGAAGTTGTTATAGCCTGTAACAATTCCACCATGAGATATACACGCACAGGCATGCACGTGTATGCAGGCAAGTACGAGTGTATGAGAGACTAAATACGTTTGTGTGTGAGTGTTTATACATACACTTCCTTTATGTTTATATGTACACGTACAAAGAAATATAATACACGTACATATGTGTGTGTGTGTGTGTGAGAGAGAGAGAGAGACAGACAGTAAGAGACACAGATAGAGTGAAGCTGGTAGAAAAGTAAAATAGCTTTGCTGGAGTTTTGTTCAGTATTGTTTTCTAGTTCATAGAATAATTCACAATGTAAGTATTAATATAGCCAACAAATTATTTAAGTTTTTTATTTCTAGAATAGAATTTGTTCTTTATTGCATTGTATGAATAAAGATTAATTTTAATAAAATATATGAAACTCCTTATAAATGAAGATATTGGTATAACATTGCCATAGATTCATGAAAAATGTCAAATTTGGGCTGTATTATTGTTGCAAAAATTTTAAAAATAATTTTTATAGAATTGATTTGAGATTCATTGTTGGTATATTCTGTCTCATTATTCAACCAAAACGCATTCAATTTTTAAAATTCAGAGAACAACTATCTGGCACGTTTTATTTCATAGCATTTAAATCCCTTCATTATCCAATGAAATAAAATTCCTGTATAACAGTTGCAAAGTCTTTAAAGTGTATATTTTACAATCATTGATAGATTGTTTTTAACCTATCAAAATGTTATTATCTAATCTCAACTCATATTAAATATAGCAAACACCATTTTCTTTAACATTCTTGTGTTCTAAATAATTTCTATATTTAGTTGGTGCAAATGTAATTGTGGTTTTTCCCATTACATTCAATGGCAAAAAATGCAATTACATTTGCACTAACCTAATAGATATTTTAAAACATGTGTATGTATGAACATAAATGTATACCATGTTTTAGAATTGTTTGTATAAGAAAATCTAGTTAGGATTGAAAATATCTAGTTAGGATTGACAATGCATTACATATGGTATATGTATTGATATACATTTTTAAAATATTTTAAGCCTGGAAGTGTTTTGTGAAAAACAAATTGAGCTTCTAGAAGTTTCTCAGTCCACTGAACTTTTCCTCATCCTCTAGGCAACATTTTAATTTGAAATATTTAGTAAGTTCAGTTTTATGACTGTGCCACAACACGAGCAATTTTATTGAAATAGAAAGTGAAGAATAAAAATATTCAATAATTATTTTATTGATGTGGAGGGAATGAATTATTCATGGTTTCAAAGTATCTGTGTATAATTCTAATTACCTGCTTTTAAAGGATATGAGATCCGCTGAAAGTACATTAACGATTTTGATTGAACACCTGCTATCTGGTAGAATATAGCAGGCATTAGAACCAAAATCCACTGTTTCAGTGTGTATGAATGTGTGCAAATGTGTGCGTGTGTGTGTTTCTGATTTTCGGGGTGATCATTATATACTGTGCTTTGTTGGCATCTGATATCATGCTTTGATAGTTGCAAAAATAGGTCATTCAAGGTGATATAGCCAAATTATTCCTGACTCAAATGCATTATGCATTTTCTAACTATCTCTATTCATTTGTAGCTGTGACATACATTTTGAAGCATTAGAAATGCTTCCTGAGAAGGTTTCCTGAGACAAGGACTTGCTTATATACTTCTGCATTATTTTCAGTGACTACTGGATAGAATTATAGTCCTATGTCTGCTATTATCCAGGTGTGAACCAAGAATTTTGGACTCAATGTCCTCACCCCCATCTACATCTGTAGGTCAGCTGCTATCACAGTGGTAGCACTACCATCCACCTAGTTAATTGACCAAATTATTTAACTCGAAAATTTCAGGGTCAAAGTTGGCTTAAGGAAGCTGGCAACACTGAATTAGGTGACAGTTCTGGGCAATCCTACTGCCTTTATTATTTTTAAAATTTCTTCCCTTTCTTCATATCCCTCTGCTGGTAGCCTAATTCGTTGGTATTTTCATGGGAATTTTACTGAAATTGCAGCCAGTCTTGCTATTCATGTTTCTTATCTGTCACTTCTTTTTCATGTCCTATTCAGGGTGGTAAATTTGGTATAGTGGGCGCTTTTCATGCCATCCTCCTTTCTGAACCCTTGACATTGCAGAGTCCTGGCTTTAGGACAGTCTCTTAATGTGACTTACAATGTCTACAATGTCTTCTCTGATTTTTTTTTCTATGTCTCTGCCTTATTTCTCAGCACGTTTTCCCTTGAATTCTATGATCTCATTTTATCAAACATCTAGTTTTCCTGAGTGACCATACTTTCTTTTCGCTAGGCCCTTATACTGTTACTTCTTTCACTGTGAATACCTTACTTCTTACTCTCAACTAAAAAAACCCAAAAATGTATTTGTCCAAATAGTAACTTGTCTGCACATTTGAATGATATCTAATAAATTAAATCAGAATTATGTGAAATTCAGATTCGGTTAAGTTTTAATAAAAGAAAAGATTACCAGTTTATCGTAGTTTATGTTTCTTGAATTTTCTCATAAATTATGTTTGTCTATATTTGTAAACATAAGTGAATTCTTAAAAAAAAACTCCTCACTCTGTTTTTCTATCATGACAATATATCAGAACTATAATGAGACAGGTTGTCTAGTATTTTAGACACAGTTTTTATTACTTAACTCTGAAAACAATAAAGGTCCATCACTTTTCTCTAGGATAAAGCCACAAATGTTTCTTTCTCATAATTGGTAAAAAAAATAATTAATGAAAAATGTTTTAAAAAATACTCAGACTTTTAAGGAGAAGAAAACTTATGGGGGTAGGAGAAGAAAAGAAAGAAAGTCACGAACACATCTGATGTTTACTCTATGAGTTGAAATAAAAAGAAACAAGTCAATATTTGGATCAACCTTTGGGGATATGAGACAAGGATAATATTGCACTCTTTGGTAAGGAAATGTGCTTGTAAAATTTTATCTGACAGTTCAACAATAGTGCTTCAGTAACAAAAACCTAGTCTTAGCATCTGCAACATTTATGTAGACACTTTATATTTTTTTTCTATAATTTTCACAACCATTTGACAATTTAGAGGTGCATCTCCTTTTCCAGCTGTGAATCTGAGATTTTGCTTTATTAAGTCCCAAAGCCATGTGACAGAACTTAAACGTGAACCCAAGAAATGTTTTCTTCCCTATTGCTCCATACAGCATTTTACTTGACTGACCATATTACGCGATCTCACACACACACACACACACACACACACACACACACACACATACAGAGTAAATAAGACATTGAATGATGAAATATTCAGAGGCAATATGTTAAATACTCTCTCAAAATAACCAATAAACAGTTTAAAAAGGCAACCACTAACATATTCATCATACCCTATATTAATATTTTATGTGTCTACAATTCAATTAAATAAATTATTAGTAAATTTCGATTAGCTACCGGGTGCTTTTCATGTGAGAAAACAGGTGCTCAATAATCCTATTAATATTCTGGCATAGGTTCATCAGTATCGATATGCAGAGGTGTTTACCTGTTTTTTGTGGACTTTCTGAACTAAGTAGGCTTAAATCACTACTTGTTTGTTGTAACTAGAATCAAATGTAATTATCCTTCTTCTGGTAGACACAAATAACACTGGAGGGAGGAAACAGGGACATGGCGGCAGCAGGACTACGTTGCACCTCTGACTGGAACGAAGCAGCATATGGAGGCTCGCATTATTTTTGCTTCAGAATAACTGTAGGAATAAATCAGGAAAACTGAGAGGACCCACAGACCTCATGAAGGAAGCATACTGCTCCTGCAGGACCAGGGAACACCTCAAATACCGTGGATGCCCACACTGTGAAGGTGGGAGAGGGAGATCATCCACACTTGAACACATACCCTCACTGGGGAAACTGAAGGCCTAGATTATGGGAGAAGATTTTGACCCTACCAGGAGCTGAGTCAATTTAGAGAGCTGAGTGAAATACAAGGGTAGAGAAAGCAGCGGGAAAAACCCTGGTAGCTCACTGGGTTCCCTAGCAACCCGTTTCTGCCTGGCGTTACAGGGGTCCTCTGGGAGGGCTCCAGAGATGCTGGGCAATGCCCAAAGGGAGAAAGAAATCTCCAGCTGAACTTTGCAACAATTTGAACTTATCAAGAAGCCTCCTGGCCAGAACTCGGGGGAGGGCATGAATCTGGTGTGCAGACTCCACAGGCTGGGCAAAAAGGAAAGCCATATTTGCTTTCACAGCTGGGAGGTGGGTATCCTGGTGCAAACTCTCAGCCCTGCTTGCCCACTGCCTGGAAACAGACTCAGTGCTATTGTGGGGAATGTGGTGGGAGTGACACCAGCCCTTAGGATTGTGTGGGAGCTGGGTGAGGCCTGTGACTACTGGCTTTCCCCCACTTCCGTGACAACGTGCATGACAAAGCAGAGTCAGCCATAATCCTCCTAGGAACATAACTCCATTTACCTGAGAATCTCAACCTCATCCCCCATGGAAGCCACAGCAAGACCAACCCAAGGACAGTCTGAGCTCAGACATGCCTAGCCCTGCCCCCACCCAGTGGTCCTTCCCTACCCACCCTGGTAACTGAAGACAAAGGTCAGATACTCTTGGGTATTCTAGGGACCTGCCCACCACCTGTTCCTCCCCATACCACCACAGCTGATGCTCTCTAGAAAGCGCCACCTCCTGGCAGGAGGCCAAACAGCCCAAAAGTAGTGCATTAAACCACCAAAGCTAAGAAACCTCAGAGTCCATTTCACCCCCCCGCCACCTCCACTGAAACAGGAGCTGGAATCCATGCCTGATAGACCCACAGAGTGTTCACATCACAGGACTCTGTACAGACAACTCCCAATACTGGCCCAGAGCCTGGTAGACCTGCTGGATGGCTAGATCCAGAAGACAGACAACAATCGCTACAACTCAATTCCCATGAAACCACATCCATAGGAAAAGAGGGAGAGTACTACATCAGGGGAACACCACGTGGGACAAAAGAATCTGAACAACAGCCTTCAGCCTTAGACCATCCCTCTGACAGAGCCTACCCAAATGAGGAGGACCCAGAAAACCAACTCTGATAATATGACAAAACAAGGTTCTTTAACACCCCCCCAAAATTACACAGGCTCACCAGCAATGGACCCAAACCAAGAAGAAATTCCAGATTTACCTGAAAAAAGAATTCAGGAGGTTAGTTGTTAAGCCAACCAGGAGGCATCAGAGAAGGGTGAAGTCCAATGTATGGAAATCCAAAAATTGATACAAGAAGTGAAGGGATAAATATTCAAGGAAATAGATAGCATACATAAAAAACGAACAAAGTTGAGGAAACAATGGACACACTTATAGAAATGCAAAATATTCTGGAAAGTCTCAGCAATTTCAAATAAAGGAATGTTTAAGTACATTATGGTCTATTCACATATAAAGCATATCTTATACTGATGCTAGTGAAGAGCTCATAAAAATCCACTTTATTATTTTGCATTTAAAAACATAAATATATGTATACTTTCATTGGTAAATATTGTAAAACATTAGCTATCATGTCATTGTATGATGGACTTATAGACTTTTTAAAATTATTTTTAAACAATCAAAGTAGAGTTTTTAGTAAATATCCACTTTTAATTAATAAAGAATATTTTATTACTTAAATATAAATTTAAAATTTTCAATTAGAATTTGAGAGCTCAAGGGTACAATGAGGAAATTTTATTGTATGATACAAATAATCATGAAAATTAAAACAAACACAAATTTTAAGGATTTTCATAGAAAGGTATCTTTATTCATGTTGTCATAATCATTGTAATTTCCTGGAATTATATATTATCTCATGGGTGATATGGTCCTAAAGTTAAAGCTCTTAGGCTTCAGGCTTCAAAATAGTATTGAGAGTATCACGAAGGCCAGGGCAAATCATGGAGACTTCTTAATTAAAGTGATTAAAAATCCAGTTAATGAGCAGCTTCTTATTACAAAAACATGGAAAATAGATGATCTCTTATAGCCACTATTTCTATTTCTATGTCACTCTATCTCTTTGAAGCTATTTATATATAAAATTGAAAATTTGTTACTTATCATTCCACATCTCCAGAACATAGCTATTCTACTGCTTCGCGAAGTAAAGTTGGATGAAATTCAATTTGAGTTTTTCTGTATTCACATTTATAATAACGTCTTTTTCATACGGAAGAAAATTCCAAGTATAAAACAGAGTTTTAATTTTATTTTAAATGTTTTAATTCTGAAGCATTTCAAATTAAAAAAAAATGTAACAGAGATAACCAGAAGAAATATTATGCAAGTTACATATGTGCTTTCAAATTTTCAAATAGTCACACTTTTTATTTTCCTAATAAAAAGAAACAAGTAAAATTACCTTTAATAAAATACTTTATTGATCCAGTGTTAAAAAATTATAATTTTGACATTTTGACTTTTCAACCATCTCCATCAATGTAAAACTATTAAGATGTGTCACATTTTTTGCACTAAGTCTTTGAAATCTGATGTGCATTTTACTCATACAATTTATCTCACTTTGGACTCGTCACATTTCATGTACTCAATAGTCGCACATGGCTCATGACTACAATATTCACCAGCACAGAATAATACAAACTCATAGTCTTCATCCATCACATAGATTTTAAAAACAAATAAATAAATTATTATATAACAAATATATAATTTCATAGATATAATGTAACACACATATATAAAATATATAAATATATTTCTTGAGAGAGAGATGTTCTTGCTCTGTCACCCAAGCTGGAGTTCAATGTTGATCATAGCTCACTGCAGCCTTGAGACCCTGTGCTCAAGCTCACTGTAGCACTGAATACCTGTGATCAAGCATTCCTCCCATCTCAGCCTCCTGAGTAGCTAGGACTACAGGTGTGTGTCACTACCCCGGGCTAATTTTTGTTATTTTTATTTTTCTTGTATAGAGGGAGTGCCTCACTATGTTGTTCAAGTTGGTCTTGAACTCCTGGCCTCAAGCGATCCTCCCACCTCAGCCTCCTAACCTGTGAAATTATAGGTGTGAACTACCAAGTTCAGCCTAAGCCTAAAATATTTTAATTCTTTGAAGAAAAATACGTGAAGAAAGAAATGGCAAAATGTTAACACACTGCAAATAAAAAGGAAGCCATCAACCACCTGGCTCTGGCAAATACAACAAACTGCATTTTTTATCTCATCCTTTCAGTAGTTAATAAGTACCTTGACATTCATGTATCCTTTCATTTTTTAAAAATATTCAGAATGTATTGTGGTCTTGTTTTAAATTTTAAGCGATATTGGCATTGTTATTCTTGTGGTGTTTCAGTAAGAATAATTTCACCTGTAAGGCTCAGAAAAGCTAAACTCTAGTTGGCTATTTCAATCAGAGACTCTTCCCTCTGAAAAACTGTTCACATGGCTTGAAGTCCTAAGGTAAGGCAAGTTTAAGTAGGTTTATTTAACAGCTCACTTTCATTTTGAGAATCACATTTTGTTTTCCCTTCTTCGAAGTCTAAAACTTTGATGATGTCTAAAGTGTTGCCAGCTGTGTCCTGAGTGAAGAAAGTATGATGCGTGGCCGCAGCTGAGCCTAGAGCATCCCTTGTGAAGGTCTGACAGTTGAGGAAAGACAGCTTTTGGGACTTTCTCTCGGCAGAGCAAGAACTCTTCCAGAATACTGCGGCACACCCTAGCTCTCATTTCATTTGCCATGATTTGTTCACATCAGCTTTCTGAGCATATCATTGCCAAGCAGAAATATTACACCCTTAGGTGGATCAGGTTCTTTTTTGAGGCTGACAGACACAAAAACAGGCACATTGTTATTAATCGGGAGAGTGATGAAAGCGTTTCTGAGGAGGTCATGGTGATGTCCACCACTATGTAATGAGAGTCCGGACTTTCTACTTTTCAACCACCTCCATCAAAACAATGGTGTATACTCATTCTCCAGTTGTTAAAACAACAACCAAAATAAGCATTGTTTTCATCCAACTCCCAGAAAAGAGACAGTGCTAATTCTTGTGAATCTATTCTCTAATTACAAAGTAACCAAACTTTTACATAATAACAATGTAACATTTGGGTTATCACACTTGATTAGGTTAAAAAAAGACTTTAAAGAATGAATGCTTAACTACAGAGTCTTCTACAATTTATCTTTTCAATCATTTTGTCTGAATCTATGCATTTCCATCTTTATGCCTTTGCTTATGCTATTTTCACCCTCGGTATCATTTCTGTTTGGTTTTATCAGAATTTTGTAAGTATTTTGAGACCCAGGTAGAATGACAGCTCCCTTAGGAAGATTTTTCAGTTGTAAACAATGGAATTTTTCTCCCAGAACACATTGTTAATACTTCTTTTTTAATGGTTTACTATAATTTTGGGCAGAATGTGAAGTTGGGTATTTGAACGTTGAACATTTTTTTAATTTTCGTACTAGAGAAATTGTCTCTTTTCTCAAGTTGCTACCTGTGAGATTATTCATATTTCAATCCACCATGTCTACTCAAACATGGTAAACTTCTACTAAATATCTTCTGAATAAATGGGGTTCAACATGAAGATGTAATGATCAATGGAAAAAAATGACACTTCTCTCTCTCTCTCTCTCTTTTTCCCTCTGTCTCTCTCTCACAAATGACAAGTAATCCCAGTAAAATCATGAGACCCAGATGCGAACTGAGAGTTCCAGTTGCATTTGAATTTAGTCATACTTCTTATGGGTTATTTTCAGGAATTATTGAAAGTCATATTATTGCAAGAAAAGTGCAAGTAAGATCTAGTTTAATAAAGTCCTGTGCATAATTTCTGAACTGGTTAGTCAGTTAATTAGCTTTTGAAATTTGGGAACCAGTGCTAAAGTCCTGATAACTGATCACTTGAAGACTGAACTTTGAAATTTGGATTTATTTCACTGTTTAAGAGGGGAACCAACAAGCAAGGTAATTAAAGAAGAAGGCAATGTGTTGAAGGTAATGTGTCGCTGCTCATTTTATCCCAACTGGCTTTAAAATAGAGGTAGAAAATGGTGTTATAAATACTTTATTGGCTTTCCATATCCTAAAAGCCCAATTCATATCAATCATTTCATTAATTAAGGCTGTGATAGAAAAAAGTCATTTAAAGAGATGATTGTCTAATTTTGTTCTCTTGTCACAGAATTTACAAAATATAATATTTAAATAACACCATCTACATTGCCCTTAGTCTATCAAGTAATCGTTATATAAAATATAAACTGGCAGAAAAATAAAATTTGAATAATGCAATGTTTAAAATTTAAGGCATATATCAAAAAAAGTAGCATACATTTTCAAAATAGTAACTAGCTTTTTAAAAACACGTGAGCAAAGAGCAAGTGGGAATGGGAGTGGATAACCAGCATTGAACCTTCTTTGTGGCCTATGCCTTGGGCTGGCATGATAGGCAAAGGCTTTCTTATGAGGAAGATAGCAAGTATTGCTGGCTTCTATCCAAACCACTCTGCTCTGTTTACATTCTTCATTCTCCAGCCCTCCCACTGTCAATGTTTACCATTTTGTTTTCCCCAGTCTGCGATTAACCTCTTTGACACGTAATTGGTGTTTCCCAGTTCCTGGGACCACAATTGGCTCACCAGAATTAGTGAAAGTTGCCCTTCCTTAACCCACCTGGAAACAGCACGATGAGTACATGCTTAGTGCAAATTAGATAACAGACACCCCTTCCTCCAAGTGAACCTAGCCCTGCTGTAACCCGTGTTTGACCCATTTCCAAGGGTCCTTAGATAACGAACCATCTAAACATGTATATAACAACCTTACTAGTTCCTGATCCTTATCTATATAATCTTTGCTGTACAATGTTAATTGTTCCTTTCGGAAAAGACACGTTCATAGATGAAATGTCTTCAGCTGCTGTTCTAGGCTAGCTATTGCACAGATACGCACATTTATTTTTCCTAAATCATTTTTCCAAATCTAGCTCTCAAATGTTCTTCCTTCCTGCTTACATTCCCTAAATACAAAATTATATCCTCTAATTTCTCTATTTGTTCCATCTGTTGAGTAAACAAGAATATTTCCTATTGATATCTTTATACAGAAAAAAAATTATAGCAATACTTATACCAAAAATTTAACAGTGTTTCTTTTGTTGGTGGCTTTTCTTATTAAGTTTTTTTAATTTTTTTCTTTAATGGACATGTGCAAATTATGTAATGCGTTTACAAAAACTCTTCTCAGTTTAAGAAAGTAAATAAATAATAATCATTTTTAAATGCTTACTGCTCTCTTTGAACTCCAGTTTTATTATTATTATTATTATTTTAATTGTAAGACTCCAAAATTTAGAAGTAGAGGTACAGTTGTTAAAATTACAGGTATGGCCAGGCGCAGTGGCTCACGCCTGTAATTCCAGCACTTTGGGAGGCCGAGGCGGGTGGATCACGAGGTCAGGAGATCGAGACCATCCTGGCTAACACAGTGAAACCCCGTCTCTACTAAAGAATACAAAAAATTAGCCGGGTGTAGTGGCGAGCGCCTATAGTCCCAGCTACTCAGGAGGCTGAGGCAGGAGAATGGCGTGAACCCAGGAGGTGGAGGTTGCAGTAAGCCGCGACTGTGCCACTGCACCCCAGCCTGGGCGACAGACCAAGACTCCGTCTCAAAAAAAAAAAAAAAAAAATTACAGGTATGACCTCAGGCTACATCAACCTGAGCATGGAGTTGAGGTGCACTCCAATAAAGGCATGGAAAAGGAGGTTTAAAAAACATATTATCCCAATCAGAATTGGGGGAGTCACATAACATGAGAAGAAAGAGAGGAATTATTTCTTTTTTGGCAGAAAATTTGTGTCTGCTGATATAAGTTGGCCATTATCTAAACTACCACTCTGGTATTACACTGGACAAAAATTAATAAAATACTTTTATTACAACAGTCTGTTGACAAAAAAAAAATTAACAACAAAGAACCTGTCTTACCTGCCCCCCCCCCAATACTGAATTGCATTGTTTTTCCTCCACTAGCTCTTAAAAATTAGAGATACTGAGGGGGAACAAATTCTCATAGATGGGAGCCACTCTTAATCAGAGTCAAACCTTGGAAGCTGTTTCAAATTAACCATTTTCACAGTTTTCAGCAGTTTTGTGCTTTGTCTAAGATTTTTATACATAATGTTGTGTGGTCCTTTATCTTGGAACACCACTTATTAAATACCTATGGTTTGCTGGATAATGTGGTGACTAACATTTCTGGAGGACCTCATAGGATAGTGGAGAAACAGGCATGTAACAATGCCAGTCTTATTAACCACAGTAAATACCCGTGACAGAGGAAATGAATAGGTCACATTGGGAGTTGAGAAAATGGAAGTCACAGTTCTTTTCTTAATACCACTTAAGCACTTGTGGAGAAGACGGGGATTAGACACATGAAAGCACAATCAGCTTCTGCATCTTTTGTGCTGAGATTACAGTGCAGTGCCATTGTTTCCTTGTATCCTTATCCAAAGGCTCATGGCTAATTTATATGCTTGATTGAAAGGCAGCAAAAGCTTGTGCATGCATGCAATGGATAAAAGCCTAGTGTTGCCGAAAACAAAATGAAACGAAAAACACCAAACCAAATAAAGTAAAATAAGAAAGAAAAGAAGGAAGAAAGGAAGAAAGAAATCAGAGCCTTACAGTAGGCACAAAAGCTTAGCTCTGCAAGAATGTTAAACCCTATTTCATTTCTCTGTCACTGAATTTAAAATGAGATTGGAGAAGGACTGTAAGTGTTGAGAAGAGTGAAGCAATTTCAAGTGACAGAGTTCAAAAGAGGTGGTTATGCATTTCTAAATGGGTACTGAATCTCCTTTAGAGATAGTTTGCACTTAGAAATAGAGTTCAGTTGAGACGGTCACCTAACTTTCTGGAAAAAATGGCCTACGCAAATTGACCATATCTTTTACTGAAAGCCACTATCATAGTAATTCTAGGTTTCATTCATTTAACATTCCACAAATATTTATGGAATGTCTACAGTGTGCTAGGGGCAAGGAGAGCAAAGCATAATATTTCAATATCTCTGTGTAATTAATACCCCCAAATTGTATATGTTAATGAATAACTCTCAACAGCTATAGACAAAAATGCTAATACTGATTTTTTTTTTTTTTTTTTTTTGAGACGGAGTCTCGCTCTGTCGCCCAGGCTGGAGTGCAGTGGCGCAATCTCGGCTCACTGCAAGCTCCGCCTCCCGGGTTCACGCCATTCTCCTGCCTCAGCCTCCCGAGTAGCTGGGACTACAGGCGCCCGCCCCTGCGCCCGGCTAATTTTTTCTATTTCTAATACTGATTTTAAATGTATATTTTCATATATGTGTGTATATATATATGTACATATAATGTGTTATGTATTTATATGTTATATATATCAGATAAAAGACTGGCCATATGATTTTATAAGCAATAATTTCCAGTAGAAAATGACAAAAATGACTTATAGAAGGGTATCTAAAGAAAATCATGTGTTCTTTTGCCAACATCCCAAAACAGATGTTGTTTTGTACTATGACTTAATAACCTATTTAATAATTGTGAGAGATATATAGAAAAAAATGCCACGACTATGAAAGTAAATATACAGAATTAACCTACAACTAAGTCCTCAATTATTAATCCCATTAAATTTTTTTGCCAACTGCAGTTGTCTACTAAGTTTTACTTTCATTTTACTCTCAAAATTGTGTAGGGGTTAGGAAGAGTAAACATTCTTATCAATATTTTACATACATTTTGAGTTCCGAATGGTAAGACGTTTATCATTATTTCTAACTAGCATTCTTGCCTCTTTGGGCTGGTACAAAAATCATCATTTTTACTTTGGGATATCACCCCTACCTCATTCCTTTCCACCATCCTTTCACTCATATATTATCTCTGTCCAAATGGTCCTTGTTTCATTACCTTGTTTCAATTTTTGTCCTACCCAGACACCGAAGTCATTTACTTATTGATGAATTAGAATATTTTATTCCCTGTCAACAATGATTGTGTCAGAGATAGGCACATGATGGAGCACTCATGGTGTTCCATCACGTTTATTACAGAGATACTGTGAAAGAGGTCTTTATTTCAGGAACTACAAGCTCTGAGAACTAGATAAGTCAAAACCTGCCAACAGAACACAATATCTGCAGAATGAATTTATACCAGTTGCAAGTGATACAACTGGTACTATTTCAAACGTAGAGAGATAATGCTTGCAAGTGGATCAGAACATGATATAGGAACACAATTCTGTACTGTTCATCTCTTAACTCTGCTTTTCTTTGTGTTGGATCTATTGTCAAGCAACTCTCCCTTTCTCCTTGGTGGCAAAATCACTGTCATCGGTTTTACACTTTTTATCCCATTTTCTCAGCATCCCTCAAAGAAAGAACATGTATCTTCCTAGCATGTTCAAGTTGGACCTCAAAATGGAATCTCATAGCCCTGCCTTAGAAAGCATTTTTATTCCAGAACCAATCACTGTGGGTGAAGGCTTGAAATAACATATAGATTTACCATATTCAGATTAGGTGTCCACTCTTGATTCTGGAGTTTGAGCTCAACCTCACTCAAACCACATGGATAGTGGTAATTTCCAGAATCTAAAAATGGTGCCCTTTCCAGATAAAGGGAAAAGGGGTAGTGTCCTGACAGAAATAACTTAAGTCCATGTCAGAAATCAATTCAAAACAGAAATATGTAGAAAGAGACTCTGGATTTTGCAACAGGTGACCCTGGATTCAACTATATTTAAAATTGTTTATGTGTCAATGATTTGATTTTCTTTGAGCTGATTTGAATCAGGTTTTTATCATCAGAAATCTAGAAGCTTCTTTGATGTAGGGCTGAAAAGGAGATACACGCCAATAGGGTACTTAGGTTGAGAGATGTAATTTATTTGTTTTTATTCATATAGAAAAGCTGTGCTGTGGTTAGCCTTTGTTTTGCAATTTACTTTTGCTGCTCAATGTGCATCCTGCAGCTGCCTCTAATTGTATTTTTACAAGTACTTTATATAACATTATATTATATATATTCAGTTTTTATTACATAGACTTATATGATTTACTTTCATTTTTTCCTTTTTGAAATGATATCTGCCCCAATAAACTCATGTTACCCTCTCTTCTGACTCATTTGACAGTAATATTCCAAACTCAAACCCTAAAAAATGGAGATAGTGAAGGAAAAGGGAAGAGACTTTAAAAAAAAAACACTTTATTTGTTACATCAAAATTGCTACTTGGAAACATTGCATTTTTCTTCTTAGTGAATATTCTTTCCATAGGTCTTAGGTAGGGTTTTCTAGAAGAAGACACTGAGATGAGAATTAGTGTTCAAAGAACGTGTTAAGAAAATGCCTCTGGCCGGATGCAGTGGCTTACATCTGTAATCCCGGCAATTTGGGAGGCTGAGACGGGAGGATCACCTGAGGTTGGGAGTTCGAGACCAGCCTGACCAACGTGGAGAAGCCCGGTCTCTATTAAAAATACAAAAATTAGCTGGGTGTGGTGGCACATGCTTGTAATCCCAGCTACTCAGGAGGCTGAGGCAGGAGAATAGCTTGAACCTGGGAGGTGGAGGTTGCAGTCAGATGAGATTGTGCCACTGCACTCCAGTCTGGGCAACAAGAGCAAAACTCTGACTCAAAAAAAAAGAAAAAGAAAAAAAGAGGAAGAAAATGCTCCCTAGAAAAACCAGTAAAGAAATAAGTAAAACAGGACAGGGAAAGGAATAAAGCCAAGAAGAGATTCAATTCAGGCAGTCCCAGTCCCAGCCGGATCCTTCAGGGAAGCTCTGAAGGATAAATTGTATCTCAGAATTATCCCAACTGGAAGAAAGGGAGCTGGGTGTCAATAATACTTTTGTATCAACCAGTCATTGACTAAGAGCAACCCCTCACTGGGATGCTTTGTGATATGTAAATTTCCACACAGGTCTACCTTTTTTTTTTTTTTTTTGAGCTGGAGTCTCACTCTGTCCCCCTTGCTGGAGTGCAGTGGCCGGATCTCAGCTCACTGCAAGCTCCGCCTCCCGGGTTCAGGCCATTCTCCTGCCTCAGCCTCCCCAGTAGCTGGGACTACAGGCCACCTCGCCCGGCTAGTTTTTTTGTATTTTTTAGTAGAGACGGGGTTTCACTGTGTTAGCCAGGATGGTCTCGATCTCCTGACCTCGTGATCCACCCGTTCAGACAGGTCTACCTTTGTGGATGAGGATGACAGATTGCCTCCAGTCATTCCAAGGAAACCCTCTGAATAGCCAGACACAGACATCAGAAGCAAAAGTACCTATAAGCTAGAGGAGAGGACCACAAAACCAATGAAGTATTTCATATATATGTACATGAAAAACTTTAAACAAATTCTGAAGACACTACCTCAGTGTACAATGTCAGACCACACAACTCCTCTTGCTTTATTCAGGGCACAAAGCTTTTGGATACGTGAAATGAGTCAACCTTTCAGAGAGATTGCTGATGAAGGATATCTCAAATAAAGGTATTTTCAGAGCTTCAACCATACCCTTGGTTCCTTTACTGAGCTCAGCTTGTGTGAATTCCCTGGGAGAGTGGTGGGGCAATTCTAATTCCCACCTTCAGAACATTCCTATAGATGTCACTTCATGTGGCTTCAAGTTAAGAACCCAGGGAAGGCTCTCGAAGATCCAAAGATTAAATGTACAACCCTCTCCATTAAGAAACACACACACACACACACACACACACACACACACACACACACACATAAATATTATCGGGTTTCCATTTTCTCTGGTCATCTTTCTACTACCATCTCCATCCGCTACTTCTTGTAGCTCCCCTTTTTAATCCTAAAATTTATCTTTAAGCTTGCCTTGGCTTTTTTCCCCTGAGTCTTCCTAGAGCCTCTAAATTCTCTGTGACACATGTTTATACAATACGGTGCATGTATTTACATTTACAGGTATTAAAACGATATATTTTACCAAGGAAAATGTTGGCATGCATAAGAGTGATATAAATGAGAAAAAGTATCAAATCTAGGCTTGTGGGAAGGGAGGAACACAAAGATTGGAAAAAGAAGATGACAGTTGTAATATACTTTTCTTTGTTTTGAGATGGAGTCTCACTGTGTTGCCCAGGCTGGAATGCAGTGGCATGACCTTGGCTCACTGCAACTTCAACCTCCTGAGTTCAAGTAATCCTCCCACCTCAACCTCCTGTGTAGCTGGGACTACAGGTGCATGCCACCATGCCTGTTTAATTATATCTGTAGGTATATCTATCTATCTCTATCAGTTTATATCTCTCTATATAGATACAGATTTTGTTTTTTGTTTTTGTAGAGATAGTGTTTTTTCATGCTGCTCAGGCTGTTCTTGAACTCCTGAACTCAAGCCATCTGCCTGCCTCAGCTTCCCAAAGTGCTGGGATTACAGGCAGGAGTCACCACATCCAGCCCTGATACACTGTTTTTAAAATAAAACTTTTATTTAAATATATCTGTAGAAAATTGTAAAAGTGAGAAGTGTGGATTTGAGAGGATTATCACAAATCTGACGTAGCCATTTAGGCAAAAAATGCTATTAAAAGAAAAAATATTAGCATCACTAAAGTCCTTCTTACGATCCTCTTCATTATTTTCTCTTCTCTTTAACAGTGTTGTTTAAAGTACTACATTATGTATTTTATATACAATACAATATTACTTTACAGAGAGATACATGTATACTTACATATTTTATATATACAAACATCAGATGCACATATATGTACACAAATACCTGTATTTTCGTTTTATAAATCAATATCAGTTCGTTAGACCTTTGAAGATACTAACTACATTGCTGTCTAATTCCCTTTATCTTGAATGAGAATAAGAAATCCATTTTACTGTTGTTCTTTGAAGGTTACCCTTATGATTTTCTCATTGTCTTTTATTTTCCTAAAGATGCCATAAACTTGGAGTGCACTCAGATGACTTAGAATTAGTAAGAGTACTTGAATATAGATGTGAATATCTTTTATCAGTTTTGGAAACCCGTTAACCACTATCTCTTATGCCCTTTCCCCAATTTTCCACTATTCATTCTCATTTTATGCTTGAGTTTGGTGTTTTTCTGGCATTTATAAATATCACTAATTTTCTCTGCAGGTTTACCTATATGTTTTCAAATTATTTAAGTCTTTTAATTTTTGTTCCATGGACATTTATTTTGGATTTTAAAATTTTTTGGATTTGTCATTTTTTTGTTTTCTTTTTTTTAGTGTATTCATTAAAAGTATTTTAATTTTATTATCTTGATCAACTGTGGTTTCATTCTTATTGTCTATTTTTTCTCCAGAATGTGGTAATATATTTTAATGTGTCTGGTGATCATTTTAATTTAATTTTAAGTTCCAAGTTACATGTGCAGGATGTACAGGTTTGTCACATAGGTAAACACGGGCCATGGCGGTTTGCTACACCTAACAACTCATCACCTAGCTATTAAGTTCAGCATGCATTAGCCATTTTTCCTGATATTCTCCCTTTCCCCATCCCACCTGCAGGCCCCAGTGAGTGTTGTTCCCCTCCCTGTGTTTCCCTCCATGTGTTCTCATTGTTCAGCTCTCACTTCTAAGTGAAAACATGGGGTGTTTGGTTTTCTGTTCCTGCATTAGTTTGCTTAGGATAATGACTTCCAGCTCCATCCATGTCCCTGCAAAGGTCATGTTCTCATTCCTTTTTATGGCTGCATAGTATTCCATGGTGTATATGTACCACAATTTCTGAATGCAGAGTTTATCTTCAATCTTTGAGGCTACTGACCTTTGGATGGGTTTTTTTGTGGGAACTTTTTTGATGCTGTTGTTGCGTTCTGTTTGTTTGTTTTTCTTTTAACAGTCAGGCTCCTCTTCCGTAGGGCTGCTGCAGTTCCCTGGGGGTCCACTCCAGACCCTGTTTACCTGGGTCGCTCCCACCCCTGAGGCATCACTAGTGGAGGCTGCAAAACAGCAAAGATGGTTGCCTCCTCCTTCCTCTGGGAGCTCCATCCCAGAGGGGCACTGACCTGATGCCAATGGGAATGCTCCCGTATGACGTGTCTGGTGACCCGTGTTTGGGGGTTTTGTCCAGTCAGGAGGCACGGGATCAGGGACCAGCTTAATGAAGCACTCTGGCTTCCTCTTGGTGGAGGGGGTGCACTGCACTCAGGGGAATCACATTCATCTGGGCTGCTGGGATTCCTCAGAGCCAGCAGGGGAAAAGACTAAGTCCACTGATCTGCACAGATCGTGGTCATCCCTTTCCCCAGGGGTTTCATCCCAGGAAGAACAGAGTTCTGTCCATAACCCCCTGGCTGGAGTTGGTGAAATTCCTTCAGGGAAGCCCTACCCAGTGAGGAGGGATGGGGCCGGGGCCAACCTAAAGAGGAAGTCTGGCCACCATCTGCCACAGTCTCTGTGCTGCACTGTGAGGAATTTCTTCTGGGTCCAAACCACCCAGTTTTCTCCGGCACCAGCAGGGGAAAATAGCAGACTGGAACCGCAGTGATGGTGGCCACCCCTTCCTCCGGGAGTTCAGTTGTCTTAGGCAGTAGGTAGCCAAAGGGATGGCAGCTACCCCTCCCCCCAGGAATTTGGTAGTCTTAGGCAGTCTCCAGCTGAGTGTCCACTGAGATTCTGCACAGCACGGTGCTTGGGACTCAACACCCTGGTGGCGTGGGCTCACGAAGGGATCTCCTTGTCCACAGTTTGCACAGATCTGTGGATAAAGCATGGCCTTCCAAGTGGGTTAGCACAATTACTCACCGCCTCCCTTTGCTGGGGGTAGGAGCTCCCCTTTCCCCATGTGGCTACCAGATGAGCTGTTGCTCCGCTCTACTTTTACTCACTCTCCATGGGTGACACCAACTTCCTAGTCAGTCTTAAGGAGAGAACCTGAATACCTTAGTTGCCAGGGCAGGATTCACTGGCTGTTTTTGTTCTCAGTGGGAGCCTCTGACTGCACCTGTTTCTAGTCGACCATCTTGGCCCCTGCCTGCCTGGAATTGAGACTGTTTATTTAAAATGTACAGACAAGTTGAATCTCTGTATATTATTTTCTTCCAATGTGTTTTCATTTTTCTTCTGGTACGTATCTAGGCTTCAGTGTACAAGTTATTCTAGAATTTTGATCAAATCATAGTTTTAGTGATTAGGATCATAGTATATAAAGCTTCTATGGGCAACAAAAAATGTAAAAACCTTTTCTTATTTTTGGTCTCTAATCTCTTATCCTTGTTCCATGGCTGTATGAGTCTAGCAAAAGTTTTGCTTAACCTTAAAGCTTCTTACCTGCCACCTTTACACTTAGCAATTGCCTGGAGAGGAAGTGTGGTGATAATACATCAGTTTCACCTTTCTTGCTCTGCTCTTTTTCCGGAAGAAAATTCCCTACACATTCTCATTGCCTCGGTAGCTGTCTTATATCTTCAAGTTAATTAAAAATATATTTGTCGGCCGGGCGCGGTGGCTCACGCCTGTAATCCCAGCACTTTGGGAGGCCGAGGCGGGCGGATCACAAGGTCAGGAGATCGAGACCACGGTGAAACCCCGTCTCTACTAAAAATACAAAAAATGAGCCGGGCGCAGTGGCGGGCGCCTGTAGTCCCAGCTACTCGGGAGGCTGGGGCAGGAGAATGGCGTGAACCCAGGAGGCGGAGCTTGCAGTGAGCCAGGATCGCGCCACTGCACTCCAGCTTGGGCGACAGAGCAAGACTCCGTCTCAAAAAAAAAAAAAAAAAAAAAAAAAAAAAAAAAAAATATATATATATATATATATATATATATATTTGTCTAGATTTTCACAGTGGAAAGATTGTTCTGAAAGATACTAGCCTACTATTGTCCAAGGGAACTCTTAATATGTTTCTGTAAAAGGAACACATTTTGGAGGCCTGGGAGAGGTCTAAGGAAGTGGGAAATCCACAGAACCTCTTTTTTTCAATTATCTGGAATCCACGTATGACTTCAATTTATTCTACATGATTAGAAATTAACATATATAGAGAAATATATTTTGTTTTGTGTGTCTAAAGCAACGTAGAGAAAGCAATCTTTTAAAAAATATGGTATACGCACTTATAAGTGGGAGCCGAATGATGAGAATACACGGACACATAGAGGGGACAACACACACTGGGGCCTACTGGAGGGTGGAGGGTGGGAGGAGAAAGAGGATCAGGAAAAATAACTAATGGGTACTAAGCTTAATACCTGGGTAATGAAATAATCTGTTCAACAAATTGCCATGACACGAGCTAACCTATGTAACAAATCTGCACATTTACCCCTGAACTTAAAATAAAAGTAAAAAGAAAATGTTATATTGGACAAGACTCAAATAGCTATAAAGGCATTAATCCTTCCTTTCTCTTTCTTAGGAATCTGTCAAAAAAAATGGAGATTTATGGTGCCCTTTTGGTGAAATTTAAAATAAATCGCTAAAATAATATAAATGATTATATTAAATGCATGAATTTTGACAATGTTGTGAATTAATTTATTCAGCAAATATTTGCTGATATTTTCCAGGGACCATTTAAGCAGTAGGAATACACCTGTATTAATAGTGATTTTTATTTTCTATATTTTGTAATTCTTTGACATCCAGAGGCCTCATGAAACAAATGGACAGTGCCCTTCGGGATTAACTAATTTGTAGAGATAACAAACAACTTGCCTGTAAGCTCATCTTTGATATGCAAACCAGAAAATTCTGAGTCCATAGCCCAACCTGCCTCCTTTATTCAGGCTCCTGCAGTCTAGAACACTATCCTCCTGCCCTGGATTACCCCAGCATTCGATAATAGACAGGTAGAGAGCACCCTTACAGCACAGAGCCTGCCTAAATTATTCAAACTGTCTAACCCTGGATCTGCTCAGCAGCTTACCCTGCTTGGCCCATTTTTTCCCAAGAAAACCACAATAAAACCTTTTTCCCACATTTCTTGCTCCTTCTGCCTTCTGACCCGACCCTGGTGCTTCCCTGTGTAGCCCTGTGCACCTTGGCACGCCTTCTTCTCTTGGGAACGCTGACTAACAGTCTTTTCAGTGACTGTTCTCTTGATCTGTTGGTCTTACAATACTGAATAAAAATGAAATCCTGGATGCATTTTAAAACAACAGCTACAAACAATGCCTGTGTTCTCTTAGAGGATAGAGACACTAAATGAATGAACAAATAATGTTAAAAGGTTATAAAGTCTCTGAAGAAAAATAAAATAGTGTTGTGAGAGCAGCTGGTGATAGGGCTAATTTAGAATGGAGAAGGAAGGGTTCAGTGGGGACATGGTGACTTTTGAAAGGACGTCAACATGTAGGAGACACTTGGCTCTGAGAATGCTGTAGGTGGCGAGGATTCTGGGTGTGAACTTAGACATTCTTGTCTACTAGAATCTGTGTGCCAGCTAATCTTTTTTTTTTTTTTTTTTTAGAAAGTCTCACTCTGTCACCCAGGCTGGAGTGTGCAGTGGTGCAATCTTGGCTCACTGCAACCTCCACCTCCTGGGTTCAAGCGATCCTCCTGTTTCAGCCTCCCAAGTAGCTGGAACTACAGGCATGCACCACCATGCCCAGCTAATTTTTATATTTTTAATAGAGGCAGGGTTTTGACATGTTGACTAGGCTGATCTCAAACCCCTGACCTCAGGTAATCCTCCCGCCTCAACCTACCAAAGTGCTAGGATTACAAGCGTGAGCCACCTCACCTGGCCCAGATTGAATTTAATTGATAGGTACTTGGTAACAATAATTCCATTTTCACCCACATAGATGCCCATCTCCCATTTTGCTACGTCTCAGATTCTAAAACCTAGGATTGATAGAGGAATAAATACAACTTTAGATATATTAGTACTAACTATGAGCTAAAATTAATCATGTATGGCTGAAATAAAATGTATTAATACCTTTATTTGCCTGAGAAAAATTAAAAGCTGACACCAACCGTTAAACTAAAAATGTTTCTGAGACGTGGTCACAATTGCCTTGATAGGCAATCCTGCCTGATTACCATTTTTATTCTCTTTGAATAAAATGAACTAAGATAACAGAGAAAGGTAAGCGATTTTTTTTCTCTTTTGATTTTAACAAAACCGATTAATTTTATCCTGATCCTCTTACAAAAGAAAATCAGAGGTTGGCATTACTGCCTGTGGGAGAAAGGCAACACCTTTACCTAATAAAATACCTTTTTGATAGGTATGAATAACATTATATTTTACTGGCCTGAATTTTAAGTTCTGAAGAGCAACATACGAGTTCAGCATAGAGAATTCAGAACTGATCACAGCTGCTCCAGCCAGAGAGTCATTTTAACTCATAATGGGAGTGACATAATGTTACAGAAGAATCCGAACGCAATTATGCACGAGCAAGTGTTTTGAACCAGAATTAAAATTAAGGCATTTACCCAGAAAATGTAGAAAACACAAACTTGGAAGCACATGTCACCCAAATCATAAAGTTTTGAAGGAAAAAGCTGATTCATTGCTGAAAGCTAGTTAATCTGGTGACTTGTTCTATTACAGCATATTTGGTCTGAAATTTTTGAGAACTTTTTTGAAGAACACTCATGACTAGAATTCCACCTCTGACATGACCAGTTTCTAAAGAATGTCAGGCACCATATGAGCTCATTTCCATTCATTATTTCTAGTAATGCTTCAAACTCTGCAAGATATTTGAAAATGTTAAGTACAGGCCACCAGCTATTTCCATCTCAGTTATTTACCCAAGTGAAATAAAAACATGTTCAAACGAAAACTTGTACATGTATTTATTTATGTAGCAACTTTATTCATTGTAGCCAGAACCTGGGGTGAGTGAGGGGAACAAAATCATTCCATCAACAGGTAAATAGATAAACAAAATAAAATATATCCATACAACGGAGTACTACTCAGCAATAACAAGGAAAAAACAGAAAACCAGAGCTACTGCCACACGCTCAATATGAGTGAAAGAACTCAAGATAACAGATCTCCTTTATAGGAAATACGAACCAATCTATGATGACAAAGTGTAGACGAATGGCTGTTACAGAGGAATAAAAAGACATAGATGACCAGGGGGTATGAGTAACCCTTGTTAGTGATGAAAATGTTCTGTATGATTCTAGTGGAGGTCTTATTGCCATGTCGAACTGTCGGATTACATCAAATGAGTGCACTTTAAATGGGGGTAATTTATTACAGACTTGATAAAGTAAGGAAAACTACAAAAGAAATGAGGGAACCAAAGCTGAGAGGAATTACGGAACCTATCCAAAGTCATGCCACTCCTAAGTAGCAGGAACAAAAACAGGATTACTTTTCAGTTTTTTCTGGCCCTAAATCTTGAGTACTTTTCACTGCATCACATGTAGGAAAAAATAATTCTTGAAGGCATTTTCTTCTTTATGCTTTCAGAGTTGTAACTATTTCATGTTAGCATTTATTATGCTATTAATTTTAATATTCAGAAGTCTTCCGAGTTACTTATAGTACTATAACTTTTAGGTATGAGATATAAAAATAAGATTTTTATTTGGAAAATGTATCTATGACAGGAAGTCTTGAAAATGTGTGAATTTTTAGAAGAAGCTATTTGGAGAGGGTCATATTATATAAATAAAATATGTCTTTACTTCATATTTTGCTGCTAAAATTATATTAAATACAGTATGTAGTTTTTAGGACACTTAAATGGGAGGTTGGAAATTAAATATGTGTTTTTCATGTTTAGCTCAGTGGTGAATTTGAAGATTCTTTGTTCCATTCTCAGTACACGTGCCTATTTAGAGGTTCAGAGTATCCTTTTAATGCTTTTCTCTATTGCACAGTTAAAGAAATTCAGACTGCACAATTTTTGGCAGCATGTATGAGAATATTAAATAGAAAACACTCAATAATGTTTAAGGAACAGATGAGTGAATAAATATGGAAAAGATATTTTTGAAGTTTCTTTAATCAATAAGAACTTATTAACTCATCATCACCATATAAATGGGAGGTGGTTTTTGAGACAATCTTTATGCTGTTAGTATTTCTTTCTAATTTGCATATATGTTATGTAGACAAGATAGTTCATTTATCAGCTTATTCTGATATGATGAACCAATGCATAGGTGACAATTTCCTAGTAAGACATTCTTACAATTCTCAGTTACAGTGAATAGCGGAATAACATCAGGTTGGTAAAGCAGATAAAAGTGGCTGAAAGATAGTTGTGAATGGGATCAAATTGAAAGGAAGTACTAACCATCAAAGCAAAGATTCACCCCAACATGACCTGTTTGCCACAATGTAAAATTCTGTCATATTGTCTTATTCCAGCCAAATGAAAAAGAAGTTGGGAGCAAAAAAATAAGTGACTTTATATTTTGCTTTAGTATTAGCAAAACCATCTGCTGAATTTAATCTTGATCATACAAATGCAAATCAAGGAATGAAGGCCTAGACGCTACAGTTGGATGAGAAATTTAGCAAAAGCGAAACTAAACTAAAATACCAAAAAAATGCTTTTATGTAGGTACGACCCTAGGTTTAATCACATGGTTTGTTCCAGGTTAGGAGATATTTTGTATATATCTCCCTCACCCTGTTTAGGGTAGAGATAAAAGTTTTCCCTCTTGTCATCGAAGTATACCCGTTGTTTCCAATAAATATAAGAAAACATAAATAATATCTTAAAACCATGGTATTAGATAATTATCATCATTGCTCTATTGTAAAGATACTGAAATAATTAATGTCACTGTCTCAAATACTGACTCTAGAGTACAAATGCTGATTCTGAGAATATTTGTGTTAAAGCACGCAGGCATTGCTGAACACAGGATGAAAATTAACACAGGAAGTTTCTCTTTCCTCTCCAAGATACTCAGTTTTGTTAATGTTTAGGCTACACTGTTCTTTATATGTATTGTATTTAACCTGTTGTAGTTATAGAGGGCAGCTGTAGAACTAGACTCTTGAAGTGCAGAGTGAAGTTAGTGTAAAAGGAACCTAGCAGCCTTTAGTTATAGTTATTGCTTTCCCCTACACTAGAAAAACGCTGCATCCGAGCTCAGACGTCTAAGGAAATATTTAGGGCTACCATCATGGCAAAAGTCAAGGTAAGAGGTCACTCAGTGTAGGAGGGAAGTGTGAGCTTTGCAATAAATTAGTCTCTTGTTTAAATTTCTGGTTATACACTTACTAGATGCAAATCATTATGGCATCAGTGTAGGTAACTAAACTATCTGAGGCTTTTCTTTTCCTCGCACATGCAATACTAATAGTAATAGTACTTAGCTTCCTGAACTGTTGTGAGTACACCCTAATAGCCATAACAGGGCCATTGAAAGTTATCTACAATATGAATAGCCTTCTGATACTTTATTCATTGCCAATAAACGTACCATTTTTATTTAAAACCTTTATATTTTGTAACTGTTGTTAGCATCACTAATGATAAAAATAGCTGAGATTTCTCTAATGCTTTGCAGAATAAAATATGTTTTTAAACGTTCTTCAAAGAACTTTGATATTATACCAATTTTAGACTTGAAAATATTGAGATCTAGAGACCATAGACTGCATTACCCAAGGATGAACAAGCTACTAAATGGTGTATATGGATCTTAACAATTACTCAATCCAAAGTAAATGTTGATCCACTATCTACACAGTCTAACACCCATATTTCAGACCAAAGCTCTGCAGCTACCTTGATTATTATAAGATCTAGGACTTAAATTTAAGTCTGATACTTATTGATCTTGTGACACTGGACAGTAATTAAACCCCCAAGCTAATTTTACACATCTATAAAATAGGGACTATATTTGACCCCTGTGATATGCTTTTTGTGAATATCAATAATGTCAAATATGTGTTATTGGCAGGGATTGTTTCAGGACCTTTGATGCAAAATCTCCTTATTCATTGGACTAAATTGAAATTTAACTATAAGTGCCCATTTGCCAAATTTGACAAGAAACATAATAGTAGCAACTTTGTGGCTTTTTCTACCTACCTCATATTGTATCAGGAAACCCAGTCAGTCACCACGCTTGATCCTTTCCCAAGTTACCTGCTGTAAGATGTGTAGACTTCCTGTTGACTCTACTCCTTCTATGCCAGGCTGGTCATAAGGACCACAGCTCTCTAAAGCCATTGTGTCCGGTGTACAATTTGCTCATGCACTTAGGCAGTACCAGTGCTCTTCCACACCCATCTCTAGTCCATGCTTCTACAACTATGGAGATGCTAGATGTAATTCTTAGAGAACAGATCTCTTCAATGCCTAGAAGTCACAGCCACCCCACTTTCTCCCTGCTCTACTTTAATATTTCCATGGATCTGTTGTTGAGACCACAGAGTGAAAGATCTGCAGGCCAGCCGTAGCCTGAAGACTTTTGTTCTTAGGGTCATAAAATTTACGTCACACTGTGATTAAAAATAATAAGGGATTCTCATTCATGAAAAAGCAGAAAATGTCACAATTTTCAGTTTCTTTTCGAGAAGTCATGAGATTCAGGATCACCAGGCTGGTATTCTTGTAAGGCAAAAGCAGACTGAAGCTGAAAGGAATGGCTTTCACCTTCCATTTGCCAAAGCTCTACCATTGTCCTCTTGACACCGAGGCTATAGCTCAGTGACTATTTGTCATCCTACTTTTCCCATTGTATTTCTGAACATTTGTTCTGGATCTTTCACTCTTTTAAATTACCTGTACACTCCCTGGGATCTGTTTGTGACTGCTGAAATTTATAAAAATACAGTAATATAGCACTGTTTCTTTTTCCTTAATAAAACATATCTCAGTATATAATCATACATTATGGTTGTCATTCTCTCCCATCAGACCACAGTTTCCAAAAGCTGGGACTCTGCCTTATTTTATTCACTGTTTTGCTCCTAGAATGGACATAGAAAGTCCCCAATAACTATTAGAGTGGATGAATAAAATATAACCTTATAACTGTTTCTTGGGATTAAGAACACAAATTGCAATCCCAGCACTTTGGGAGGCCGAGGCGGGCGGATCACAAGGTCAGGAGATCGAGACCACGGTGAAACCCCGTCTCTACTAAAAATACAAAAAATTAGCCGGGCGCGGTTGTGGGCGCCTGTAGTCCCAGCTACTCGGGAGGCTGAGGCAGGAGAATGGCGTGAACCCGGGAGGCGGAGCTTGCAGTGAGCCGAGATCGCGCCACTGCACTCCAGCCTGGGCGACAGAGCGAGACTCTGTCTCAAAAAAAAAAAAAAAAAAAAAAAAAAGAACACAAATTGCTGACATCACTCTCGTTCTTTAGCAATAAATAAATTATCATAAAATTTAAAATCAGGCCATCTTACATCAGAACAAATGTTAATAAGTAACCAAGCTTCACATCTTCACATGCTACATTGATGGTGTTTATTAATTTTGTTATCAGTAACATGATACAGTTTGATAGAGTTTTCTATTTACAATATATGTGTATGCGTGTGTGTGTGTGCGTGTGTATAGTACATGTGTTAAAACAGCAACAATTAAACTCCCCCCAAAATAAAGACAACAAAATAAAGTTAATAATGCAGTATAACTTATTGTTTGTTTTCAGAGAACATGGATCCTAGAATAAGGAAGAAATGAAATATTCAATCCATAGTTTCTGTAGTCAGATCTAATCCCTAAGTGCCTCTCACAGAATGAGCCCCTCACTTTGCTTTTGAGAATCTAACAGGGAGCTGTTGTTTAATGGGTATGAAATTTCCTTTACATAAGATGATTAAGTTTGAGAAATCTACCGCATAACATTGTTAAGAGTTCATGTTATACGTTCAGATCAAAATTTTAAAAATATTAAATTGTGTCAAAATACATACATTTTATAATCCAGCCCCAAATCTAGTAGTAGGTCTTGGTGGCAGTGGCAATAGCAATAGTACTATTTGAAATATTATGGCGTTGTGCATAATAAGAATAACAATCAAAATAATAATATTTCAGTGCCGCAAAAAAAAAAAAAAAAAAAAAACAGATGGTTTGGACTAATGAAAAAATGATTCTAAACTTTCAGTTTCATGCATTATCTGTGTGTTTTTTTTTCCAATTTTGTAGCCTAACTAAATTTTGTCACTGCTCCAAAATATTAAGGCACAGTTTCTGTTCTTAAAGAGCTTATGATATAGAAATGAAAGACAAATATGTAAACAACCTACCTTAACACAACATGATGCATGGTGTTCTGCTGAAAACAAAGGATGATTGGAAGCAGCAGAGCAATCTTGATCAGGTCTACTTGGAGAATGGGAAAATTTTCAAAGAAAATAAACACTACACTTATACACACAGAGAGGTATTAAGTATTCACATAAGAACACTTGTATGGATATATACAAATGCATATATATATTTACATGCATATATGTATATGAATATTTAGAATGCCATTAGGAATACATGCAAATGCTACATTTATTTTCACTACCTACGGTTGCATAATGGGTTGCTATGACAACAGAGTTTAATTACAGGCCTTTCTATTACAAACCTTAACTTTTCAGAACTTGAAGGTTTCAGCCATCCTATACATGTACATTTTGTCTTGAAAAATATAATCCTGGCCGGGCGCGGTGGCTCATGCCTGTAATCCCAGCACTTTGTGAGGCTGAGGTGGGTGGATCACCTGAGGTCAGGAGTTCAAGACCAGCCTGACCGACATGATCAAAACCCATCTCTACTAAAAATACAAAATTATCCAGGCATAGTGGCGCATGCTTGTAATCCCAGCTATTCGGGAGACTGAGGGCGGAGAATCTCTTGAACCCGTGAGATGAGTTTGCAGTGAGCCAAGATCTTGCCACTGCATCAATGCCTGGGCGACAGAGCAAGACTCCATCTCTCTCTATCTCAGTCTCTGATTCTCTGTCTCTCTATATATAGATAGATAGATAGATAGATAGATAGATAGATAGATAGATAGATAGATAGATATAGATATAGATACCTTTATCTGCATTTCCAACTAAGATATACTTTGATTTTAAGAAACTCTTTTTACCTTCAACTTCTTTCTCAATGTGAAAATATAAATAATCACTTGCATTTTTTTCCCAAAATAAACTAAGAAAATACAGTATTAATTAGGTGAAAGGAAATAATGGTACTTTATTCCTTATTTGTTAATGCAAATCCCATGGCTATTATTGTATCATTAGAAGGAAATAGAAAATTTTAGTTTTTCTTTTTTGTAGCTATTATTATGTTAGTTTTGATTGAAGACAGAGATGAAAGATTTCTTGTCAGAAAAACAGTGTTTCCAATGTCAATATTGCTGCCATTATTCTTGTGATTGTTAATACTGAGTGTCAACTTGATTGGCTTGAAGGATACAAAGTATTGATCTCGGGTGTGTCTGCAATGGTGTTGCCAAAAGAGATTAACATTTGGGTCAGTGGGTTGGGAAAGTCAGACTCACCCTTAATCTGGGTGGGTACAATCTAATTAGCTGCCCTCCTAGCTAGAATATAAGCAGGCAGAAAAATGTGAAAAGAGAGACTGGCCTAGACTCCCAGCCTACATCTTTCTCCCCGCTGGATGCTTTCTGCTTTTGAATATCGGACTCAAGTTCTTCAGTTTTGGAACTCGGACTGGCTCTCCTTGCTCCTCAGCCTGCTGAGGGACCATTGTGTGACCTTGTAATCATGTGAGTTAATACTTAATAAACCCCCCTTTATATATGTGTGTGTGTGTGTGCGCGCGCGCGTGTGTGTGTGTATTTATAAAAACACATCCTTTTCAGAATATGTATATCTGTTCTGAATATATATATCATACTGATATGTGTGTGTGTGTGTATGTGTGTATATATATATATATATATATAAAATTCATTCTGTCCCTCTAGAGAAGCCTAATAGATTTCTCAGTGAATTTAGAATCTATAAAGATTACATTGGATTTTGATACTATTATAACATTTATTTTCCTCTATATTGTCATTCACAATGCCTACCAGTCTACCACGTCTTGGGCTCTTAATTACATGCTAAACAATTGTTGGGGGAAAAAAAATCTTAACAATCAAATTTGGAGAATACCTACTTATTTAGCCAATTAAAATAGGACAATTTCATCATTAATAGAGGCCTCATCATTAGTACCTTCAAAAAACATTTTAAAACAACATTTTACCCATTGAAGGATTTGGATTTGAACATGCCTTAGATACCTAATAACTTCCTTTGCCTAGTATGTTAAGTTAAAAGCAGAAGTACAAACTAACTCTTCAATGGCAGGAGGAGTCTGTAAACTTATGTACAAATACCTTTTAGGTTGTAAAAACATTTTCTTTATGATTTGAAAATAATATTATTTTTCCTAATTCTGACCCTGAAGCCTACTTAATAAGCAACCATGCATTTAATTCCTACTATATTTCACTAGAAAGCTATTACTCATTATACTTGGCCATGAAATATGGCTCCTGTCCTCAGAGGGCTTCTGTTCTCTGTTTTGGTTTCCCTGAAAGCAGAGCCTGAGACACGTACTTGGAATGTAGGTAGTTTATGTTGAGATAATTCTGAGAATGCCAGGTAAGGGAAATGGGATAGTGAAACAGGGACAGAAAAAAGTTAATAAAGAGTGAGTTATTGAACTGATTATTGTTGGTTACTACAGAAGGCTTTTAGATCTCAATCCAAGCACAGTCTCTCTAAAGTAGGTGTATAGAATGCATGTTGAAATCCTTCCAAGGGATAGGAAAATGACAGTACATATCCTTGGGCTCCTATCCCCATTATGTGCGAACTACCTCCAACAGCTGGCTTTCATAGCTTCTGGAAAAAACAGAAGCAGAAAAGCCTCACTCAAGTGGGAACCTGGGCTGAGGACACAGAGCTGTCCAGCGAAAGAGTGCTGAAGTGGGCAGAGAAGGGAAAGCTACACAGCTTTTGGCATGAATGTTACATGCTCTTTTAAGACAGCAAATAGAGCACAATTTTTGCTCAACTTATTTGTTCATACAGTGACTTTTAAAACGTATGGTGAAGAGATTAGATGCAGCTGGGATATGGTGAAAGTTCCTAGGAATGTATGCAAGACAATCTGAGCCTGAATTCCTCTAGTTAAAACTCTACAGCAGAAAAATAGCAAAGCTCCCAAAATAGCATTACAGGTTGTCAACTGCCTCCTACTTATCTACTCTAATGGTTTAATCTCTTTTGCCTTCTCATGGACATTTATCCTCCCCTAGGAATATCAAACTATTAACAATTCCGTGAAGATGTAAACCCTGAACATATTTGCAAAGGTTGATCTCTTTTACCAGAAAGACCTTTCTTTAAGGGTCTAATGGAATAGTATTACATATGTTTGAAGACTCAAATTAACAGAGGTAACATGAAGCCTCATGTCTTCTTCAGGGAACTAAAACTGTTTCTCCCAAAACAGTGGTACACAACCCCCCACCACAAATTGACATCTTTATATGGTAACAGGTACACGCCTTTGCAGCAGTTGCAAGTTATTGTATTATTTATTAATGTACTGGTCTCTTGAACTCCTAAGGGCTCCAAAAATGTCTACTATTTATAATGTAAATAGTAATCAAAATGTATGCTTGACAAATGCAGTCCATTAAGGTGATATAACTTCTCCTGTATTCTGTCAGGCCTTATTCTTTTATTGCAGAACATATGAGAGAGATGTGTTTTTCCAGTTTGAATTCTTCAGAATTTATGTAACATATTTTTAATGAAATTTAAGAATATCAATAAGAATGCAGAGCCATTCCTGTAAGTTTGACCTGATAACACACACTTTTGCGCATTGCTTTTATATAACATTTTTCTTCAGAGTCATGTCCAGTTTTAAGAATGCTCTATAAGCATTGTTCCACATATTTGAAATTTTCTGGTCTCTGCAAGTCTTTCTCTGAATACGAACAAGGATAAAGACCAAACACAGAAACAGACACTGACTTACAATTCATAGATCTGACATTCATATTTGAATACTCTTTTTATATATCCATCTATTTACTTTTTGACGTCTCAAGGATACCTTAATACAGAGCATTGATACATTTATATAGAGGGTAATCTTGTTTGGTTCATCTTGGACATGATTAGAATAAAGGACTAGTTTAATCAGTGTAAGAGCGGCAATTGACTAGCCTCACTTAAGAAAAAGCCTCATCACCAATCTGACTAAAGCACCCTATCATACTTTTATGACTCTACTGAATTTCATCTGTGTCATTGGCAAAGCAAGGCTCTTATATTGATTATCTGCAATGGAGCATTGAAAAGAAACTGTGATATTAGCGGAACTGAACCAGGAGTTAGTACCAAATGTGAATCTGGGTCGTAGAAGAGGCAAACATTATGTACCCATAGACAAATCACTGGCTTTCAGCATACTTGTTTGATAAATATGAAGGATGGATTAAATTAATTGTATCTTTGATCAGGTGGTCCAAAGGCTTTTATGAGAACGTCCCCAGAGGTAACCTGTAATCTGAATTATAATGCATCTTTTACTAATTCCTGAAATCTAATAATTCATGGTAACAACAATAACAACAACAAAATATGAATTTCACTACATTTAGAGATCAGTGTAGAAATCGATGGTAAATTCTCTTGAAATGATAGCATGTTAAAATGAACTGAACATAGAAAGGACACCATCATCTTCCAGGTTCTAATATCTCTCTCCCGTCTTGCCTCCCTTCATTTATTTTCTTAGTATTCTCTTCATTCTTTCTCTACTTTATCCTCATAAACAGAAATCTGGTATCAAATTTTGCCATTCTCTGTATACCTCAGCACAACTAAGGTCTGAAACCTTCCAGATAAATTTAAAAATCTATCTCTTGGACATTTTGTGAAGATGAAAGACAGCTTTCTTTAGCATTTGTCTCATTTCATTTCAGGTGCATGAATGCAGGTGACATGTGCATGAGTGCACATGTGCACACACGTGCACAAAGCATAGGGATCAATCTCAAGAGATTCATATATAATGTGAAATTCACATATGGTTTGCCTCCTTACTGATAAATCATGAGATAGTTCCAGAAAAATAGCTTCTACTGGATAAATACGAACTCAAATTTTTTAATGTTTGGAATTAAGAGATATTTTCCAGGTTGCTATTTATATTCTACACTAGATTTTTCATATCTTGAAATATCATGAGAGAACTAGTAGGCACAATATTCTTTTTGAGAACTTATACATCTTTCTTTTTGATAGTTTTTGAAATAAATTTAACATAGCTATAGACTAAAAGGCTATTTGAGTAAAGTTAAGACTAAATGTAGAGATTTTAACATCTCTGTCTCATACTATTACCATAGTGTTGAGGAAAAATAAAGTCCTGAACAAATATTAAACATTCATCAGATATACATGGTAATTGTCTATAGG
The DNA here is from genome assembly GCF_037993035.2 of Macaca fascicularis. NCBI lineage: Eukaryota > Metazoa > Chordata > Mammalia > Primates > Cercopithecidae > Macaca > Macaca fascicularis. Next base: position 57,073,093 of record NC_088394.1, read on the forward strand.
GCAATGTACTACATTGAAGGGAAAATGGTATTTATAGCAGAACAGAAGAAGGACTTAATCCTGTGTTACCCATTGTTATGTGACTTTATTTAACTTGTTTTACTTATTTAACCTGGAGATAATTATGTTATATGAAATAACATAATCGTGCTAGGTAAAGATAGGAAAATTAAGAAGAAAAAAATGATGATCTATACGAATGTTGTGGCACAGTTAGTGAGTGACACATAATACACATTCAAATTGTATTATTCCTCCCTATTTTCAAGAGGTTTGTTTTCAAACATCCAAGATTTGAAAATCTTATTCTAATTAATAAAAGATAACTTTTATTTTCTATGCTAGATTGTATTTTAACATCTATTGCTTTATGTGTAAAGGACAAAGTGAAGGCCACCTCACTTTAGAGACAGCAGTATGTTATTTTGAGAGTTTTGGGAGAAAGAGTTTTAGTTCCCTGAGGAAGACATGACTTTTGGAAACAAAGATTTTCCATGGGGTGCTGTGTCTGTAGAAGTGATGAATGATCAAGCTGGGACCTACAAGCTTGAAGTAAAAGGTAATGAAAACCATCTCAGAAGTTCTAGAAATATTCGGAACAAATTAAGAGTCATTTGAAAACATGGGTAGCCTCCGAAGCTAATGATAGCAACTATTATCACGTGATCTTTCCTCAAACCACTTTAGAAATAATTGACAGATTACCTATGCTGCATCTCAGGTATTTTCTATCAATTCCAGGAACACTGCCCTTTCCCCAGTAGTTATTGTTTCCTGGAATTCTACGATTTAAAAGAATCCAGTCCATTTTGGTCGTATTTCTTTGCTGGTCTGCAGCTTTGACCAATTTGCTCTGACTTTCTATGAAAGAAATCACATATTCTCATGTTTAAGTTCATCTCTCACATTCTGGCTTTCAACAAATGTCTGAGTTCAATTATGTAAGTTACAAAGCAGGATTTCCTCTCCAGGGTCCAGTGACACTAAGAGAGTTTGTTCAGGTCCAGTTCAAACTTCTTCATCCCTCAAATTCAGAACCGCTGTCACTTCCTCTCCCAGTAGGTGGTACACTCTTTTCTATGCCATATCAAAATTTGAAAGATATTTATCTTTGTTAATATTCAGAGAAGGGCTTGCAGAAACCAGAAAATTATTGTGAACTCTTTTAATTCAATACCATTTTATTGGGAGGTATTTTTTGTTTCTGAGACAGAGTCTTGTTCTGTCACCCAGGCTGGAGTGCAATGGTGTGATCTCGGCTCTCTGCAACCTCCACCTGTTGGGAGATTTTAACATGAAGGGGTATTGAATTTTACAGGAAGCCTTTTTTGCATCTCTTGAGACAATCATGTGGGTATTTTTTTCCTTTAGTTATGTTTATGTAATTAATCACATTTATTAATTTGCATATGTTGAACCAACCTTGTATCCCAGAAATAAAGCCTTCTTGATTGTGGTGAATAAGCTTTTCTATGTGCTGCTGGATTTAGTTTGCCAGTACTTTGTGGAGGATTTTTGCATTGATGTTCATCAAGAATACTGGCCTGAAGTTTTATTGTTATTGTGTCTCCACCAGGTTTGGGTATCAGGATGATGCTGGCACCACAGAATGAATTAAGAAGGCGTCCCTCCTCCTCAATTTTTTTGGAATGGTTTTAGCAGGAATGCTGTCAGCTCTGTTTTGTATGTCTGGTAGAATTTAGCTGTGAATCCGTCTGGTCCTGTGCTTTTTTACAGTTGATAGGGTATTTATTACTGTTTCAATTTTGGAGCTCATTATTGGTCTATTCAGGAATTCAATGTCTTCCTGATTCAGTCTTGGGAATGTGTATGTGTCCAGGAATTTATCCATTTCTTCTAGATTTTCTAGTTTTTTTACATAAAGTTGTTCATAATATTCCCTGATGGTTGTTTGTATTTCTGTGGGTCACTCAAAATAATATACTGCAGTCTTTGAAGTGAACTGGCCTTCATTTTGTCCTTTACATACAAAGCAATAGATGCTAAAATGAAAGCAAGTGTTATCTTTTATTGATTACAATAAGATTTTCAAATCTTGGATCTTTAAAAACAAACCTCTCTGTCATTTCTAATTGTGTTTATTTGGATCTTTTCTCTTCTTTATTAGTCTAGCTAGTGGTCTATTTCAATATTTTTTAACTCCTGGATTTGTTAATCATTGGAATGGTATTTTTGTGTCTCAGCACCTTCAGTTCAGCTCTGATTTTGATTATTTCTTTCTTTGTGTGTGTGTGTGCAATACAGAGTCTGTTGCCCCGGCTGGAGTGCAGTGGCAAGATCTCAGCTCATCCAACTTCCACCTCCCGGGTTCAAGCAATTCTCATGCCTCAGCCTCCTGAGTAGCTGGGACTACAGGTGTGGACCACCACACCCAGCTAATTTTTGTATTTTCTGGTAGAGATGTGGTTTCACCATGTTGGCCAAAGTGCTGGGATTGCAGGCATGAGCCACTACACCTGGCCTGATTTTGGTTATTTATTTATTTATTTCTAACTTGGGATTTGTTTGCTCTGGGTTCTGTAGTTATTTCTGTTGTGATCTTAGGTTGTTAAGTTGAGCTCATTCTAACTTTTGGATGTGAACATTTACTTCTATAAGTTTACCTCTTAACACTGTCTTAGCTGTGTTCCAGAGATTATGGCATGTTTTGTCTTTGTTCTCACTAGCTTGAAAGAACTTCTTGATTTCTGCATTAATTTCATTATTTACCAAAAAGTCATTCAGGAGCAGGTTATTCAATTTCCATTTAATTGTATAGTTTTGAGCGATTTTCTGTGACTTAATTTCTAATTTTATTGTGCTGTGGTCCAAAAGAGTGGTTGTTAGAGCTTCAGTTTTTTCGCATGTTTTGAGCATGGTTTTATATCTGATCGTGTGGTAGATTTTAGAATATGTGCCATGTGGCAATGAAAAGAATGTTCCTTCTATTTCAGCGGGGGTCGAGGGACAGTGGAGAGTTCTGTAGATGTCCATTCAGTTCATTTGATCCAGTGCTGAGTTCTAATCCTAAATATCTTTGTTAAGTTTCTGCCTCAATGATCTGTCTCATACTGTCAGTGGGGTTTTGAAGTTTCCAACTACTATTGTGTCAGAGTCTAAGTCTCTTTTAAGGTCTCTGTGATCGTTCTTTATGAATCTGGATGCTTCTGTGTTGGGTGCATATATATTTAGAATAGTTAGTTCTTCTTGTTTAATTAATCTCTTTACCATTATGTAATTCTCTTCTTTGTCTTAATTTATCTTTGTTGGTTTAATGTCTGTTTTGTCTGAAATTATAATAGCAACTTCTGCATTTTTGTTTTCCATTTGCCTGATAGATTTTTATGCACCCCTTTACTTCGAGCCTATGTGTGCCACTGCATGCAAGATTGGTCTCTTGAAGACAGTGTATCATTTGGGTCTTGCTTCTTTATCCAGCTTGCCATTCTGTGCCTTTTAATTGGGGCATTTAGCCCATTTACACTCAAGGTTAGTATGCATATGTGTGGATTTTATCCCAACATCATGATGTTAGTTCATTATTATGGAGACTTATTTGTGTGGTTGCTTTATAGTGTAACTGATTTGCCCACTTAAGTGTGTTTTTATAGTGGCTGGTAATAGTCTTTCCTTTCCATATTTAGCGATTTCTTCATGAGCTTTTCTAAGGTAGATCTGGTGGTAACAAATTCCCTTAGCATTTGTTTGTCTGAAAAGGATTTTATTTCTCCTTTGTTTATGAAGCTTAATAATGGCCAGATATAAGTTTTTTTCCTCATTTAAAAAAAAATTTAATAAGTTTTTGGAGGAACAGGTGGTGTTTGGTTGCATGGATAAGTTCTTTAGTGGTGATTTCTGAGATTTTAGTGCACCCATCACCCAAGCAGTGTACACTGTACTCAATGTATAGTCTTTAAGATATGAAATTTTTGGTTGAAATTTCTTTAAGAATGTCAAATGTTGGTCCCCAATCTCTTTTGGCTTGTAGGGTTTCTATTGAGAGGTCTGCTAGTAGTCTGACAGGCTTTCATTTGTAGGTGACTTGACTTTTCTCTCTAGATTCTTTTAACCTTTTTTTTTTTTTTTTTCGTTTTGACCTTGGAGAATTGGATGATCTTCTTGTGAAGTATCTTATTGGGGTTCTCCACATTTCCTAAATTTGAATGTTGACCTCTCTAGCTAGGTTGGAGAAGTTCTCATGAATGATACCCTGAAATATGTTTTCCAAGTTGCTTTCATTCTCCCAGTCTCTTTCAGGAACATCAGTGAGTCACACACTTGATCTCTTTGCATAATCCCATATTTCTTGGAGGTTTTGTTCATTCCTTTTCATTCTTTTTAATCTATTATTGCCTGACTGTCTTATTTCAGAAAGTCAGTCTTCAAGCTCTAAGATTCTTTTCCCAGGTTGGTCTATTTGCTGTTGATACTGGCGATTGCATTAACAAATTCTTAGAGTGTGTTTTTCAAGTCTTTCAGGTTAGTTACATCCTTTTCTATACTGACTGTTTTGTCTGTCAGCTCCTGTTTCATTTTATTGTGAGTCTTAGCTTCCTTGGATTGGGTTTCAACATACTCCTGCATGTCAATGATCTTCATTCCTATCCATATTCTGAATTCTATTTCTGTCATTTCAGCCTTCTCAGCCGGGTTCAGAACTCTTGCTGGAGAACTGGTGTAGTTGTTCAGAGAAAAGAAGGCACTCTTGCTTTTTTGGGTTGTCAGAGTTTTTGTGCTGGTTCTTTCTCACATTTTGGGGCTGGTGTCCCTTCAGTCTTTCATGTTGCTGTCATTTGGATTTTTTTTTTTTTTTTTGATGTTGTTGTTCAACATATTTGCTAACCTTGAGGGTTTGATTGTGGTATAAGTGAGTTCAGTCAACTGGCTTCATTTCTGGAGAATTAAAGAGGGTCCAGGCTCAGCTCAGGACTCCTGGACTGCATGCTCTAACTCTGGGGAACCGATACTAGTGGACTTTGTTCTCTGGCTCCTTGAAATTAGGAACCTACCGCAGTAGAAAGGCAGAGGGACTCCCAGACCTCTGGTCCCAGCACTGCAATGGATTTTGGCAGCCAAAACATTTCATAGGGTGGTGTTAGTGGAATCCATCCTTGTTCACACATGCCAGCAGCAGCACCGGCTGCAGTACAGCAGGGTGCACACTCATCAGCTATGGCACAGTGCCAGTGGGTGGCAGGGTACTGGCCTCGGCGCAGGTGTTTGCAGTAGCAGCAGCAGAGGCAGCACAGCTCCGTGGGGCAGTGGGTCTCTACTGGTTACTGTGGGCATGGCTGTGCTGGTGGTAGGATCACAGGAGGGTAGGTTGCTGGTGGACAGAGGACTATATTTGCTTTCTGTGCATGTTCACACAGACAGATGTGACTGCTCAGTGTAGGGAGCAAGGAGAATCTGCTGTTATCTGGGTCTAGTTTCGCTCCAGTGGCCAGTGTTGGTTCAGGGGCCGGGTACTGGCAGAGACGGGCACCAAATTGCCTTTGTCAATTGATTGTGTGTGCTGTTCTTTGTACAGCAGCTACACAGTGCCTGTCTCATATCCACACTCATTAAATACTACCTGGTGTCATTTGAGGCAGTTTCAATTCTCTTCAGTCATTATACTGGATTTGATTTGGAAAAAAAAAAATTACAGAGGAATTTTTATCAAGCACGTTGAAGTAAACAACAATGGAGTGGAGATAGGTACAGCATAAAATCATAAAGAGAGATACAAAAGTGTTTATGGTATCCCCTATGACGTTTGTAGTGTTCAGAACATTTTAGATTCATTGCTTGTAGTTTAGTGTAGAGGATTCAGAACATTTTTTCAGAACATTTGGACTAAATATTTATCGAGTGAATTAAAATGGATTTGAATTCTAATTCTGCACTTGCTAGCTTTGTAGCTGGCAGTTTAAATTTCAGAGACAGAACTTTGTCTTCAGTAAAAAGAGGTTTGTTTATATCACATGTCTCACAGGGTTGGCGTTATGCTTATTTTACATGATTTGTCTAACAACATGAAGGAAAACAAATGGTCAATAACCTTTAGTTAACTTTTCTGTTACATAATAAGCAGTTTGGCAAAGGTTTGACTTTATAGTACAAAGAATACAGCAAAAGTGACATTTCAGGTCCATCCTAGAAATAGCATCTCTCTTTCAAATCAAGATAAATGATAACAGACTTTGGATGTTTTATTGGCTATCCTTGTGCACATAGCAAATAGTTCTGAGCCCACAGCTGAGCAGAGATTCGCTATTGTATGGTACAGGATAAAAAATAAAGGCATTCACTGGTCTATGTCCCGCCCTACTGAGAAGGACAAACGATTTTCCTAAACAACGTTAGTACAATATCCAATATAAAGTGAAATCAACCTGATCAGGTCATGTTGATGGAATACAGTGCCACTGTCACCTGTCTTTAGAGGGAATTTGAGTAGTATGCCAACAAAAACTGATTCTAACATCTGAAGGATAAGCACTTATAAGGCGATTCTCTCTTACTCCTTGAACAGCTTGGATTTTTCATGATGACTGACTTTTAACAAAAATGCAAACAATGATTAACATTGAGCAACAAGCATTCAAGAACGTTTTATATACATTTGGTGGTTATTTATAATAATGAAATGTTAGAATACATCTAAATAAATATCTTACAACAGAGGAATGGTTATCAACCACGGCTCAAACACTTGATTGAAGGTGATGTATGCATTAAAAATAGTGGCAATCAAGTACATCTAGCAACACCAGAACTATATGTTAGAAAAAAATGTTTAATGAGTTTATAAATAGTTTACCTTAGAAGCATAACCATGTGCAAAAGCAGTTATAGGGCCTAAGAAGATAAGATGGATAAGGTGCAAATTTAGTAACATCGCCGTTAGAATGATTGCTATGTTCTTAACATCATTATCGTGGTATATTGCTTTTATAATTCAAGATTAAAAATGACTGTCACAGTCAACTCTCAGAAAAAAAGAACAACTCTTCTGAAAAACTAATTATAGCTGCGTAAATCTATGTGTTTCACAAGGGTACTTATCACAGTGTTGTTTTTTCTATTAATAAAAAATCAGGAACATCTTAAATGTTCAACAATACATGATTAGTTTAACAAATTAATACATATTCAATAGAAGGAATACTATGTAGGCTGTAAGTGTTGTATTTTCAAAGATTATTTAATTATGCTAGAAAAGAATGTTAAGTGAGAAAAAAGCAGATGTGAAATTATATAAGACATCATTATATGCACATGCACTGAAAAATTCCTGAAAGTTTGTAACATAACAACCAAAGTATTAAGAGAAGTAATACAAACAGTCTGTGGACAATTTAATAACTTTTCTTTATATACTTATTTAGTTTTCTTTAATAATTTTAATCCGCATTAAAATAATGACAGTAAGAAGTATTCTTTGGAGAGCTTATTCACTTTGATAATGTGTTTCTTAGGTTAGGTCAATGTCAGCTACAATAAATATCCAACCCCCTGACTCGGAGTACTTTTGTAATCCATTCAATGCTTCATACAGTGGTAGGCATATAATAGGTACAAGAATCATTTTCTCTTGGTTGATTCATAAGTAACTCAAGGGAAAGGGTGTCAATCTCTGAGAAACATCATCACCAGCCTTTGTAAAATTATTTTGATTATAAGTGATCCCAACACATTTATGTTTCTGAATCTTCCTCATCTCCTATTTCTCATTTATCTAAATTCATCCCAAAGGAAGTTCACTCCCTGCAATTTAAGGTGCATCATCTGGCTCCAGTAGCTACTTGAGATAACAGATCCCAGGCTTCACAACGTGATATTTCACCCAAATACTGAACTGACAGGAGAAGCAGACACTTAGGAATGCGTGACTAGTCAGCTTTTCTGCAAAGAAGTGGCAAAAGGAGAGGACCCCTTCTCGATAGCCTGAGTCACTCCCAGGGAGAGCAATCAGTGGAGGTCCTGGTGAACATGGAACCAGGAGACTTTCAGGAGGATTATATGATATGTCCAATGCAGTAGAGAAGATAAAGACCATGCCCAGAAGAGGGGTTCTCTGGGATTAGGTTATCAAACAAGCCTATGAAACAGGCTTTCAAACAAAGATTTGGGTGCAAGCAATTTGTTAAGATAGGGTTCCAGGAGGCATCTATGGGAGACTGGAGAAATGAGACAGGGTAATAAAATCCATAAAGGGTGACATAGTTTACAGGTTATTGCTTTTGTGCCACAGGGCTCCCTAGATAAACTATTGTCTCATTCAGAATATGGGACCTGGATTATTTATTTACCAGCTCTATCTGTGCTTGGCTAAGGGCTGTTCCTTTGCACTTCCCACTTGCCAAGAACATGGGCTGAGCAACTACTAACGGTCAGAAGTCTCTTTTGACAAAGCTATCTCTGGCCGGGTGCAGTGGCTCACGTTTGTAATCCCAGCACTTTGGGAGGCCACGGTGGGTGGATCACCTGAGGTCAGCAGTTCGAGACCAGCCTGGCTAACATGGTGGAACCCTGTTTCTACTAAAAATACAAAAATTAGCCAGGCATGGTAGTGGGTGTCTGTAATCCCAGCTACTCAGGAGGCTGAGGCAGGAGAATCACTTGAACCCACGAGGTGGAGGTTGCAGTGAGTTGAGATTGTGCCATTGCACTCCAGCCTGGGCAACAGAGCAAGAATACAAAACAAACAAACAAACAAACAAACAACAAAAAACAAGAAAGAAAAAGAAAAAGCCATCAGTGCTTGCATCTGGAAGCCATTGAGTGAGCATTGAGTGATGCTCTCTGAGGACACGTGGTGAACACCAGCAGCATACACTCCAAAGAGAAATTTAAGCAAGAGTCAGAAGATGACAATTGAATTGTGATCAATTCCCCTAATCAATCGGAAGTAAAAAGGGAGTGCTATAAGTTCTTGAGAAGTATCTGGTAAAGGTTAATCTAAAGAGAGTCTCCAGAATGGATTGCAGGGGAAAGCATAGAATAGGGCAGACCACTGAGAAATAAAGTCAACAATTTAAAGGTTTGTATTGCCTGCAGAAAGTAACCACTCTCTGTCCTACACCCTGAAAAACATCAGGAGTGTAAAAAAATCTAAAGGCAAAGTAACAGACAAAAATTTTCCTGAAAGGACTTAGTAGAGAGGGAACACATTCTGTTTAATACAGAATGACACTGACACTTTGTATTTAAAAAAAGAAAACCTGTAATCCCAGTACTTTAGGAGGCTGAGGCAGGTGGATCACCTGAGGTCAGGAGTTCAAGAACAGCACAACCAACATGGTGAAACCACGTATCTATTAGAAATCCAAAAAATTAGCCAGGCATGGTAGTGGGCACCTGTAATCCCAGCTACTAGGGAGGCTGAGGCAGGAGAATCGCCTGAACCCAGGAGGTGGAGGCTGTAGTGAGCCAAGATCGCGCCATTGCACTCCAGCCTGGGCAACAAGAGTGAAACTCCTTCTCAAAAATAAACAAACAAACAAATAAATAAATAAATAAATAAATAAATAAAACACTTCTATATATGAAAATAACCAAAATATTAATTAAAAGCAATTAGGAAACCTATGAGTTCCATATAAATTATGAGGTTGGTGGCTTCTCAATCTATAGAACTCCTTTATTATATGAAAAGCTTGGTTAAACCACCTAATTTAGATAAATAAGTTTCTTTTGGAATCAGTTTAGATTCTTTTAATTGGCATAAAAATAGTGCCCAGCACAAATGATTATGTAAGTGTTAAAGAAGGTAATAGATGTTAAGATCTTAACACATGGTGAGACCTGAGTTAGTAGTAGCTCATATGACCTACTACTATTACTTGTACCATCAACGTCAGGCATCACCACTGTTCTACTACTGCCATTAATGTCATAATTACTACAAAGACTCTATCACACAAAAGGGTGAAGCTGAGTAAAAGCTCAGTATCTTACTCCCTCTCATTATCTCTTGTCTTGTATGCATCTAGGCACAAAAGTCCCCAGATTATGTTAAAGACTCCTTACAAGTTTTTGAAAGATGAATTATGTAAACAAGATACCATACTCAATTATTGAACACTTTAAAGCAAAATGGTATCATATTATAGTACATGGTGGGAAGAGTATGTTTCTGTACTTTTGGCAAGTAGTAAATAGCAAAATCTTTCTTAGTAATTGGCTCTATGTATCAGTTCCAGAATGTTTTAAAAAATTGTGGACATTCATTTCTAAGATTATTTATCACAGCAATAATTGTGATAGATAAAGTTTGGAAACAATATAAATAACCATCAAGAAAGATTTGGTTAAAATTATCTGTTCATATAACATAATACTAAGCAAACATTGAAATGATATTTTGGAAAGATATTTAAAGAGATCGAAAAAAATCTTCACAGTATATTTTTGGTAAAAAAAATTGATGGATAAAAATATCCAATCTCTGTATAAAAAGTATCTATAATAATAAATGATCATGATCATATTTAAAATGTATTCAACATCTGATTTTTTGGGGGCTCTCTGCTAAGTGTATTATGTGAGTTTTTAAATTTAATTATCATAAAAATCCTATGAAAAAAATACTCTTACCCTCTTTGTTATACAGCTTTGACTACTGTAGCCAAAAGAACGAAGGTTGCATAGTCAGTAGGTTAAATACAAAAAAAGAAAAAAAACGGAGAGAGAAAACTCATGTTTACAATGATTGTCGAAGGTGGTGGTGGTGGTGGTGTGTGCGTATGGATGTGACAGAGTTTATGTCTGATATATTGGGAGACTGGTATTTTTTTCACATTATCATTGAAATTTTCTCCAAAGAATATATTTTGCTTTGCTATATTAAGTTAGGTTTTTTGATGAATGATAATGGTTATGTTACAATTATAGATTTTGTTTTCCTTTTAATAACCCAAATTTAACAAAGTAGCATATGGAGTGTGCTTAGTACCTAGCACAGATCATAAAAATCTGTGGTCCTGGTAAGCATCTGGACTAGTAGATGAGTTATGCTGTTTCTTCAAATTGTGGAAATATATAGAGGAGGGAGAGCATTTATGTTATGGGAGACTTGGCTAGCACACCTATAGCTTTAAGATATAAACAGAAATTTATAAACTGACTATTTTAATATCATGAAGAGTCCAAATTTGTGCTAATGATAATATTAGTAGACCTTTTTTTTTTTAAGAGTTCAAGTCTAAATTTTATTCCACATACCAACACCAACTAGTGTTAGAATTTGGGTTATTAATGAGTAGTGATGGCCCTGGGTAGGCTTCTACTATCATGGAAAGCAAGTATCTGCCAAGGTACTCACTGGCAACATCTGACCTCTACTCATTAAATTACTTTATACGTATTTATTGAGTTCCAATCATATTCAAAACATGTTGGTAAGTACTGGAGCATGTTCATGAGCAAGACACAGGTAAACCAAGAAAACCATTTTCTCCCTTCATAGAACGTCAATCTTTCAATTCATGAAGTTGGTTCCAATGACAGTAAATTGTAGGAAATGTTTAAATACAATGAATGGTTTCAATGCAGCATCAACCTAACTATGTTATAAAGAGGACATACAGACAGAACTGAACTTATTATTCAAAACTGTACATCTAACTATAACATTTGTTGTTGTGCCTTGTTTTCTCCTTTACTTTCATCCTTCAGTGTTAGGAGCTAGATGTATACTTTCAAATAATAATGTTGCACATTAATTCTGTAATGTTGTGCAAATTGAAACATAGATGAATATGGAAGGTTTTCTTCAGTTTTGAATATATGATTATAAAGCACAGTCCTAGATGAATGTAATTAGTTTTCTTTCTACTCTAGAAAGAAATGTTCAAGAACACTTGAAAAACAAAAGCTGTCTTATATATTTGTCCTCACAGATACTCTACAAGTATCTTAACTCAAGATGAGGAAGAGAGAAAAAAGTTGTGATGATGATACACCCGCGGCTCCAGGCAACCACACAGTACAGCATAGGTTTCGTAGAAATCGATCATACTCAGATTGATTAGGAAAATAACAAACTGCTCTGTATTTCATTCACAATAAACCAATACCACTTCAATTCTACAGAATTGACTCCCAAATTAAGTATATATGTAATACATATATTACATATATGTATAATTATATAATTCTAAAACTGCCTCCTAGAAACTATATATTAATTGAGAGTAGTCTATTTGTGGTTTGATGATATTTGTAAATAGTTTTATATTATAATAAGTATCAAGTAAGATATTTCACTTATAAAACCTATTAGAGATTTAGACTCCTTTGCAAGCTATCAGATATAAGATAACAGTGATCTCATAGGCAGAGGGCAATGAAAGCTAAAATGTCTCATGAGGTTTCAATCGAGTAATAAATTTAAAGGAATTTAATCAGGCTTTAGAATGTGATGCATCAATTTAGAAAGAATTTATGATCTAGTTGAGAAATGCAAAACTCTCTGTCCAGTAAGAATGCAGTAGCTGTCTTCTGTAATAAGTAAGGCTTCACTGGGAAAGAAACAGTACTATGTATAAGTCTGTGGGCATGTGGATTTGAAGGTGTAATGTCTTTTCCAAACTCTGAAAATACTACTAATGGTATCAACAGATACACATTTACACATAGATTTTTTAGAGCTTTAAACTAAACTTTAAAGGTTTCCTTTAAAGGAAAGGTTGACCTTTCCTCCCTTTTTTCTTCCCTCTCTTTCTCTCCTGTCCTAATCTAGTCTGTCTTCCATCCCTAACAGTTTCCTTGTGTCTTCTATTATTTCAACTTGAAATTACAACTTAAATTCAACAAGGGTCAAGCAGATAACATGAAAGAATACAGTGTGCCAGTGGGGGGCTGTGGCAAATTGGAGAGTGTGTGCTATATCTGAAGGGGGCAAAATTAGCATACGGTTTAAGAACTTGACCTCTAGTTATATGCTAATCCATCTCTCCACTTACCAGGTATATGGTCTTGGCTAAGCAAAGCACAATACTTATCTATTTGTGTCTCATTATCCACATTTGTAAATTTTGAGAGTAATAGTGCCTACCTCATAAAATGGTGATTTGCTCATTCCAAATACATGAATAAAGTGCCTACTCTGTGAAGGACTTTATTTTAAGGTCTGCAGATACAACAATGATTGAAAAGGCAAAGTCCTGGTTCTCTGTAGCTCATATTCAAAGCATGAATTATATAATCAATAAACGAAAAAAAACATATATAATGTTCAGGTACCAGTATGCATTATTCAAAAGGCTATAAGAACATAGATATGGGTAGGGGTTTACTCTCTTAATAGAATGTAGAAATGGATGAATGTTTGCATTTTATATAGGCTGTATTTATACAGGCTGTTCTCTCTGTGAAGGAGGCATTTGAGAGGATAAGTGATTAAAGTTAGGGATCAGGTTGTGAGCAGACCAGACTAGAAGGGCCTTATAGGTGACAGCATCCACAGCAAAGCCTCTGAAACTGGAATGCATTTAGTGTGTTTGAAAAGAGCATGGAATCCAGAGCCTCTAGAACAGGTGGAGAAAGAGTTGCAGGTGAAATTAAAAGTTAGTGGAGGGTCTTTTAAGTAATTTCAAGGATCAAAATTTTTTACTCTGAAAAAAATGAGGAGCTAAGGGACAGTATTGAACTGAAGAAAAACATGATGTCACTTGAGATTTCAGTGAGTCACTGTGGCCGTGGCTGTTTCGGAGAGAACAGGTTTTAATGGATTAGGAACGGCACTGACAAGACAGGAAGACCAGGTTGCAACTGATGGTTGCTTGAGCCAAAGAGGTAATGGTGAAGGAGATGAGAAGTGGTCAGTCTCAAAACCTAGGGCCAACATTACTTACCCACCTGGGGTATGGGATGAGTTGAAGGTGAAACCAAGATTTTTTGTCCCGACCACTGCAGATTGGAGCAGATAGTTACTAAGATAGGGAAGACTGGGAAATTCAGATTTTGAGGTTGGGAAATAAATTCATTTGTCAAGATTAGGTAGAAAACACAGATCGAGGGCTTAAACTAGTATCTGGCGGATAGTAGGTGCATAGTAAGGATTAGCTATAATTATTATCACCATTCTCATTTCTACTATTACATTAATTTAAGCATGATACTGTCATACCTTTTGCTTTTTCAAGCAAAGCTGTCAATTTAAGTTCATAAAATAGTCTCATTTTCAATGTCAAAAGTCATAAATCTCTGAGGGTATCTGATGCTGCTGAAGTGGACAGTCCTCTGTTCACGTTGATGACATGTTGCCTAAGCATCTGTCAGGTCTCAGCTTTGCTGCCTTAGATCTTTCTTTGAAGCCATGGAAATTTGTTCAGTTCTCAATCAGGCAAAGCCTGGATGTATAGGAAATTTAACTCCTCAGGGGGGTTCCTCAACCAGTGGAGTCCAGGCTTTAAATTCAACCAGAACTTGATGGAAAATCAGAAGAAAATGTTGATTGCTTCTCTGCAGTTCTTCAGAGGATACCCAGAAAGAATGAATCCGGTTGTCCCAAGAAGCTGCCAGCTTCAAACACACACTTTTGGAGCCTTGGTCCTTGTCTGACTCAGTCTGCTCCTTCACTCTGAGTTTCTGTGATTACGTCTAAAACAAACAAAAAAACAAAACAAACAAACAAAAAACAAACAAAATACAACCAAAAATTATCTGAACCCACATCCTATCTTAGGATAGGATTTCAATGGAATTTATACAAAGATAAAAGCTAACAAAAGAAAGTAATCTGGCCAGATTCCGTGGTTCACACCTGTAATTTCAGCGTTTTGGGAGGCTGGATGGGAGGATCTCTTGAGGCTAGGAGTTTGAGACAAGCCTGGGCAATAAAGCAAGACCCTGTCTCTACAAAAAAAGTTTTAAAATTAAAATAAAAAGAAAACAAGGTGAAAGCCAACATTCACATCATAGGACCCGTTTGCTACCAATACTCATGCCGTTACGTTATTATGTATGTCATTTCTTCCAAGAATTGAGGAACACTGTGTGAATTAGTGTCCCACCCAAAATTCAAGCCAGGGTAAAATCCTAGCTTTTTTTTTTTTTTTTTCAGGAGGGCATACATTATCATAAAGCATTCTTAATGCCTTTTTTACTTGAATAGATATTTAAGTGGCATTCTGGAAGAAAGAGAAATAGTCAAATTTGGTTCTATTCAAATCTCCAGAAGAGAAAGTGGGGAGTAATATTTAAGAAGTATCCCCTTCAGTGTAAGACATTGGGTTAGATTTCATACAGTGTTTAGGCAGATCTTCAGTGTAAGACATTGGGTTAGATTTCATACAGTGTTTAGGCAGATCTTCAGTGTAAGACATTGGGTTAGATTTCATACAGTGTTTAGGCAGATCTTCAGTGTAAGACATTGGGTTAGTTTCATACAGTGTTTAGGCAGATCTTCACTTTTGACCTGGATAGAAGGCAAACTTTTATTTTAGATGATAAATAAGGACATACAAAATGTGAATTGCCTGATGCCACATAGCTAGTTTGTAACAATCCTAAGATACAAAACAAGATCTCCAAAATATCTTAGCCTATACCCTTTTAAGTCCATAAGGCTACTGAATCTATCCGATTTAATTACTATCTTACGCTTCCTTACTATGATCAAATATCTGTTAATTTAATTAAGCCTATAGGGAGAGATTTAGATTTCATAGGATAAAAAAATTCTAGAATTCCTAAAATAAAATTGTATCTCTTGTGGAAAAAAAAATGATGGAATAAAAAAGGAAATGAGAAGTAGGTGAAAATATTGTGTGTCCTACTTTTAGAATTTTGCCTTGTAAGGGGTTGTAATACATTCAAGAGAAATTTTATAACTGAATCTTGAGTATTTTTTCCAAGTACTATAGAAATTCAACTCTGAAAATACTTTGAATCTATTGAATCTGATTTAAACTTTATATCAGTTTACAGCCACCCTTTTCTTCTTACATATAAATTTAAAGGAAACATGTGCAAAAGCATCTGGAAAGACACGAGTATCTCTATGAAACAACAATTTATGTTTTTAAATGAAGATTTTTAATACAAATATATACTCAGACACCATCCTATCCATTTCCATTGACTTTTATTAGTTTTAGTATTGCCCAATTAAATCCCGATTAAATGAAATTTATTTGGATTATTTGATCAATCCTTGTAACAATCAATAGTTTCCATTACTTTAGTTACTTTCAATAAACTTTTGATTGAATCACCTTATGGTTAATTATTTTCTATAAATTTCAATTGGTGTTCAGTTTATTAAATCTATAAACTTAAAATCAATATTGTTTACATACCCAGTATCAGGGTGGGAGTGGGGATGGCCTTTACACTTAATTGACGTAATTGTTCTGAGATGGGAGCTAATCTGTCTCATTTAAACCAGTGTGACAGAGTGCAGTGCACATAAAAGCCAATACTTCAATGATAAGCATCACTGCTGGCTTGCAACTGCTAAAACTGTTAAAAGAATTGTAATTCAGCAAGATTCCGTGTTTCCACATGATGCTGCCAAGTTTCAGAACCTGTTACAAACACTTGTCTTTGGAGTTACCCATTGCCCATGTTTGCTAACTTTCCAAGCATGAAGAGAGGTGCTGAGTCATAGCAACAAGAAAAAGGCTCTGAAGCCAGACTATCTAACTTTCAATCCTGCTTCTGTCTTTTTTCACAATGTTACGTTGGTTGTGCAAATTGTCTAACCTGTCAGTGCCCTGGGTTTCTCCTGCAAGAAACAGTATCTGCCATATAGAATTACCACATGAATTAAAACATTTACACGTGTCTGACCCATAGCGATTTCTGAGTCTTAACTGCTATTCACTCTGATTTATGGTTATAAATACTAACATATATATTAAGCACTGACCATGTGACAGACTCATTTCTCTGTGATTTATACCGTTATGTCATTTGTTATTCACAGAAACCTTGGAGAGTAGGTATGATTTTTTTTTTTTTTTTTTTTTTTGGTTTGCTGATGAATCAAGGTTCAGAAGATCAGTTGATACAGTCTCTAACGTTATTCAGTGATAGAGATGCATTTGAGGCAGGCCCATTTAAATAAAAACCAACCCTAATTTTGTAGTGTTGTGCTGCCTTCTCATAATGGAATTTTCCTCTATGTGTCAGATTTTAATTGTAAAAGGTTACCATTATAACCACTTGTTCCTGGGCTAGATATATAGATATGTACATATATGGTATTGTTTTCACTATAGTGAGGAAGTAGGGGTCTTGGAAGAAGGATAAGATAACTTCATAGAATTCTTTTCATCCTTAAGACTAGGGGGACAGACTGGGCATGGTGGCTCCAGCATATAATCCCAGCACTTTGGGAGTCCTAAGTGGGCAGATCACTTGAGCCCAGATGTTTGAGGCCAGCCTGGGCAGCATAGCAAAACCCTGTCTCTATAAAAAATATAAAAATTTGCTGGGCGTGATGGCACATGCCTGTAATCTCAGCTACTTGGGAGGCTAAGTCAGGAGGATCTCTTGAGCCCCAAAGGTTGAGGCTGCAGTGAACCATGATTATGCGACTGCACTCCAGCCTGGGTGATAGAGTGAGATCCTCTCTCAGGAGGGAAAAAAAAAAAAAAAGAACTAAGGGGACATGATGATTTGCTAACAACTTCACAGTCAGCAGTCAACAATGTCATTAGGAAAGTTCAAGCTGTATAAATAAAGGATGACAAAATGTTTTGTCTGAACCAAATATATATTAAGTTTTATTTAAAAAACTAATAGAGATCTACCAGAGATCTTTCTGTGAGTTGTCAAGGATGGATGGAGCACATAAATGATTTCCTACAAGTATCTCTGCTTTTGCCAGTGGTTAAAATACAATTGTAATCTAGAGACAGCAGTTGGAGCCAATGATGAAAAATTGAATGAAATATTCTAGCAAGTTAGTCTGGAACAGGACTATCAAAGATTTAATTAGAGTTCAAAGGCCTCAAAAAAGTGGGGTTAGAACCAAGATGGCAAAGTGCAAGCAACAAATCTAAGTCAGGGTGAAGGACAGTGAGTAGGTTATGTAGCCAGTCACTGAATTCCAAGCAGAAATGAGCATGAAATGGGAACAAGCTGGGAATCAAGGGAAGAAAAGCCTGGGGTTGGTTTGTAATAGTTATATTGGTCCTGTAGTTTTCTGTCACTTCTTGTCAAGCAAGAATGTGAAGGGAGGATATTCCCTGGCATCTTAAAATTAAAATCCATGTGATCACGGAGAAATGAAGGCAGCTCCCTTGTCTCAACAAAATTGAATGCATATCCAAATAAACTATATTGTCTATATGAAGAACTTGAGGGTTCACTGGCTCCTGCAGTGAGGGCATATAAATGGACAATGATATGTTCTTGCCCCTATTAAGTACACTCAGAGAAGGAAGGGAGCTTTGGTCCCTGCCTTTAAAGAACTAAAAACTCAGCTTCCTCACATTATATGTGAGTAGCAATACACAAGAGTGAATACACATCTTTTGACAACTTCTCTGAAATATATGTGTGTGTGTGTGTGTGTGTGTGTGTATAAATGCTTACATTGCATATGTAACGCTAAGATTTTTTAAAATTGTTTTTCCCTTTGTGGATTAGTAGTAGTAGTGTTCATTAATCAACAGTTGTTCAACCCAAATGCCCATAATGGTGGACTGGATAAAGAAAATGTGGCATATATACACCATGGAATTCTGTGCAGCCATAGAAAAGAGCTCATGTCCTCTGCAGGGACATGGATGAAGCTGGAAACCATCATCCTCAGCAAACTAACACAGGAACAGAAAACCAAACACTGCATGTTCTCACTCATAAATGGGAGTTGAACAATGAGAACACATGGACACAGGAAGGGAAGGGGAACATCACACACTGGGGCCTGTCGGGGATGGGGAGCAAGGGGAGGGAGAACATTAGGACTAATACCTAACGCATATGGGACTTAAAACCTACACGATGGGTTGACACGTGCAGCAAAGCACCATGGCACATGTATACCTATGTAACAAACCTGCATGTTCTGCACATGTATCCCAGAACTTAAAGTAAAAAAAAAAAAAAAAAAAAAAAAAATCATTATTTGCGCATCTAGAATGGTTTTAGGAAAACTTGTTAGGAATTTCAAAGAAAATCACACATTTTTATGTGGAAAGAATAGTAACTACAATTTTCTATGATAATTTTAGTTTTGAAGTGTTTGTAATTATGGGAAAATGCCCAGTCAAGTAAAAAAATAAACAAATTGGCCGGTCACGGTGGCTCACTCCTGTAATCCCAGCTCTTTGAGAGGCCGAGGCAGGTGGACCACCTGAGGTTGGGAGTTCAAGACTAGCCTGACCAACATGGAGAAACCCCATCTCTACTAAAAATACAAAATTAGCTGAGCATGGTGGTGCATGCCTATAATCCCAGCTACTCAGGGGCCTGAGGCAGGAGAATCGCTCGACTCCGGGAGGTAGAGGTTGTGATGAGCAGAGACTGCACCATTGCACTCTAGCCTGGGCAACAGGAGCAAACCTCTGTCTCCAAATAATAAATAAATAAACAAACAAATCTAAAATAGTAAGAACAACACAAAATCCAAAAGCCTGATGTAAAAATCTGTAGCATGACATAAACATGATCCTTTTAAGGGCAGACTCTGGGCTTTGTTTCCTTAATAACAAATACATTGTGATTTTTCCTTAAACATTACCTTTTGCTTGTTTAGAACTGTAAAATGGCTGGAGAAACATTAAAATACAAAACAAGAAATGAGTAAATCTGAAGAAGATCATCCTTTGCGGACATAATATCAGATAGAGTCAGACTAGCTTTTTAGTGAAGAGTAGTTTATGCAAACCACAACTACAGCCTAAATCAGAATGGGGAATTTTTAAATATCCTTATTCAAAACTTGAATTGCATTCAAAATGGCTTTATTTTCTTTGTGTGTGAAGAAAACTATCAATGATCTGATATTTTCCTCAGTTTCCCTCCACTTACATCGCTGAGAACTTTTTTATTCCTCCAAAATTCCATGATTTTGTCTGTTGTATTATGGCAGTGGTATAAGAATGTGTGAGCCTTTAAATTGAAAGAAACAGAAAAGACAGTTACCGTCGGATAGGAAAAACAGACTTTTGTTGTCTTCTAAAGGAATCAAGTTTGTATTCTTAAAATCATACAAAAGTACCTTCTGCACCAATTTCAAGACAAGGCTAATCAAAGTGGAGCAGGGAGAATCAAGAGAAGGCGTTAGTCAAGGGCAGAGGTTTGAGTCAGCTTACTAATGAAGTCTCCTGTGGGACACTCGCTAACATGGTTCTTGGTAGATGTTGTAGAGTCAGGCCAGTGACTTACAGGAGTTACCAACTCTGCTACACTAATTGCAGCCATGAAAGAAAGAAAGAATAATGCAATGGTTTGAAATGAAGGAGAAGGAAAGCAAGAATGGGAGGTAGCTATGCAAAGAAGAAATTTAAGATAGTCATGGAAGAGCGAACTGTTGTGAATTCATTTCTTATCCCTCTTCTACATATGCTAGCAGTAATACCTTCAGTGAGATTAATTCTTACACCTCTGCTGAGATTTACTAATCTTGTACCGCTCTGGTATTTTAAAGCCAGGTTTCTTTGCAAAAAGATTTTGGCTCAGTTGCTGAATGCATACTATTTTACATTAGGAACAGTGTAAATAATTCAAGTGTCTTTAGTGCGCCTGTCAGGAAAATGAGGAAGGCTTGAAGTTTACATGTGCATAAAAGAGCAAGGGTGATAGATAGAAAGACAAGGTCTGTGATCTCTCGATTCTGTCTTGGCATGTGATAGCTGTGTAGGGCCAGTATTTCCCATTATAAGACAAAAATGAATCCATATTGATCTCTAATCTCTCTTGAGCATCCTTTGGAAAAATGATATTTATTCACAGAGGGAGGTACCAATCACTGCAAAACTCTAATAATTTGTTTCAGATGAAAAATGAGTGTGGAGTCAAATAATACTGAGCTCTGAGGCAATGCATTTGTTTTATTTTCTCTTGTTTCTCAGCCAGGGCGAATATTGTTATTTAAAACTCTATTACCGCCTATATTTAGATAAAATGTATGCCATGTTATTATACAAAGTAGTGACAAGCAGTACAAATATAATTTGTATATCTGCTGTCTGTTTATCCGAAGAAATTATATGTGTTTAAAAGGCAGGAGTTTTGTTATTTATGTAGTGCCCCCCAACTCCAGTGCATAGCAGGATTTAGTACACAAAGTAAGATAACAATCAATATTTGTTTAATACATGTTTGAAAAATCTGTGTGCAAGTATAGGAAAACAGGTGTTCTTGCACTAATTCTACTGGCTTAATTGAGTGCAATTGCATATATATTTTATTGTGAGCCACTTCAAAACTCTTTTGGAGGAAGGCAGATTATAAATTATAAATTAATGAAAATTATAATGATTTATGGATTCATGTTCTCACAGAAGACCAAATGTTCTACATTTTCAGTCATCTCCAAAATCCTAAGAACTAATATTCCTGACCTTCTGTTGGTATTCAGTGTTCACTTACCGAGGTGGTGAAGATTAAAAATGACATTAAAGTCATGGTCACTAACACCAACTGTCTTGTCTGACTATAAGTTTCCTTTGGTTCCCATTAAACTTTTGAACTCCTAGTGAACAATCTGGAAACTTTTTAGTATAATATAAGCACATACTCCTAATTCGGATCTGAGGAATTAAAACTGACTGCAATTTATATTAGATTACATTCAAACACTTTTACTAGCTAATTCAACAAAATGTAGATATGTTTTCCAAATACTGAGTAATTTTTAAATTCACATCAAGTTTACGGAGACATTTAATCCATATGCTTCTTACTGTAACTCATCATTTTGTAGGCGAGAATAGGTCTAAGTTCAGGACTATTTTTTGACTAAGACTCTTTGAGTGTTTTTAATTAACATTTAAAACTTTTTTAAGGCAGGAAGTTATGTTTGACAAAGTTAAGGCCAAACACCAAAAGGTTAGTGTTTTGTCTAGAACTTGGCATACATGAATCTTAAATGAATTTTAAACTTGGCTAAAATAAGCTGCCTCACCCTTTGAGAAAATTGATGGAAAATAAGAATATTTGCCATTAAGAAGCTTATGACGGGGTGTTTAATAATAGCCAGAGATGAAGGGAAGGTAGAAGGAAAGGAATCAGTTTTTTAAGGAAAATAAATTCTTAGATGTTGATTAATGACCATGCACACCTGAATACTTTCTTTTAAGTTGTTGAGGAATTCTGAAATCCTGGCCCATGGTTTTTCTCACTTGCTTCGAATTAAATGTAAAATTTATTTCTAAAACTGTTTATCTAAAACAAGTCAGATACCCTCTAGTTAGGGGTGTACATGTGTGTGTATGAGAAAGAGAGAGAGAGAGAAACAGAGAAAGAGAGAGAAGACGAAATGGTAGGAAGTAGGTAGGAGTTTGGGACTTTTTTGGTCATGCCTAATATTAGGGATACTCGATGGACTTTTGGTCTGATGATATTTTGAAAAAATAAAGAATGTTACGCAAGGTATGAAAACACATCTGGATTGTTTATCTCAAGGAGGAGAGAACAGATGTTAAGGGTGGAGTTGGAAAGATAAGGAAGGCAGTGAGTATTCAGACAAAAGAGGAAGAGACCAGAAGAGAATGGCACCCGGGTTCCAATAGGTCTCCAGTGATTCTCATTTCCTGGTATACACGCTCTTGGGTAGTGTCCTCACCCATTCGATAAGGACTGGCCTGGTGACAAATAACATGACAGAAATGATGATGTGTAACTGCCAAGGATACGTCATGAAAGGCATAGCAGCTTCTGCCCTGGTCTCTTCAATATAATTCCCTCTGAGTGAATGTAGCCACCATGCCATGAGGACACTCAAGCAGTTCCTTGTCAAAACATGCTGTCATTCTGTCCACAAGCCAGAAGGATCTTGTCAGTCCTGTGAATGAACCGTCTTAGAAGCAGAATATCCCATCCCAGGAAAGCCTTCAGGTGACCAGCCCCAGCCGACATCTGACTTTAACCTCATACAGCAAAAACTACTTAGCCAAGCTCCTGAATTCCTGCCCACAGAAATCATAATAAGTAATTAATCCTTATTGTTGTTTTAAACTATCAAGTTTTGAGTGGTTTGTTAAATATCTGTAGATAAATAACATGGCTGAAAGGGTTGACTCAGAAACAAAATATGCTCATTTATTCAAACATCAAATATACATCGAGGGCCAGTTACTTTAAGGTTTTAATGCAAAAAAAGATTGATACAGTTCGGACTTAGTGAATTTATATTCTAATAAGGGTGGACCCTTTATCGAATGTTAACAGATTAATACTACAGTAATTACAAATGAAGACATTCCCATGAAGAACGTAATATAGGGCTGAAATGAAGAAAATTGGGGGTTAATTGAGAAGAGTTTTCAGAAAACGTATTCATGACCGTTTCTCTGAGGAGGTGAAATTTACATAGGGATAAGAAGACTGAGAAGGAGCGAGTTTATCACATATTGAGGGAAACATAGACTCACGTATGCAAAATCCTGAGCTGAGTAAGGGCTTAGTATGTCTGCAAGAAGGAAAAAGAATGTAGATCAGAGTGAGTGATGATTATGCACAGGGAAGGTAGGACAGGAGGAAGGGCTAGATTTCAAAGGCTTCCATAAGTCATAGCAAGGAGTTAGGCCGTTCAATGGCCATCCACAGAAGGATTTCAGCATAGGAAGTAATACTGTAATCAAATTCAATCTACAGGTGCACAGAAGCTTTCCTTCATCAGAACAAAGACAGGTATCTTAAGGGGTTGGAAATTTCTCATGATCAATCAGGGCTTCATGCCTTAGTGAAAGTTCCTGCTAAATGAAAATATTTCTACTTATTTTTAGTATATTTGTGCAGAACTGTGAGGTGATAACTTGGGCAAACATTTGGAAAAGAATTCCTGGTACAGGAACTTGTTATTGTCTATTTTTAGAGAATTTAATATCCTGAAAAATAAGCATCTTTGGGTTAGGTTTGTATTCAGAATTTAGCGATATGAAGGCATAGAAATAAAGAACAGAATCACTTCTATGAAGCATTTGGGTCTAAGAATCTTCAGGATAAAGATCTGCAGAATTATAGTTTACAAAAGTGCCGCACTATAATCACGAAAACTTTTGGTACCTATATCCTCAGCTCAGTATTCCAAAAGAATTATCATAAGCAGTAAGTATAATAACCTTTTACTAGTTTAAAGAATCCTAATTGTGCCGAATCATGTGCAGACATGATTTGACAAAATGTAATAATGCAGGTAACATTTTTAAAAAGAACACATTAATTTTGAATTTGCAATTTGCTGCAATTTGAATAACTCCATTGCTTTAATAGTGGATATTAAATTTTAATTTTGCAAATTTTTTCTGAAAGGGTTGAGTGTCAACTCAAATTCAGTAATTTGCATTTTTTTAAAAATATATTTCTCATCAGTGTAAAGTACTGTTTGTCACCTGGCAGGTAATAATTTCCTCTCCCAACTCTTAGTTCTGGTGAATATTTTCCTTTTCAAAGAATATATTAAAGCAAAAGAACACAACATTTTATGCTAATGCAATCTTTGTAAAGGCTGAGACAAAATTTCAAGTACTGATAATTATGAAAACCTTACAAGAGGGTTCTAGAAATATTAGTGTTCTTTAATCCTAGAAATGCCGTTCTGTAAAAAGAAAACGATTTTATACATTTATTTTCAAAAGACTAACTCCAGGTAATATACTTCCAGGAAGTATATTTCTCAAACAGGCCATTTGATTCACCCATTGAAGAATATGCATTTCATATTATGCATTTGTGAAAGTCACCAGCATATATCACACATATCATTTGTCATCGGAATGATCATTTTGATTTTAAAGTATGTATCAGCTCCAAATGGCGTATATTTTGAATAATCAAATGCATTGAATAGTTCAATAATTCCGGGAATATTTATTTAGCACATACATTGTTTAGAAATTTTGCTAAGGGTTGGGAATCCTAAGAAGAAAGAAAGAATCTCTTTCTTCAATCAATTATTAATGCAGTTCAAGAGATGAACTATTTCGTATTATGTTACTGCTGTGATACATATATTAACATATTATAAAGGAAGAAATTAAAATTAAAAGACAACCACCACAGTGAGTGTGAGAGGAGGGCCAAATGAAGGAAGGCTTCCTGGAGGAAGTGATGCTTGAGCTAGGTTTGAAGACTGAGTTAGAGAAACATGGAAAAGTACCACAGGAGGAATGGCCAACATGTCCAGAGACACAAAGTGAGAAACAGGAGAAGCTGCTTGCTATAGCTGGAGACTTTTTTATATATATACATATATATATATATATATATATATATATATATATTTGCAGTGTGGGCAAAAAGGAAAAAATAATAAAGGAGGAATATGATTAAAAAGGACCTTCTTTGCTATGCTATGGATATGGGGACTTTGTAAGGCAGAATAAAACCATAGGGATATTATTACTGAAATCTTAAATCTACTTTAGAAAAACTTAAACAAAAACTAGTTTCTGGATTCTTAAAAAAATCATCTTCAGTTGCGTTTGCCATGCTGATCTTAACTCTAAATGTTTGAAAGAGAAACTCAATACTCTAATAATCATGAAGGTGGCTGCCATGTCAACCTTAGAGAGCAAAATCTTTAATTAAGGCTCAGATCAGCCACAGCGAAGCAGCAATCTTTCCCATATTGATCTGGATAAACTGCTTAGGAGAGTGAAAATGCCACTGTCTCTGTTTATTTTCCTTACACAGCCAGAAGTTGAATCTCCACTGTATGGGCTTCAGCAAAATAAACTGATGATGCTTGACTCTGCATATTGACCATCCAATCACCCTCACTCTTTATTTCCTGAAGTTGAAGAAGGCAATGGACACCCATCACATCTAGCCAGTCTTACCCTGGCCAATGTCTCTGGGGACCTTGGCCTCAGAACACTGATGTGAATGTACCCTTGAGAATAATGTGGAAGACAATCAAGTCCTGGCTAGAGCACTTCAAGAAATAAACCATGTGACTGCTTTGAATCATAAAAGTCATCAATCTAAGTGGAAAAACTAAACCCTCCTACACCCAGATCCACACTTTGCTTCCGTCTGTTTATTGTGTAGCAATCTAGCCAATCATAACTCATATCAAATGCTTTTTGTGTTTGTGAAAAAAATCAGGAAAACCACTTATTGTTATGCAGTTAAGTAAATTAAACTGCTTTTAACCAAATTGCAGGGAGTTTATAATTGGATTGCAGATTTTTTAAAATACAACTTTCGGTGTGAGTTCCCATGCCCAGGGATATATTTGTGCTAAAATATTCACAAAAGTTGAGGTATGATTATTAGTTGTAGATACGATATAAATTACCCACATTTAGTGTCTTAGGGTAGGTTTATAGCTGCAGAACCTGAGATGAGATCCGTGTGAAGTTGATTCATCAAGGAAGACCTAGGGCAAACTGCTTGATATTAAGCCCTTTCTCATTTGTCTCCCAGTTCCTCCTCTGCTTTCCCCGTTCTATTCCCAATCCCACAGAGGGTGCCTTCACTCTGATCCCACGGGAGAGGTCTGTAGAGTAAGTTATGCCTCAGTATGTCCTAAACGAAATCATAAGTTTTGAAACTTTCCAACACCCATCAGTCATTGGTTCAGAATTGCAAAGGGACTTATGTTCTATACCACTTTTAACTCGTTACAAGCTGTCTCCAATAGCTTGAGATGACTATACTGAACGAACCATAGAGGCCAACTTTTTTTTAGTGTCATGAAGCTGGGAAAAGCATAAAAACAGTCAATAGATAAATAAATAAATAAGAGTGTCCAGGGGCATCTGGTGGTAGTAGAGACACTATGTCCTCTTGGTCAGTGATTTGATTGGATAGTGGTATACAAACACAGGTTGAAGAGAAGTTATAGAGACCGTGGGAAAGGTGATTTGCATTCAGGGCTATCCTGAGAATTCATGACATGCAGACCATCTCGGTGTAATACAGGCATCACCCTTCCAAGCAGTTGATTTATTGAAATGGCAAAAGAATGTTAGGTGAGGTGGTTATTTTCATTACAAACAGATTCTAGCAAATGTTGGACATGCACTGAATGATCATTGAGATAATCATCAGAATATACTTCTAATCACAAATTTGTTTCATGTCAGTAAGTTAGGACATAGGAATTTTAAAAGTACTTCTGCCTTATGTGCTGGAGTGAATACGGTGGTGCACCAAAAAGACCCTCCCTCTCAGGGCTGACACACCTCTTTTTACAGCTGCTAATAATGTTGAATGCTGATGTTTCACAGTTGAATCCTTTCTCAATAAATTGCTTTTGGCTACAGTGTGCAGCTTCTCCCAAGGCTAGGCTCTCTCTCTGGGAACAGCCTGCATCTGGTAGAGTTTGAATATGAAGATCTGAGCACTTGTCTTAATTTTGAAATACCGAAGGGCTCTCCCACCTCCACAGTTATTTGTAAGATTGGCTGAGTCTTCCTTTACAACCAAATTACAGTTTAATCTCTCCTACAGTTCTCAGTAGCTCTCTTTGATAAACTTTCAGAAGGTGTATCTGTGCCTTAGAGTCCCTTTTCTGAGTAATATGGTGTAATAATAAGGATGATATATTGGTCCCAGGAAGCAAAATCTAGAATGAAATTTTTACTGTGGAAAAATACATCTAACATAAAACTTACAGTTTTAATCATGTTAAAATGTACAATTTAGTTGCATTAATAGCCTTCACAATGTTGTGCAACCATCACTCCTACCTAGTTCCAGAATTGTTTTCACTACCCTGAATGGAAGCCTTGTTATCTATTAAGCTGAGATTTCCCATTCTCCCCTGCTTCCAGCCTTGAAACAGCACTAATCTGTTTTCTGTCTGTATGGGTTTACTATAAATTGAATTGTAGAATATGTGACTTTTTGTGTCTGGCTTCTTTGACTTAACATGAAGTTTTGTAATATTATAAGTACTTCATTCCTTTTTATGGCTAAATAATATTCCATTGTATGGATATACCACATTGTGTTTACCCATTTATCTGTTGATAGACATTTGACCATTTCTACTTTTTGGCTGCTATGACTACTGTTCTTGTGAAAATTCATATACAACTTTCTATGTGAACATCTGGTTTTAATTCTTTTAGGTATATACCTAGGTGTGGGCTTTGAATCTTAAGGTAATTCTATGTTTAACTTGCTGAGGAACTGCCAAACTGTTCTCCACAGTGGCTGTACCATTTCACATTCCCATGAGCAATGTGTAAGGATCCTAACTTCTCTTTCCTCCTCCCTAACACCTGTTATTTTCTGTATTTTTTTATTATGACCCTTCTAGTAGGTGTCAAGGGTATCTCACTGTGGTTTTCATTTGCATTTCCCTAGTGACTAATGATGTTTAATAACTTTTCACATGATCTTTAACCATTTGCAGTCCTTTGCCCATTTTCAACTGGGGTGCATGCCTTTTAGTTCTTGAATTATAAGATTCCCGTATGTATTTAAATAAGATTTTGGTGGTAGATTACATGCTATCCAGCTGTTAATGTCAACTGCATAATTGGTGGTGTTCTGACATCATTTGGCATGCTATAGAGGTACAAATGTAAATAATTTTACTTAAAACCAACTGAGATGTGATACAAGAGAAAGGAAATGCTCTGCCAGATGCAATATTTTAGTCTTCTGAGAAGTTCTAAGAATCTCAAAAATAACAACTCTTATGGAATCATATGTCTCTTGCTGGGAGTTATCAATGTATTAGATAAAGACAATGAAAGTATGTGAGAAATTACGGGTGTTCCTACACTCCAGTCCTAGTCACGGATGGTTTTTAATTACTCTGGTGTGAAGAAATCCTTTCAATGTCCCAGTTTTGCACTGTGTACCTGGTCATCCATTTCATGAAGAAAGAAAAGTAACCCAAGACAGAGATATATATCTACACACTCATGGGTTGGTAACAGCACATAATGTTAGTCTGAGGCCTAGAAGGTAAAGAATTGAAAGATTAGAAACAAGGAGGTCTGCAGAAATAGGATGTGATTGGACCTATGGGACTGAGACGCCACCACAAATGCTGATTAAAGTTAATGACTTGGTAGTAACGGTGGAGATGAAACAAGTTGCCAATTCTAGATATAGTTTGAAGGTAGAGTGAAAAAGATGTTTTTATGATTAGACAAAATTTGTGGAAAACAGCAAGAAGTCAAGGAGATTTCCAAGCTTTTGTGCCTGAAACACACACATACATATACACACATACACAGAGGACCCTTTGAATCCAGATACTAGAGATAAAATATGCTAGTAATAGTAATGTTACTAATTTTTATATCATTTAATTTACTTACAACTTTCTTTCTTGTCATATATTTATAATATAATTTTGATAGCAACATAATATTTACTAGTTTACTTTCATCATTTCTCTGCAGTTGAAAAAATAAATTGTTTACCAGTTTTTTGCCATAATCGATAATACTGCAAAAAGCATGTTAATACATAGAAGTTTAAATTTAGGCTTTATTCTTTGAAATGAGACCACTGACATTAACTCTTTAGGAAATATTTTGGTTTTCTCTTATACTTGCCAGTAATAATTGTTATCAATTATACTTGCCAGTATTAGTTACATATGTATAGCTTTATCAGCATATAAATGGTGAATATTCTATATAATAAAAATATATAAGAATATATTTTATATATAATATTTTCCAGTCATTGGGATACATTGTAACTTACTTTAAATATTTTCATTTATTTCATTATTACTGAAATAGAAAATTTTCTCCATTTACTTGAAAACTGTCTAGTATTTGCTCTTTGCAAATGATATATTCAGATCTTTTTCAGTTGCACTTTTAAAATTCTTGATATTTTCTTCCTGATTTGTAAAACTTTTCTATATTAATAAATACATTGTCAATTTGTCATAATTTCTGGAAATACATTCAGCAGCTTTTTTTGAAATAGACTTTTTATTGCTTTTTGTTGATATGTTGCTTTGTAATTGCTTTTTTTATGTCTAAATTTAAAAGTGTAGCCACATGTCAGAAAATTTTCTCTACGGTGTATTTCATTTTCCAGTATTTATCTGTGCTTTCTCTTAATACTGAATTTGTCTTGTCTCCTGAAATCCCCCTTTGTGCGGAGTAACATCATCATTATATCTTTTAGGAAACTAAGGGAGACGAAGAGAGAGAAAAGTCCTTCTCTAACCCCATCTCCCCCCAGCTTAGTTGGTAAGGGATAAAATTCAAAATAGAAGCTATTTAAAATGTTAGTGCGACCTCAAAAACTTGATATTTCACATAAATGTTATAGCTGGTGTTTTTCAGTTAATCAATTAATAGTTATATCATAGGATATTGAGAAAGAGAAAAGCTTCCTAGATGCAGACAAATACAGGAAGCTTATTGCTATTAGCTCCAGTAATTAGCTGCCCCTTTTCCTTTCCACATTCAGCTCATCGTACTTATCAAATAAATGCACCTACAGTTTTAGTGGCTCTATGATTCTAATACAATCACTGGCCAAGTCAAAGAATATTTCCTCTTTAAGTGTCCAGATTAGTCTTCATACCAATCTTGGTCAAAAGAGATAAACTGCAGACTCAGTGGAACCCAACAATAGTTTCAATAATATTTTAATGGGGGAAATAGGAATAAATCAGAGGGAAAGAAAAATAAGAAATAAAGCTGTGATATTTTTTAATACACTGGATGGCAAATAGCATTTCTCACACCATTATCAACCCAATTTGAAGTGACTCAAATGGAGTATTATTTGCTTGAGAAGAACCAGTAGGTTTGCTAACAGCTGCTAGGACCCCTATCTATGTTCTTTTTGAAGACTTTGAATTCAGCATCATGTTCTCTGCCAAGACTTCAATGCTTGCAGGATAAACAAGTAAAACCTGAAGATGGCAGGATGTCTTAAAGAGAAAAATGATTGGCCAATCCAGGTGTCAGACCCTTTGCCACATGACTCTACTTGGTAGAAATGCAATAGATTGGAAATATAAAGACTTGAATGCTAGAACATGAAGTCCTATTCACAGATCCTGCTGCAAGTCACTGGATTACTTAAGAGAAGAAATACGGGGAGCATCTACTGACCTTACTCAGCTCAGCACAGCCCCCATTTATATTCTCTTCCTGCTCCAACTGCCCTCCTAAGGAAAGGAATTCCAAGTCCTAGGTGTGGATTTCTCTAAGTTTCCTCTATCACTGTCAATGCTGAATAGAAAATAAATAAATAAATAAATAAAAATTCATTTTTCTTTTCCTGTGCAGACTGCAAATTTTTCCTTTTCCTAATCAATATTATGATACCTCAAAAAAAAAAAAAACACCACAATCTACCATTGTTTCTTTCCTTTTATTGGTCTATATCTTTTATTGTCTGCACATATTGTGTAATAGTCAATATTTTTTATATTGTAAGAGTTTTTTTCTAACTTTATTGAAGTATTTAAAATCAAAAGTAGTGCAATTTAAAAATGAGAAACCCAAGATATTAGAACCTTCTCAAAAAAATATTAAAACTCTGTCTGTCTTACAAAACCAACCACTCACTCTAAAAATAAATGACACAAGAATTTACTTCGTTATTTTTTTAAAAATTGATAGGTATTTTGAAGTAAGTTGCACTATTGGAAGTATAGTGATCTAAATTATTGGCTAACTTGTATGTTATACTTATTATCAAATCAAAGTTAATACAATCATGGTCAATATATTTGTGTCTTAGAATGTAGATGTGTCATTAATGTGTCATTAAAACAAAATGAAACAAAATAGATCAATAATGAATTTCTCACTTATTTACCAAAAGTTAAATAATTCATATTAAGTCAAACAAATCATAATACCATTATAAATATTAAAAGCACAAAGAATATTATTTTAATTTTCAAAAGGGATTTATTTTTATAACACTTCATATTATAATGCAACTGTTTTTTACTATAGTTTTAAAAATTTTTAGATAAATTTAAATAGTTTCATTGTTTTCATTCTACTAACCGTGTGACTACCATGCTGACTATTTAACCTACAACTTTGATTATTTTCACTAGGTACTAACTTCTAGTATACATAAAACTCAACATTAACTTTTTCTCTTTGCACTAGAAAAAACTACCAATATGCCACCTTCCATGAATATGTTTTGTACCTTAGAAGACTTTCAAAACTATGAACTTATTTCGTTAAACATAGGAATATATTTTTGATGGCATGTGAATATACCAATATAGCTTTTATGCATTTGTAATGAAGAATACAAGGTCAGCATGAGACGTGTTTATTTTCTTCAGAATATTGCCAGAGTGAGAAGGTGTTTATTTTCTCTAGGAAAGATGCAAGTGAAAATGGAATCAGAATACATTGAAAAACATTCACATCAGACACATAGTGATGTCTTCATTATTAATAAAGTATCTATCTAAGTATTTGCTTTCAAAGGTATTATAAACACCAATTTTTAACATGTTTAAGTTAAATTTGGAAGGATAAATTAAACATCTTATATGTCTTGAATATAATCCACACACACACACACACACACACACACACACACACACAGGCAGACACATAAAATCCATTCTCATAGCTTGAGATTTAATTTGTTTTGTTTCATATATTTCCACGATATATGAGTCAAGGTTGAACACTTTATTCTCTAATTCATTGAGAGGAATTCTGTATCAAACATGTTCTTGCATAGATCAATAGTAACGTACAAGTCTATTGATGATAACGTTGATGGAAAAAATACTAACATGTGTTTCCAGGTACATTGTATACTTTCTGCGAGTTTTACAATATTCCTGTAGGGTAGTTTAAGCTATTGTAGTGGGTTGAATGGTGGACCCCCCAAATATGCCCATATTCTAAGCCCTGGAACCTGTGAATATTACCTTATATGGCATAAGAGTGAACCTTATTTAATTTGGGAAAAAGGGTCTTCATAGAGCTAACAAACTTACAGATCTTCAGATGAGGCAATTACCCTGTACTGATTGATTCAACCCAGACAGAAGGGGAGAAGACGTAGACAAAAAGGACATACGAAGAAAGAGGCCAAAATTGGACTTCTGTAGCCGCAAGCCAAGGAACATCTGCAGTCACCAGGAGCTAACATCAGAGCCACTAGAAGCTGGAAGAAGCAAAAGATTCTCCTCTAGAGTCATCAGAGGGAATGAGACTCTGTTGAGATTTTGGTTTTAAACTTCCGGCCTCCAGAACTAAAAGAAAATAGATTTCCATTGTTTTAAACTACCAACTTTCTATCAATTGGTTAGGGCTGCCACAAGAAACTAATGCAAGTATCAATTCCATTCAACAGATAACAAAACTGGCAGTTGGAGAGGTAAAACTGATCACCCGAGGTCATGAAGTTAGAGAGAGGCAAAGCTGGGACTGAAACCTGGGCCTGTCAGAATCCAAAGACCTTGTTCTTAGCCACATTGCCGGTAAATACATACCATGTTGGTCATTCATTTCTGTGTCTCTGCCTAATGTGATTAAGGCTTGCGTAATGATGTAAGTTGCTGGTTTACCTAAAAGCTATTGAGGACTTGTTCTGTGACTTTAGACTCTGAACAGCACAATTTCAGGAAAAAGAGTAGTTTCGTTATCTATTGCTATGTAACAAACTACCCCACAATGTAGTGGCTTGAAGAAACTCTTTTGGTTTGCCTCACTATTTTATGGCTCAGGAATTTAGGAGACAATTGATAGAACATTTTTCTGCCTAATAGGGGTACTGACCTGGATTCACGTGCAGTCTGTTCTGGGCTGGGGCTGGGTTTCTGGTGCCCAGGTGCTTCTCCTAGTACTTTCTTCTCGCAACAGATGGAGCAATTCTCCAGGGCCTCTCCTTATGACTTAGGCTTCTCATAACATGGTTATCTCATGGTAGTCAAACTTCCTATATTGGGCTGGCTTACACTGTTGGTGGGAATGTAAATTAAATTAGTTCAACCATTGTAGAAAATGGTGTGGCAATTCCTCAGAGATCTAGAACCAGAAATATGATTTGACCCAGCAATCACATTACTGGGTATATACCTAAAGAAATATAAATCATTCTATAACAATAGCAAAGACATGGAATTAACCCAAATGCCCATCAATCATAGACTGGAATAAGAAAATGTGTTACATATACACCATGGATTACTATCCAGCCGTAAAAAGGAATGAGATCATTTCCTTTGCAGGGACATGGAGGGAGTTGGAAGCCATTATCCTCAGCAAACTAACTCAGGAACATAACTCAGGAACACAAAAACAGACACCTCATATTCTTACGTATAAGTGACAGCTGAACAATGAGAACACAGGGAGGGGACACAGGGAGGGAAACAACACATACTGGGACCTGTGAGGGGTGAGGTAATGGGAGGGAAACAATTAGGAAAAATAGCTAATGCATGCTGGGATTAATACCTAGGTGATGGGTTGATAGGAGCAGCAAACCACCATGGCACAGGTTTACCTATGTAACATAAGTGAACATCCTGCATATGTACCCCAGAACTTATAATAAAAATAAAAATTTTGGGCTGGGCCCGGTGGCTCAAGCCTGTAATCCCAGCACTTTGGGAGGCCGAGACGGGCGGATCACGAGGTCAGGAGATCGAGACCATCCTGGCTAACACGGTGAAACCCCGTCTCTACTAAAAAAAATACAAAAACCTAGCCGGGTGAGGTGGCGGGCGCCTGTAGTCCCAGCTACTCGAGAGGCTGAGGCAGGAGAATGGCGTAAACCCGGGAGGCGGAGCTTGCAGTGAGCTGAGATGGGGCCACTGCACTCCAGCCTGGGCGACAGAGCGAGACTCCATCTCAAAACATAAATAAATAAATAAATAAATAAATAAATAAATAAATAAATAAAAATTTTGAAAAGGCTAAACCTGGAATAGGCATAGTATTACTTCTGCTCTATAACATTTATCAAATCAGTCATAAGTCTGCCTAGAATCAAGGAGCTGGACAAATCAGATTCTAACACTAACTATGTGAGTGGCATATATCTACATAGAAAAAGCTAACAAAAGTGAAAACGAGGATTTCCTCATTTCAGAAGACTTTTTCAAAATACAAACATCACTGGGAAAGTTTATACCATAAACTCATATTACTTAATATTTTACAGATATCACATTTATAAAAATTAGTTTGTTCCATGTGAGTTCAGCCCATTAGAACATAGAAAAATGGGTTAAAGCCCAAAGCTAAGGCAGAAAGCCAGTAAGTAATTGCCCTGTTTTGGAGCATTCAGCTGGCCATTGCTAATTATAAGCCTGGCAATGACCATCTCATAGGCTTTCTTGAAGAAGTACATTGCAGTATGACCACCTGTGGTAGAGTTCAACCTGTATTACAACCTTGATACATCTGCACATTTTCCATCAGAGTTCCATCTTAGAATTTACTTAGCTAAACTCAAAAAGAGTAATTGTGAAGATGAGCAAGTGGTGATCCAAGGTCCCTGTGTACCTACTGATGCTGCAGAGTTTTTCAAGTATGTTTGAAATATTTCAAATTAACTAAGTACAACCTATGTGCCTTTTAAATCATTTCATATAAGCTCTTGATTTCAAGCAGAAGATCCTATCAAAGAAAAAATTCAATGGAAAGAATTCACATTCTGAATACTCTTTTCTTACCACTTCAGATAAATATGTATCTGCATGGTCAAAGTCATATTATAATAAGTGATAATAGTCATAGATAAACAAATTAGTCTCACCTCCAAGTTAGCTATTGTCTCGCTGTTAGGTTTCCATGTTACCAGAAACCACAAATGTTAGGGTTCTTCTGTCTTTTTTTTTTTTTCTTTTTGGTACAGAGTCTCACTCTGTCACCCAGACTGGGGTGCAGTGGTGAGATCTCTGCTCACTGTAACCTCTGCCTCCTGGGTTCAAGTGATTCTCCTGCCTCAGCCTTCTGAGTAGCTGAGATGACAGGCGCTCGCCACCACACCCAGCTAATTTTTGTATTTTCAGTAGAAATGTGGTTTTACCACGCTGGCCAGGCTGGTCTCGAACTCCTGACCTCAGGTGATCTGCCCGCCTTGGCCTCCCTAAGTGCTGAGATTACAGGCGTGAGCCACTGTGCCTGGCCTGGTTCTTCTTTCTTGACCAGATCCAAGCCTGTCCATCTTCCAACCTTTGTACTTAACTCACAAAAGAATGTGTCATGGTTAAAAGCCAGACATATTTAGACTTGCAACTCAGCTTGTATTTCTACCCCAAAGAAGCTTTTCCTTGGACATCCTGAACATCCCAGAGAGTCTGGTTAGAACTTATTTTCACATAAGACTACACTAGAGCCTGTACTGCTCTTCTGTGTGTTTCACTTCTGGCCCTTACAAGGCTGCCTATCAGACTCAACATGTGGCATTAACAACTCCCTCTGTTTCCAGAAAGAACAGCAACATGTGTAGCCTCTAGGAAGAAGCTTTAGACAGCTTCTTACCAAGCCTCTTCCCCACTAGATTTCCCAGCTCTAATCTCAGTTCTACAAATGCCTTTCTAATTAGTTTCATACTCAGTTTTATCCCTTTTGTTAATTCCTTTAAATTGACTACTTAACTCATCTTGAAAATCTCTCTGACTTTCGATTATTAATCTCCAATTTGCTTCTTTGTAGACCACTCCTCAATTCTATGCAGTGAAACTCTCAGAGTCTTATACCTGAGTTTCCTTCCAATATATCACTTAGAGATTATAACTATCACCTACAACAAACTCCATCTCCTTCCTAAAGAAGGCATGTTTGGCACATTGTATCAATCTGGGGCAACAAGAATAATGGAAATAGAATGCAATAGAATGTCTCTCGTCATTTCTCCCATCCAAATCCCAAATCCAAATCCTGGGAAGTAGCCCATTGTAAATCACGTATGCTTTCTTTCTGTTTTGATGTATAGCACAGTCTGGCCTAAGAGTCAGAAAAATTATGATGTAGCCCCTCAGTAAACATTTTTCTCATATACCAAAATTTGCATACACTTACTTCTTTCTGTTAGATATGCATTATATGTATTTGTATATATATTGATTTAGTAAATATAATGTATATTATAAGTATATTAAATATAATTATTATTCATTTATGTAATATTTGTAAAATATCTTACAAGGATTTGGATGCAAGTAATTTATTAATTTTGTAATCCCAGGAAGTATGGTGAGGAAGTAAAAAATAAGACAAGGAAGATAGGAAAGTCAATAAAAGAGCATTAAATTAATGAGCAGTATAATGTGATGGATAACTGGGTTTAATCCTGCTGGCTGCCATCTGATATACTGCATAAAAGCACCTCAGAACAGTTTCCTGAAAACTGAGCTATTCGTACATCAACTCTGATTCCTCACTGGTCTGGGTTTGTCTTGGAAGCATTAACTCACTAACACTGGTAACTTGCTTGACTTAGAGATGAAACATGCTCCTGTGGCCAGAGAAAGCATTCAGAGGGATGCAAGCAGATGAGGTAAGAAGTAATAAATGTGTATGGGAATTGTCCACTAAGCTGTACCTGACCTGGGGGTTGGGGAGAGCCTGATAAGCAGAGTCCTAAGAGTGTCTGCAACACTATTTTGGCTTGTTCTATTGTCTTTCTGCATTCAAACAGATTGTTGTGCAGAACTCTTAGAGTGCATGCACCCACGATTGAAAACTGTAATAAAAGATTCTGAGATGCCCGTGGGCAAAGATTAATTTTAGTAATCTCCATATTCACCCTTGCTGTGCCCAGCAGTATTCAGTTCTCATTATAGATGCTCAACCAATTCAATTTGGTGTCCAGATGGAATGTCTCATGTTTAAACAGTGATACTCTTTTTAGTTAGTCATAACTTAATTCACTCAAATCCCTTGGCTTGTGGTCTGGCATCACTATGGAATTAGCTATCATTCATTTTCAATTTAAATTAATTTTCAATAGCAAACCAATGACATTTGGAGACTAGAAAACCAAAGAACACGTTTCCAAAGTTTCTATTTAAGTCTTCTGAAAAGACTGTATAATTGAATGCATTAACGTTTTAACAGTCCACATTGCATACCAAAGCCCTCTATAATCAAGTGCCTGGTGAATAAATTCTTGGCACTTCCATCTAGCTTACTGTAACCAATCGAATAGACTTCTTTCAGGAATAAACCTTGACCACTCAAGCTAATGGGAATCCAGTTAGGTTTTTGCCAACCTCAGGAAACATGCATTATCAATAGATGCTGAGAAAATTATATTAGAAATAAGTGTCTTAGAGAGAAAATAGAAAGTGCCTCAAAGTTGACAGAAAACAGAATCTGTGATGGTATTATGATTGATTTTGGAGAGAAATAGCTGTGGATGTTTAAATATATGAATTGCTTTAAAATATTTCAGGCTTGTAAGAAGGAAGATTATTGACCTAAAAGACACTAAAGTATCTTAGTGAGTTGTGATTTATATATAAATACATATTAAAAGATAACTTAAAATTCATGTTATTGATCTCATTGATTGCAGTGGCTCCAAGGGAGTCATTGAACACTTTGTAAATAGTATATCTGGAAAAGATTGGGTTGGTGTTCTCAAATTCACGCAGACATTTCTCAATTTGATTCTAATGGTAATTGAAATGTTACATAAAGAAGAAAAATATAACCAGGTGATAAGAGCTAATTACAAGCATCTGTGTTTTGTGTAGCCAAAAACTTCCACTGGTAAGTTTTCCATGCAATATTGTCATCAGCTACTAAATTGTCTAAGATAGAAGAATATTATGCACTTAAAACGGTGTTTTCTCTAGTCTCTATAAATTGCGGTGGGTAGATTTAGGGTCAAATCCTGTCTTTACTCAACTTCTATTTTTATCCTATTATGTGAGCAGAGGAGAAAATAGGTGTCAGTTCTTAGTACCCCACTTAAAATATTTAGGAATTGCTATTCCAAAGGAAACAGCAGAATGCATATTTTATTTATTAAATGTCTCTTAATTATTGGGCATAATTTACAATCTCAGCTCAGATCAAGATCAATGAAAGGAATAACGTTTCAGATCCTCTAAGAGGTTAAAGCATGTAGAACACAACTTTACTTCCAGAAGTTATTTGACGTCTAAGATTCGTATTTTCAACTTTTAAAAATAAATGCGTGATAGTAATCCCATCCTCCTCCTATACGCCAAAAATATGGAAACAAACTAAGTCAAACTTGCATTACACGGTCCCATGTAAAAAAGTACCATTAGCATTATAAAAGCAAATGACTTAAAAGAGAATAGTTGTCAACTAGAATGACTCTTGGTTTGTAACCTTGAGCTTCAAACACACTATAAAAACACACCACATTTGTAAATGAAACCTGGAAAAAATGGTTTCCAAGGCATCCTGTACATGGCAACACCATCTGTCTTCATTAGTAAATGACAGGAACCAACACCTGAGGAGCAAGTTCAATCTATTCTTACTTAAGAAAGCTGGCTTTCTTAAAAACAAACCAACCAACCAAAAAAACTTGAGACTAGTTAGGTGCTAGCTGATTAAAAACTTAACTGTGACTCACGTGCCTCAGACCAGTGACCTCAGTGGTAAAATCAAAGGTTTAGATTGGATCAGGGATATAAACAAGTGTTTTGTTGTTTGTTACTTTTGTTTTCTTAATTACATTCTCTGTGATCTAGTGACCAAAGGCGGCCAGCATAATTTTGAGGCCACATCCAGGCACATCCAGGAAGAGTGAAATGAAGAAATGTCAGTCATGGTCCTGGGATGTGATATTTAAGTCTCATCCCTTCCTGCAGTCTATGAATCTATTGTGCTAACTCTAAAAATTCCTTTTGCAAA
Source organism: Macaca fascicularis (assembly GCF_037993035.2). NCBI lineage: Eukaryota > Metazoa > Chordata > Mammalia > Primates > Cercopithecidae > Macaca > Macaca fascicularis. The sequence goes on from NC_088394.1 coordinate 57,112,992, forward strand.
GAGTTGTGGCTTAAAAAAAAAAAAAAAAAGTAAAATAGGCTTAATTTTAACAAATTATACTTCTGCTTTAAGTAAATTCCTTAACCTTAATTTTAACAAGTTATCTTCTTTCTTAATTTTATCATTACCTCTAAGTTAATAAATACATTTGTTTTGAGTGTTTGCCTGTGATCGGAAACAATAGATTTGAGAATTTTGAGGTTCTGTGCATTGTATAGGGAAGGTGGGGTGTGATTCACACAAAATTGAAGTATGTTTGATATCTTTACAAATACCAATTTTCCCTGTCTAAAAACTTCATAACCCTCAGTTCTATGCGTTTAGAGGAAATAAAATCTTGAATGGTTTATAGATGTATTTGTTAAAATCAATTTCAAGGATAATTAGTAACAACTCAAGACTGCTTGTAATAGCAGCTGACAATCAGTCATACAATGGTAGCAGCAGCCTGGGGGTTAAATCCTCCCTGCCCATTGTCTTACTGTAGCTGAGGACATGGTATCCCACATCAGACTGCCCATTGTCTTACTGTAGCTGAGGACATGGTATCCCACATCAGATTGCTCTGGTTCAAATGTGGGTCCATCACTTACCATTTGTAAGGGTTTTGGCAAAGTCCCTATTTTCCGAAATAAGAATATTGATAATGCTCATTTTATCAGACTGTTGTGGAGATATAAGTAATTAACCTATGTAAAACATTTAGGAGTGCTCCTGCCAAAATGCCTTAAATATTAGATACTGTTGCTGTTATTATTGGTATTACTAATAAGAATATTATTAGTAATGATTTTGATTTTTCTGGTAATGAAATATCATTAAAGAAAAAGAGAGGGGGATTACTAAAGAATGAACAAATATGCTAAAATGTTGAGTGAGGATGGGTGAATACGGGTGAAAGACATGGCATTGTTCTTTGTGTTATTTTCTTTCTTGCAAATTCTCTGGCAATTTGACATTATGTTCAAAGGAAAAACGAAAGAGAAGCACAGAAGAAAATAATTGGTAAGACCAATTTTGGCTATAAGATTAAAATGCTATTTTACCACCATTAAAAATACTATCATCTGACATTTAATAGGAATTTTCAGCATGTCAGGCACCATGCTAAGCACAGTGTATTCACAGTTATGCCTCATGTAACACTCACAGCAACTTTTAAGGTACTGACGATTCCTGTTTTATAGATAGAGCTATTCTGAATTTGAAGTTTACAAACCTTGCACAGTCTAGCTCCCAATGTACACACAGTGCAATTTTACAAAAACCTGCTACCTTAGACCTATTCGGATATAATTTAAAGAGACGGTGTGAAAATTGGAAATCTACTGGATTTGCTTCTGAATTCAGGCTTTGCCATTTACTAGTTTTGTGACATTGCCCAAATTCTTCATGAACCTCGGTTTTTCCCTCTATCAAAACAGAAAGCATTTATCTGTAGCTGTCAAGAAGCAAATAAGTTTAACTACAAATATATATATATATATTTTTTGCAAAATTACTGGCATAAAATATGAGCTCAATAAATGACAGTTGTTGTCACACTGCCTGTAATCCCAGCACTTTGGGAGGCCGAGGCGGGTGGATCACAAGGTCGGGAGACGGAGATCATCCTGGCTAACACGGCGAAACCCTGTCTCTACTAAAAACACAAAAAAATTAGATGGAGACCATCCTGGCTAACACGGTGAAACCCTGTCTCTACTAAAAACGCAAAAAAAAATTAGCCGGGCGTGGTGGCGGCGCCTGTAGTCCCAGCTACTGGGGAGGCTGAGGCAGGAGAATGGCGTGAACCCGGGAGGCGAGGCTTGCAGTGAACCGAGATCACGCCACTGAGCTCCAGCCTGGGCAACAAAGCGAGACTCCATCTCAAAAAAAAAAAAAAACGAAAAAAGAAAAACTATACGGTTAAAAATAAGTAAAACCACCTTAGATCATCAAATTAATTGTATATATAAACTTAGAAATAGAATCTGGGGTGATACATCTATACTTCTCCAAATGTAAGATGAACCAGACATAGAAATCATTCAGAAAAATACATGTAGGTACAAACGCATTTAAGAGTTAGTTCTAAGAGGATCAGAATCTTGCCTCCTTTATTTATTTTGTAAAGTGTATTTTTCACAGAGGATATGAAATGAACATTTAGACAGAATTTGGTACAATCTTTAAAGAGTAACAGAAATGGCAAAATTCATAAGATAACTTGACATTCGCTATTGCTGGGAAAAAAATGTGCTGCTCCTGGAGGATGGAGTAGTTTGGGAGTGTAGTATTTTACCTTAATTACGCCAACTGGTTCAGTTTTCCTTTAGGAAAACCTATTTTCATTCCCTTTTAAGAAATAGTTCTGGTAAATTATTCGAGTATTTTCAAGTCAAAACTCTTAATTCCATTTTTTTTTTATTCTAACTCTAGTCCGAATAGTAAACATTTCTGAATTTTTCTTTTAAAGCCATTTAGGTAAGAACCTTTAAAATAAAAATCTGAGTTAGAAGGTGTCCCATGGAGGGAGAACCATCTCCTGTATAAATTTTATTGTATCCAAGAAATTCACTAGTATCTCTGGTTTCCAGCATCTCTCCAGGGCAGTTATCATGAAGCTAACAGATATGTTAAGTAGAAAACTCTTCCTAATCAGGCATAATTCCTAGGTGTTCATTGTCAGTGTATTTGATGCCTGCATCGATATTAATTGCACAAATTTCAGGCAGGATTATGCAGAATACAAGAAAATTCAGACAGACCAGGAGGAAAAGGTTTCTTAAGCTATTTTAGCAGCTTAGAAGTAAATCATAAAATGTCAAGCTACAGAAATTGGCTCCGATAAATATGATTTTTCTCCTGAATTAGTTCACTAAGCTTTTATCCTTTCTGAACACTTTCAGTCAATCCTAAATACTTTAAATGCCAAGCTTAATATTGAATAGTTATGCTACAGCACATATAGAAGATTGAAAGCAGCAGTTACTCTAGATGAGAATAAGTTATTTTATCTTCATTTAGAACCAAAAAGGAAAACCATCATGTGAAAACACATAAGTAAACGAATACTTCTAAAGCAGCTAGGTCATGTTTATCAAATAAGAAAATATAAATTACTTATAAAAATTCATAATCAGATCAATCAAGTTAGGTCTGCACAATATGCCTCCTATTTCATCACTTTTACCCCTGTATCCACCCTCTGAGAGTTAATATGTCTGAATTTCTGTAAGGGAATAGGTGGTTCTAATTCTAATTTAATTTTACATTTTTATTTAGCGGGAATTTAGATTTGGCAATGACTCTAAAAATTGCACACCAGCTGTCACTTGGCTTCCATTCTAGTGTGGTCTTCACTTGATGCACATGAGTAAGTCCCAATAATGCTGAAGGAATTTGTGCAGGGAATGATATTTTCCATTGCTAGAGCTTCTATTAGAAATATTCTCTTTTGTTGAAACACACACAGGCACACGCATGCACAAAAGCATTATCATTCATTTTCCAGCTTTCCCAAAGAAAGGCTACTTTGTGTCATTTGACTCCCAAACTGTGATTTTGCAAGTATTAGACAATATCACTTGGGATGTTAGGAAGGGCATACATTTGGAAGTCAGAAGACAAGAGTGTAAGTCACAGAACACATCACGTATTAGCTGGGTAGCTTTGGACAAATCAGGTAATGCTGCATAGATTAATTTACAATTCACTTCCATTTAAAGTGGCTTGATTTGACTTTAAGCTTTCTAAGATCAGGGGTCATATGATATTTACTACTCTATTTTACAGTGTTTGATGCAAAATTCGTGAATAAAATATTTCTTGAATGAATCAATGTATGTTGCTGCACAATTTATCAGAATGAGTCATTTTTTTTTCCTAAGCTGAAGAGGGATATGTAGGATATCATAAAGTTTCAGTGCACCTTTTATTAAAGGACACTCTCGGTTTATTTTATTGGCATAAAGTACAGCTTAAGGCAGAAATTCAAACCTTGTTTAGAAATATGAAGAAATCAAATGGGTTCTTCTTTGTTTAATGTTCATAGAAGTCTACCAAATGGTGCTGTTTGTAATCAAGCAGCTGCTGTTTATTCCCAATGACAAGATAATGCTTCAATGGTTTGTTAAGAAAGAGCCCATTTATTGCTTACTTCTGTATTTTTCCAGAACTTGTGTCAATATGTATCAGTAAAGGGAAAATCAGGGAATCAGGGTTGTTTTACCTACTGTAGTCAGAGCTCCTAAGAGATGTCTTGTCTGAATCCTCACCCTCCGCCTTGATGCCTGGGACCCAGCAGGTGCTAAATAGCATTTGAATGAATAAATACCATAAAGAAGAAAGAAAGACAGAAAGAATACTCCCAAACAACAATTTGTGTGTGTGTGTGTGTGTGTGTGTGACAGAGAGAGAGAGAGAGAGAGAGAGAGAGAAACAAGCTGTGGGCTTCTTTGTGTAGCGACTCTGCAACCTCAACAAAAACTTGAGATTCTTGGCTTTTTAATATGTTTGAGATCTGAATTCGACACAGAAGGTGACTAGCAAGATGGCCATTTGGGAACAGCTCTAGTCTGCAGCTCCAGGGAGATAATGCAGAAGGTGGGTGATTTCTGCATTTCCAACTGAGGTTGGCCATACCTGGCTTATCTCATTGGAACTGGTTAGACAGTGGGTGGAGCCCACGGAGGGTGAGCAGAAGCAGGGTGGGGCTCACCTCACCTGGGAAGTGCAAGAGGTCAGGGAACTCCCTCCCCTAGCCAAGAAAAGCTATGAGAGACTATGCTGTGAGGAATGGTGCTCTCCAGCCCAGTCACTAAGCTTTTCCCACTGTCTTCACAACCTGCAAAACCAGGAGATTCCCTTGGGTGCCTATAGCACCAGGACCCTGGGTTTCAAGTACAAAACTGGGCAGCTGTTTCCGCAGACATGGAGCTAACTGCAGGAGCTTTTTTTTCATACAGAGTGGTGCCTGGAATGGCAGCGAGACAGAACCATTCACTCCCCTGGAAAGGGGGCTGAAGCCAGGGAGCCAAGTGGTCTAGCTCAGCAGATCCCACCCCCATGGAACCCAGGAAGCTAAGATCCACTGGCTTGAAATTCTCACTGACAACACAGCAGTCTGAAATCAACCTGGGATGTTCAAGCTTGGTGGGAGGAGAGGCCTCTGCCATTACTGAGGCTTGAGTAGGTGGTTTCCCCCACACAATGCAAACAAAGCCACTGGGAAGTTTGAATCAGGCAGAGCCCACCACAGCTTGGCAAAGCCACTGTAGCCAGACTGCCTCTCTAGATTCCTCTTCTCTGGCCAGGGCATCTCTGAAAGAAAGGCAGCAGCCTCAGTCAGGGGCTTATTGATAAAACTCCCATCTCCCTGGGACACAGCACATGAGGGAAGGGGCAGCTGTGGGTGCAGCTTCAGCAGACTTAAATGTTCCTGCCTGCTGGCTCTGAAGAGAGCAGTAGATCTCCCCACACAACGCTTGAGCTCTGCTAAGGGACAGACTGCCTCCTTAAGTGGGTCCCTGACCCCCGTGCCTCCTGAATGGCAGAAACCTCCCAGCAGGCATCAACAGACACCTCATACAGGCGAGTTTCAGTTGGCATCTGGCAGGTGCCCCTCTGAGACAAAGCTTCCAGAGGAAGGAACAGGCAGCAATCTTTGCTGTTCTGCAGCCTCCACTGGTAATTCCTAGGCAAACAGGGTCTGGAGTGAACCTCCAGCAAACTCCAGCTGACCTGCTGCAAAGGGACCTGACTGTTAGAAGGAAAACTAAGAAACAGAAAGGAATAGCATCAACATCAACAAAAAGGATGTCCACACAAAAACCCCATCCGAAGGTCACCAACATCAAAGACCAAAGGTAGATAAATCCACAAAGATGAGGAAAAACGAGCACAAAAAGCCTCAAAATTCCAAAAACAAGAATGTCTCTTCTCCTCCAAAGGATCACAACTCTTCAACAGCAAGAGAACAAAACGGGATGGAGAATGAATTAGATGAATTGACAGAAATAGACTTCAGACGGTGGGTAGCAACAAACTGCTCCGAGCTAAAGAGCATATTCTAACCCAATGCAAGGAAGCTAAGAACCTTGAAAAATGGTTAGAGAAATTGCTAACTAGAATAACCAGTTTAGAGAACATAAATGACCTGAAGGAGCTGGAAAAACACAGCACGAGAATTTCATGAAGCATACACAAGTATCAAAATCTGAATCAACCAAGTGGAAGAAAAGATATCAGAGATTGAAGATCAACTTAATGAAATAAAGCATGAAGACAAGATTAGAGAAAAAAGAATGAAAAGAACAAAGCCTCCAAGAAATATGGGACTACGTGAAAAGACCAAGCCTATGTTTGATTGGTGTACCTGAAAGTGATGGGGAGAATGGAACCAAGTTGGAAAATATTCTTCAGGTTGTTATCCAGGAGAACTTCCTCAATGTATCAAGAAAGGCCAACATTCAAATTCAGGAAATACAGAGAACACCACAAAGATACTCCTTGAGAAGAGCAACCTCAAGACATATAATGGTCAGATACACCAAGGTTGAAATGAAAAAAAAAAAAAAAAAAAAAATCAAGGGCAGCCAGAGAGAAAGGTCGGATTACCCACAAAAAGAAGCCCATCAGAATAACAGTGGATCTCTCTGCAGAAACCCTATAAGCCAGAAGAGAGTGGAGGCCAATATTCAACATTCTTAAAGAAAAGAATTCTCAACCCAGAATTTCATATCTAGCCAAACTAAGCTTCATAAGTGAAGGAGAAATAAAATCCTTTTCAGACACGCAAATGCTGAGAGATTTTGTCACCACCAGGCCTGCTTTATAAGAGCTCCTAAAGGAAGCACTGGTACCACCCACTGCAAAAACATACCAAATTGTAAAGATCACTGACACTATGAAGAAACTGCATCAACTAATGGGCAAAATAACCAGCTAGCATCACAATGACAGGATTAAATTTACACATAACAATATTAACCTTAAATGTAAACAGGCTAAATGCCCCAATTAAAAGACACAGACTGGCAAATTGGATAGAGTCAAGATCCGTCAGTGTGCTGTATTTAGGAGACCCATCTCACTTGCAAAGACACACATAGACTCAAAATAAAGGGATAGAGGAATATTTACCAAGCAAATGGAAAGCAATAAAACAGCAACAAAGATTTAAAAAAAAAAAAAAAGACAAAGAAGGGCATTACATAATGGTAAAGGGATCAATGCAACAAGAAGAGTTAACTCTCCTAAATATACATGCATGCAATACAGTAGCACCTAGATTCATATAGCAATTTATCAGAGACCTAGAAAGAGAATTAGACTCCCACACAATAATAGTGGGAGACTTTAGCACCTCACTGTCAATATTAGACAGATCAATGAGACAGAAAATTAACAAGGATATTCAAGCCTTGGAACTCAGCTCTGGACCAAGCAGACCTAATAGACATCTACAGAACTCTCCACACCAAGTCAACAGAATATACATTCTTCTCAGCACCACATCGCACTTATTCCAAAATTGACCACATAGTTGGAAGTAAAACACTTCTTAACAAATGCAAAGAACAGACATCACAAAAAACAGTCTCTTACACCACAGTGCAATCAAATTAGAATTCAGGATTAAGAAACTCACTCAAAACCGCACAACTACATGGCAACTTAACAACTTGCTCCTAAATGACTACTGGGTAAACAATGAAATTAAGGCAGAAATAAATAAGGTCTTTGAAACCAATGAGAACAAATACACAACATACCAGAATCTCTGGGACACAGCTAAAGCAGTGTTTGGAGGGAAATTTATAGCACTAAATTCCCACAGGAGAAAGCAGAGAAGATCTAAAATTGACACCCTAACATCATAGTTAAAAGAACTAGAGAAGCAAGAGGAAACAAATTCAAAAGCTAGCAGAAGACAAGAAATAACTAAGATGAGAGCAGAACTGAAGGAGATAGAGACAGGATAAACACTTCAAAAAATTGATGAATCCAGGACTTTTTTTTTTTTAAAGATTAACAAAACAGATAGACCACTAGCCAGACTAATAAAGAAGAAAAGAAAGAAGAATCAAATAGACACAATAGAAAATGATAAAGGAGATATCACCAGTGATCCTACAGAAATACAAACTACCATCAGAGAATACTATAAACACCTCTATGCAAATAAACTAGAAAACCTAGAAGAAATGGATAAATTCCTGGACACATACACCCTCCCAAGACTCAACCAGGAAAAATTCAAATCCCTGAATAGACCAATAAGATTTTCTGAAATTGAAGCAGTAATTAATAGTCTACCAACCAAAAAAAGCCCAGGACCAGACAGATTCATGCTGAATTCTACCAGAGGTAAAAAGAAGAGCTGGTACCATTCCTTCTGAAACTATTCCAAACTGTAGAAAAAAAGAAACTCCTCCCTAACTTATTTTATGAGGCCAGCATCATCATGATACCAAAACCCGTCAGAGACACAGCAACAAAAAAAATTCAAGCCAATATCCCTCATGAACATCGATGTGAAAATCCTCAATAAAATACTGGAAAACTGAATCCAGCAGCACATGAAAAAGCTTTTCCACCACGATCAAGTTGGCTTCATCCCTGAAATGCAAAACTGGTTCAACATATGCAAATCAATAAACATAATTCACCACATAAACATAACCAATGACAAAAACCACATGATTATCTCAATAGATGCAGAAAAGGCCTTCAATACAATTCAACACCCCTTCATGCTAAAAACTCTCAACAAACTATAAAGCATACAAAATCAATGTGTAAAAATCACAAGAATTCCTATACATTCATGATAGACAAACAGAGAGCCAAATCATGAGTGAATTCCCATTCACAATTGCTACAAATAGAATAAAATACCTAGGAAAACAATCCACAAGAGATGGGAAGAACCTCTTCAAAGAGAACTACAAACCACTGCTCAAGGAAATAAGAGAGAGAGCACAAACAAATGGAAAAACATTCCATGCTTATGGATAGGAAGAAACAATATAGTGAAAATGGCCATACTGCCCAAAGTAATTTATAGATTAAATGCTATCCCCATTAAGCTACCTTTGACTTATTTCAAATAATTAGAAAAAACTATGTTAAATTTAATATGGAACCAAAAAGAGCCCCTATAACCAAGACAATCATAAGCAAAAAGAACAAAGCTGGAGGCATCATACTATCTGACTTCAAACTATACTACAAGGCTACAGTAACCAAAACAGCATGGTCCTGGTACCAAAACATATACATAGACCAATGGAACAGAACAGAGGCCTCAGAAGTAACACCACACATCTATAACCACTTGTTCCTTGACCAACCTGACAAAAACAAGCAATGGGAAAGGATTCCATATTTAATAAATGGTGTTGGGAAAACTGGCTGGCCATATGCAGAAAACTGAAACTGGACCCCTTTCTTACACCTTATACAAAAATTAACTCAAGATGGATTAAGGACTTAAATGTAAGACCTAAAACCATAAAAACGCTAGAAGAAAACCTAGGCAATACCTTTAAGAGGTAGGCATGGGTGAAGACTTCATAACTAAAACACCAAAAGCAATGGCAACAAAAGCTGAAATTGACAAATGGGATCAATTAAACCAAAGAGCTTCTGCACAGCAAAATAAACTATCATCAGAGTGAACAGGCAACCTACAGAATGGGAGACAATTTTTGCAATCTATCTGACAAAGGGCTAATATCCAGAATCTACAAGGAACTTAAACAAATTTACAAGAAAAAAAAACCCTATCAAAAAGTGGGTGAAGGATATGAACAGACACTTCTCAAAACAAGACATCTATGCAGCCAACAAATACATGAAAAAAAAATTCATCATCACTGGTATTAGAGAAACGCAAATCAAAGCCACAATGAGATACCACCTCACACCAGTTAGAATGGCGATTATTAAAAAGTCAGGAAAAAACAGATGCTGGAGAGGAGAAATAGGAACACTTTTACACTGTTCGTGGGAGTGTAAATTAGTTCAACCATTGTGGAAGACAGTGTGGCAATTCCTCAAGGATCTAGAACCAGAAATACCATTAGACTCAGCAATCTCGTTACTGGATATATACCCAAAGGATTATAAATCATACTCCTCTAAAGACACGTGCACATGTATGTTTATTGCAGAATTATTAACAATAGCAAAGACTTGGAACCAACCAAAATGCCCATCAATGATTGACTTGTTAAAGAAAATGTAGCACATATACACCATGGAATACTATGCAGCTATAAAAAGGATGAGTTCGTATCGTTTGCAGGGACATGGATGAAGCTGGAAACCATCATTCTCAGCAAACTAACACAGGAACAGAAAATCGAACACCTCATGTTCTCACTCATAAGTGGGAGATGAACAATGAGAACACATGGACACGGGGAGAGGGCGGAGAATCACACACCAGGGCCTGTCAGGGGGTGGGGGGCAAGGGGAGGGATAGCATTAGGAAATATACCTAAAGTAAATATACCTAAAGGTTGATGGGTGCAACAAACCACCATGACACATGTATATCTATGTAACAAACCTGCATGTTCTGCACATGTATCCCAGAACTTAAAGTATAATAAAAAGTCAATAAATAAATAAATACAATTTGAAAAAGAATTCGACATAGGAGACAGGGAGAGAAAATTAAAATAATAGCTATGTCATTTTCTATTTGTGTATAATTTTATTATATTGCTTAAGTTTTTGAATCCTTATGCCATTTGCTAAATGTGTATATAAACTATAATCCACAGAGCTATTTTGCTGAGAGTGGCTTCCAGAAGACAGACAGGTAGCAAATGGGGATTTCAACCCTACAACCATAAAAAACTGGATTCTGCCAACAACTGGTGAGGTTAGAAGAGAATTTCAATCCTCATTTGAGATGACAGTAATAGCCAACTGTGAGTTCACCTTTTGAGACATGAGCAAAGAACCATGCTACCCTGTCCCCAGTCTCCTGACAGAAAAAAACAAGGATTAACTCATTCATTTGTATCAGAAGTCTGGAAAAAGAATTAAAACAATACATTTGTATTAAATAGGAATGTGTGCTTGGATATTTACATGTGTTTACTAAATCCTCAAAACTCACAGTTGGCTATTACTGTCATCTCAAATGAGGTTTGAAATTCTCTTCTAACCTCACCAGTTGTTGGCAGAATCCAGTTTTTTATGGTTGTAGGGTTGAAATCCCCATTTGCTACCTGTTTGTCTTCTGGAAGCCACTCTCAGCAACTAGAGAATTCTTCCTTAATGCCAGCAGTACAGAGCTTGTCTCTGGAACTTCACCTTCTTTTAAAGGGTTAACTTGATTAATTCAGGCCTGTCTAGGATAATTTTCCTTTTGATTAACTCAAAGTCCACATATTAGGGACCTTAATTACATTTCCAAAAAAACCATATCTTCCATAAAATATAAGAGTAGGAGTGGTATCCCATTATATCCATTCAAGAGGATGGGATTCTACAGGGTGTTTTCACCAGGTTTGGAATCTTGGGCCCCAGATATGAAAGTGTCTCCCAGCAGAACAGGCTTTCCAAGTTCCTGAAGTTTTTGTTTTTGTAACCTGTTAAAACAAGACCCTGAAATGGAATGAGAGTTAGTCCTTTCCTTTCCTCCTTCCTGTGTGGCAACCCTGGCCTTCTGTTTCTACTTTGCAGCATCAGACTTAGTTAGCTTGCTGTTTTATTGCACTACAGTGGACAGAAAACAAAGGCAACCTCTACCAGACCTGTGTACCCTATTCTCTCCCTGTTGCATCTACCAGGCACTTGATCTGCTCCCTCCAGCCTGCTCTTTCAGTTCCTTAGGCTTTTCTTTGATTATTATTCATTAACAAACCATAATTGTATGCATTTATGGCGTCCAAAGTCATGTTGTGATATACATCTACTATGTAGAATTACTGAATAAAGCAAGTTAACCTATCTGTCACCTCACTTCCTTGTTTCTTTGTGATGAGGCATTTGGGATTTACTCTCTTAGTTATTTTGAAATGTACAATACATTATTATTGACTATAGTCATCCAGCTGTGCAGTAGGTCTCAAAACATATTCCTCCTGTCTGTCTAACTAAAATTTTTTTCCCTTTGACCAACAACCCTTTATTCCCCTCCCAATCCAGCCTCTGGTAAGAACCATTCTACTCTCTACTTATAAAATGCTGACTTTTTATAGATTCCATATATAAGTGAGATAATGTGGATTTGTTCCTCTGTGCCTGACTTGCTTTGCTTAGAATGGGGTCCTCCAGGCTCACTCCTGGGGTAGCAAATGACAGAATTTCCTTTTTTAAAGTTTCATAGTATTCCATGTGTATATATGTCATATTTTCTTTATCCAGCCATCTTTCGATGGACACTTCAGTTGACTACCTATCGTGGATATTGAAAATAATACCACATTGAACATGGGAGTACAGATCTCTCTTTGTGATACTCCTTTCATTTTCTGTGAATATATACCCAGAAGTGGGATTCTTGGATTATATGTTCTACTTTTGTTTTCTTTTCGGGAATCTCCATACAATTTTACATGGTGGTTTTAGTAATTTGCATTCCCAACAGCAGTGTACAAGGGTTGCCTGTTATCAATATCCTGGCCAACCCTGAGCTTCACCCTGACAGGTGTGAGGTGATATCTCACTGTGGTTTTGGTTTGCATTTCTCTAAGGATTAGTGATGTTGAACATTTTTTTGTAAACCTGTTAACTGTCTGTATGGTTATTTTTGAAAGTGACTGTTCCAATCCTTGGCCCATTTTTAATGAAATCTTTTTTGCTGTGCAAAACAGAAGAAGAAGAGGAGGAGGAGGAGGAAGGCTGCATTAAAAACTCATGGAATCCTTAACATATATTTACTACAGGTAATTCAAATTTTTAAAAAATTCAAGTTAGAACTGAAAAGTATATATAAGAGAATCATGACAATTATCCAATTATAAATTGCTTGCCAAAGTAATATAATTTATTATCACTGTATAATATTGTATAGTTAAACATCCAATGATTTCGAGTTTTGTTTGCCATTGCTGAACACAGTCTCCTCATTGACCACCATAATATAAATATTTGATTAGCCAATGATAAAAGTGAAAAGTACCCAAGTTCCCTCATCTTGTGAAATCAATGAAATAAAAAAAAATTGGCTAAGACCATCAGTAAAGTCAGTGGTAAAGGTGGTAAAGGTGAATTTAGAACACAGGCCTTCTAATTATTGGTTCTACTTTATTCAACAATTAAACACTCTTTAGCAAATGTTTTCATAAAATATATGCTTGAACTTTCTGAGAAACTACTACTCTCTCTGACCTTCTTAAACATAAGATTTCTTCCTGATTTAAAATTTTAAATGGCCAATAATTTTCTCTATTTCAGAAGAAACTCAGAATTTTTTAGTCAAGCATCCCTTATTTTACTAGGGAAATTACTTAAAGATTGGACTTTTTTTTCCATAGCTTCTTGTTTATCTTGATTTGCATATAATTTCAATATCCTATGTAGCTTTAATGTAATAATTTAGATCATTATTTAAAAAAAGAATTAAATCCAAATACTTTTCTCAGTAAAAATGTGTGAGGTTTGTTATACCAAAGTTTGTTTCTCTGAGTTATGTGAAACATATTATCCTTGTTCAGTGATGTTTAGCAATGTTTTTAAAACACTCAGCTATTGATGGTTTCATCAAGAGCAGAATTATTTAATAAACTTTGCAATTCTTGATTTCAGTGTTAGAATTGTTTACCCTGAAGCATTTCTCAAGGTAAAACCAGTTTGCATTCTCATTATTCTCCAGCTCATCTTATTGCAGTAAAAAAAGCAAATATTATTGAATTGGAAAGGGGACTGAAAATAAACAGTGAGAAAATATTTGTTTCTCCAGATGTTCTAGAAACACAACTTTCTCCCATGTTTCTCCACTAAGCACTTAAAATCTGGCATTTTCTAAGTCAACAAATGCCTTCTGTGAATTAGGGAAAAATCAAGTATAGTATATGAATGGCACACTCAAACTCATTAAAGTAATATTATTTGTGATTTTTGAGACAACAAGCGTTCAGCATTCCTCAGGATGAAGACAGGCCTCTCCAAGTTGCTGGGAACATGTGGCAGCATTTGCGACAACATGTACCTTCCTGCATTAATAAGAGATTGGTAAGACAATGGATTTAGCTAAGCTAAACTCCATAAAAAAAGACAGTGCTCAAATGTGAGGGTCACTTAGGGTGATGAACCACCTTGATTAGCCTGGGACTGATGAAGCTCCTGGGACACAGAATTTTATGTTTTAAAACCAGGACAATCTCTGACGAGCTATGTTGATTTTCCTGAGACTTGAGGGGTACCTAGATCACAGTACTTTCAATACTAAACCCAGGACAGGCCCAGGCAAACTGAGATGAGTCCATCACCCTAGAACAAACATTAAGTCAAGGGACACCAGACATTCTATAAAGTTCAGGATTGCAGAGGCAAAAATGTAGATGCTGTAAATCAGGGAATACATGACAAGGTAATAAAAAGGGTGTAAGGTAAGATGATAGCCTTGAGTTAATTTCTACCATTTCTAGCTGATTTATTGTCTAGTTATATGTATTGGAAAATAAATGAACGAATCAGGATATAGCAGTACGTCTGGATTCCTAGCCCAACTGTACCACCTATTAGCTTTGAAGGTTAGGGCAAGTAACTTCAGTTATCTTAGCCTCAAACTTCTGTTTATGAAATGGGGCTAAAACATCTGTTGTGGAGATTTTTTGATGAGCATCAAAACAGATTTCTTTGAAATGGAGCTGTTATTGTTATTTTTATTTATCTGACTTAGGGCTAAGAACTAGATCAGAATATAGAAAGGACATCAGCATGTCAGTATACCTAGCTTTTTAACAAAATTGTCAATTTTCCTTTTTATTTAGTTACTCGGTTTAAATTATTTGATGCCTTATTCTTAAATTAACATATCAGTGAGTGCCTTCAGAGGTCTCTTAAAATATCAAATATTGATTAAAGTATTCATATATTCTGATTATCTTATGCAAATAAGAAGGTAAATATTGCCGAGTACATAGAGCTTCATGAAAAAATTAGAGATGCTATGGCAATTAAACATATGTATTCAATATGGGAACTTCAATCCAAAATATCTTCCAAAATATCTCTCTTTTCTTCTTGGAACTTTTCATATTTTAGAGACAAAATGCAAACATTGATGTTTAAAGCTTTTTCAAAGATATGCTACCAATTAAAGCAGGAAAGCAGTAGGTAATTGATTGCTTTTTGACCTTTGAGAACTAATTTAGGAGATAAATATGGCTGCCAATTAAAGGCTCAAATCCAAATAAAACAGTTTTTAAAAATCCTCTATTTTCAAAAGTTTTAAAAGAAAATCATACTGGTAATCATAGGGGAGAGGGGTTGTTTTCAGAAGTAATAGGGGATTTAGAGACTGTCTTGTCCATTTTATTATACAGACAGGGAAAGGATGCACAGACTAGAGAAATGTCATACCCTAAATCACTTAGGTATTTTCTCTGAGTTTTAGAACTTAAATCAAGTTTGGGAACAAAAAATAATAGTTCACTTTTAGTATTGTGAAAAAAATACTGTCTTAAAAAATTATACTGTATTGAATTACTTTGACTAACATATAGGTGATAAACAAATGGAAGATCTATGTAGAATGGAAAAGATAAATGTTTATTGTTTTTTAATACTTGTTAATATAGAGCATATTAATATTGCCTGTTATTTATTTTTTCCTTCACATATCACCCACAATTAAAAAAGGAAATTATCATTCAATGTATAGAGATTATTTCCTGTTTGAAGGTGACATTTCCCAATGGGAAGTAGTGCTATATAAGCTGCCTAAATAGAAAACTACTGTTTTCAGCAAGAGTTTGAGATTCATAATGTAAACAGTATGTGTGTTGGGGGATGGGGGTGAAGGAGGGAGGGGGGAGTTCTTCTTAGAGGAGATATGGTCCTGTGAGAGATTAGTATTAGCACCCAATGAGTGAGGAGATGGTTGCTAATTATTTTCCAGATAACTAGTAATTTCACTTGGAAAAACTGGTTGAGGAAATACAGTGTTGATATAAGGAAAACACGAACCACTGAGAAGTAAATTGAAAGATAAAAATAAAAAATAGGAACTTGGGAATTTATCCCATAAAATAAACAGTTTTGACATTACTTACCAGATTGAACTGATTAAATGACTGGTGTGTTGAAGAAAAATACAAAAACAAAACAAACAAACAAAAAAAACCCACAGAATCTTTATTTGTGAAATCTACCATGTTATGGTTAGAGTTTGTGGTGAGATAGAGAAAGTGGGCCAAATTTGCAGTCCCATTCATTCCAATGTCCTTATATCTTCTTATGTCTTTACGAATTTCCAATCTCGTTGCAGTAACCAATGATCACTTTCACTCTATTGCTTTTTCAAAATAGAATGCTAGTGTTTTATTCTATAGGTCATGATGGTGATTCAGAAAAGGTGTTAGAGCAATGATTGACTTCAGACCTGTGATAAACACAGCACAGTGACAGATGGTTGAAGTACAAAAGCCACTCCATGATCCTCACAGTCTTTTCCATCTAAGTCTTCCCCTCCCTTGCCAAGCTCACCTCCTCACATCCATATACTTGTGCTCTATTCCAGCCACTGTGTATTCTTAGCTACACAGAACATGTCTCTATCCTTTGTTTATGCCAGTTCCTCAACTTGAAATATCTCTCAATCACCTGTCAATTTAACCCTTAAGGCACAGCTCAAGTGTATTTTTTTAAATCTATACATATGTATTGTTCCCTGTGGTAGAGATGTATTCAATAAATTTATTATAATAATTTTATAAATTTTATAAATCTATTATAATACCTTCTTTAATTTTCCTAACATTATAGATAGGCATGAACCTGTTGGCCTTCCCAGACTGTGAGTTCCTTGGGCATTAGGACCATAGTCCTAAACTTGTTTGCTGTATGTTTCATAATGTTTGACCTAGATTTAAATTTAATACATATTTATTGACTTTAAATGTTAACTAAGCAGGCTTTAAAGCAGACCTTGCAGTGTAGGTGGAGGAAACATAAGGCATTTGAAAATACATATTCTGAGAAAGTTTTGTACCAAGAATGTTGTCCTAATTTTGAATACAAATCAGGAAAAGTCATACTTCACTTTGTCATTTCTGTGAACACAAATTAAATTTATTATATATAGTTACAAAGTTAGAGCCACTTTTAGAATTACTGCACATTACCATGCTTCTGCAAAAATGTATCTTTTCAATTTAAAAAATATATATATAAGGTCACTCTTATACTATGTGTTGAACAGAAGCATTAGAAGCCACATATGATTTTAAATATTATCTTCTATGTAACTGATGGGGTATTTGAAAAGCCTCACTTGATTGTCTGTCAAATAAAGATATGTTTTCCTCTTTCTCTATTAAATGGTATTTTGTCCTTGCAACATTTTTCTATAAGGCATTAGCTTTCAGCAGTTGTCTCTTATCAAAGGAGACAAAGCTTTCAACTTAATTGAATTTGAAAAGTATGAAGATTGAGCTGACTTACCAAAATGTATGTGATGGCTTTAAAAACATAAACAAAAATGAATGAAATTGACATGCTGGCTAAAGTATACCTGTTGATAAAAAGGCATAATAAAAGGACAATTTAATCAAAGATAAAAAGTCAATAAAAATGAAATTATATACACAATAAAACTTATGATAATGAATTTGACATTTTCAGATCTTAAAATACCCAGTTACACACACAATCTCTAAAACATTTTAAAATAAAATGTACATTAGAGAGTCCATCAATGTAGATATTTTTATGTAGAAGCATTTATTAACGTGAAACTCCCCCGAAAACATTGCAAATCAATGGAAGTAAAAATTTAAAAAGTAGTTTAACTAAAGGAGAGAATGGGGAAAACAACTATTAAACATGGTAGCTGAACTTTCCTGATTGCTACCCACCTGTTTTGTACCAATTACGACGTAATGTGCATGACTTTGACTAAGTTATTTCCAATTCCTAGACCTCACAATTTCTTAACAACTAAATTAAATGTCTTTCCAGGCCGAAGTGTCTATGTTCTCCATTCCATAAATTCAATTCTCATGGAAATTAATGAAAGGCTTAGGGAGAGTAGAGTCTGTTTCTTTCTTTTTTTCCCCCCGCTATTGGGGTTCGGGGGAAAAGCAGCAACAACACATAAAAGGAATGTTGTCAATCATGCAATAATTAGTGAGTTTTTGGCTGGGCGCGGTGGCTCACGCCTGTAATGCTAGCACTTTGGGAGGCCAAGGCGGGTGAATCACCTGAGGTCAGGAGTTTGAGACCAGCCTGGCCAATATGGTGAAACCCCGTCTCTACTAAAAATACAAAGAAATTACCTGGCATGGTGGTGGGCGCCTGTAATCCCAGCTACTCGGAAGGCTGAGACAGGAGAATCGCTTGAACCTGCGAGACAAACGATGCTGTGACCCAAGAATGCTCCACTGCACTCCAGCCTGGGCAACAGAGGGAGACTCCATCTCAAACAAAAATAAAAAAAATAATAATAATTAATGAGTTTTCCAGGTATGGCCATAGCTGTCATAAAGTTACTATTCCACTCCTATAAAAATCTTTGTATTGACATTTTCTTCGTTTTTTTCTCCAATAAACAGTTAGAAATGGGATGGCTGCAACATACGGTAGGTGGATGTTTACTTTTTAAGAAAGCACAACTACTTTTCAAGTGGTAATATTATTTTACATGGCCACCAGTAGCATATACAGTTTCAATTGTTCCGCATACTTGCCAGCACTTGGTATGGTTAGCTTTTTAAAAGTTAGCATTTTAATGGGTATGAAATGGTACCGCATTACAGTTTTAATTTATTTTTCCCTAAAGATTAATAATATCAAACATCATTTCATAGGCTTCTTTGCCATTAATATATCTTCTTTGGTTGCATTTATTCAAAATTTTAATTGGGTTTTTGTCTATCTGTACTTGAGTTGTATGAGCTATTTTTATACACTGGATTCAAGCACTTTCTAGAATAAATATTTTGCAGGTATTTTATGCCATATTATGGCTTGCATTTTCATGTTCTTAGCAGTGCTTTTCAAAGAACTGAAGTCGAATTTATGAATGTTATATTTTTCTTTTTCTTTTTTTGCCTATTTATAAAACCTTTCTCTAAGCAAATGTCACTATGATTTTTTCTCCCATGTTATCTTCTATAAGTTTTACAGCATAGTATGAATGGCCAAGTTTCATATTTTTTCACATGGATATGCAATTGTTCTAGCACCATTTGTTGACAAGTTTATCATTCCCTATTAAATTACTTCGGTATATTTGTTAAAATCAATGTACAATATATGCCAGGGTTTAGTTAATGTCTCCGTGTTCTATTTCTTTGATCATTATGCATAGTTTTTCAACAATACAGACTGTTTAGATAGTTTTACTTGGTAAATCTTGAAAGCAAGTAGTGTACATTCTCCAGCTTTGCTGTTCCTTTTCAAAACTGTGTTGGCTGTATCCATTTTCTATTACTGTATGAAATGGTCAAATCCGTCGTGGTTTAAAATACCTGTTATTTAACATTTTCCTTAGAGTAAGACTCTGAGCAGAGTATGATTGAATTCACTGCTTAGGATCTCAAGGGTGAAATCAGGAGGTCTGCTGGGGCTCTGTTCTTATCTGGGGCTCAGGGTCCCTTTCCAAGATCATCTATGCTACTGGAAGAATTCTAACCCTTCTGACTGAAGAGCTAAAATCTCTGTTTTCTTGCTGGTTGTCTGGCCACGACTCATTGGCAGCTTCCAGAGGCTCCTGTCAGGTTCTTGCCACATGCAGCTCTCTCTGGATCCACACACTCCCATGCTTCAGATCTCATTCTGCAGGAAGAGTCGAGTTCCTTGGAAGGTCTCACCCGACAAGGTCAGGCCCACCTGGGATAATCTCTCTTGATTTACTCAGATTGAACAGGTATGGGACCTGAATCACACCTGCATAATCCCTAATCTTTTCCCATATAAAATGATATAATCCAAACTATGAAATCTGTCTTGGCTTGGATTATATCCAAGGGATTATCTAGAACAAGTCCACCAAGACATGGAAATTTGGAGGACCACCTTATAATTCTGCTCATCACAGCTCTTCTATGTCCTTTCTATTTTCTTGTAAATTTTAGAATCACCTTGCCCATTTCTTCAAAAAAATGTGTTGAGCACTTGAACTTTTGTTGAATCTATAGATCTATTTCAAGAGAAATGATTTGTTAAGAATATTGAGTCTTTGAATTCATTGGCATCTGATAAGTCTCTGTTTACATTTCTTTAATTTCTCTCAGTAATGTTTTAGTTCACACTGTAAAGTTCTCACATGTCCATTGTCAAATTTATTTGCATATTTTGATGCATTCATCAAATTCACAAACATTTCTAAATGATTCCTGAAGTGAAAAAGCATGCATATGTAGATGCACTGTGAATTCTGTAGAAGGATTAATACTACTCACAATACAGGCACATATAAGGAGGTTTAGGGATTACTAAAGGCTATGAATGAACTGCTTGCAGTGAGCTAACATTTAGGTCATTTTTTTTCCCCCTGATGATCTAGCATGATTTTGTTTTTGCTTATACTGACCATGATCAGAAAATCTTGAAACCATGTCTCTGAATGTTCATACATACTCATTTTGCACAAAGTAACTGCTTTATTGTTTAACATCATGTCTGCTGAGTTGAACAACGTTTATCTCAGGCATAGTACCAGATTTTACTTAGGGAAATTTTGTTTGTGTGTGTTGTGTGTTGGTGTGTGCATGTGTGTGTTCCTGTTGATAAGGTGGTAGTAAGATATTCCAAATCAATCTTGGCCTTATGTAAAGAGCTACTGTTATTGGTAGAGTTGTCCTAAGACAGGCAGCTGTACTACTCCAGATAGGATAATTCTATCTCATTGACCAAGGTCTGTGTAGTTTCAAAGTAGAAATAATTTAGCATGTCAGAAAAAGCAATGATACTGGAGAAGGTAAGAATCCTGAAAGAAATGGCAAAGATCTAAACCATATAGACAGAGCTAAAACCAAGACTACAGATTCAGAGCCGAATCAAGAAGTACTACTATTAACAAAAGCTGATCCAATATGGAGGTCTCCTGGATTACTCGAATTTTTGCTAACTTAGGGTTGGGTTTCCAAAGTGCTTGAACCTGGGCAAAAATTGTTATCCCAGTGGGAACATCAATAAAAATAAATCAATGAAATAAAATGAGCCATTTTTTTTCTTTTCTTCCCTCATCAGTGTTATTGTATGTTTTGCACATTGACTCAGTACAAAAGGTAATTGGAGATGGTGGAAATAGAGCTGCCTAGGATAAAGCACAGACAAAATAGCACTGGAATACCAAAGCTGAAATCAGTAGAAAACAAGGTCAGAATGATGAAAGCATTTAGGTAAAGGCAGAAACCTTAAAAACCTTTAAGTCACAGCAAGGTTGGTGTGAGCCAGAAGATAGATATCAGGCTAAGAGATTCTCCAAGCAAATTGAGGAAATGTAGCATTTATAGTCCATAGTGTAAAAATCAGATATTCTAAGATCCACAGGAAAATTTCCTTTCTTTTTTCATTTGAAGTCTTAATGTCATCCTCTGTTGTAATGAGGGCTCTATGAAGACCCAGACTGATCATTAGAAACATTTGGGTCTTCACACTTTGCACAAAACAAATGCAACCCTCACATTAGGTGTTCCTGAAACCACTTTTACTTTTTCATATGCATTACAGTGGCATGTCATTGTGCATTTTTGTTGGAATTGCCTGACAAGAGGGCAATGCATTTTCTTGTGAGAGTTTCCATAGTCTCCTGGTCTTGCTGCGTACTGCATGTTTGTCATTAGTTGTTTGTTCCTGAACCTTATTTCATCTAAACAAAAAGACCTGCCTCATAGGTTTATTATGAGAAGTAAATAGGAGAATACCCATGACATTAGCATAGGCCATTGTCCATTTTGAGCACTCAATATATTTCAATTATGCTCAATGGGGGCTTATAATGGCCAAAATGTGGATTACATCTCTAAAAGCTTCTTTCCCTCTTGACTATTGAATATATATGTTCTAATATGTTTCTGTGAACCATAAAGTATTGTTTTTCTAGATTTTTGGAATTTTATACTTTTAAATTAAATGAAGATCACATGATCTCAAAAGCACACATTTTCTTTGTTTTCTTCTACCTTTCCTCTGGATAGTACTAATCTAAAGCAAATAAGCATGAGTCTTTTATACTGGTCTTCCTGAATTCAGGCTCTGTTTATCTACACATATGTTTTTGTTGTTGCTGTTGCTCTTTAAGAAGTTTTTTTAATAACTGAGTCTTTAGAATGGATGGAGACATGCATTTGAGGTCTAAAATAATTTCAGTTCATCTGTGACAGTATTATGTGGTAATTTTTAAAATTTATTTTTTTTTAGAGCTACACAATAGGAGAATGGTAAATTTTGGGAACAGTGGAACAGCACTGAAGTTGGGTTTAAGATAATTGAATTTTAGATTCAAATATGTCATTGATTAGATTTTCCACATGACATCAACTTCAATGGATTTGTTACCCTCTATTAAATTAAATTTGCCCCAAAGCTGCCTCTGTATAGTAGTGAACTGCAACCTAACTTAAAATGTAAACATGCTGCAACCTAACTTGAGAGCATATTCTTGTAACAAGTATCTGAATCTCAGCCAAACACAGCAGTCAAGCTTTCAGCCAATCATAGACTGCAAATTGCCAAACATGTCCTAATAAGGCAAACTTCAAACTGGTAACCAATCATTTTCCTATGTCACTTTTGTTTTCCATCTATAAATATTGCCTGCTAACTTTGTGAAGGAGAGCTCTCTGACATGCTTTTTGTCCTGAGGGCTATCATGTTCATAAATCTTTTTGTTTCCTACTCAGTTAAACTCAGGTAAATTTAATTTTTCAAAGGTTTTTCTGTTTAAAACCTCTAATGGATAGAAAAAAAAATACAACCAAAACCAAAAGTTTATAAAACTTCTATTTACAAATATACTGAGAAAGTCAATGAATTCCCATTTTGCTGTCATGTAATTATTGTAAATATATAAGTATCCATGCCCCATAACCCCATCCCCACAGACTTCTTTCTCTTTTTCTGGGAAGAAGCTAATCCTCAGTTTCACTCATCCACTGGCAATGAGGAACCCCTAAAATGTTATTACTGGTCATTATTGGTTTTGCAATCATTTCATTTTTTAAAAAGTGGGTACCACTAGTGTGTTATATATTTTAAAAATGTTTTTAATAGTTAAATACAATATTGCTCTTTTTGCTTAAGTGAAAAACAGATTTATATTTAGATTTGGGATTTTGTGCATAGTATTTGATTTTACTAAATGGAAACACAAGCTCTGGACTATCTTCATTTGATGAGGAGAAACAAGAAATAATCTTTCAAATCTGTAACAAGGTTGTAACGGGGTAAATTCTGGTTTTGTTTCCTTACAGGGATTTTTCAGAACATCTTCAGTTCTTTGAGACCTTTGTGTTTGAACACACATATTTGATATAATGATGCATGAAAATTGTGTATTCAAAGAGACAGAGAGGGAGAGAGATCCTTCATGTCAGTTCCAAGTTCCCCAGGAGTGAAAAGACAAAGGTACGAATCTCACTGAAGCTTTGTGGTAGTGTAAATTATACAAGGGGAACACAAAACTAATTTATACCACTTTCTTTTTTTTTTTTTTTTTTTCCCTGTGTTGTTTGTAAGTTTAATCTGTGCAATAGTCTCTCCTTATCCTTGGTTTTACTTTCTGAGATTTCAGCTACCTGCAATCAACTGTGATCTAAAAATGAAACCAGTCAATTGTTTCATAAAATTGATATTTATGGTTTCTTTGCAGTAAAACTAGAAATTGACCATTCCAGTCTTAAAACTTGAGAAACTTACACTTGTCTTACTGATTTCCTTTCTCAAGAAACCCACCATCAGTCCTCCCAGAAAGTATCAAGCACCCGAATCTTACCAGAACACCACATCTGAACAGTGGGACACCAGACCTCTCACCCATCATGAATGCCTAACTGACCAGCTGCTGCCTGTTGACCACCTCCACTTCCTTACCTCTCCATAATTTCTATTTTCCCATCTATAGTTACATTTCTTTCCTGCTATGTAACTCCCCAAGTTTAGCTAGTTGAGGAGCTGGATTTGAGACTGATGTCCCATCTCCTTGGCTGCAGCAGCTGAGTAAAGCCTTCTTCCCTGGCAATATGCATTGTCTCAGTGATTGGCTTTTTGTGTTGCAAGCACCGGAACCTAGACCAAAGCCCTGGTGTTTCAATAACAAAGAAATTATATTTATATGGTTCAGTATAATCCTCAGTTTCAGTCATACACTGGGGGTCTTGGACCCCATCCTCCATGGATAAGGGGGGTACTACTGTACTTTGCCTTTTTCCCCCCTTCCATGAAATACAGACCTTTGCCAGATAAAATTTTTTAAAAGAAGAGATGCATCTTAAAGACTTTAAAAAAGTGGAATCAGGTATTTGTCTTCTGTTCTAATATTGAACACCAAGTTGAATATTCTGACTCAGATCTTTTTGGTTCTTCTTTCTTTAGAGGATGTCAACATTCTTTAAACTACAATAGACATTTCCAATACATGCAGTCTTTTTCCCCTAAGTATATATTAAAAAAAGAGATCCCAAAGAATTCTTTTTAATCTATTTCAACAATACAGTCTTTGTAGATAATAACGGTTCTGATGGCAACACGGTGTCTTTTATCTTCAAGAATTCTCAAATGAAATAAAAATACTTTTATTCATTTAAAAATGTTTTATACAAGTTCATGTTATTTTTAAAATTTTGCACCATGGAAAATACTTTTCTCTAAACAGGGATAAAGAGAAAAGTGTTACAGATCCACTGAAAGGAGAAACTGAAAATATTATTTACATAATTAATTTTTAAAAGGAAAATATAAGATGGTATTATTTATTTAAAATAATTTCATCTAAGAATTTTTCATAATATTTTTCACCTTCTAACCACTAATATATTAGTTATAATTATTCTATAAAAACTCAAATGAAATTATTAAAAAATAAAAGATAAAATAAAAATATATTTAGTATTACATATGAATGTAAATGAATGGAATGGAATGATTTTTTCCATTGATGTGCTAAGGTAGAGACTTAAAATATTTATAAATCATAAACCAGTGATATTTTCTGATTAAATAAAAATATATAAAAGTTATCATACATGTTAATTATTTTTATATACATAATTGTAATTTGCAAATTGCTTGTAAGGCTATGATTATTATTATATCATTTAATTTTGTCAAGATTACACATATTCATATAATTGTCACAAAGTTATTAATAAGCCAAGTGCAAGAAAGCACAAAAAATCATTTAATAATCTTCATATCCAAACAAAAGTTTGATAAAACTAGGTTTATAATTTTTATTTGCTATATTGTACATTTTCTTATTTTGACACGTGAAACAGTGCTAATTTACTATTAAATAGCTATCATGAGTTTCTCAATTTTATAAGAATTCTTTGTATCACTTAAATTATTTATAATTTTTTTTTAATTTATTTATTATTATTATACTTTAAGTTGTAGGGTACATGTGCATAACGTGCAGGTTTGTTACATATGTATACTTGTGCCATGTTGGTGTGCTGCACCCATCAACTCGTCATTTACATCAGGTATAACTCCCAGTGCAATCCCTCCCCCCTCCCCCCTCCCCATGATAGGCCCCGGTGTGTGATGTTCCCCTTCCGGAGTCCAAGTGATCTCATTGTTCAGTTCCCACCTATGAGTGAGAACATGCGGTGTTTGGTTTTCTGTTCTTGTGATAGTTTGCTAAGAATGATGGTTTCCTGCTGCATCCATGTCCCTACAAAGGACACAAACTCATCCTTTTTGATGGCTGCATAGTATTCCATGGTGTATATGTGCCACATTTTCTTAATCCAATCTGTCACTGATGGACATTTGGGTTGATTCCAAGTCTTTGCTATTGTGAATAGTGCTGCAATAAACATACGTGTGCATGTGTCTTTATAGCAGCATAATTTATAATCCTTTGGGTATATACCCAGTAATGGGACGGCTGGGTCATATGGTACATCTAGTTCTAGATCCTTGAGGAATCGCCATACTGTTTTCCATAATGGTTGAACTAGTTTACAATCCCACCAACAGTGTAAAAGTGTTCCTATTTCTCCACATCCTCTCCAGCACCTGTTGTTTCCTGACTTTTTAATGATCGCCATTCTAACTGGTGTGAGATGGTATCTCATTGTGGTTTTGATTTGCATTTCTCTGATGGCCAGTGATGATGAGCATTTTTTCATGTGTCTGTTGGCTGTATGAATGTCTTCTTTTGAGAAATGTCTGTTCATATCCTTTGCCCACTTTTTGATGGGGTTGTTTGTTTTTTTCTTGTAAATTTGTTTGAGTTCTTTGTAGGTTCTGGATATTAGCCCTTTGTCAGATGAGTAGATTGCAAAAATTTTCTCCCATTCTGTAGGTTGCCTGTTCACTCTGATGGTAGTTTCTTTTGCTGTGCAGAAGCTTTTTAGTTTAATGAGATCCCATTTGTCAATTTTGGCTTTTGCTGCCATTGCTTTTGGTGTTTTAGACATGAAGTCTTTGCCCATGCCTATGTCCTGAATGGTACTACCTAGGTTTTCCTCTAGGATTTTTATGGTATTAGGTCTAACATTTAAGTCTCTAATCCATCTTGAATTAATTTTCATATAAGGAGTAAGGAAAGGATCCAGTTTCAGCTTTCTACTTATGGCTAGCCAATTTTCCCAGCACCATTTATTAAATAGGGAATCCTTCCCCCATTTCTTGTTTCTCTCAGGTTTGTCAAAGATCAGATGGCTATAGATGTGTGGTGTTATTTCTGAGGACTCTGTTCTGTTCCATTGGTCTATATCTCTGTTTTGGTACCAGTACCATGCTGTTTTGGTTACTGTAGCCTTGTAGTATAGTTTGAAGTCAGGTAGCGTGATGCCTCCAGCTTTGTTCTTTTGACTTAGGATTGTCTTGGAGATGCAGGGTCTTTTTTGGTTCCATATGAACTTTAAAGCAGTTTTTTCCAATTCTGTGAAGAAACTCATTGGTAGCTTGATGGGGATGGCATTGAATCTATAAATTACCTTGGGCAGTATGGCCATTTTCACGATATTGATTCTTCCTATCCATGAGCATGGTATGTTCTTCCATTTGTTTGTGTCCTTTTTTATTTCACTGAGCAGTGGTTTGTAGTTCTCCTTGAAGAGGTTCTTTACATCCCTTGTAAGTTGGATTCCTAGGTATTTTATTCTCTTTGAAGCAATTGTGAATGGAAGTTCATTCCTGATTTGGCTCTCTGTTTGTCTGATACTGGTGTATAAGAATGCTTGTGATTTTTGCACATTAATTTTGTATCCTGAGACTTTGCTGAAGTTGCTTATCAGCTTAAGGAGATTTTGGGCTGAGACAATGGGGTTTTCTAAATATACAATCATGTCATCTGCAAACAGGGACAATTTGACTTCTTCTTTTCCTAACTGAATACCCTTGATTTCTTTCTCTTGCCTAATTGCCCTAGCCAGAACTTCCAACACTATGTTGAATAGGAGTGGTGAGAGAGGGCATCCCTGTCTTGTGCCAGTTTTCAAAGGGAATTTTTCCAGTTTTTGCTCATTCAGTATGATATTGGCTGTGGGTCTGTCATACATAGCTCTTATTATTTTGAGGTACGATCCATCAATACCGAATTTATTGAGCGTTTTTAGCATGAAGGGCTGTTGAATTTTGTCAAAAGCCTTTTCTGCATCTATTGAGATAATCATGTGGTTCTTGTCTTTGGTTCTGTTTATATGCTGGATTATGTTTATTGATTTGCGAATGTTGAACCAGCCTTGCATCCCAGGGATGAAGCCCACTTGATCATGGTGGATAAGCTTTTTGATGTGTTGCTGAATCCGGTTTGCCAGTATTTTATTGAGGATTTTTGCATCGATGTTCATCAGGGATATTGGTCTAAAATTCTCTTTTTTTGTTGTGTCTCTGCCAGGCTTTGGTATCAGGATGATGTTGGCCTCATAAAATGAGTTAGGGAGGATTCCCTCTTTTTCTATTGATTAGAATAGTTTCAGAAGGAATGGTACCAACTCCTCCTTGTACCTCTGGTAGAATTCAGCTGTGAATCCATCTGGTCCTGGACTTTTTTGGTTGGTAGGCTATTAATTATTGCCTCAATTTCAGAGCCTGCTATTGGTCTATTCAGGGATTCAACTTCTTCCTGGTTCAGTCTTGGAAGAGTGTAAGTGTCCAGGAAATTATCCATTTCTTCTAGATTTTCCAGTTTATTTGCGTAGAGGTGTTTATAGTATTCTCTGATGGTAGTTTGTATTTCTGTGGGGTCGGTGGTGATATCCCCTTTATCATTTTTAATTGCGTCAATTTGATTCTTCTCTCTTTTCTTCTTTATTAGTCTTGCTAGTGGTCTGTCAATTTTGTTGATCTTTTCAAAAAACCAACTCCTGGATTCATTGATTTTTTGGAGGGTTTTTTGTGTCTCTATCTCCTTCAGTTCTGCTCTGATCTTAGTTATTTCTTGCCTTCTGTAGCTTTCGAATGTGTTTGCTCTTGCTTCTCTAGTTTTTTTAATTGTGATGTTAGAGTGTCAATTTTAGATCTTTCCTGCTTTCTCTTGTGGGCATTTAGTGCTATAAATTTCCCTCTACACACTGCTTTAAATGTGTCCCAGAGATTCTGGTATGTTGTATCTTTGTTCTCATTGGTTTCAAAGAACATCTTTATTTCTGCCTTCATTTCGTTATGTACCCAGTAGTCATTCAGGAACAGGTTATTCAGTTTCCATGTAGCTGAGCGGTTTTGATTGAGTTTCTTAGTCCTGAGTTCTAGTTTGATTGCACTGTGGTCTGAGAGACAGTTTGTTATAATTTCTGTTCTTGTACATTTGCTGAGGAGTGCTTTACTTCCAATTACGTGGTCAATTTTGGAGTAAGTACGATGTGGTGCTGAGAAGAATGTATATTCTGTTGATTTGGGGTGGAGAGTTCTATAGATGTCTATTAGGTCTGCTTGCTGCAGAGATGAGTTCAATTCCTGGATATCCTTGTTAACTTTCTGTCTCGTTGATCTGTCTAATGTTGACAGTGGAGTGTTGAAGTCTCCCATTATTATTGTATGGGAGTCTAAGTCTCTTTGTAAGTCTCTAAGGACTTGCTTTATGAATCTGGGTGCTCCTGTATTGGGTGCATCTATATTTAGGATAGTTAGCTCTTCCTGTTGAATTGATCCCTTTACCATTATGTAATGGCCTTCTTTGTCTCTTTTGATGTTTGATGGTTTAAAGTCTGTTTTATCAGAGACTAGTATTGCAACCCCCGCTTTTTTTTGTTCTCCATTTGCTTGGTAAATCTTCCTCCATCCCTTTATTTTGAGGCTATGTATGTCTCTGTGTGTGAGATGGGTCTCCTGAATACAGCAGACTGATGGGTCTTGACTCTTTATCCAGTTTGCCAGTCTGTGTCTTTTAATTGGAGCATTTAGTCCATTTACATTTAAGGTTAAGATTGTTATGTGTGAGCTTGATCCTACCATTATGATATTAACTGGTTATTTTGCTCATTAGTTGATGCAGTTTCTTCCTAGCCTCGATGGTCTTTACATTTTGGCATGTTTTTGCAATGGCTGGTACCGGTTGTTCCTTTCCATGTTTAGTGCTTCCTTCAGGGTCTCTTGTAAGGCAGGCCTAGTGGTGACAAAATCTCTAAGCATTTGCTTATCTGTAAAGGATTTTATTTCTCCTTCACTTATGAAACTTAGTTTGGCTGGATATGAAATTCTGGGTTTAAAATTCTTTTCTTTAAGAATGTTGAATATTGGCCCCCACTCTCTTCTGGCTTGGAGAGTTTCTGCCAAGAGATCTG
Source organism: Macaca fascicularis (assembly GCF_037993035.2). Lineage (NCBI taxonomy): Eukaryota > Metazoa > Chordata > Mammalia > Primates > Cercopithecidae > Macaca > Macaca fascicularis. The sequence continues at coordinate 57,143,066 of NC_088394.1, forward strand.
CTGTTAGTCTGATGGGCTTCCCTTTGTGGGTAACCTGACCTTTCTCTCTGGCTGCCCTTAAGATTTTTTCCTTCATTTCAACTTTGGTGAATCTGGCAATTATGTGTCTTGGAGTTGCTCTTCTCGAGGAGTATCTTTGTGGCGTTCTCTGTATTCCCTGGATTTGAATGTTGGCCTGCCCTACTAGGTTGGGGAAGTTCTCCTGGATGATATCCTGAAGAGTGTTTTCCAACTTGGTTCCATTTTCCCCCTCACTTTCAGGCACCCCAATCAGACATAGATTTGGTCTTTTTACATAATCCCATACTTCTTGCAGGCTTTGTTCATTTCTTTTTCTTCTTTTTTCTTTTGGTTTCTCTTCTCGCTTCATTTCATTCATTTGATCCTCAATCGCTGATACTCTTTCTTCCAGTTGATCGAGTCGGTTACTGAAGCTTGTGCATTTGTCACGTATTTCTCGTGTCATGGTTTTCATCTCTTTCATTTCGTTTATGACCTTCTCTGCATTAATTACTCTAGCCATCAATTCTTCCACTTTTTTTTCAAGATTTTTAGTTTCTTTGCGCTGGGTACGCAATTCCTCCTTTAGCTCTGAGAAATTTGATGGACTGAAGCCTTCTTCTCTCATCTCGTCAAAGTCATTCTCCGTCCAGCTTTGATCCGTTGCTGGCGATGAGCTGCGCTCCTTTGCCGGGGGAGATGCGCTCTTATTTTTTGAATTTCCAGCTTTTCTGCCCTGCTTTTTCCCCATCTTTGTGGTTTTATCTGCCTCTGGTCTTTGATGATGGTGATGTACTGATGGGGTTTTGGTGTAGGTGTCCTTCCTGTTTGATAGTTTTCCTTCTAACAGTCAGGACCCTCAGCTGTAGGTCTGTTGGAGATTGCTTGAGGTCCACTCCAGACCCTGTTTGCCTGGGTATCAGCAGCAGAGGCTGCAGAAGATAGAATATTTCTGAACAGCGAGTGTACCTGTCTGATTCTTGCTTTGGAAGCTTCCTCTCAGGGGTGTACTCCACCCTGTGAGGTGTGGGGTGTCAGACTGCCCCTAGTGGGGGATGTCTCCCAGTTAGGCTACTCAGGGGTCAGGGACCCACTTGAGCAGGGAGTCTGTCCCTTCTCAGATCTCAACCTCCGTGTTGGGAGATCCACTGCTCTCTTCAAAGCTGTCAGACAGTGTCATTTGCATCTGCAGAGGTTTCGGCTGTGTTTGTTATTGTTTACTGTGCCCTGTCCCCAGAGGTGGAGTCTACAGAGACAGGCAGGTTTCCTTGAGCTGCTGTGAGCTCCACCCAGTTCGAGCTTCCCAGCAGCTTTGTTTACCTACTGAAGCCTCAGCAATGGCGGGCGCCCCTCCCCCAGCCTCGCTGCTGCCTTGCCGGTAGATCACAGACTGCTGTGCTAGCAATGAGGGAGGCTCCGTGGGTGTGGGACCCTCCCAGCCAGGTGTGGGATATGATCTCCTGGTGTGCCTGTTTGCTTAAAGCGCAGTATTGGGGTGGGAGTTACCCGATTTTCCAGGTGTTGTGTGTCTCAGTTCCCCTGGCTAGGAAAAGGGATTCCCTTCCCCCTTGCGCTTCCCAGGTGAGGCAATGCCTCGCCCTGCTTCAGCTCTCGCTGGTCGGGCTGCAGCAGCTGACCAACACCGATCGTCCGGCACTCCCCAGTGAGATGAACCCAGTACCTCAGTTGAAAATGCAGAAATCACCGGTCTTCTGTGTCGCTCGCACTGGGAGTTGGAGACTGGAGCTGTTCCTATTCGGCCATCTTGCTCCGCCCTCCATTTATAAATATTTTTATTGGTCATTTATAATCTTTAAGATGCCAAGGCCATAATTCAACTTATTCAATTATTATAAAATCTTTAGTATATTTTCTATTTTAACTATTATAGCTAGCACAATGATTATCATCATTATTCTTGCATCATTTTCTACATTTTTCATAATTATTGTAATAAATTCAAGGTATTTCTCAGAAGAATGGCAAAAGCAAATTGTATGTAAAATTATTCATTAATACTGCAATTTTTAGCCAATGCTTTTACTACCAACAGTGATAAATAAGAGCATATTTTACTACACCCTTGTCAGTATTGGCACTTCTTATGTATTTGTTTTTTTATTGTTGTTGATGTTTAAACAGATTGAATAGAAATGTCATCCTTAATCATCATTTAGTACCTTCTTCATAAGATTTTTAGTCCTCTCAATCAGTTGCCTTTCTCTTCTCCTTTGGCCAATCTACTGCAAAAGAAATACAGACTTTTATTATTGATGATACAGTTTAAGGTATAGTCTGATGGACAGGCTATTTATCTTTATTGACATTTTAATATTTACACTGATCTTGAACTCTGAGCCATATTTATCAGGCTGCGAAAAACATCTAAGCCATAATAAATATTTGATTTTCAAATTAATAAGGAATTAATCATACCATATTTGGATATTTAAGAAAATTGCTTCTCCTTTTTCTACTTACTATTGACTTATAGCTAAGTAGAAAGTTAAACAAATTGTTTATTATATCCATAAATATATAAAGGAAAAATAGAAACATATTTGTCAGAACAACTAATTAGAACAATTAAAAGTCAGAGGTAAGGAAAAAAGAGTAAGAAAGAGATGATATCACCTTCTCTCCAGATCTTTGCATAAAGTTTGGTGACAGATTATTGAAGTCTCTAATTCCAATGTCTCCATCACATCTCCATCCTCTACTTCACTCGACAGTCTATATAATAGGCATTTATGAGCCACTGAACATTTACAACAAGTTACAAAGATGATTAAAGCTATTATTCAAGGAGATGAGAGTCCTAACTAGACATACCCAGGCCCACAGTCATCTGACTGATACTTATATGGATTTTTATTTTTATGTGTATTTTCTCCACTAAATGAATACCATGGTAATTAGGCTTATGTCTTTTGCTGGCCATACTCTTCACTTTGCCAAACATATATATGTCTTGTTTTTGTTTTGTTTTTTCCTTCCTTCTTACGTGCTTTCCTTTTACATTCATATTAAAACCATACCTGGCTTTAAAGATCTCATACCATTGTCTTCCTGATCCATTTGCCTTGACTTAATGCAGTCTTCCCTTTCTCTATGATTTGTTATCATTTCAGATGTATTCATCTCAATTTATAAAACAAGAAATGCATAATAAATTGCTTTGAGAATTACCAGCTCTAGGATCACTTGGGTCCTATATAGTTATCAAAAATGGGTCTCGTGGAAGATATCATGGCTGAAGACTCTTCAGCTTCACCGTTGTACCAGAAGTGAAGAAGAAGGAAAACCTCTCAGAAACAAGGTGGCGAGATATCTGTATGGGAGCTCTGGAAAGTTTATCAGTTGTGGAAGATGTTTACACATTTCTGAATGCAAAAGTTAAAGTTGAAAAAGAGACGTAGTTTTGTCTTCTGTCATTCAACAAACATGAGTTAAGCACTATGTGCCAAACAGGTGGTTAGGCTCCAGTTTCTTGGAGGTGAGCAAAATATCTTAAATGCATTTTGAAGAGGCAAGCAAGAAAGTAGTAGTAGGACAATTTTAGACAATGGTAAATGATATATAAAAAATAAAACTGAGTGATGCGTTCATGTCTGAGATTACATAGTCAGGGAAGATTTCACTGAGAAGGTGACGGTTGAGTTAAGACCCTCATGACGGTTGAGTTAAGCCCAAACCACGACTGAGATTGGGGGAAGAGAGAGGGCAGTGTTCCCAGAAGAGGAAAGTGCATGTGCAAAGGCCTTGGGGTGACAACATGCTTGGTGTGTTTGAGGGTATGGAAGGAGAGCAGGGGTATTCATGAACATGCGCTGGAACTTTACAAAATATTATGTGAGAGATAGGCGGAGACTGCATGTTATGAAGTATTCACAGCCATAAGGAAAACTAATTATATTTTAACTCTAATGACAATGAGAAGCCACTAGAATATTAAACAACATTCTATTGTGACTAGTAGTTTTCTCTCTTTTTTAAAAAGTGATTTCTCTCCTCTCATTCTTATTCTCCAAACTTCCCAGCACAGACACAGATACTTTTTGGCTATAGATGTGACTCATCTTTTTTTCTCTCTCTCTCCCTTTTTCTCTCCTTCTGCATTATGTTTGTGTGTATATACATAGGCATAATATTTTATTTATGTCTTATGAGATACTTCGGTGAATGTGTTGCAGGCTCTACAAATATACAAACTAAAATTTTTAAATAAGTTCAAGCAGTAAAATGTAGTTTATAGTCAGCTGAGATAATAATAAAACACCATCCAAATGGTGAGAGATGTTGGTAGAATAAACACCAACACTACAGGTAAAAATTCAAAACAAAGCAAAACAAACAAACAAACAAAAGTCCCCAGAAATTGCAATCTATGTTTTTTCATTGTTGTTTTGTTTTGTTTTGTTAATGCTACAGTTTCAGTTCCTGGGAAAGAAGATTGGGCAGCAACATATTCTCAGCAAGACTCATATGATTCCTTGGGAGTTCTGAAGATGCGATGACCCTTTAGATCTGTGTCAAGTTGGAACAAGAGGGTCTGGATTCTGTATCTCCACATGAACTAGTCATTGGATTGGGCAAATCAATTATTGAGGAGGGTTTACAGGTGGGAACTCCCTGTCTGCAACATCGGCTGCAGCTGAGAATACAAGCTCTTCATTCCTGAATGGGGATCTGGGTAATATATCATGGCCTTCACTCTACTCCACTTAGTCTTCATATATTTCTCAAACATTTTAACTGATCTCCAAATTATTTCTGAAACCACCTAAGATTTTCCAGGTGGTAAGCATGGAAAATGACCCACCAAGGATGTCCACATCCTAATTCTAGGGACCCACGTTAATTTATATGGCAAAAGGGAATTTACAAAAGTAATTAAGTGAAAAGATTATCCTGGATTATAAAGACAAAATTTCTTGTATTTGGTTTCCTATATGACTGAAAGTGATACGGGTGACGTGAAATCAGAAAAGGGGATGTAACCACAGAAGCAGAGATCAGAATGATGCTATTGCTGGCCTTGAAGATGGAAGGAGGTCGTGAGTCAAGCAATGTAATCAGTCAATGTAATCAGTCTCCAGGATCTCGAAAGGACAAGGGAATTGATTATTTCCTGGAAGCTCCAGAAGGGAATACAGGCCCGGCAACACTTTGATTTTAGCTCTGTGAGACCCACTGTGGACTTTGGATCTCTAAGATAAGACCCTTGTATTGACTTAGCCCACCAAATTTGTGGTAATTCGTTACAGCCACAATAGGAACTTAATACACACCCCAAGACTAGCTTTTCATCTTTCGGGGCTCTGTTTTTGGATCATGTCCTACTTATTAATCTTATGTTCCATTCTTCCCAATCCAATCTAAATCAACCGTGTTTACTCATGTTAGCAAAACATCCAGCTTGGGCCTTTGAAAAATAGGTGAGGGAAGGATAAGATATTTGGGGTACTTTTGTCAAAATCTCACAACTTTTATGCAGGTATCTCACAGATGTGAACTACATCCATAATATATATTGTTGGGGGGCAAATAAGGTGTTATTTAATACATTCATCCATTCAAGAGAAATTTGTTCTATCTATACTATATGCCAGGATCTCTACCAGACACAGAAGATACAAATTAGGCCAAATAGAAACATAATTACAGCTTTAGTATCTATTGGAGAAACCAAGAATCTTTTAAATGCCTGTCATAGTACAAGAATAACAAATGTTATATATAGAAGTAGATCATGCTATGAATATCAATAACAAGGGAATTTGTCACAAAAAGCAGGACAGCTTCAAAGAGAAAGTGAGGATTAAACAAAGATCTGCCGGAAAATGAGGAGTTCGATAGGTAATGAAGTAATAAGAGAGTGTTCCAAGGAAGAGACACGTTAAAGATTCTGGTTTTTATTCTAATGCTAATAAGAAAATATTGATGTCTTTAAAATAGGGAGGAGCATGATTATACACGCATTGTGAAAAGTTCATTCTAGTCTAGCTGGAGGGATCAGAATAATAAGAGACTAATTAGGAAACAACTTTAAAAATCAAAAATTACATTATAATAGTTGTACTAGGATGGTGGTTGTATTCAGGAAGATAGGAGGAGGTTTGCAGGTTGAATACAGATATTTGCAAGCTCTGGTGGTAGAGAGAAGATACCCAGCCTCAAGCTTGTTCCGTTTGCTCCCTGGAATCCACTTCCCTGTCTTCTCTACCCTCCCCTCATCCATGACAGGCTGACCTGTGCAGATCACATCAATGACTGTCTTGTCTTTTATTTTTGACTGGATCCAGTTAATAGAAAGCATCAATAGGAAAACTGAGCATTTAAGATAATCGGGTATGGCTATTTATTCCTCTGGTTACTGCCCTTCAGGGTCACACTGGAAGGCTGCATTCTCAACCAAAATTACTGCTCTTCTCAAGGCAGCAGGTCTGCAAGACTGTCCATATGGATTCCAGAGACTTTTTTGTGGTAGAGGTCATAAAGAGCCCACAATACTGTCTTGTTGCTCATGGTGGTACTGCACCCTGTCCAGCCCTCATAAAGACTCCCATAATTAATATGTTTTAGAATCATTTTAAATATGAGTGCCATCTGTTTCCAGCTGGTACCCTGACTAATTGAATGGCTAAGGGAGATTAAATATCAAGAATGACTCATAGGGTTCTGGCTATATAAGAGGATTGATCATGGTGTAATTCACTGAAGTTAGAAATACAGAAAGATTAACATTGAAGAGAAACATCATGACTGAATGAATGTATTCTGGAAATGTTGAGTTATGGCTTCCTTTTACACATCCAAGTGGATATGCTAAGTGAACCATTGGTCATATAAGACCAAAGCTAGTCAAGAAAGTAGCATAGGACTTCCTGTTAACTATCAACCATGCTAGAAGAGGTCCAGAAAGGAAATGGAGACAGAATGCTAGTAGGAAATGGGCTTAAATAACCCAATAAAACAATCTTTGCCTTCAAAGAGGTGATTATTCCTTCTGCTCGACTAACGTTGAAGCTTTCTGTGGGACAGAAGTATGTCTATTTTATCCTAGTGCTCATCTTTCAATCGTGTACATTTGCAGTATCCATGCTACTTATAACATAGAAGCAATCCCCTAACACCATGTCTAACATAAAGTAGTTGCTGTGTAAGTGTCATCTGAGTAAATGAATTTTGTACTATGTGTGGATTTTAATTATCCACAATGCAAGTGAACATGGAAAACATGGAGAAAGCATTCCAAATAACACCCAACAGACTTAGCAACAACTTTAAATGTGCCTTTAGCATTCTGTTGGAGAACATTAGCTTGCTTTTTTGCCTACACTACCATTCCAGTCGGAACAATCACATAAAGGCATTGAATCCTAGTCCAAGGTTTTAGTCCTCAGCTGAAAGTTGTAAGTCTTTAAAGTTCAAATTTCCTAATTTCACATTAAGAAATTAAGTAGAATTAATTGTCCACAGAAATACAATGAGTTACCAGAAGAGGTAAGTAACATTAAGAACGTAAATCTCTGAACATTTAATCTAGGCAATCTTTTCATTTAAATTTATTTCTCTCTTCTTTTTTTTCTTTTTTATCCATGTAATACTGTGTTTTCTTTTGATAAAATGAAAAGACAGAGAAGTACAAAAATGAATTTAAAATCACCCTTAAACACACTAACAAATTCAAGAAATCGTGAAAGGCAGAATAACGCCCCTCCACGAAAGATGTTCATGACGTAATCCTAGAGGCCTCTGCGTATATTACCTTAGATGGCAGAAACGACTTTAAAGGTGTGATTAAAATTAAGGACCTTGAGATAGATAGTGCTGAATTATCAGGATGGGCTCAATAGAATAACAGGCATCATTTAAACTGGAAGAAACATGTGGAAGAGAAGTCAAGGTTAGAGAAAGATTTGAAGATCATAAGATGCTGCCTTTGAAGATTTCCTTCATGTTCCCAAGACCCAGGAAGGTAGATGGTCTTTAGAAGCTGGAAAAGGTGAAGAAACAGAATTTTCCATAGAGCCCTGAACAGGAAGGTAACCCTGCTGACACCTTTGATTTCAGGCTCCGCACCTCCAGAATGGTCAGATAACTAATCTATGCTGTTTTATGCCATGAAATCTGTAGTCATTTCTTAGGGCAGCAACAAAAAAATATATAGTTATCCACCATGTAATCTAATCATACAAATATTTAAAAGTGGAGAAACTTCCCTGGCTGCAGAGAATCAGAGAGATGTTATAAGAAAGAGAAAAACAGCTACTGTTTAATTACTTGGTGTATAGCTTTCTATTCTTTTTAAATTAAAAAACATTTTTCAAAACTAGAAATATTTGTCAGTTTTACTTTTATAAGAACTATTTATATGTGTAAACCATTTATGTAACTATTACTTTTGTAATTTTTTCATTTCAGTTGAATTTCATTATATTTCTAGATTTATACATATTTTAGTTATTTATGCTAACACATAACACATTAAAATAACTTCTTGATTTTTCCAGTAAGTTTATAACCGAACCTAAATATCAAGTAAATGTTTGTTTACAATGAGAAGAAATTTTTATTTGTATTTTATTCTTTAAACTTTTAAACCATCTGAAATACACATAAAAGAGGCAAGATATTTGTTTTTCCAAATTTTCAGAAATATTTTCTTGTGTAATCTGTCCTTTCTTTATTAATTACAGTGCCACTTTCATAATATATTAAACAGATACACCTGGGTATTGTTAAAAGGATTTATATTCTGCTGTATTAATATATCTTTTTCTATTTTAGACGGTGTTATATTGTTTACAAGTACTTATCTTCATTATGCCTTTTTATATTTGCCAATGTAACATTTAGCTTTCCTGTTCTTTTTTGTTCAAATTTTTGCTGTTCTCACATCTTTATGAATTTATATATACACGACTATATTATGCAACAGCAATAAAGACTTAAATGTATTATTTTAGAAATAAAAAATGATTTAACTTAATTTAGAGAATTGCCATTTTAATAACATGGCATTTTCCTGTTCATGAACTAGGAATATTTCTCTATTTATTTGTCTTTTATATCCCTTAATAATGCTTTATACTTTTTTTCAGAAAAAAATTGCACATTCCTTATTGAATTTATCCCAGGATGTATTTTATGTTTAGATCTATTATGTATGGTAGCATATCCTCCCTGTTATGATAGTTATTACAGAATATAGACAGTGTAATGATACTATATACTGACTTTTTAACAACTCCCCAGTTGAACTCTCTTGTTACCTCTAATAACGTTCTGTTGGGTATCATGGGTTTTGGGCATTATTCCAAATTTTTGTACAAATATGTTCATATGCTTTATGTAGTCATAAGCAATTAAATATTTTGAAAATTGTACTTTTGGTGGCAATAGGACCAGAATACCCTGACCTGTGATATTTGTCAGGCATCCACTGTAAGTATGGAATATTATTATAGTCAATGAGTAATAAATGTTTGGTGTGTGACTGAATGTATTCCACAGTTATTTTCAAGGTTATCATACATGTTTTGGTACTGTAAACTGTTTCCAAATTAAAGCAAGTGTTATTTCTGAATGCTAGACTAAATGTGAAAGCAAAATATTGTCTTATATACAGTAATTTTGATTCACATCAACATGTTTTTGCCTGTTGATTCATTTGTCAGTACTGTAATATGAGGTTCAATCAAGCTTAATGCTTGTAGGAGTCATAGAAACTAAAAGTAAGCAATAATTTTGTGTCTAAATCTGAAGAGTCATAAATAGTGCTGAATCTCTTCTCACACTAGCAATGCTAGTATTTTTTATTTAAAATGATAACAGTCTCTTCTAGCTGACTCGTACAATAGAGCAATATCAATAAGATAGATTTTTAATTTTTTTCACAGCACAGTTATCATATAATGAGTTAATCTAATTGCTACCTTCATTTGTTACCACAAGGTCTTAAGTGGAAATTTATATTAAATCACCCACGCCCATGTACCTGTATTATTTCATCCACATGAGAATTTTTCACAGTTTCACATACATTAATTACATACGTAATTCCAGCTTGCTTCTTTTACTATTTGATTAAACTCAGATTTTGAAACTGTTGTCTATTTACAGTCATATAATCAGGACCATAATATAACATTTGTCTGCCAGCTGTGATACTCTTTCTTTATTTACTCAAACACATTCTTTTTGGTCAATGTGGGCTTAGGAACAACGTGATGAACAAGAGAAGATGCTGCTCTTACTTTGAAATGTTGGTTGACAACCAAGCTTCTTAGCTTAAAACTGCATACAAGTTGGTGTTATTAATATCAGATAGGGAGGACAGGAGGAGAAACATATGTTTCAGAGCTCTTTTAGTTCCTTTATATTTCTAGATAACTTGCCTTTTGTTTACGTTGTATGATTTCATAGAAAAATACATGTATGTGAATAAAAATGTTGACTAAATACAAATCACTTATGACACGTTCAGATGATACATTGACATGCTATGTCCATCTTTGAATGATTGTGAAGATAAAATGCTAAATATGTGTGGGCTCCTCCTTTTTCTGTCTCCTAAACTGAGGGCCTCACCTTACTGGTAGGATTAAAGAAAAGAAAGAAATATTTTCTTACAGTAGTAGCTGACCATGGTTGCTAGAATCCCAATTTAATGCCAGACTTCAAACTCTACTACCACTGGTTTATTTCTGCAGGGGAATGAGAAAGAAAAATAATAAAAAAACAACTTTGCAGACTCCCAGAACTTCTCAAGAACCTATCCTTGGACTTAAATATGTATTCCTACTGCATACTATTCTTATTTTTACTCACTTTTCTAACTTCATCAGGGTTTTCCAATCAATCATTTTTCTAGCAGGCTGTAGTACCCTCCTAGATAATCCCACAATACTTCCTACATCCATGTCAAAACTTAAGCTTGTACATCCATAATACTGTAAAATTATCTTATAATACACAGAGCATTTTGTTTTCCTAAGTTGTTAGGTGTCAGAGAAAAATTTCTTTAGTGGTAATTTTAACACTAGTTGGTTATCTTTTAAATGTAATCAAACTATATTATGTTTATGTGAACATTTTGCCAAGAGTCAGATGTTTACTTTTTGTGAGAGTTTATGGGCACAAGTATGTATTGAAATAACCACTTTATTCTTTCTTCTTTGTACTTTTAATTTTGTTTCTATACAAGTGTATGAGTTTGTGTGTGTGCATGCGTGCTAAGACTAATTTTATTCAGCTATGCTTATTTATAAAAGTAGATTCAATGACACTTCTAAAATATGAGGAATTCCAGGACTTTATTTTCACAATTTTTATCCATTATGCATTTCTTCTATTGTTGCACAAATCAGTCATATGTAAAGAAGAATCTAGAGAGAAGCATGGGAAATTTTGATATGTATATTGGACCTATGTCTCAAGCATCATTTCAGATTTTCTCATACAACTCCTGTCTTTCTTTCCTCTCCCTATCCTTTTCTCCCTCTTTCCTCTCTCTGTCAGGACTCTACACTCACACAGCACCTACACTCATTATAAAAGCATCAGGGCATGGGATTTGGCCCCCTGATAGGCTGTTGAGTGGTTAGAGGCTATAACCTAGAGGAGTACAAATTTTAGTATCTGTTGGCATGACATATTGAGCAATAGAAAACAGGAAATAAAATGAAGCTTACCAGATTGAATCATATTTGTTTCTACCATATTTGGATTACTCTAAGATGATACTGTTTCATGCAACTCTTTCAGGCAGTATCCCAGATGCTGAGCAAAAATGCCTCCTTCATGCCTGTGTCAGAGCTGGCTGGTGTGATGATGCATCCTATACTATCACATTTGCATCTTGCCTTGCCTTGGTTCCCTTTACAAATTCATCTTTACTTCACTGGAATTCCACCACTGAAACACAGGGATAGCATTTTAATATTAGTCCAAGTCCTCTTCTTGGAAAGCTGAGTCTGATGAATGAAAGAGAAATACATAGAACAGAGCAAACAAGGTTTTCAGGAAAAGGTGCAGTGGTGTGGTAATGATGCGGCGGGGCAAGAATCCATAAAGCCTAAATGACTAGGATGCAAAGGCCAGAAGCAATAAACAAGACACTAGGATCAAAGGCAGGGTCATAGGGAATAAACAGGAGGAAACTGATGGATAGAAAAGAGCCTGGAGACGGAGGCTTTGAGAGAAAATGGAAAGGACTTTGATCATATCATTTGGATTGAGAGATTTGGAAAGAAAAGCTGATGGAAAGCAGACTGAGGCTAAGTACATTATGATCAGTAGGTTGGAGTAGAGGAAAAATTACTGAGGACAGAGAAAGCAGAACTGTCAGATGGAAACAATATAAATGTTTGAGGATAAGGTATAAAAAGTGCAGGTGAGAGTTGCTGAGAAGTAGCTATATAGAAGCAAGGACAAGAAAAGTATCATACCTGAGACATGTCAGGTGAACAGAGTTAAAAGAGTAATAATATTGACAGCAGGGAAAAGAAGAGGAAAAGAAGAGGGAGAGGTGGAAGACAAGAAAGAAGAGAAAGCAAATGAGGAGAAAAAGAAGGAGAAGGAAATATTCCAGGTTTTTTTTTTTTTCTTTCTTTCTGGAAGTCTGACCTCTCCTTTGAAAATTGGAAAAGGGTTTATTACTTTCCATTGGAATGATAGCCTTCAGTTTCTTGTCTTCCAAACTTCATCTTTTTCGATTGTATAAGTTAAGCTACACTCTTTTTGTATGTCCATCTATCATCTTGCCCCTAGAGAAGCTATGCTCTGTTAAACATATAGATAACACACCGTGAATTTGGTTCTTCTGGCTACCTCGAGGGCCACGGTATACATTATGATAATTTTGAAACCCAGCTTCTGCCTATTAGTTAAGTAAATACATCTAATCTCTATATATGTTTTTGTAGATTCTCTTGTTCTATTGGAATAGGTCATGAAAGTTTTCTGATAGCAGCTTCTATTTTTCATCCTTGGCCTCAAAAGAGTCTACCTCTACGTTTTTCAATGATACTGACACTTCAGTCTGTTGCTGATCACAAAGGTAAAGTGTCTTCTAGGACCTTAATTCAGGAATCTGATTGGATCCCCTCCTTTATGTAGTATGTACTGTCTAGCATGTGCACTTCTCTGAGTCTTTTTTGTCTTTTATTTTCTGTCACAGCAGTTCTGGCAGTCCTTTTCTGTAAGCTAACAGGACTCATCCTAGGAGCCTGTTAGTACGACCTTCCAGTGCCTTTGCCAGCATGTCCAACCCTGTATCATGGAAAAGTTTTCCCATCTTGATAATGATTTCTGTTTTAACTGGAACCCTCAGGATCTGGTACCCAATCATTTTTTACAATCTCGTTCAGTATATGTTTTTGGTGGCGGGGGCGGGGCGGTCCTGAAGAAACAGTGCATTTCTGCCTCAGTTATGTTGAGACTTAAGCTTAGTTAGTTGTTTTGTGACCTGGGCGGGTAGCAGTGGTAGATCCTAAGGAAGTATATGTCACTGTGTGTGGCAGAAGGTGCTTCATAATCAAAAAGCGAAGCCAGGAAGTAGGGCCTTCAAGATTTACAGCTAGATGACTTCCATAGACCCAGAGGGTCCTGTGAAGTCTGGGGATTTTAAGATCTTTGGGTGCATTGATTGCACGGATTTGTGTATCCCCTTCTCAGTCTCAGAATCTCAGTTCTTCCTTATCAGGGCTCTGACTTTGGCATAGCAAACCTGCTGGGATTGAGAATTCAGCCTTCTCTGGAGCTCTACTTATCCTGTCATTAAGTTTTATACCTGATTCTCAACTTTCATGAGACTCCGGCTGCAGGAAAGAAGAGTGTCTTTGTATGAAACCAAAGGAGTCCTCTGGAATTTACACTTAATCTTTATTTGTTGAATTTTCACCAACACTCTTTCATGGTTCATCACCAATTAATTGGCTACTTCCAGAAATTTTATTCATTCAAATTTATTCATTCTTAATTACTGTTTTCCTTCTACTTCTACAACACCTGAATTATTGCACTTACCACTGTATTTCCTTCTACTGGCAACCCATCTGAACGTGACCTGGTGAATGTTTTGATGGGTTTGCTGCTCCCACATGACAGAGGTTGACGGTACTCCTTCCACCTTCTAGCAAGTATTGGGGTTCAGAGTGTCAGCCTGCCAGCCAAGGAGCCATCGTCAACATTTCATTTTAGACACTGCTCCTTAAACCCTATGCAAATGTCAGGTATGAGAAAACAGGTTCTAAGACAAAAATATTTGTATGGAGAAATTTTATTGGTGAATGGCTTTAGCATCAACATCTGTGGTGAGGTGAAGGAAAGAGGACTGTAGAGGGAAAAGCAGTATTCTTGTTGAAATGCTAAAAGAAATGCTTTGTCTAAACCCATAAGGAGCTCAAAAGCTGGAGAAACTTTTCAAAGTATCCAAAATGAAGAGATGCTATTCAAGCCTTTATATTCTCGCATTGAATAATCATTTCATATCGGTTGCCTTTGAAGGAGGTATAGACTTGGGGTAAAGTGACTCTCCTTGACCACTGGAAATTTCTAGAGAGTGATTTAAGCAATATATTTCAGTCATCAATAACCCAGAAGTTTGCGAGACTGAATGATTTTGTCCTGAGAAAGTGGATCTGGAAAATACCTTTATTTATATATTCAGGATATAAGGTAAATTCTTTAAAACAAACTTTTACGGTAAAGCCAACATTATAAAATATCTCTGCTTTTTTGTTGCTGTTGAGCTGCAGTTTTTTCTTTCAGATTTTTACCAGCCTGAGTGGAGAGATGATGTTGATCAATAAAAAGATTAATATTATCTATAAAAACAAACCAGTGGCCAGTTCTCTTGGACATTAGGACCCAAGAAGGATTTTTTTCTGAACTCTCATAAGTAGGACACTATGCAACTAATGTAAAATATTTTAAATAACAACTTTATAGTAAGCAATATGGAGTTTCATGTAAGCGTATCTATAATAGCTCACAATAAGAATCAGTATCTCAACTCAGCATCAAATCCATTAAAAGTCATCAGTCAGTATAAGGTATAATGAGAGCACGACTCTCAAATGACCTGGTTTTAGCTATTGATAAATTTTTGAGTACCTCAAACTGTGCATCCATCCAGTATTTCTCTCCAAGTATTGTTCCTCTCAGCATAGCTTGCTTTTAAATACTCCGTAAACTAGAATAAACTTCATCATTTTAAGAACAGAATTTCTGGTGAGTTTCCTTGTCAATCCAAATTAGGTACTTTTTTTTTCTTTTTCACACAGGTAGTGTTGACTATATTTGTCACCAACTAGAATGAAAAAGAAAAGAAATTTCTATGAGAATATAAGCAAGTACATGCCCATAGACTCATGAATGCAAATACACACATAATGAGTTTACCTTAAAATCTCACATGTAACAAGTATTTATAAATTTGCTGGGGTCAGGGAGAAGAGCAGACCATGACAAACATTGGTCTGTGTCAATAATGTTTCTGATCTAAGAATTATTTTTCCACAATATATTAAAACTTGCAAAAAGAAACCTTGTTTTATTTATAGGAACACAGAGATATTTAATTATTTGAGAAATTGAAGTCATACTTCACTAGTTAAAAATAAATATCCATGTAAATTTAAGTTAAAAATAAAATCAATGTAAATAAAGTATCGTGTCCTTTTTTGCTTTTGCACACAGAAAACTTAGCTCTAGTTAGTAGCTCTTAGCTCTTCAAGGGACGTAACCACATCTTCCTTAATTGTTGTAGGAGTGTTTTGATGTATCTGATTTATTTGATGCTGGTACCAGATTAGATTTTACATAATTTCAAAAGTAGCTGGTAAAGTTCCATCAGATAGAGCAAACTGGATTTACCATTTGGTCTGAAAAAAACAAAACAGACAAACAAAATAATATTTTTGTTGTATGATTAATGAGTAAACTTTATTGTTAGAACAATATTAGGTTCACAGCAAAATTGAACAGAAAATGCAAAGAGTTCCCTTATGCCTCCTGTCCTCCCCCACACACATTACCTCCTCTACCATCCACATCCTATACCACAGTGGTACACTTATTACAATAAATGAACCTACATTGGCATATTATCACACAAGTCCATAGTTTACATTTAAGATTCACTCTTGGTGTTGTATATTCTTTGGCTTTGGACAACTTTATAATTTCATACATCTACCATTATAGTATCCTAAAGAATATTTTCCCTGACTTAAGAATTTCCTGTCTTCTGTGCATTCATCCCTACTTCTCTCCTAACCCCTTGCAAACCACTGATCTTTCTACTACCTCATAGTTTTGCCTTTTCCAGAATGTTACATATTGGAATCCTACAGTATCAGCCTTTTCATATTGCTTCTTTCAAGTAGTAGCAGGCGTTTAAGTTTCCTCCATGCCTTTTCATGGTTTGCTAGCCCTATTTTTCTTTCTCCACCCCTTTATTAAGGGTTAAATAATATTGTGTTGTCTGTATGTGCCAAAGTTTATTTATCCATTTACCTACTGAAGGTTATGTTGGTTGCTTTCAACTTTGGCCCGTCACGAATAAAGCTGCTACAAAAATTCTTGTATAAGTTTTATGTGAACCTATGTTTTGAATTCATTTGTAAGAACACCAGGGAACACAATTTGGAGTTTTCCAGCTACCTTTCTACTACTGATTTCTAGTTTAATTCCATTGTGGTCTGAGAGCAGACACCATGTGATTTCTATTATTTTAAACTTTTAATAAGATGTGTTTTATGGTCCAGAAAGTGGTGTATTTTAGTGACTAGTTCATGTAAGCTTAAGAAGAAGGTGTACTCTGCTGTTGTTGGATGAAGTAGTCTATCTATAGATGTCAATACTATCCCACTGATTAATAGGACTGTTGAGTTCAAATGTGTCCTTACTGATTTACTGCCCAGTGGATCTGTCCATTTCTAATAGAGAGGTATTAAAGTCCTCAACTATAATAGCTGATTTACCTATTTTTCTTTGAAGTTTTATACATGTTTGCCTTAAGATTTTGATCTTTTATTATTAGGCACATACACACTAAGATGTTTTATGTCTTCTTGAACTATTAACCCCTTTATTATTATATGATGCTCATCTTTATCACTGATAACGTTTCTTGCTCTGAAGTTTGCTATGTATAAAATTAATTCAGCTACTTTCATTTTCTTTTGATCAGTGTCACCATAGTTTTCCTTTCTCCCTCTATTTACTTTTAATCTACATGTCTTTATATTTAAAGTGGCTATTTTGTAGACAATATAGATTTGAGTTTTATGTTTTGCCTTATTCTAACAATCTCTGTTTTAATTGGAATATCTAAACAATTAATGTTTAAAGTGATTACTGATATAGTTGGATTAATGTATTTGTTACTGTTTTCTATTTGTCGATCTTGTTTTTATTTCTATTTTTCTTTCTATACTGTTTTTGCTTTTTGTGGTTTTAATTGGGCATTCTGTATCCTTTTATTTTCCCTCCTTTCTTGGCATATCAACTATATATATATATATATTTAGTTTTTGCACCACAGCTTGGATATTTTCAACTAATCCAAGTCCACTTCCAAGTAATACTACAATAGTCCCACCTTATTCGCAGGGATTGATATATTTCAAGACCCATAGGTATTGCCTGAAATCACAGATAGTAGCAAACCCTATATGAACTATGTGCAGCAGTCGGTGCAATAACTGAGACAGAATCTAAGGGAAATCAGGGTCTGGCAGGTGCCCCGGACAGCATGGATGTGCTTGATGGAGGGATAATTCACATCCAGAGCAGCAAAGAGTAGAATGGTGCAAGATTTCATCATACTACTCAGAACAGAATGCAATTAAAAACTGATGAATTGTTTATTTTTGGAATTCTCCTTTTAATATTTCTAGGCAGTGGATGACAGCAGGTAATTAATACCACAGAAATTGAAAACAGAGACAAAGGGAGACTACTATCTATCAGTTCAAGGTCAGTGTAACTATATTATAATAAAATATTCTCATTTCCTTTCTCTAATCCCTTATATAAATGATTCATTGATATCATCAATTTCATTTTTACATAAGAAAATATATATGTACATAAGCTTATATACACATACATCATTGAATGCATTGTTTCTACTATAATTTGAATAAACCATGATCTGGTAGGTAAACTAAGAATAAGAAAAATATATGAGATTTTATTTTACCTTCAGGCATTCATTCTCTAATGCCCTTCCTTTCTTTATATAGATCTTATTTTCTGACCTATGTCATTTTCCTTCTCTCTGAAAAATTCATTTAAACATTTCTAGCAAGGCACATTTACCAGTAACAGATTCCCTCATTTTTTTTTGTTTTTATGAGAAAGTCTTCATTTCTCCTTTCTTTTGATGGATAGTTTTCCAGACAAAATTTTAGTCTTGTGGATTTTATTTTTATTGTTGTTGTTCTTCTTTTTCTCTACGGTTTAATTAATTCTCTCAAATCTCATTTTGTTTGCATGGTTTGGTAGGATAAGTAAGATGTAATTTTTATCTTTGTCCCTTGTCAGATAAGGTTTTTTTTATTATTATTATACTTTAAGTTCTATGTGCACAACATACAGGCTTGTTACGTATGTATACATGTACCATGTTGGTGTGCTGCACCCATTAACTCATCATTTACATTAGGTGTATCTCCTAATGCTATCCCTGCTCCCTCCTCCCACCCCACAACAGGCCCCAGTGTGTGATGTTCCCCTTCCTGTGTCTAAGTGATCTCATTGTTCAATTCCCACCTATAAGTGAGAACATGCAGTGTTTGGTTTTCTGTTCTTGTGATAGTTTGCTGAGAATGATGGTTTCCAGCTGCATCCATGTGCCTACAAAGGACACTAACTCATCCTTTTTTTTATGGCTGCATAGTATTCCATGGTATATATATGCCACATTTTCTTAATCCAGTCTGTCATTGATGAACATTTGGGCTGGTTCCATGTCTTTGCTACTGTGAATAGTGCTGCAATACACATACATGTGCATGTGTCATTATAGCAGCATAATTTATAATCCTTTGGGTATATACCCAGTAATAGGATGACTGGGTCAAATGGTATTTCTAGTTCTAGATCCTTGAGGAATCGCCACGCTGTCTTCCACAATGGTTGAACTAGTTTACAATCCCATCAACAGTGTAAAAGTGTTCCTATTTCTCCACATCCTCTCCAGCACCTGTTGTTTCCTGATTTTTTAATGATTGCCATTCTAACTGGTGAGATGGTATCTCATTGTGGTTTTGATTTGCATTTCTCTGATGGCCAGTGATGATGAGCATTTTTTCATGTGTCTGTTGGCTGCATAAATGTCTTCTTTTGAAAAGTGTCTGTCCATATCCTTTGCCCACTTTTTGATGGGGTTATTTGTTTTTTTTCTTGTAAATTTGTTTGAGTTCCTTGTAGGTTCTGGATATTAGCCCTTTGTCAGATGAGTAGATTGCAAAAATGTTCTCCCATTCTGTAGGTTACCTGTTCACTCTGATGGTAGTTTCTTTTGCTGTGCAGAAGCTCTTTAGTTCAATTAGATCCCATTTGTCAATTTTGGCTTTTGTTGCCATTGCTTTTGGTGTCCTTGCCCATGCCTGTGTCCTGAATGGTATTGCCTAGGTTTTCTTCTAGGTTTTTTATGGTTTTAGGTCTAACATTTAAGTCTCTAATCCATCTTGAATTAATTTTTGTATAAGGAGTAAGGAAGGGATCCAGTTTCAGCTTTCTACTTATGGCTAGCCAGTTTTCCCAGCACCATTTATAAAATAGGGAATCCTTTCCCCATTTCTTTTTTTTCCCCCATTTTTTTTCCCTCCGCTGGCTTCTTTCAAAATTTTGTTTTATTTTTCATGAATCTGATATGACTAGTTGTAGGTTGTTTGTTTTATATTCATCTCATTTGGTGTTCTCTGAGATTTCTGAATGTGCGGTTGTTGACATTAATTTTGGGAAATTCATATTTACTTCAAATATTGCTTCCATTTCTCTCTTCCTGCCTTCCTCTTCTGGTATTCCAATTACGTGTTAGGGTTCTCTCAGCTACACTTTTTGTCGTTGGCCCACAGTTCTTGGATATACTGTTCCTCATTTTTCAGTCTTTCTTTTTCTCTTTGCCTTTCAGTTTTGGAAATTTCTATTGTCATATTCTCAATCTCAGAGATTATTTTCATCAACAATACCCAGTCTTCTAATTAGCTCATCAAAGGCGAATTTCTTTATTTCTATTACAATATTTTTGGTCCCTAGCACATTTTTTATTTCATTTCCCTGCGTACGCTTTCCGTCTGTTTTTTCATGTTGTCTACTTTTTCCATTTGAGCATTTAGCATTTTAATTACAGTTGTTTTAAATTTCTGACCTAATAATTCCAACATCATGGCCATTTCTTATTCTGGCTTTGATTCTTGTTCAGTTTCTTCAAACTGTGTGTGTTTTTTTTTTTTTTTTTTTTTTTTTTTTTTTTTTTTGCCTTTTATTATGCCTTGTAATTTTTTCTTAAAATCTGCACATAATGTACTACATGAAAGAAATTTGAAAATAACCCTTTAATAATGTGGTATAAGGTATGAAAAGAGGGAAAGTGTTCTATGTTCCTATAATTAGGTCTGAACTTTTCAGTGAGCCGATGTCCCTGGATTGTGAATGTTAATAGTGCTCCTCAGTCACCACCTCCCTTTAGATGGGACAGAATGGCTAAAAGGGGCTGGAGTTGGCTATTATACTTACCACACATGGAAGGCTAGAGACTGCTATAGCTGGCTATTTCCCTTCACTCAGGTAGGTTAGGCTCTAATAAAACCCTAGCAGGTTGGACACTGGAAAATAATTTCTCCTGAGGCCAGAGCTTGTTAAGAGGAGCAGAATGCTCAGAAATATTTTAACATGATTAATTTCTTTTTTTCCTGTTGAAAACATGACTTTTTTTTTCCATATTCATTGTGAGAACCTAGTAGAGTTCCCAGAGGTAAAAACTTAAGAAAGTGTGGAACCTCTCTGTGACTAGGGCTCCTTGGAGGTTTAACTCTCAGATTTGTTGACATTGATTCTCTAGAAATTTGTTCATTACAGTTAGACATTCCCAGCTGTTTCCCATGGAAATTTTTGCTCATGGATTTCTGCTTCAATAAGTTATGATTGTCTGTATCGGCACATACATATAATTGTCTGTATCTGTCTAATCGTGGTTTGTCTTATGACCTTGCTTCTCTAATGGATTTAAGGAAAGTTGCTACTTTAAAAAAATTTGGTCAGCATTTTCCTTGTTGGTAGATTGGAGTGGTGACTTCTAAGCGCCTTTCCAGACCAGAAACTGGAAGCCCAATGATTTGAACAAACATTTCCATGAACTGGATACCAGGCATTAAAGGACTGTAATCCCTGAGAGACAAGAAGCAATCAAATTGTGCTCTATGATTGCCCCAGCTTAGTGTTTTAAGAGCGTTTACAGGCACTAGCAAAGTGGGGAAACCCAGCAGATCTCAGTGGGCTCCCTGAGGTGAGGGGACACAGCTGAGAGCTCAGAGCGGTCAGGGTAGCTAGAGTTCTCAGGACTATTAGATAGGAGAGAGCTGTGCACACATATACGAGAGAGAAACTCTTAGGAACTGCAGAGGAGTGTCAGGAAGCATTCAGCTTAGTTCAAAGGAATGCATATGAGGCAACTACATAAGGCTAAGAGAGAATCACCACCTGAAAGGATTAGAGGCAAAAATGCCAGGTACTCCAACAGGACCAAGATTAGTTCCTGTTTCCACCAGCTAAATTGGACAAACTCATGATTCATGTCACTAGATAGAGTAGGAAAAGGATCTTGCCTAATTAGTGAGAAATAATTCATCCTAGACTGAATGCTGCATTGGTTCTGGCTAACGTATCTTAAAAGCAGACACAAAGATATGAAGCTATTTCCAAGTGACTTAACTGAATCCCCGAATTTTAGAATGTTTATTGCAATAAAAAACATTCAGCACTCAAGAAGGCAAAACATACAGTGCCTGGCATCCTTTCAAAAATTATCAGGCTTGAAGGAAGTAGTGAAATATGACTAATTATAAGGGTAAAATGTCAATTAATCAAAATCAACCAGAGCTCTAAAATGTTAGAATTAACAGACCAAGACATCAAAATAGTTATTCCAACTGCATCCCATATGCTCAAAAAGTTAAGTAGAGATATGGGATATATAGATAGATAATAGCCACCTAGCTAGATACATAGCTACATAGCAAGCTATACAGATATAGCTATAGCTATGCCAACTTAAAGTTCTAGATAAGAAACCCACGATGTCTGTGAGGAAATACTCATTGGGTGGGAAGAAGTGACTATTAGACATTGCAAAAGAAAAGCTTAGTGCATTTGAAAATGTATTAATGAAAAGAATATGAAATTAAAACACAAAGTAAAAGAAAATTTTAAAAGTGGAAGACAGAAAAATGTTTGAAGGAATAATGGCAATTTTTAAAATTTGAAACTATGAAGTGACAGATCATAGAAGCTTAAAGAACATGAAGCATAATAAACATGAAAAAATTATATAGGACTGTCATAATCAAAATGTTCAAAAGCAGTAAGGAAGAGAAAAGCTTAATGTGAGCCAGAGAAAAAAAGACATTATATACAAAAGAGCAAAGATAAAGAAAACAGATTTCTTTTTAGAAACAAAGACAAGTGAAAAAATAGTGTAACATATTTAAAGTACTGAAGCCTTTGCTTTTAAAATCAGGAACAAGACAAGGATGTCTGCTCTCATCACTTCTATTCAATTTGTACTAGATGTTCTAACTTGAACAATAAGGTACAAAAAAGAAGTAAAAAGATATCTAAATAGTAAAGAGGGAATAAACTGTCTCAATTTTCAGACCTCATGATTATGTACGCAGAAAACCCAATTAGATCTACCAAAAAGCTACTATAGCAAATGAGTGAGTACAGCAAAGTTTCAAGATACAAGATATATAAGTGAAATCAATTGCATTTCTACCTATTAATAATGAATATTGCAAATTAAATGTATAAATACCATTCAAAAAAGCATACAAATATATCATATAAGGTTGACTTTGACAAAAGATTTGAAAGTTCTTTATATATGTACACCAAAAATCTATGCAATATTGCTGAGAGAAATTAAAGACCTAAAATTATATATAAATATATATAATATACATATACACACACACATACATGCACAGTATACATTTATATAGAATTCTTAAGTTGGAAGACTTAATAGTATTGAGATATACTTCTAAAATTAATGTACAAATTAAATAAAATTCTAATCAAAATCCAAAAAGGTATTTTTCATAGACATCAATAAACTGATTATAAAACTAATATGGAAATTTGATGGACCTAGAATAGCCAAAACAATTTTGAAAAAAAAATCAAAGTGGTAGAGTTAATACCACCTGATTTCACATGTCATCATAAGGCAACAACACTAAGACAATGTGGTATTGTAACAAATGTAGATAAAAGATCAATGGAATGCAATGGAGAGCCTCAAATAATATCATGCATACATATGAAGAACTAATTTTTTTGATATAAGTGTAAAGGCAATTCAGTAGAGAAAGGATTGCTTTTGTAACAATTCGTCCTGTAAAATGGGAAATTATATATATAAACATTTCAAAAGAAAAGATTAGTGCATTTGAAGACATATTAATAAATGCAATTTGAAATTAAAACACAAAGTAAAAACAAAATTTAAAAAGTAGAAGAGACAGAAAGACATTTGAAGAAATAACTTTTTTATTTGAAGCAAAATATAAAGCTATAGATTATTGAGACTTAAGCAACATGAAGCACAATAAATATGAAAAAAATTATATAGGACTGTCATAATCAAATGTTCAAAAGTAGTAAGATATATAGGTGAGTTTATTAAATTCTTTGGATTCTGTACAATTAACTCAAAATGGATTGTAGACTTAAACGTAAAACCTAAGACAACAGTAAAATTTTTATTAGAAAGTATAGGTGAAAAATGATGACTCTGAGCTAGACAATGATTTCTTAGACATAAAACTACAAAAATAGTCCATGCACATATATACCCATGTAACAAACCTGCGTGTTCTGAGCATGTATCCCAGAACTTAAAGTAAAAAAAAAATAGTCCATGAAAGAACAAATTGATAAAATGGACTCCATCAATATTAACAGCTTATCATTATTGAAAGACCCAGGTAAGACAAGAAAAGGCAAGCCATAGACTGAATGAAAATTTTGCAAAAATTATTATCTGGTAAAGGGCTTATTTCCAGGATATGTAAAGTACATTTAAAAACTCCATAAGAAAAACGAACAACCCAATTAAAAATGGACAAAGTATAGGAACAGACACTTTACCAAAGAAAATATGGGGATAGCACATAAGCACATGAAAAGATGCTTAGCATCACTGATCATTAGGGAAATACCATTTGAAATCATAATGACATACCACTGCATACCTATTGGAATAGCCAGAAAATAAAAACTGACCATACCAAGTTTTGGTGAGGATGTAGAGAAACTGAAACTCTGATATAGTACTGGAAGGAACGTAAAGTGGTAGGATCGCTTTAGGAAATATTTCAGCAGTTTTTTAAAAAAGTTATTCATACACCTACCAGATAATCCGTCTATTTCACTCCTAGGTACAGTTTACCCTTGAACAATGCTGGGCTTAAGGGTGCCAACACCCTGAGCAGTTCAAAATTCATATACAATCTTTGACTCCCCCCAGAACTTAACTATTAAAGGCCTACTGTTAACTGAAAGCCTTACCAATAAGGTAAGTGGTAAATTAACAGATATTTTGTAAGGTATATATATAGTATGCTGTACTCTTACAATAAACTAAGCTAGAGAAAAGAGCATGTTATTAAGGAAATAATAAGGAAGAGAAAACCTATTTCCTATTCATCAGGTAAAAGTAGTAAAGGTCTTCATCTTTGTCATCTTCACTTTGAGTAGGTTGAGTAGGCTGAAAAAGAGGAGAGATGGAAAGGAGGGAGAGAAGGGATTGGTTTTGCTGTCTCAGAACTAGCAGAGGCAGAAGAAAATCCATGTAAAAGTAGACCTGCACCTTTCAAACTCGTGCTGTTCAAGGGTCAACTGTATTTACCGAAGAGAAACCAAGGCACATGTTTATGCAAAGAATTGCATAAGAATGATTGTAGTGGCTTTATTTGTAATAGCCTCAAAGTGGAAGCAATATCAACAGGTGAATGGACAGACAACCTCTGGAACATCTACACGATGGGACACTGTTCAGCAATACAAAGGGACAGACTATTGATATATACTACAAGACGAATGTATCCAGAATAATGATGCCAAGTGAAAGAAACCAGACCAGTAAAATTGCACACACGATTGTTCTATTTATATTAAGTTTTAGAAAGTGAAAACTAATCCATTGTGATAGCAAACAAGTAAGTGGGAAGGATGAGGAGGAGGAATGAGTGAGCTGAGATTAAAGGGAGAGGATTACAAAGAGACACCATCAAACTTTTGGAGTAATCAAAATGTTCATTGTCTAACTTTGGTGATGGTTTCATTGGAATATATATAAGGCAAACTTATTAAATGCCTTAAATGTGTGCAGGCTGGAAATCCAGCACCCTGGAAATCTAGAAGAATTGATGCTGCAGATTTGTTTTCACGTATCAGTTACATCATAATAACAATGTTAAAATATTCAAAAAGAGATGAGCAGGTAAACCCTTTCTAACAATAAATTTGAAAATATGAATTAAAAATGTTCTAGAAAAAATATAATTTTAGTTACAGTGAAAATAATTGAATTGTCAGTTACTAACATGCACACACACATAGTTTTATATAGATTTATGATAGGAAAGACAAACACTGTTTAATTGCTATTTTCTGTTTTTATCAATCAAGGGAAACAGGGCAGAAGAAATAATACAGTGATGCAAATAGAGAAGTTAAAAATAATAAATACATACATAAACAGCTTATTTTTTTGTGATTTTCCCATCTTGATCACAGTCCTAGGGAGAATGGATTGGCCTTCCTCTCTTGATTCATTTTTTTATTTGAGCATTTTATAATAGGTTTCTTCTTTTCCTTTATTATTTTTCAGATCATTTTCTATGTCTATTACCAAAACTTTTTTTAAGAAAATCTCACCATGAAAAAAAAAACAACAACAAAAATAATCGCAACAACAATAACCCTTTACTGAGATCTTTACTTGGGGTTTTTCAGCTCTGCTTCATCAATAAATGGAAGCACTTTCCTAAGGCAGAAAATAGAATAATAGGAAAAATGTTTCTGAATCAATGATGAGAAGATGAAAGGAAACGAATTTAAAATTCAGTTTGAAAAGTGTAAGTTGGAAAAACTAGATTTGTGTTTTTCTTTTATGCTAATTGGCGTCTCTGTTTTGATATCTACCTATATTTTAAACATGCGCATCTAGAAACTTGAACTTATATTTTTCTCAAAACTTCTCTATTAATAATACCATATTCACTTAAGAAACCAATGACATACTATTCAGATCATCATTTCTCTCCCTACTTACTCACCTAGAAGCAATTGATCCTGTCTTCTAAGTACTTCTAATAAATGTACTAAAGAGGTAAACTTGTGGAAAGTGATCAAATAACTTTAATTTTGTATTGTACTACTCTTTAAAATGTATTCATTACAGAAAAAAAAATCCCCTCTGTTATTGCATAAAACCTCTGCGGCAGATTCCATAATTTCTCTGTTTGCTTTAGATAATAAAATATCTTATGTTTAATTTTTGCTGTAAATATCTCCATTGAGAAGTCATCGAATCCTACATTGATTAACATTTTAATATTCTATTAAGATCAAGACTTCTCCCACCTCTATGACTAGGACTGGTTTTGAATTTGGCACCTTCTTCTAGACAAAAGATTGTAGCCAACTAGTTCTCGCTCATTCACTTCTTCTCTCAGTAGCTCACGGCTATCAGTGACCTCTTCAGTACTGACACATGCAAGAAAAAAGAGAAGAAAAAAACTCTGCTTTATTGACAAGATATTGTTTATATTACTCAGTGTTCTCCAGAGAAAAAGGACCTATAAGATATATAATATATATACACACACACACATATGTGTGTATGTAGATATATGTGTGTATATATGTGTGTATGTATGTCCATAAATATATATGTGTGTGTATACACACATGCACACATGCATATATACAGTGGACAACATGGGTTTGAACTGTGTGAGTCTACTCATACATGGATTTTCCTCTTCCTCTGACAACCTTGAGATAACAAGACCCCTCCTCTTCCTACTCCTCAGCCTCCTCAAATATGACAATGAGGATATAAACATTTATGACTATCTACTTTCACTTAATGAATAGTAAATATATTTTCTCTGTCTTATAATTTTCTTTTCTCTAGCTTACTTTATTGTTAGAATGTCATATACAATACATATAACATACAAAATATGTGTTAATATACTATTTGTGTTTTCAATAAGGCTTTGGGTCATCAATAGGCTATCAGTAGTTGAGTTTAGGGGCATTCAAAAGTTATACACAGATTTTTTGACTGCGTGGGCATCACCACCTCCAACGCATGCATTGTTCAACGGTCAACTGTATATACATATAAAGAATTGGCTTACATGACTATGGAGACTGGGAAGTCCAAAATCTGCAGTGTGGTTTATCAGGCTGTAAATCGAGAAGAGTTGATGTTGCAAATTTGTTTTGAAGGTAGTCTCTGGAAAATTTCATTTTTTTCAGAAAGGCCAGTGGTTTTGTTCTACTTAGGCCTTCTACTTACTAAATAATGCCCATGCACATTGTGGAAGGGAATCTGCTTCAATGTGCATTAATTTAAATGTTAATCTCATCAAAAAACACCACCAAAGTTGACACATAAAATTAACCATCGCACCATTATAAAGGGACTTTACTCCCATTGAACTTAGCAGATGCTTAAAACTGATGTCTTATTTAACGACTTCTGTAGAGCCTTCCTGTGATAACTGATGTACTGTGTCCCTTTGAGTATGTCTACTCATTCAGTCCCTAGATTTCTACAGATACTCTTTGTTCTTTCTTGGCTGTATTCCTTTGTCCTTCCCGCATGTGCAATGGGGCATGAATTAAGCAGTACTAGGGTACCTATCTTGTGACTCATTTCTGCACCCCCCAAAAGTCAAATATCCTGATATCCTGTGCCCTTATCTCATATATTCAAAAACACTTGTAATCTAAGAATTAAGTGAAATTTCTAATAAAAGATGTTCATTTAAAAATTATAAAAGAAGCAAGGAAGGTACAACGACAAATAGAAGAAAGGAACAAAAACAGAAGTATGAGCTGAGTTCTGGCTTCAAGGTATCTAGAATACCTTATTTAGAAAGAAACAGATGGGTAATAATCATATGTTATTAGTGTAAGTAACTTCAAAAGGCCATCGCCAAATAAGTTATTGCATACTGTCTGTGTACAAGAATATGAACAATTTTCCACCCAGCCAGCAGAAACAATATTAGAGAATAAATAGCTTAACTTTTAAGAAATGTTACAATTACTCAATTGCAGTATAGTAAAATAAATGTGCTGTTTTAGTTCTAACATAAGCTTCATGGCTATCCTGAAATTACAGCAAGATCAAAAACATAAATCTGCATAATGTTCCTAGTGTCTAGTCCTGTGAATTTACTACAATAATACTAGCAGAATTGGAAAAAATAAAATCAAGTATCACAAACCTATTTAAACCCCCATCCCTGTCACATTTTGAAACAAGAAAAAAAAGGTATTAATCAGTATGTGTATCTCACATGACTTTTATACTCTGCAGTCTTATGGAATAGCATGATTTTTCCACTATGTTTTATAAGGTGATTTCCCTGAATGATACACATAAGTTTTTCAATCTAAAATGAAAATCTTGAATTAAAGGCTGCAAGAAACACACACCCACATACGTGCACACACACACATGTACACACACTTCCCAAATGACAACATTGGATACAGGACAAAATGATGTTCATTTATTGATATAACATAAAACAATAATTTTTGTAATTTTTAATTTTTGTGGGTACATATTAAGTGCATATATTTGTGGGGACATGAAATACTTTGACACGGGCATAAAATGTGAAATAATCACACCACTCCCTCAGGCATTTATCCTTTGTGTTACAAACAATCCAATTATATTCTTTTAGTTTTTTTTAAATGTACAATTAAATTGTTACTATTGTCACCCTGCTATACTATCAAGTATTGAACCTTACTTATTATTTGTAACTATTCCCCCCCCCCCCCATCAACCATTCCCACTTTCCCACCATCCCTCCATTACCCTTCTCAGCCTCTGGTAACTATCATTCTACTCTCTATCTCCATTAATTCATTTAATTTTTAGCTCCCACAAATAAGTGAGAACATGCAAAATTTGTCATTTTGTGCATGGCTTACTTCATTTAATATAACGACCTCCTGTTCCATCCATGTTGTTGCAAATGATAGGATTCCTTTTTATAGCTGAATAGTACTTCGTTGCATATATGTGCCACAGTTTCTTCATCCATTCGTCTGTTGGACAGTTAGGTTCTTTCAAATCTTGGCTATTGTAACTCATGCTGCATTAATCATGGTAGTCAAGATATCCCTTTGAAAACTGATTTCCTTTCCTTTGGATATATACCCAGCAGTGGGATTGCTGGATCATATGGCAGGTCTGTTTTTAACATTTGAGGAAATTCCAAACTGTTCTTCATAGTGGTTATACTAATTGACATTTCTGTGAACAGTGTGCAAGGGTTCCCTTTTCTCCAGATACTTGCTAGAATTGGTTATAGTCTTTTAGATACAAGCCATTGTATCTGGGGTGACATAATAAATATTTCATGTTGTGATTTGTATTTCTCTGATGGCCGGTGATGTTGAGTACCTTTCCATATACCTACTTGCAACTTGTAGTCTTCCTTTGAGAAATATCTATTCAGGTCTTTAGCCCACTTTTTAATTAGATTATTAGATTTATTCCTATGGAGTGGTTTAAGCTCCTTATATATTATGATTGTTAATCTCTTGTGAGATGGATAGTTTGCAAATACTCTCTCCCATTCTGTGGACTGTCTCTTCACATTGTTGATTTTTTTTTTTTTTTTTGCTGTGCAGAAACTTGTTAACTTATGTGATCTCATTTGTTCATTTTTGTTTTGGGCACCTGTGTTTAATGGGGTATTATTCAATAAATCTTTGCCCAGTTTAATGACCTAGGATGTTCCTCCAGTGTTTTCTTTTAGTAGTTTCATTGTTTGAGGTCTTAGGTTTAAGTCTTTAATCCATTTTGATTTCATTTTTGTATAGATGAGAGATAGGGGTCTAGTTTTATTCTTTTGTATATGAACATCCAGTTTATTTTCAGCACCAGTTGTTGAAGAGGCTGACCTTTCCTGTACGTATGTTTGTGGCATCTTTGTCAAAAATCAGTTTATTGTAAATACATGGATTTGTTTCTGGGTACTCTAATCTGTTCTATTGGTCTATGTATCTGTTTTTATGCCAGTAACATACTGTTTTGTTTACTATAGCTCTGTAATACAATTTGAAGTCAGATAATGTGATTTCTCCAGTTTTGTTCTTTCTGCTCAGGATAGCTTTGGCTATTGTGGGTCTTTTGTAGGTCCATACAAATTTTAGGATTGTTTTTTATATTTCTGAATAGAAATAATACTGATATTTTGATATGAATTGCATTGAATCTGTCTAATGCTTTGGATAATATAGACATTTTAACAATATTAATTCTTTCAATCCATGAACGTAGAATATCTTCCCATTTTTTCTGTCCTCTTCTGTTTCTTTCATTTTTTTATAGTTTTCATTGTAGAGATCTTTCAATTTTTTGCTTAATTTCTATGTATTTCATTATATTTGTAGCTATTATAAATGAGACTACTTTTTTGATTGCTTTTTCAGATTGTTCCCTGCTGGCATATAGAAATGCTACTTTTTTTGTATAACTTAGTATCCTACAAATTTACTATATTTGTTTATCATCTCTAATAGTTTTTTGGTGAATCTTTAGGTTTTGCCAAATATAAGGTCGTATTATCTAGGAGCTAAGGCCTAGAATGGGTGCCTCAGGACCCAGCCTGGTGCCCTATCCTACTGTGGCTGAGCTGGTATCCAAATTGCAAGACAAAGTCCTCTTTACTCTTCCCTCTCCTCTCCTCCATTCGAAGGAGGGAGTCTCTTTTGAAACTCCGAGCTGTGCACCCTGGAGTTGGCTATCCTGGCTAGTGTCTCACTGGGTCATATGCTCCCCACGTCCACTGGCTCCCAGAACAACACAG
Source organism: Macaca fascicularis (assembly GCF_037993035.2). NCBI lineage: Eukaryota > Metazoa > Chordata > Mammalia > Primates > Cercopithecidae > Macaca > Macaca fascicularis. Next base: position 57,174,448 of record NC_088394.1, read on the forward strand.
CACCAGGAGTTGCCTAGGAGTTACAGTCCTTGTGGCCTAGACTACCTTTCAAGTTTATTTACGAGCCCAGAGCCCTTTAGCCCACAATGGCAAGGCTTGTCAAAACTCAACTTCTGATTGCTGGGATATACAATGGGTAAGGTTGGTCTAAATGCTCTCTTCATGGGCACTGGCTGAGTTCTGCCTGTTATTTCTTTCCATTGTAACAGGTCAGCACTGACTTTCAATGTGAAGTCCCACAATCTCTGCACTCTCCCTCCCCCATGCCAACAGATTCTCCCTGTCATGTGGCCACTGCTGGGGAATGGAGGAGGGGTGACATTGGTAATTCAAGACTGTTTTTCCTACTCTCTTTCGTGTTTCTTTCAATGATATGAAGTTAAAGCCAGGTACTGTGATCACTCACCTGATTTTTCATTTTTGGAAATGTGCTTTCTTGTATATATAGTGTGTTCCTCCTGGGAAGATGATCAGTGGAAACCTCTATTCAGCCATTTTGCTCTTCCTCCTCCAACGATATTTTAATTTGATGTTTTTGAACTGTGCATTTAAGCAGTGACTATTACCTAGTGTCAATAATCTAAATGTTTTACATACATCCTATCATTTAATTCTTGTAAGCACCCAATGAGGTAGGTGCAAAGATTGGACTCCACAGGAAGCAGACTGTGAGATGGAGATTAGCATGCAGAATGCTCTTAAAGAAACCTTAAGGTTAAAACCCCTAGAAAGGAGACGAAGAAGATGTTATTGGCAGAGAGATAAGTTGAGGTGTAATACAGGCCTAACCTGCAACAACAGAACTAGAACTACAGCCAACCTTACCAAGGGCTCGGGAGTTATAATGACTTTTCATATTTTTCCTTATTTAGGCTAAGATTGGCAGGTCTTTATATCATGTATCAGTTATTGGATGGGAGTCAGCTCTGAAAGGGTTATGAACTTGCCAAGACCTTTGATTCTCAGTGGCTGAGGCAATCCTTGAAGGTACTGATAGTTGATATCCATCAGCAGACAGCAGGCCCAGCAGTAGGAACAAAAGTTTTCAATGGATTGAGGTCTTCATGGTAAAACCGAGTAAACTCAGAGAGCAATCACAGTCCTCCCTTTGGTCGTTTGAAACTACTTTTTAATATAAATTCTAGGATCAGGACTTCTAGAAGTCTGGTGGATCTATCTTAGTAGGGAAAACTTAGAAGAGGAAGGTTTTTGGATTGACCAGAATTACTGAGTCTGGTCTTTGAGCCACAGCTAATTATTGCCATCTCTCTTCCCCACTATTGATATGAAATTTTCTTCACCCTTATCTAGCACCTCTTCTCTGCTCAGTGGCTTGATCCAGTGGCATGGCCACACCTTCATCAATCATCAAAGTCAGGGATTCTTGCCTTTGTTTATTTCTATCAAAATTAAGTAAAGGACTATCAAAACACACCCAGTTGAATTACCTGGCTGTCAGACATATTCCTCTCTTCCTCCATTTGTAACATCAGCCCTACCCTCTCCTGATAATGGGAGTTAAATGCAATTCCCCAAGTGGTAAGTTCCATTCTTGCTGGCTAGTTCCTTAAAACAAGGAACCTATATTAGTTTGCTAGAAATGCAGCAACAAAGTAGCACAACATGGGTGTTTGTAGTAATGGAAATTTATTGTCTAAGTTCTAGAAGTTGGAATTTCAAGATCAAGGTGTTAGCAGTATTGGCTTATTCTACGACTAGTGGTAAAGAATTTGTTCTATGCCTTTTCGCTACCTTTGTGTGGTTTATTGGTCATCCTTGACAATCCATGGCTTGTAGATGCATCACCCAGATCTCTGTCTTCATTTTCAAATGTCCCTTCTGTTTGCATATATGTGTGCAAATTTCCCCTTTTTAGAAAGGCACTGGCTATATTGGATTAGTGCCCACCCCAGTGATCTCATCTTAACTTGATTTTCTCTGGAAAAACAAAACCAAACCTATCTCCAAGTGAAGTCACATTCTAAGATATCAGGGGTTAGGAGTGCAACATATTAATTTGAAAAGGGACTTAAACACAGAGTCCAAAATGCCCAGGGAGTATTCATATGAGGCTCTCTCTCTTGTGGTATTATCTCAATGGGAACTCCAAAACGGCAGAACCTAGATTTTAAGAGACAGAAAACACATATTCCACAAATGGGTCACTGGCAATGATAATAAATGGGGTCATTTGCTTCAATCCCTCAGTTTCAGGATCCATGCATTTATTTTTTAATATTGACAGAACATCATATAATGGGATTTGCTTCATAGTTTATATTGCATCCTGGAGAATGATTATATTCACTTGAAGTACTGCCTCTAAGCTCTCTATCTGTACTTTACAGCCCATTCTAAAGCTGGCTGCTTATGGATGGTCAGGCATGTGATACGGTGGACCCTAGGCAGAATTTCTCACTCTCATACCATTTTTTTCTGTTAAGTGATTCCCCTGTTACGTGGCTTCCCTGTCATGTCACATTTTGGGCTGTGAATCAAGCACCCTGTAATACATGCATGTTGGTGTTTTCTGAGGTTCTTCAGGAAGAAAAGAAAAACTAATATCTAAACAATGGGTCTATTCTTATAAATAAAAGGTAAAAACATAACCAAACATCGTCAGTCACAAAAATAGAAAACAGCAACAAAACTGACTCTCCAAGTAGAATAAATTCAGTGTACTAACCTAGTTGACACTGGCTGAGTGAGGGGTGGTGCAATATTAAAGACTCCATGCTGTTCTTTGGGTTCACAGTTTGGGTATTAAGTGACAGCAGTAGGTAGATTATCCCTGGCACTAGATCCCCTGTTACTTCCACTTTGGCTATGATGTTTATGAATTAATTGTGCCAATTTGGGGTTGGATTACACAAGACCCTGGCTAATTTTCAATAGGCTGAGTCATTTATATTTGGTCATTCAATATTTTTTCCCCATGGCATGTGCTTTCTGAAGGTGATTAACATGTAATGTGAAGTTCTTCTTAATTTGTGCCCACTAATTTACCCATTCACAAGTTGCTACTCTAGTTCTCTCTGTTCCAAATTTTCGATATTATTCTTCAAGGAACCTGACCAAACAATGAAGCCTTTTGTCATTGGCCATGAGTTCATTTATTTCCTGAACTCGAGTTCATTCTCATTAAAGGTAAATAAGGTAACCCAGGTGCCCTTAGAGAAAATTATTTCTTGTCACTGGTGCATCTGCCTTCCATTTATGGCTTCTATCCAAGTACCAGGCTGACCAGTTAATTCATTAACAAAGTTGGGAGTTCTCTTTCTTATCAACTAGCCATGATGAATCCACATGCACCCATAAGTTTGAGCTGAAAGAGAGAGGTACTGACATTATAGCAGTAGGTGACCTAGTAGTTTGAATTACCTGATTGTTCAGCTTTCTTGTTCCCCTAGCCCTACTTGTACTTGATTCATCTTTCAGTGAGTTGTTGCTGGGTCCACCCAGAGTCATGATCTGATGTTTGATAGAACCCAGCTAATGAAAGGCAATTTTAGCTACATGGTCACTTGACATTCCATGGTTGGGTATTCCATCTCTACCAGGACTGCTGAGACTTATTTGTTAAAATGTGTTTAAATCTCAGATACAGATGGCATCACTTTAATTGAAAACCCTAAGATTCTCTGTTGTGATTGTCTTACTGGGGCTTACTGTAAACTACATACCACATATTTTTCCTGCCACTGATACCTCTAATACTGTAGAGTTTGATGGATTATCTAGTGAAAGTGACAGGATGACTTGTTCCAAAGACTAGATGGTTTGATCTTTTTCCTGCTCTTGTCTCCATTCCAAACAAGATATTTAGAACATCCCACTCTCTTTACAGACAGTTAATTCATGTAGATTGTCCTGGTTCATTTGGGGAAGTACTGTGGGGATCAATATTGTGTAACTTATTAATATTATGTAGATCAGCTCCACCCTCCATGGTCAATTGGATCTTACCACGTATTATTATAATTGGTATCACCTAAATTCTGAAGCTTCCTGAACATTTTCAGGGGTGGGGGCATCCCATTATGCCTGATGGTATCAATGTCCCTCATTTTATAATGGCCCTTCCTACCATGTTTTCTTTACCAAAGGTATATTGTCTCAACTGCCAATAAGATTTGACAGTGGGACCTTATTCCACGGGGCATCTGTGCTCTACCAACAACCAGTGATAAATTTCTTATTGCCAAATACATGGCAAATTATGCACCTTCTGATTTTGCCTTGTCACCTTCTGAATCAGACCATGTCTAATACCAACTGTCACAGATTTGGTTCTTTAAAAAGCAAACTCTGAGTTAAATTTGGCATGCAATATGGTCATTAATGAGTGCTCTAGGGATCAGCACCTGCGGAAAGGAGGGGAAGAGAAAACAGAAGCAAAGGCACAGGAAGTCAAGTTTCAATGCAAGCACAATAACAGCCTCAGCTTACCCAACAGGAGTTCCTGAGTTATAAGAGTCTCTAGAGCTTTCCCAATTGGGCCAAGATTTGGTCTTATGTTTATCTGCGGAGGCTGCACATTTAATCTCTGTGCAATAAGCCTCTAACTTACGTATAATTTATTTAAATCGTCTTAAAATATTCTACCTACTTTAAATTACTTCTTATTATATTTATGTTAAAATAAAAATAGTCATTCCTTGATGATAATAATAATAATTCTTATTATTCTTTTTTTTTATTTTTTATTTTTTTGAGACAGAATAGTCTCGCTCTGTCACCCAGGTTGGAGTGCAGTGGCGCAATCTTGGCTCACTGCAACCTCCGCCTCCCAGGTTCACACCATTCTCCTGCCTCAGCCTTCTGAGTAGCTGGGACTATAGGTGCCCGCCACCATGCCCGGCTAATTTTTTGTATTTTTAGTAGAGACTGGGTTTCACCGTGTTTGCCAGCATAGTCTCAATCTCCTGACCTCATGATCTGCCTACCTTAACCTCCCAAAGTGCTGGGATTACAGGTGTGAGCCACCACGCCCAGCCATAATTACTGTTTTTTTAAAAAAATTTTGTCGTTAATAAGTTTGTTTAAATTTTTTTCATTACTTATATTTTTCTTTCTTTTGTTCAGGGGTACATATGCAGGTTTGTTACATGAATAAATTGTATGTTGTAGGGATTTGGTGTATAGATTATTTCCTCACCCAGGTAGTGAGCACAGTACCCAACAGGTAACTTTTTGATCCTTTACCTCTTCCCACACTCCACTCTCAAGTAGGCCCTGGTGTCTACCATTCACTTCTTTGTGTCTATGTCTACTCAATGTTTAGCTCCTACTTATAAGTGGCAATGCTCAGTATTTCATTTTCTGTGCCTGTGTTAATTCACTTAGGATAATTGACTCCAGCCAGTACACAATTTCATTCTTTTATATGACTGAATAGCATTCCATGATGTATATGTACTAAATTTTCTTTATTCCGTCCACTGTTGATGAACACCTAGGTTGAGTTTATGTGTCTACTATTGTGAATGGCACTGCAATGAACATACAAGTACATGTGTCTTTTTGATAGAAAAATTTATTTTCCTTTGGATATATACCCAGTAATGGATTTCTGGGTTGAATGGTAGTTCTGTTTTCTTTGAAAAATCGCCAAACTGCTTTCCACAGTTCACAGTTGCTGAACTAATTCACATTCCCACCAACAGTGTGTAAGTATTTCATTTTCTCTACAACCTAGCCAGCATCTGTTATTTTTTGACTTTTTAATAATAGTCATTCTTACTGGTGTATGATGGCATCTCATCATGGTTTTGATTTACATTTCTCTAATGATTAGTGGTGCCGAACATTTTTTCATATGCTTATTGACTGCATAGTTTGTTTTTTGTTTACTGTTTTTTATTTGAGAAGTATCTTGTTCATGTCCTTAAGATAATTATTAATGTGGTTTGTTTGTTTTTTGATTGTTAATTTAAGTTCTTTACAGATGCTAGATATTAGACCTTTGTCAGATGCATAGTTTGCAAATATTTTTCCCATTCTGTAGGTTGTCTGTTTACTCTATTGATAGTTTATTTTGCTATGCAAAATCTCTTTAGTTTAATTAGATTCCACTTGTCCATTTTTGTTGCAATTGCTTTTGGAGTGTTCATCATGAAATCTTTGCTAGGGCCAATGTTCAGATGGGATTTCCTATTTTTAGGTTTTACTTTTAAGTCTTTAATTCATCTTGAGTATTTTTTTTACATGGTGAATAATAGGGGTCCAGTTTAATTCTTCTGCATATGTCTAGCCATTTATCCCAGCACCATTTATTAATAAGGAGTTACTTTTTCATTGCTTGTTATTGTCAGCTTTGTTAAAGAGCAGGTAGTTGTAGGTGTGTGGCATTATTTCTGGGCTATCTATTCTGTTCCATTGGTCTATGTGTCTATTTTGGTACCAGTACCATGTTCTTTTGGGTACTGTAAGCTTGTAGTATAGTTTGAAGTCGGGTAGTTTGATGCCTCTGGCTTTGTTATCTTGTTTAGAATTGCTTTGGCTATTTGAGCTCTTTTTCAGTTCCTTAAAAATTTTGGAATAGTTTCTTGCCCTCCCTCCCTTTCAGGAATGCAAAGAGTAACAGATTTGGTCTCTACATACTCCCATATTTCTGGGGCCAGGAGCAGTGGCTCACGTAATCCCAGCACTTTGGGAGGATGAGGCGGGCAGATCACGAGGTCAGGAGATCGAGACCATCCTGGCTAACATGATGAAACCCCGTCTCTACTAAAAATAAAAAAAATTAGCCGAGCATGGTGGTGGGCGCCTGTAGTCCCAACTACTCAGGAGGCTGAAGCAGGTGAGTGGCGTGAAGCCGGGAGGCGGAGGTTGCAGTGAGCCCAGATCGTGCCACTGCACTCCAGCCAGGGTGACAGAGCGAGACTCCGTCTCAAAAAAAGATACCATATTTCTTGGAGATTTTGTTCATTGTATAAAATTCTTTTTCTCTTTATTTTTGTCTGAATTGATTCAAAGAACTGGTCTTGAAACTCTGAGATTCCATCCTCAGCTGAGTTTATTCTGCTGTTAGTACTTCCAATTACATTATGAAATCATTGTAGTGAGTTTTTTAGCACTGACAGATCACTTTGTTTCCCTTCTTAAAATGGCTGTTTAATCATTCAGCTCTTGTATCATTTTATCAGTTTCCTTATATTCCTTGGATTTAGTTTTAACTTTTTCTGAATCTTGATTATCTTCACTGTCATTCCAATTCCGAAATTCCCGACAGTCATTTCAACCGTTTCAGCCTTGTGAAGAACCATTACTGGGGAGCTAGCGAGATTGTTGAGAAGAAGACACTCCGGCTTTTAGAGTTGCTGTAGTTCTTGTACTGCTTCTTTCTTGTCTTTGTGGGCTGATGTTCCTTTTACTGTGGCCTAATTTGAGTATGATCCGTTGGCCTCATTTCTGAATGTTTTCAAAGGGCCAAGGTTTTGTGCAGTGTCTGTACTTGTGGCCGAATTCTTATCCTTGATTTCACAGAGGGATATATTAGCGAAGTATTTTTGGCGTTGTAGTTTGGGCTGAGATCTGGTAGACGATGCTGAAGAGTAATGGCTGGTAGACAGGCTCTTAATCAGCCACGTGACTCCCTTGTGTTGCTTCATCTTTGCAGGCCATGCTGCCTTTCAGTGCTCTGAGGGTGTGGGTTCTTCTCCAACTCAAGTTCTGGTCAAAGATCATGGCTTGGCACTACCAGGCTGCACCCTGCATCCCTGGAGCAAGCTCAGGTTTTTTGTTCCCTCCCTAGCTTGGAGACAGCATGGGCAGAGACCTTGGCAGTGGCAATGACACACAGCCTGGCCCTTGCCTCTGGGAGCTCCACCCCAGAGAAACACAGAGTCACTGATAACTGGAATGATCAGCTGTGGGTGGAGTGGCTGTGTTATAGGCTCAAGGTGGGGTCCCTGCCTGGTGAAAAGCAGGGGGCTCAGGAGGAAGACAGTCTGAGCTCCTCTCTGCAGGGCAGCTGTGGCATGCTGGAAGTGTAAAGCACCCAAGCTCTTTTTTCTTTTCCCAGCCTAGTGGCAGCAAGGGCAGGTACCACAGCCATGGTAGCGGTACAGGGACTGTAATTTGTCGCTGGGAGCTCTACTCCAGAGAAATGCAGAGCCACTACCAACGGAATGTTCAGCCAGGGGTGGGGTGGCTGTGCTGCCAGCTCAAGCCAGGACTCTGCCCGATGAGCAGCAAGTAGTGCGACTCAGGGAAAAGACAGTTTTGCCTCGTCTCTGTAGAGTGGTTGTGGCATGCTGGAGGTGTGAAGAGAGCAATCAGCATCTTTGTTTTCTCCCTAGCCGGGGGGCAGCAAGGGCAGGTATCACTGTAGCAGCAATAGCAGAGAGCCTGTCAGTTATCTCCAGGAACCCCACCATAGAGAAATGCAGAGCTGCCACTCGCTGAAGTGAACAGACAAGGGTAGGGTGGCTGCACTTGGGGCCCAGGATGGGAGGCCCTTCCTTGTGAGGACGACTAGTAGAGGCTGGGAACAGTGTGGAAAATATTCTGGCCACTTTTCCTTCTGCTAGCCGTGGTGTGCTGTAGGCCTGAGACAGTTTTGGGCTCTTTACTCCCTCTGCAGCCTGAGGGCAGTAGGGGCCAGGGTTGGGGAAGGTATATGGGGAGTGGGGGTGTCACTGCAGCAGCAATCATGGCAGGCCTATCAGTTACCTCTTAGAACTCTGCCCCAGAAAAATAAACAGCTATGATCAGCAAGTGTTCAGGTCTTTCAGGCTGGCTGCGCTGGGGTCCCAGGCCAGTGGGCTTTGCCTAATGAGGTACAGCAGAGGCAAGGCCTGCAGTTCATGTTCTCTTCAGCACTGGGGATGTGGCCCCTATCCTGGAGGCATGTAAGAGAGTCCTGCCTCCCTGGTTGATGTGGTTATGGCAGCTGGCACCAAGGTTCTCAGGGATTCAAGGATCTGAGGGCTCCATGGGGGCCTGAGCAGCAGCTCTGGAGGCTCCGTCTCTATGGAGGCTATGGGGAACGGGGGTTCAGAGAGGATCTCCCATGCCCAGGATAGCAAAGGTCAATGGCAGAAGCGTGGGGCCCTGGGGACTCTTGATCACTCACTCTTTCCCTGCAGTGGGGCCTCCCTTGGTTTTGGACCAATCTCAAGTTGACGGCTGTTTTGCTCTGCTCCTCTCTGCTCTCCTTGTGTCGTCATTGCTATCATTGCTTCCTTGATGAATCCCAAGGTGCCTTCCTGGACAATCCACTTGAAGATCTGTTTTTATTCACCACTCTGTCTCCTCTCCATGATAGCCATGCACACTTCCTACTTTTAGTCAACTATGTTGCTGCCAAGCCCAATAAATTTTTTAAATGAACTTCTGGCTCTATACTTTTAGAAACAGAGGATTATAAAGCCATACACATAAATATTTACATATTTATTATTTACTCTTCGATAAGATATAATATGCTGTTATCAATTACAATTTTTTTTTTTAGTGAACAACTAATTAAGACTTTGAATCATCAGTCATCCATTGTTTTCCTCTACTGCACATCGATTTGGTTATTCTTCAACATTTATGAACTTATCTACACGGACCATAATAGTAAAAATGAGCCTCACCAGGTTTTTTTCTTGAAGTGTTACACTTTCAATCTTGCACGTTTGAGTGCTTACTAGAAAATATTTTTCGTGCTTGTTGTGTATCAATACCTTTGCCCATCACTGATGATCCAAAGCCAAAGACAGCAAATTCTAGTCCTTGATACTAATAATGTTATTATATTCTGGGAGAGAAACAGATGAGTAACTCATTGATAATAATGCACTATGATCACTGCTATGGTTTAATAATATTCATTCAAGATAATTAAATATATAATATATTAAATATTTACATTTATAAATGTTTTATATAAATATATAAAGTTATATGTATTTATGCATGTAAAACATGTATAATTATATGTAACCATATAATATAATTAAATATATATGTATTTAATATCTATGTCTAGTTATAGACATATATTTTATTTATAGTTCCTTCATTCAAAGTGACATAGGGGGTAACTCCCTCTTTGAAGCAAGTTCACTGTGCACTGGTTACCAACTTACCTGAGTCTAGTGATAGAGAACACATAGGCAGGAAGTTACATGAAACAAATGTATTTCTTCCCGATACGCAGCAAGAGACAACAGAAACAGAGGATTCAGGGCGAGGTGGTTCTCCAAGGCTAGGGAAGCTGCTTGAGGCATTTGGAGACTTGATTGAATGTGCCTTGCCTGGATCACAGATGAGGAACCCTGAAAGGGCAGCCTACCCTGGGTTATATTCCTCAGGTGAAACATGAAACACTGGACCAAACACTGAAGGACATTCTGCTGCTAGAGGGCCCTGAAGCAGAGCCAGGGCTGTTCCAGTGAGTTATCCTCCTATCTCAAGACATTACATTCTCAGCACATTCTACAGTTATCCTTGAGAATTACAAGTGAGAAAGAGGAGAGAATGAGTCTGTTCAAGGCCTCCTGGAGAAGTTTCCTGAACCATCTGATTTGCTTAAAATAAAGATTCTCTAATCTTTAAATATTCGATCAATTGTTCTAAAATTGTGTTTCTTATTATATATGATTTTTGAGGCTGTGTGTATTTGCCTTAGTGTTTATTAAGAAGAAAATCAGAAAATTGGGTCTCATTTTAATTCTTATATTTGCCTCACCTTTCAACAATGCTGAAGTGCTAATAGATATACTATTATATATGTATATATACATATGTAATGCTAAATGAAGGAGGATTTTTTTATACAAATGTACTTTCTTAAAAAATGAAGAATGCAGACTTTTTCCAAACTCAAAAAAAAATTTCTCAGATTTAAATATCCAGATATTCAATATTACTATTTTATTGCTCAATCGTTTATTTTTATGAATGTATTTGGCTATGGAATATTCATATAGACTGATGAAAAACAATGATAATGCAACTGTTTTAATATGCATTTTAAACATCAACAGAACATTGTAGGAAAATCAATGCAATATGGAACTAAGAATTAAGACTTGTTTCCATGTATATTTAAGTCACTTATTTGTAGACACAAAAAATACAATTTTTATGACTATGATTGGAAGAAAACTGTTGAAACAGGTCTCACAAACTTTACCATAAAGATATCTAGAGAATGTCAGGTTTAAAGTGATTTGGAGACCAAAGTATAGAACTCTACTTGGTTCTAAATTAGAACCTGAATTGTGAACAAGGCTTTTACTAATGTAAAATAAAGACTCTATGGGGAACAAAATGTAAGATCAGTGATTTTATCTTGATTAGCAAATCTTCAGATTGTCACCTAGAAGTGTGTTGGATAGCGTCAAAACACCCAGAACAAAACAATTTTGACTAGAATAAACAAACAAAAATCTCTGTAAAATTGTTTATTTTCACTGACTTTATAGTTATACAGGAATCTCAATTGGATTAAACATGTGCTTTTTCCTGAAACCAAATGTAAGTTTGACTCTTAAATATTAATTATGGTGTCTATCTTACCACTTACATTAACCCTTAAGAAGCAATTAGTTTCTGGAACATAATCAGTGAAAAATGATGGAGAATGCATTTTGAATTGAAATACAATGTGCTCTAGGAATAAGCATTCCCATTTCTTTAAAAGATAAGACATTTTCCAGTTTCAAATTCTCCAGCTCAGTTAATGGTTTCCACTTTCTACATGCAATCTCAATTCTCATCAATTAAATTTATATATCTCTGAAATCTACTCATTGTTTGCTATAGTCCTTTTCTTGGTTCAGACCCTCATGAATTCTCCCTTGGATTGCTGCAATAGCAATCTGATCTGATCTGCCTGACTCTTTTGGCCCCTACATCAGTAGGTACTCCACATGGCAGTACATATCAGACCATACACTGCTATGCATGATACCTTTCAGAAACTTCTATGATCTAAAGGCTAATGTCCTGACATTTGTTTGTAACTTATTTCATAATCTGTTGCATTTCCAATAACTTTTCTCTATGAGTCCTGAAGTGGAGCCACTCACAGCCTGACTTCTTATCCCCTCTCCCCACTCATCAGTGATGTGACTTTGAAAAAGTTACCTAATGTTTGTGCCTCAGTTTTCTCATTCGCGAAATGGTTATAAAATGTTTTTGATACACAGTATTTTGGGGGAAGATTAAATAAATACTACTACAACTTACATAATGATAATGATGGTGATAACAGTAAAAAATATTTAGTAAGCAATGACTTACTGCTTTGTACAGTTCGAAGCATTTTATATACCTTTATGTGAAGTTCCTCAAGCATTCATCTGTCTCTCTCAAATCTTAATACCTTTCTACACCTTGTGTTTTCTCTATGAGGTGATTTTTCTACCGTTATCTAACTGGATAATTCTAATACATCCTTTGCCTGATGCCTTGTGAGGCAGAGTGAGAACCCCTTTTCTCTGATTTCGTCATCTAAACTTTCTGCTCATTGTATTGAAGCTACTTTGGTTAATAAATGTGCTATGCACTCCTAAGCAGTAGAGATGTTCTCTTTTCTCTGAGTTCTCAATATTTAGTATAGTTTAGAATCGATAATGATTATAACAAATTATTAACTGAATAAACAAATAAATGATACAAATCCTATATCTTTAGCAAATGTAAATATTTTCTGAATTTCATATTATGTTGAAATTAAGAGAAAGAGAAAAGAAAGGTCAATTTTTATTCAGCAGCTATACCTTAGCTTTCATTTTTAAAAAAAATCTTAGGTATACCCTATTATGATGCATGTTTCTTAGTATGTACAAGGTAATAATTCAGAACATTTCAAGGAAATCATACTAAGCACGGAATTATAATGTCACATCCCTAACAACAAATACAAAATAATTTCACACATAATCACAATTTCAATTTAGATCTCTAATGGACTCTTTCTATCCTAAAGGCTGAGTGTGAATATGATTATTTATTTTGGTGTAAAATGTAACATATGGAGACCAAAACTATGCGGCACACTAGATGGCAGATTTGTGGTCTGTGCTGTTTCTCTTCTCTAAAATATGTCCAGATTTTGTCAAAGAAATTTTCTAAGTTTCTCAAACATTGTAGCGCAGTGCAATTGGCAAAATAATATTAATAATTAAATAAATTGAAGTCAGCTTAGAGATATTCAAAATTTTAAACATACTTACCTATTTATTAGTAAATTCCAATTCTATGAATCACACTACAACAGAAATAGTTGCTATAGCACATTAGCACATAAGGATATATTTATAAATATATTTATGAAAGTATTTTTTGGGAAAACTGCCTGAGGCAACCTAAAGGTGCATTAGGTTGGAGACTCTTTAATGCAAGTTTTCTTTTGTGTTATTTTGTTTATATCACACTTGGCAAATGCTGCCTATGATCCTCTTACTTCAGTAATAAACATTATTTAGAAAATAAATCCAACGGTAAATGGATAAAGTGAAGTAAGTTTCCCATGAAATCTTGAGCAAAGTCCTAGTAATGCTCATATTCTTAGGTATTTCCAGAGCAAGGTCTCTGATGAGCAGGAGGCAGATCCAGACACATCTTATTACATAAAGCAATACCTAGAGAGAAGCAACCCCTGAAATCCAAACATTACACTGACAATTCAGGAGAGAAGGGAAAAGAGAAAGTAAAAGAAAGAGACGGGGAGAGAGAGACTGAGTTAGTTCTCCCCACTCACACCAAAAGCTCCATCTTCTACATTTGTGTTTCATTTTTATTCATGCCCCACAATTAGCATCCTTCTTTAGAGAAGGATAAAGTAGGAGAGATGGAGAAGGTGAGTGTAATTTCCTTGCTGAGACCAACACACTTGCCATTCATTGTTGGTACTAGCGTGGAGGTTGAACCTAGGAGGTTCAGGTTCCTCTCCTTTCCAACATCATAAATTTCCATTCTTAGTACTAAAAACAATAAATTTTGAAAAAATTCGAATACAAAAATGAGCACACATAAAAATAATTCAAATTCTACTTTATTTCTATTAACTACCATAATCTTCTCCTCACATTCTAGCTCAAACTTCCTTCACTTAGAATTTTCTGTAGATGGGGGCCTTATTAACATTTAAGACTAGATTGAATCTTGACAACCAGAGATCATCACAGTGAAATGAATTCCATAATAATTAAGCCCCTTTGCATTTATCACATTTACTTTATCAAATACAAATGAGGGGAATCATTACCTAGCAAAACAGAAAAATCTGGAAGTAATTCATACATGTTTAAGGCTGGATTTGGAAAAGTAAGGGTTTCTCAAGGAAACCTCTGCTACGTTAAATCATACAATTGATGCTGTAAAAATAAATACTTATGTTATTATATTTTATCACAAAATCTATATTGTCATGGAAATTATTGTGATCAGTGGTAATGTGCTTTTTTCTGGTATTTACTCCAAAGTCAGATTACTGTCACTGTCAAAGGGATATTAGATTTGGTTAGTAGCTCCTTATCTTACTAGGCTTTACCTATAATAGACATTTAAAAAGGAAAGAAATATACAACATATATGTACCCATAAAAATCCAAAACAATTTAAAAATAGGAAAGAAATATAAATTTAAGCTAGTTATTTTTAAGCCATGGCTTGTATCTAAATAAGGACACATCTTTAAATGTCCTAATGAGTTTTTAAGAGCTGAGTTATTTCCAATGTAACAAAAAAAAGTCTGCTAAATCCTAAGTCTTTTCTCAAAACTTTCAAATCTATGGATTCCGTTAAAAAATAAATAGCAAAAGAGTAGGTAAGACTTTGCATTGTGTTAATTAATTAATTAATAATTGTATAATAGGGGTTGGGGACTATATAATGTGGGGCCAAATGATTTAAATTTCTTTAATTCTTTTTTCATAGTTCGCCAATATAACCATAAAAATAATGAAGCTCTGATGAAATGTGCATTAATATCATCTCCTGACTAAATCCAAGTTAATATTCTGCCCATGTTATGTTTACAAGATTGCCTTTTCACTATAGTGAAGAAAGTCTGAATGACATATTTGAAGAAAAATAAGAATGAGCTGATGGTACTATAGAAGTGATGAGTTCAAATCTCAGGTCCATTGTTTCCTTACTGTGTGACATTGGGAAAGATTAAATAATATTTCCAAAACGAATATCTCCTTACATGGTATTAAATTTATCTCGCTGAATGAAAGGATGCAGATGCCTGTTTCAATGTCTGTTATATAGTAGATAATCATTAACTATTGGTGCCTCTTCCAAGGGACACATTCATCTTATGTCAATATTCTTAACACTTTTGTTTTTATTTGTATGAATGTCTGCCAGCATTCAACACTGCAATGTAATAAGATTTTCTTTAGCACCATTTTGAGACTTGTCAAAATTTCAAATTTTGTATTCCTTTTAAGAGTTGTTAATAATGTGAGCTCTTATAGTGAATGATACACAATTACTTTATTAACGTATTAGGACAACATCCCTGCAATGATATAAATTCAACAATTTATATTACTTAGAAATTACTTTTTAGAGTTCAATTATTTAAATTTTATTGGTAAGTTTACCCAGACAATCTAAGTAGACAGTTCTTCAACTGAAAAAAAAAGTCACAGACTATATTTTTTCTGAAAACGCATCTTTGAGTGTATATTCCTGAAATTTTGAAAGTGATTCTCCTCTAAAGTTCTTTATAGAAAATTGAGTGACTGCTTCAGATAGATCACATTTAAATTAATTAGTATTAGTTGATAAAAGAAAATGTATACTTGTGGTAGTGATCTGTAGCTCTAATTCCAAAACCATGTTAGTCTGTATTGAGAGCTTCACTGAGAATGACAAATTGTTAAAGTGTATTTGCCTCTTTTTTTAACACATGAATCTAAAATGAATTTGCTCATTTTATTAAAACTTAAATTGATTCCTCAAAATTTTCCATGCATTTACAAAATATAAGTTGCATGTGGAATATATAAAGTATGACATGTTGGTATGTGTAATGTTATAAAACAGATGAAATGGTTTCGAGATGTATAGTATTGACTTGGAGTTATTTAGACATGAGTGGGCTTTCTTCTAAAAAATAACTCCAGAAACAAAATTAACTGGACCGTATCTGTCAATTTGATAAAGAACTATAGTGACAGACTTAAGAAAACCCATTTTATTTTAGCCAACACTGAAATCAAGGCACTTGCTTTTGATATTTCTGTCTTAAAATAAGTTTGCAGTCAGAAAAATTTAAAACTCATAAGCAAGTTTTCATTTTATGTGCCTTGTTTGGTGTTTCTAATAGTTCGTACCTGTTATTTGATAAATAATAAATAAATTATTCTCTGTCATAACCTAGAATTCATCCTAAAAATCAATTAGGGTGAAATATTGTTTATTATTATACAATTTAATTAATTTTTAAGCATGTTTTATACCATGTTAGGTATTTATTTTTCTGAAAATTTTGTTGTGCTTAGGTTTGGTATTTTCTTAACTAATTTTCTCATAATAAAATTGAGTAATATGCTCTTATCATGTTAGGAACAGAAATGTAAATAAGTGATACCATTTATGTTCCTATGAGAACTCTCTTACTTATTAAGACTTCTATATTTAGGAATGTGTGGGGTGTGTGTGTGTGAAAATGTGTGTATTGTGTGCACTGTGGATGGGGTTAGAGGTGGAGTTAGAGCAGTAATCCTAATTTTCACCTTAAAAACTTCTCTTTTTTATAAAACTACATGAACACACATATACACACATACACACACATAAAAACACATGAGTAAATGTAACTGAGGTAACTGGTACCTGCAGAGGTAAACATATTGACATTGCATAACAATATCTATTTTTTCTCCCAAGTCTATACCTTTATATATATCTAACTTTGAAATAATGTTGGAGATATGGTCTTTGAGGATCTTGATCAATAGTTCTCAGCCTGGTGATGTGATAATGGTATCAGTAGTAGAAATAAATATAGAAGAGAAAGAAAGGATTTGGAGATAAGGTAACTGGTTTTAGATGTGGTATAGTGGAAATAGCCATGCTTTAAGATGCTGAAAATTTTTATTTTGCTCCTGCTCGTGCTGCTGACTAGTTTTTGACCTTGGCAATGTCACCTCTCTGTTCTGTCTCAGTTTTTTTGTATGTATGTAAGAGTATTAAAATATAACTCTATAGATCTTCAAAATTTTATAAGTCAATGATTTATCATTGGTCAGTAATTATACTTAATAGGCACATGAGTGCATTGTTTTCCATTTGTCTCCAACCACTTATTAACTATGAGTCAGTTGCGTTGGCATTGCTAAATTCTGAAGGATAATCAATAATAAGTGAAAATTGTTAGTGAATCTACCATATAACCCATTAGGTATTTTGCTGATGCAGCAATGTTTAAATATTATGGTTAATAATATTCTTTTAGTATCAGGAGATGTGATAAAGTAAGCAGTACTTATCATTAACAACCATCTCAAATTAGGTAGTGCCCATTTCATATATATATATATAAAAAACATCAAGGAAATAGAAAAATTGAAAGCATCTTGTTATTCCACTTTGCTTTCTGAATTCAAATGCAAATCCAGGATTAGTGCCTTAGTGAGCTTAATCTGAAGTAGTTTTGTCACCCTGAACTATTTCCTCCTCACCCAGCACTTTGGTTATACACGATGTTAGTGCTCAGTACATATATTCTTCATCAATGGTGAGTCAGAAACTTTGAACTTTTTACCTAGTATCCAGTCTTCCTTTCATCTAAATCAACTTTACCTAGATTTTACTTAGGGGAGCAAAGTCCCTCACTGAAAAGGTCTCCAAATTCCCTTCTGGCTGGGGTTGATCATGCAGCATAGCCAGAAGAATGTATGAAGAAGTCATGAGGTAGGGATCAAGTAAAGCTCTTCAAAGGAACCTACTCAGTTCACATGAGGTTTTTTTGCCATACACACCTGTTTTCGCGTTGGTCTATATAATGATGCTCCCCACGTGGTCACAGTGTTTTGACCTTAGTATCTAATCTTAATATTCTTGAGCTATTGAATCAAAACAACTACTGCTTCACTCCAGAATTATTACCTGAGCAAAACACAAATTTCTGCTTCATTAAGCCAACGGAAACTGTTTTATTTTGTGTCATGCAGAACCAATTTTTAAAATTATGACACTTGAGTAGTTGAGAGATGTATTTAATGAAGAAATAGAAGAGTACAATATCTAAAAAACTTTGGAAATACAAAAAGCTATACATTTGATTGAAGATTTTGGATATATTGCAAACATTTTACAAACTCAAAAACTCTCAAGTCCAGGAGAAAGACTAAGGCGAGAATTAATCATATGCCATTTTGTAGCATAAAATTACATGTTTCAAAATTTCCATTCTGCCATCAAATGTAAGGTGTTCAGAAAGAGTTACAATAGAGAGGAAACAAGGACAAATTATACTTAATTGCAATTCTGTTTCCCTAGCCACACTTGGGACTAGAACACAAAGAACATGATCAAAAACACCAAATTCTGCCAAATTAGAAGACAAACTTCTAATGTAATTAGCACTCAATAAATGTGATAAATATTCACAGCTATAGCATTATAGTATGAATAATAAAGAAAAAATTATTTAGTATTTATTCAACAAATGTTTTTCGAATGCTTCTAATTTGCTTGATAAGGGCCTTAGAATTTGACCAAATATACTTCTTTCCAAATTCCTTAGCGTTATATTATAAACCACATATCAGGTTAGCAGAAGCACAGTACGATTTCTTTCCTAGAATTTTAAGAGTAGTAGGGCAGATAACTCAATATCTAGAAACTAGTTGTGCCTGTTTGAGAACTAGCTGGCTGATTTGGGACCAGTTGTTTACTCTTTCTGAACTTTGCTTTCTTTATATTTAAAATGAAAATAATAGCAATACAAATTTATGAGATTGCTTTATGATTAAATGTTTTAACATGTGTAATTTTTCTGAATAAACCAACAAATGAATATTATGTGTAATAGTGAGAAAGAGAAAAGTTATTTAGTATTTATTAAGCACTGGTAAGGACCTCAAATACATTATTAATGCCATTCTCATCACCTAACTAAATATCATGCCGTCTTGTTACTCCTTCAAACATCTAGAAATCTAACTTAACTTTGGAAAAGGAAATATCACAGGATTCCCACTGGAAAAATTATGAAAGTTCATTGTTTTATATTTAGAATCACTGATTTATGGTCATTGTTGTTTCCATGTAACTCAGCTTATTCTAATCATATCATAACATTAAGCTGGGCCAGGCGCAGTGGCTCATGCCTGTAATCCCAGCACTTTGGGAGGCCAAGGCGGGTGGATCACAAGGTCAAGAGATCAAGACTATCCTGGCCAACATGGTGAAACCCCGCCTCTACTAAAAATACAAAAATTAGCTGGGCCTGGTGACATACGCCTGTAGTCCCAGCTACTCGGGAGGCTGAGGCAGAAGAATTGTTTGAACCTGGGAGGCAGAAGTTGTAGTGAGCAGAGATCATGCCACTGCACTCCAGCCTGGTGAGAGAGCGAGACTCAGTCTCAAAAACAAAGCAAAACAAACAAAAAACACATTAAGTTGGATGTTAGAAACATCTGAGTAAATTAATTTCTTGGCTACTGGCTTCTTTTTTTTTTTTTTGACAGAATATCCCTCTGTTGCCCATGCTGGAAGGCAGTGGCCCGATCTCAGCTCACTGTAGCCTCCACCTCTGAGGTTTAAGCAATTCTCATGGTTCAGTCTCTCAAGTAGCTGGGATTACAAGCATGTGCCACCACGTCCAGCTAATTTCTTTTTTTCCGTAGAGATGGGATTTACCATGTTGGCCAGGCTGATCTGAAACTCGTGGCCTCAAGTGATCCACCTGCCTCAGTCTCCCAAAGTGCAGGGATTACAGGTGTGAGACACCATGCCTGGCTGACTAGTGGATTTTTGATTGTTGATATTTAGACTATAAAGTTGTTTCTTTCCTCCTCCTATTACTTTGTCTTTTTTGTATAATGTGGTTTGAGGCATATAATTATCATTCAATCTGTAATATAAGAATTAAAATATTAAGCATTTTGAAATTTTAGAAATCAGTTGTAGATTTATGAATTTACTATGTAGGACATTCTATAAGACAACTATCCTGTGTTCTTTAAAAATAAAAGGCAATGTCATAAGAAACAAGCAACAAAGAAAAAAAGACAGGGCTTTTATTCTATTAAAATAAAGAGGCAGATACACACACGCACGCACGCACATGCACACATGCACACACACACACACAAGTGCAGTGTGTGATCCTGGCATCTGCAAGATGGTGAAATAAAATATTTCTTGGCATCACTTACCCCACAAACATACCATGAGAAGCTATTCAAAGATACTAATATCACTCAGGTGTGTTGGCTCATGCCTGTAATCCCAACACTTTGGGAGGCCGAGGCGGGCTGAGTTGGGAGAATTGCTTGAACCCGGGAGAGGGAGGTTACATTGAGTCGAGATCCTGCCACTGCACTCCAGCCTGAGTGACAGAGTAAGACTCTGTCAAAATAAATAAATGAATAAATAAATAAATAAATAAATAAAAGACAATAACACCACTCTGAATTCAGCAGAACTTGGGGCAAAAGTAGAGAAAATTCTAGGATTACAAAATCAAGACAAGTCACAAATAAGAAAAACAGTCATTTCAAAGTGTGCCGCCCCCTCCTACAAGCCAGCATGATGCTACTCACAAAGAATTTCCCTAAACTTATGTTTTCCAAGGTGAGAGGAGAGAATTGAAAGTGGACGTTCAATGTGTGCACTGGTTTGGAAATCTTCATGAAAGCCCACTTTGGTCTCATTCCAAAATAACCATTAGGAGTCCAGGAGGACTGAACTACTTAGAATGAATTGGGAATAAAGATCGGGATGCTGACTGCAGTGATTAGTATGTAGATATTGGTGACTACTCTGCACTAGGATCAACAGGGATGCCACATTGAAGAGACTGGCCTGTACCATAGTGCTGCAGGGAACACGATCCACAGGAAGATCCAAATCCCTGGCCAGATTTTCCACAAAGCCTGGGTGTTTTACCTGGAGTCTTCCCCTGGCCCAGAAACAACTAAAAGGTCAAGATTAAGTTCAGGTGCCTTTAAGTTTTTTTCGAGACTAGGAAACAATGACAGGGTAACAATATAGTTTGAGGGCAACATTTAAGTTCCAGTGTCCACTATAGGTCTTCCTCAAAATGGCAAACAAGGAAGGGCAACAATTTAGTTTCAGAACAGTGTGTAAATCCTGATATTCACTATAATCTTCACCACATTGGGAAACAATGGGAAGACGATGAGTTCATTCCAGCACAATGTTTCAGCTCTGGTGCTCACTGTAATTCTTCCCCGGAATTGTGAGCAACGATGGACCTGCATTTAAGTTCCGAATTTAGCAAATGTCTAACAACACCAGGAAGAGGCAAAAACTGGAAGAGGTGACTGTCTTCTCAAACGCACAGGTATCAATGTAAAGACACACCAACAGTGAGAACTTGATTAAATTTGACAACACCAAAAGAAACCAACAAAACTCCAGCTATAGACCCAGTAGAACTGAAGGTCTAGAAAATGTCTGATAAAGAATTAAGAATAATCTTCTAAAAGAAGTCCAGGATATCACAAGAAAATATGAATAGAAAATGAAATAATTTTCTTAATTCCAGGAATAAAATAGAATAAAATAAAAAATTCAACAAAGAAATAAAAACATTTAAAAAAAGAAAACCTACAAATAAGAAATATAATGACTGAGATAAAGAGATTGTAAAAAGTTTTGTTGATCAAACAAAGAAAAGCATTAGCAAGCTTGAAGACAGAACATGTGAAATTATCCAATCAGAGAACCAACAAGGAAATAGTATAAACAAAGTGAAGAAGACACACTAGAATTATGAAACATCATCAACAAACTAACCTTTACCTTTTAGGAACTCTCAAAGAAGGTGAGAAAGAAAAAGTCCTAAAAAGCATATTTAAGGGAATAGTGGCGGAAAACTTTTCAAATCTGGAGACAAATGACTGCATCCAAGTACAAGAAGCTCAGAAATCGCCAATCAATTCAACTCAAAGAGGAATTCCCCAAGGCACACCATAATCAAATTAACAGAGATCAAACACATAACTATTCAAAGTAGTAAGAAAAAAAAAATCACAATCTTCGGAGTCACAATATGGCTTTCAGCAGGTTTCTCAGCAGAAATCCTGATGATCAAGAGAGAGTGAGATATTATATTTGAAGTACTGAACGAAAAAAATATTTTCATTCAAGAATACCCAGCAAAGCTAACCTCCAAACATGAAAGAAAGATAAAGACTTTCTGAGACAAACAAAAGCTGAGGAAATTCATCAACGCCAGACATATCTTACAAGAAATGATAAAGAGAATTCTTTAGTCTAAAATAAATGGACACTAGCACAGAACAAGAAACCGTTTGAAGGTATTGAACTCCGAGGTAAAAGAAAGAAAATAGACAAATTTAAAATACTCTAATACTGTAATTGGAATAAGTAAATCAATTGTATCTTATGTATGAAGACTAAAAGACAAAAATGTTAAAAATAACAATTGCAGCCCTGCTACTTTGGCTCACGCCTGTAATCCCAGCACTTTGGGAGGTTGAGGCAGATGGATCACGAGGTCAAGAGGTTGAGACCAGCCTGGCCAACATGGTGAAACCCTGTCTTTACTAAAAATACAAAATTAGCTGGGCATGGTGGCACATGCCTGTAATCCCAGCTACTTGGGAGGCTGAGGCAGGAGAATCACTTGAACCAGGAGGTGGAGTTTGCAGTGAGCCAAGATCACACCATTGCGCTCCAGCCTGGTGAGACAGCAAGACTCAGTCTCAAAAAACAAACAACGACAACTACAAATACAACTGCAACAATTAATTAAGAGATCGGCAATATAGAAAGATGTCAATTGAAATATGAAAAGTAAAAATCTGGGGGATGATACTAAAGTATAGAGATGGTGTTTGTTATTTTCTCTTTATGGTAAAAGTTATGTCATTATCAGTTTAAAATAAATGTTTTAACTATAAGATGGTTTTATGTGTGCCTCATTATAATCACAAATCAAAAACCTATAATAGATACACTGGAAAAAAATAGCACAAAATCAAATATACTACTAAAGAAAAATTACTTAACCACAAAGGAAAACAGCAAATGAGAGAAAAAAGGACATAAAGATCTCCAAACAACCAAAAAACAAGTAGCACAATGGCAGTAGTAAACCCTTATCTGTCAATAATAACCTTGAAAGTAAATGAATTAAATTTTCTAATTAAAACACAAACAGTGGCTAAATGGATTTTTTAAAAGACTCAGCTATATGCCGTGTACAAAAAAATTCACTTTACTCATAAAGGCACACACATATTGAAAGTGAAGAATAGAAAAAGACACTCTCTTTAAATGAAAACCAAAAGAACAGGAGTAGCTATACTTATATTTTATAAAAATAGACTTTAATAATAGTAAAGAAAGAGAACGCTGTTATACAATGATAAAGGAGTCAATACAGCAAGAGGTTTGAACAATTGTAAATATATATGAACTCAATGCTGGAGCACCCAAACATATAAAACATATCTTAAAAGACCTAAGGGAGAGATAGACTGTAATACAATAGTAATAATGAATTTCAGCATCCTACTTTCAGCAATGGACAGATCATCCAGAGAGAAAAACAATAACAACAACAAAATCAGAGTTAAACTTCATCCTAAACTGAATGAAACTAATGGACATTTACAGAACATTCTATTCAACAGCTAAAGAACACACATTTTTCTCAACGGCATATGGAGCGGTCTCCAGAACAGACCACATGTTAGGTAACAAAACAAGTCTTAACACTTTTTTTAAAAAATCAAAATCATATCAAGTATCTTTCTGATGACAATGAAATAAAACTAGAAATCAATAACAGAAATATCTTTGGAAACTGTACAAATTCATAAAAATTAAACAGCATGCTCCTGAACAACAAACAGAGCAATGAAGAAATCAAAAAGGAAATTAAAAATGTCTTAACAAAAAATGAACACAACATACCAAAATCTAAGGAATACAGCAAAAGCAATTGTAAAAGGAAGGCTTATAGCAATAAATGCCTACACTGAAACAGTGGAAATACTTCAGATAAACAACTTAATTATGTCCCTAAAGGAATTAGTAAAGCAAGAATAAACCAAACTCGGAATAAACAGAAAACAAAGAACCAAGGAAGATCTGAGTAGAAATTAAAAAAAAAAAAAAAACCGAAACAAAAAATGGACAAAACATTAATAAAACAAAGATAGGTTTTCTGAAAAGGTAAACAGATCAATAAGCCTTTAGTTAGACTAAGAAAAAGACAGGTAAGAACCAAATAAATAAAATTAGAGATTAAAAAGAAGACATTAAAATTGGTACCACATAAATACAAAGGGGATGTTGTGAACAACTATATCCCAACAATTTGGAAAACCTAGAAGAAATGGGAAAATTCCTAGGCACATATAACCTACCAAGATTGAACCATAAAGAGAGAAAAGCTGAACAGACCAATAACGTATAATGAGATTGAAGCAGTAATAAAATGTCCCCCATCAAAGAAAGGCCCAGGACCTGATGGCTTCACTGCTGAATTCTATCGAATGTTTAAAGAAGCACTAATACATATTCTAATTAAACTAATCCAAAAACTCAAAAAGGGGGGAATATTTCAAAACTTGTTTTACAAGGTCAGCATTACCCTTACACCCAAACTAGACAAGGATACAACCACAAAAGAAAACTCTAGGCCAACATATCTGATGAGCATAGATGAAAAATTCCGGTGGCTCAAGCCTGTAATCCCAGCACTTTGGGAGGCCGAGGCGGGCGGATCATGAGGTCAGGAGATCGAGACCATCCTGGCTAACACGGTGAAACCCCGTCTCTACTAAAAATACAAAAAATTAGCCGGGCGTGGTAGCGGGCGCCTGTAGTCCCAGCTTCTCGGGAGGCTGAGGCAGGAGAATGGCGGGAACCCGGGAGGCGGAGCTTGCAGTGAGTTGAGATCCGGCCACTGCACTCCAGCCTGGGCCACAGAGCAAGACTCCATCTCAAAAAAAAAAAAAAAAAAAAAAAAAAAAGAAAAATTCACAACAAAATACCAACGAATTAAATTCGACAACCAATTTAAAATATAATTCATCATGATTGTGTTAGTCCATTCTCATGCTGCTATGAACAAATATCCGAGGCTGCACAATTTATAAAGGAAAAGGGTTTAACTGAATTACAGTTCTGCATGACTGGGGAGGCCTCAGGAAATTTATAATCATGGCAGAAGGCATCCCCTTCACAGTGTGGCAGGAAAGAGAATAAGAGCCGAGCAAAGGGGGAAAAGCCCCTTACAAATTCAGATCCTGTGAAAACTAATTCACTATCATAAGAACAGGATGGGGGAAACTCCCCCATGATTCAATTATCTTCACCTGGTCCCTTCCATGATACATGGGGATTATGGGAACTACAATTTAATATGAGATTTGGGTGGGACAGAGCCAAACCATATCAATGATCAAGTGGGATTCATCCCAGGGATGCAAGAATGGTTCAGCAAACAAAAATCAATGCTGAAAAAGCATTGATTGAAATACTTTCAATAAATTGATTGATTGATTAAAAAAGCATTTAATCAATGATGCAAAATTTAACATCCCTTCATGATAAAAACTCTTAGCAAATTGGGTATAGAAGCAACATACTTCAAAACAATAAAGTTCATGTGATACAAACTCAGAGCTAACATCATATTGAATGAGGAAAAAATTGAAAGTCTTTTTTCTCCAGTATCTGGAACAAGACAAGGATGCCCACTTTCACCACTTCTATTCAACAGTACTAGAAGTCCTAGCTAGAGCAATTAGGCAAGAGAAATAAAAAAGAGTTATCTAAATTGTAGAGGAATAAGTCAAGTTAGCTTTGTTGCAGACAACAAGATCATATACTTAGAAAAACCTAAAGACTCCACCAAATCCTCTTAGAACTGATAAATACATTTAGTAAAGTTGCAGGATACAAACTCAACGTACAAAACTCAGTAGTGTTTCTGTACGCTAACTGTGATCAATCAATTATTTTTCAAATAAATCAAGAAAGCAGTCCATGTGTAATAGTTACAAAAAATATACCTAAAGAATACAGTTAACCAAAGAAGTGAAATATTTCTACAATTAAAACTATAAAACACAGATTAAATAAATCAAAGAGAACACAGAATATAGAGAGATATTCCATGCTAATAGTTTGAAAAAATCAATATTGATAAAAGGTCTATACTACCCAAAGTGATCTACAAATTTAGTGTAATCGCTGGCAAAATACTAATGACAATCTTCAAAGAAATGTGAAAAAAATCTGAAAATTTCTATGTAACCACAAAAGATCCTGAATAGCTAAAGCAATCCTGAGCAAAAAGAACAAAGTTGAAGACATTCCATTATCTGACTTCAAGATGTACTACAAAGTTATACTAGTCAAAACAGCATGGCACTGGCATAAAACTAAACACACAAGCCAATGGAACAGAATAGAGAACACAGAAATGTCCATCTGCAGAAGAAAGAAACTAGACCTCTATCTCTCTCCATATGCAAAACTCAAATAAAAATGGATTAAAGACTTAAATATAAGACTTGAAAGTATGAAACAACTAGATAAAAACATGGAGGGGACACTTCAGGGCATTGGTTTGGGCAAATATTTTTTGAGTAAGATATAAAAAATAGGCAACAAAAGCAAAATAAATTGTTATATATCACATTATATATAATCTTATACATAAGATGTTAAACAGTTTCCACAAAGAAAAAGAAACAATCAACAGAATGAAGAGACAACCTATATAATGGGAGAAATATTTGCAAACTGACCATTTGACAAGGGATAAATAACTTGAATATATAAGAAATTCAAACCAAACAATGCAGTGGCAAAAAACACCCCATGAATAACCCCCCAAAAAACACGAACTGCCCCCCAAAAATGGGCAAATATCTGAACGGACATTTCTGAAAAGAAAACGTGAAAAATGGCCAACAGGTATATACGAAATACTCATTACCACTAATTATCAGTGTAATGCAAATCAAAACCACAATGAGCTATTATCTTGCCCCAGTTACAGTGACTACTATTAAAAAGACAAAAAGTAGATGCTGGTGAGGATGTGGAGAAAGGAAAATACTAGTAAACTATTGGTGGACATGTAAATTAATACAATACAGCCACTAGGGAAAACAATATAGTGATGTCTCAAAAAACTAAAAGTAGATCTAATATATAACTCAGGAATCTCACTGCTGGGTGTCAGTCCAAAAGAAGGGAAATCAGTGCATCAAAGAGAGATCTGCACTCCCGTTTTTATTGCAGCACCATTCCCAATAGCCAAGATATGAAATCAACCTAAGTGTTGATCAGTGAGTGAATGGATAAAGAAACTGCAGCATGTATGTATGTGTGTACGTGTGTTTGTGTGTGCATGTTTGTGTGTATATAATTTCTTTTATATATACATATAAAAGAAAATATTATTCAGCCATAAAAATGAATGAAACCGGCTGCGCGCGGTGGCTCATGCCTGTAGTCCCAGCACTTTGGGAGGCCGAGGCGGGTGGATCACGAGGTCAGGAGATCGAGACCATCCTGGCTAACACAGTGAAACCTCGTCTCTACTAAAAATACAAAAAATTAGCCCGGCGTGGTAGCGGGCGTCTGTAGTCCCAGCTACTCGGGAGGATGAGGCAGGAGAATGGCGTGAACCTAGGAGGCGGAGCTTGCAGTGAGCCCAGATCGCGCCACTGCACTCCAGCCTGGGAGACACAGCGAGACTCCGTCTCAAAAAAAAAAAAAAAAAAAAAAAAAAAGAATGAAACTGTCATTTGTAGCAGCATGGACGGAACAGGAGGCCATTACGTTAAGTGAAATAAACTAGACACAGAAAGACAAAAATTGCATAGTCTCAGTGATATGTGAGAGCTAAAAAAAAGGTTTATCTCATGAAGGTAAAGAGTAGAATGGTGATTATCAAAGTCTGAGAAGAGTAGGGGGTGGAGGTGATGAAGAAAGGTTGTTTACAGGTACAGAGACATAGTCACATTGAAGGAGTACATTCTAGTGTTTGATAGCAAAGTAGAGTGACTGTAATTCTATTTTACTTTGTATTTTAAAATAGGTGAAAAAGATTTGGAATGTTCCCAAAACAAAGAAATGAGAAATGTTCATTAAATTAAAATAGATATTCTAATTACCCTGATTTTGTCATTACACGTTGTTTCATGTATCAAAATATCAAATGTACCCCATAAATATGTACAATTATATATCAATAAAAAAGTAAAAATACAATTTGTGATCCTTGGCAGGATCCTAGATTTTTAAAAATGTACTAAGGATATTTTAGAGACAGTTGTGGAAAGAGAAATGTAGGCTATTAATTAGGATATACTCTGAAATTATTATCAATATTTTAGGTATGATGATTATATTATGTTGTATATGAGATTGTCCTTAATTTAGATGGATGCATCTCGTAAAATACACCCTAATGTATTTAGGATTTTTGTGGTGGTATCAACTGAATTTTAAATAATTCAACCAAAATAGTTGGTTAATTAATTAAAATAAAATTATGCACATATAGAAATACAGATAATGTGGCAAGATATTAATATTTAGGGAAACTAGATAAGTTGCATATGGGTGTTTATTTTACTGATTTTTAAATCTAAAAAAAATCACCTAAAATATAAACTTTGGAGAACAAATGTTTAAGTGAACACACACCTCCTAAGCATCAACTCTATAGAGGGATATTGAAGAAGTGATAGTACAGAGGTAAATGAAACAGGACATACCCCATAAAATTAGTATTCCTCCATAGTTTTTTTAATAAAATGAAATAAGAATTAGAACACTATCTACCGATGCTATTAGAGAATAAAACTTTTTAGAGTCTGAGAGAAGAACTTGTTGAATGAATAAAAGACTAACTTATGTGAATATTCTTTGCAGGGATTGATAACTCAATTATCCCATACAATTTACTAAGGGATAAAATGTTTCAACCTCATAATTTTATTTATATTAATAGTACTTTATTTGCTCATTGTATTAAAGGAACTAAGCAAGTTCTCTTCCATTTCCTTCACCCTATTCTTCTGTTTCCTTTTCACTTGTCCCAAGCCGGCCCCAGTAGATCAGGAGATTGGCTTAAACCAACTGTTCACGTTGCCCTCTGCCTTTCCATTGAAATTAGGTAGAGTACTGGCAGTAGATTGGAGAGAACACGGGACATGAAGCAAGGGTACCAATCTTCACAGCTGCCTCTTGGAGGAGTTCCAATAACCTAAATTTGCAGGTCTGGAGCCCCACCTATCCACCCAGCTTTCTGTTTGCTGATTCCATCTCCTCCTCCTTTACAGACTAGGGGCTGTAAAGATGCTCCACTGGCCCTCCACTGTTAGGCAGGATAAATCACTATCCTTGTGGATTTCACAAATCTCACTCACACTTTTGTAAGTAACCCCTTTTTTCAACTCTGAGACCCTCATTAATATAGAGAAACATATAGAATGCAAAAAGACATTTTTTCCAAAAAAAAGTAAACAAACATATATACTTAGAAACAAAATTCTTTTTTATTCTTCTGGTTGAAACCTACATTTAATTTTGTGGTGAACTAAAATCTTTGTTTCCTAAAAACAACAGTACCTAAAATGTAAATATAATGGGAAAGAACTAAACATCTTATCACTGTTTTATTCTCCTTAAATTATAAAAATTAGTAGTTCAAAATAATTTCAAACAATAAAAGTGTCCAGTGTAACAGCAGGATTCTAAACACAGTTTCATACATCCAGAGAATACAACTTTACACAATTTTCAAAAATTGGTATTGATATCGTTTGGCTGTGTTCCCACCCAAATCTCATCTTGAATTGTAGCTCCCAAAATCCTCAGAGGGACCCAGTGGGAGGTAATTACATCACAGGAGTGGATGAGATCTGATGGTTTTATAAAGGATACTTCCCCTGCACATGAGCTGTTGCCTGCTACCATGTAAGACATGCCTTTGCTCCTCCTTCACTTTCTGCCATAATTGTGAGCCTTCCCAGACATGTGTAACTGTGAGGCCATTAAGCCTCTTTCCTTTGTAAATTACCCAGTCTTGGGTATGTGTTTATTAGCAGCGTGAGAACAGACTAATAGAGTATACTTATATTCAATAATACAAAAACAGAGTTATGAAATAAGGTAAAGTATAGGAGATGGGGACAAAAGTAGGCTAGGCCAGTTTTTAAATTATATACATTTATAAATACATAGAAAACATTTGGAAAGGCATAGATCCAAATATTATGAGTAGTTATTTCAACCATCACCTGCAGTATTTATGTAGTGGCCTTTGTCAATGTGGCCTCTGCAGATACTTCCACAAAAGACAAGGCCTCTACCACCTTTCCATGGGCAAGTGGCCTCAATGCCATGACCCAAGATTGAGATTGTAGGATGATTGACCCAAATGTACCTTTATATGCAGCTTGAGCTTCACCAGTGTAGTTTCTCCCTGTTAGTGGAACACCTTTCCAAGAAGCTACAATTAACTAAGAGAAGCAAAAACATTGAAAACCCAGTCTTGAGGCTGCTTTCTTATATTGCTTACAAATTAAGGTTCCTGCCTCACCTGGAAAGCAAGACACTTCCTGCTCTCAGTACTTTTAATTAGTAGTTGGTGATTCTGTCTTCCTGGTCGGTCAGACGTCCAAAGCAAACAAGAATTCGAGAGATATCCCTTCCCTGCCCCCAGAAAGTTAGAATGACAGATTTGTCCTCATGTCTCTTTTTCGTCACTGATGGTTTCCTTTTTCCAGATTCTTTTCCATTTCTTCTGGAGTCATGTAATCAGTTCATGGGACTTCATCTACCATGCTTATGTAAAAGTCTTCAAAATTTACATCCCCACCCTTATTTCTTCTTCCAGACTTGCATCTTTGGACTTATTACTACTTCTAATTCATTTCATTCAAATATGAAACTTATCCTTCCCTGAACAATCAACTTCTCAATTTCAGATTTTCTTATTAATAAGTTAATCGTTTCTCCATCATCTCTGGTTAGAAACCTTACGATTCATAAGACTCTCTAAAAAGGCACTACATACAAATTCTAGCAAACATCCATCAGTATGATTTTCCTAAAGCAACATAGTTACAGGTTCCTGGTGTGATTAATCTGTCCACAACATCAATCAGCTCAGCACTCTCTCTCCATCCTTTTCTTCATCTTCTCTATCACTGTTCTGCCTCCCAACAAACTAGCTGGCCCCAAGTTTTTGTCTCAGGCTCTGCACTTAGAGGAATTTTAACCACAATAGGACACATTTTGATTAACTGAAAATAGTCCCAGAGTATGTCTATTGTCACAAAGTAGTTATAAATAGCAATTTCATTCATTCTTTCAGTTTTTTTGATTTGGGACATGAATGGTTTACTGATGTTCATTCTTCTTTGAGTACATGTTAGTAATGCATATTTATATGCTCAACCTCAGATTTAATAAATCTGAATATTTAGGTGGATCAGAAAATCTGTGTGTTTAATAGGTATATATGGTTGTTCCAATATCCATTAAAGTTAAAGAGCCATTGTCCTAGAGCACATCTGAGGCTAAACTTTCCACTTAAATACCTATAAATGTTTGATCTTACTGCATTGTATCTAAATTCCTTATATGTGACAGTAAGCCCTTATGGAGTTCTAAATTGCCTTTCTGTTTTCATTCTGTAACCACTTTCCTGATGGATATATGCTCATGAACATCACAATAATTGCCATTGCCCCACTATCTCATAGCCCTCATGTTTATTAACAACATTGCCTAAACAGGGAGTCAATTTCCTTATGCATTTTCATACATTAAAATCCTTTCCATCTTTTTCATCCCTAGATCAAATGTTATCTTCTTCTCAAATATTTTAATTTCCAGTCATTTTTCAGTTCTTCTTTACTTTTCCTTCACGATATTTTGCATTAATCACTGTTAGTTTTTTCAAAGTTATGCGCTCCCTTTATAGTGACTTTGTAATCCCACAAAAGCAGTGACTACTTCTAATTTAACTGAATGGCCCTCGCAATACGTCTAATACAGCCTTGCAAATAACATTTGCTAAGTAAATACTTATGTAATAATTTAACTTTAGTGGTACGGATCATCAACTTTGGTTTACATTGCACAGTTAAAATTAAAGATGACTGATTATCCAAGAGCAGATGCAGGCATGACTTATATATATACCCATATGATATTTCTGAGAAGTCCACTTCTCAATGCAGTCATTATTTCTATCTTCTCCTGTTATGCATTTTTTTTTTTTTGGTCACATTACAAGAGGTGATATCAAAGAGCCCTATGTTTGTATCTGAACTTCTTACAGTTATGGAAAAATCAGGAACCCTTTCTTCTGAATAGTTCTCCAAAGTGCTTGATTTGAGGAGTATTAATGATGATAGAACTATATGCCCATATCTAACCCAATCCTTGTAGCCAAGGAGATGTGATGATTCATTCTGTAACCACTTTCCTGATGGATATATTTTCATGAACATCACAATAATTGCCATTGCTCCACTATCTCATAGCCCTCACGTTTATTTAACAACATATCCAACAATATCTGAAAACTAAGTTGCTTTATTTTCCTTTGAACCCACAGTGGAGTTTGTTCTTTGTCAACCACAGGAACTCAGAACTGAGGACAGAAATACATGAAAAAAAAAATCAGAATGAATAAATAGTATTTAGGCCAAAAGAATAGATGTCTGCTAAAGCTGAGTTATGAAGGTTTAACACAATGGAAAAGGACATTCTTGAAAAAGCAGTACATGTATAAATTCTGAGTTGTAAAAGAGCAATAAATACAAACTACAAATAGCTCAGCTGGTAAGAGCAAAAAGCACATCTTTGGGAACAACAGAGAAGAAGGTTATGGAGGACCAACAGGTCTCATGTTCCACAGGAAGACCTTCTTTTGTAGTTTTCTCTTGAAGAGCATGCATTAATGGTTTCAAGTAGTGTGCATTAGTTATCTACTGATTCACAGTAATTTACTTAAAACTCAGTGGCTAAAAATAGCAAAAATGTATTAGTATTTTTGTGGTTCATGAGTCTGAACATTGACCAGCTTTTATACGACTTCTCTATAAAAGCTCTCCCAAGGTTGTAATCAAAATGTCAACCAAGCTTCTTTTTTAAAAAAAAAAAAATTCTAAGCCCTTTTTGAAGCTTATTTGGTTGTTGGTAGTGTTTTGATTCTTTTGTTGCATTTGTGGAACTGAGGTCACCGTTCTCTTACTGTCAGTGGGATTACTCTCATTTCCCAGAAACTTTTGCAGTTCCCTGCCACTGGTCTTGCTACATACCACTTACAACATATTTGCTGATGTTGGAAAATCTCTCTTAAGGCTTTCACTTAAGTCAACCTCACCCAGAATTACTTAGCTTTTGATGAACTCAAAATCAAGTGACTTTCAGCCTTAATTACACTTGTAAAATCCCTCCACCTTTGCCATGTTATATTGGTTTGAAGCAAGTCGGTTCCAGCCACACTCAAGGGGAGAAGATAACACAAGTGTGTGACTCACTGGGGGTCATCTCAATTCCAGTGTCCACTAGACAGTGCACTGTGACAGTGCAGTGTGATGCTTTCCAACCAGTAATCCATTGGTTGATATTTCCTATTAAGCATTTTTTTCTTAAAAAAAAAAAAAAAGAAAGAAAGAAAGAAAGAAAATGGCAGGTTTTTGTGAACATTAATGCTCTTTTTAACCATCATCTCCGTTCTGAGACAGTCTCGTTAATTTCAAAACCTGCCAAAATAGATACATATTATGTAATCTCATTCCACCTGAAAGTGAGCTAAAAGAGTCATTTAAAACTAGATCCCCAACTGAAAATAGATCCTCTTTCTCAGAAAATTATTGCTACACTCTTTGACCTCACCAAAACATCCCATTTTAAATAATTTTATTTTTTAATGGATATTTTTTCTGATTGAATAAAAATTATTTTGTGAAAAATCCAGTTATTTTGCTCAAGCTATCTCAATCAGCAGGTGATTTGCTGAATATTTTATCATAAATTATAATAATCACTAGCTCAAACAACCAAATGAAATTTGTGGTAATTGTTATGTCCCAAAAGATTACAATTTAGAGAACTTGACATTTTCCCCACTTTTCATCCTACATTTGCACTAACTCATTGCAATTAAGGGTATGGGTCAAACAAATGAAAACTACTAATGAAGCAAAAAAGGAAAGTCTTGTCCTATTTTGTGGGCTGTGTTGATTGTACTCCCTAGATAATTGTAGTTCCTCAAAGCTTCTCTTAAATATTTTCATTAAAACCTTCATTGAAGTCTATTATTATCTCTGTCTACTGTAGATTTTTTGTTTTTGTTTTAACTGAGGTTCTGGGTTACTAGGAGGTTTTGAATGTGAAAAATCACGGGTCCTCAATTTACTTTAAAAAGTTAAATAAAGATATTTCAAAGATATGGTAAGGTATCAAAATAATGGATTTTGTACTATAAAAAAACCTTAGGTTTAATTCTTAAGTCTGTCTTTGGTACTTACATAATCTTGGTAAAGTAACAAAACCTCTTCAAAGCAAACTTCTTCCTGTCACTTAGCTCTCAATTTTTTTTTATCAAGCAGTACTTCTTGAGGGCTCGTGCAGAGGGATGTGAAGTTGGTATGTTGGGCAGCAACTCTCCAGTAAATTCCAAAGCAGATTTTCTAGAGTGGATTCATGTCACAGCTGAAAGTGGGTTGCATATCACCAAATCTCCATTTAGTGAAAGGCATTCAACACAAGGTATGTAGTTTCTGATGAACTAGCATATATAAGATTAAAAGCAAATCGGCCAACACCCAGGTTCTCAAATTTCAGGGCATATCATAGTTACCCAAAGTGCTTGTTACACTGACAGATTCCCCAGGCCAAAGCAAGAGTGATTTGACTCAATATTTTGGGGGTAAGACCTAGAACTCTGCAGGTTGAATAACCTGCAGATTCTGATGCGGGTGGTACAAGGAATAATCACTCTTTCAAGAATGTGTGTGTGCGCATGTGTGTGTGTCTGTTTTCTACATAAAATACTAGACATATTAGATAATCTGGACCAAAAAAAATCAAATAAACTTAAATTTGAAAACCCTATAAAACAGTTCATTATCCTGAAAGGACACATGAAACTCTAGCATATTGAAGGACCTGATGTGTTCTTTACTAACGAAATAAATTTATCTTCCTCCAACTTAATGTTACATAGACATATTTGTCCACAAAGCCAGTTAGCAACCAACAGCTATGAATGCCTCTTGCAGACACTGCTGGTGCCCTGCCTGACACTCTGTGTAGCTGGTGTCTCCAACCCCTAGCTTCTGGGAGTGTTTACTACAAAGATTCACACTTGTACAAGGCCCCTCTCAGAAATGTCTAGGAGGTTACAGCCAGTAGTTTGCTGGATCCATTCAGCTCACACCAGCTCAGGAGAGCCAAACGCGCTCTTCCCAACTCGGCATCCAGTGATATCAAATGCTGGTGACTTGACATTGACCACACAGGAGTATTTGTACCATGAAAATCGGCAAACTCTGCCAGTCAGGATGTTTTGTTGGTTGTTAGCTGATCGTTAATCATGTGCCAATGACTGACTGCTACAGGGGGTGCAAAACTCCAACTTTCTGGCATGAAGTTGTTCGCACTTTCTGGTGCCCTTCACACTCCAGGGTTTCCTTTGAAATCAGTCTGAGAGGCTAGATGTCAGTAAAAACCATGTCCTTCCTTTGCTTTGCCCCCTGACCTCTCCTGTTTCCCTCACTCCTGTGCAGGTACAGAGTTGTTCTGAGATCATTACGCCAGGAAATCACTTCTTGAAAATCCCAGTCTCAGGATCTGCTTGTAGGGAACCTGACAAGACACAATCTCCTATTGGACCCAGTACTCCACAAAGCACACATTAAGGAAGACTAAAATGGAAGAATCGAAGTTCTATATCTGTGACACCCAATCCTCCACGAATATTAATTATTTCAATCATACCTTTGCTGATCTGAGTAAGTGTTGAGCAGCATATGTGTCCCATTCACCTGTGGATATCTTCAGTTTAGAAACTTAGCCTCATTCTCTCTTTCTATATCCTTTAAGGTCCTCACGAGCATTGTGAATGCCTAAAATGTTTTCTCAAACTGTTTTGCCAGTGTCAGGCATGGGCACCCTATTAGGCAGTACGGTGTATTGT
This sequence comes from Macaca fascicularis, assembly GCF_037993035.2. Classification (NCBI taxonomy): domain Eukaryota; kingdom Metazoa; phylum Chordata; class Mammalia; order Primates; family Cercopithecidae; genus Macaca; species Macaca fascicularis. Next base: position 57,210,830 of record NC_088394.1, read on the forward strand.
TACGGAGCGTAGGTTCTGGTTCATAAGGCCTGGGTTCAGATTTTGTTTTACATTTAATTGAACCAGGGCAAATAAGTTTGCTTATTTGCAAAATAGATATAACATGCTTATATCAAATGTCTGTTTTGAGGATTATTTTTCTTTCCAAACTGGAGTAAATATATTCAGCTCAAATATTTGTTGAGTCCTCAATATGATAAATAATATTTAGCTTGATAACTGGTACCAAGTTCCCTATTACTTACAAGGCATTACTATCTACTATTACAATGCATCTGGCATGTTATAGGCACTCAATAAAGTTTCTTTACTATAAATTTCTTAAATATTTAGATAATAAACTAGTTTCTATATATTGTAGAGATATTTCACCTAGAGTTGAATTATTTCTCTTTTCTAAATCCAAAAGCTACCTCAAATCCCCTGTGGAAAAATGTAGAACACTTAATAACAATAAGCAAATATTCATAGGTAATTAATATTTTTGGTGATTTAGATGGCCTAAGACATAATAGAAAAGGATACAAGCAAATCCAAACACAGAAACCAGTACCGAAGGACAATGTTGTTAATTCCACGAGAAAGTATGAGATAACAATGATGATGTTATTCCAGTGTTTACCTATATCTAACAGGGAATATAGCAACTTTTGCATATTTGGTTTATGCCAAGATATGCCTGGGGAAATGTTATGTGGGCAGTGAGAAATTGAAACCCACACACTCTCACACACATACAAACACACTTTTCTTATGTTCATAGATGGTTTGAAATGCTTGAAAGCAGGTTGATACGTCAAGTCAGGTAGACAGAGTGTATTTTTCTGCAGATTGAGAGGAACAGCAATTTACCTGTTGGATAAGACAATCTCATCCTGAGAGGTATTTAGCAAAGCTACTTGAAAGGGAGGTAGAAGCTGCTTTCTGTTGCTTTTAAACAGAGTTTCTTACAGGTAATTGATGAGTGAGATGAAGAAAGAGAGAACGAGAGTGAGAGAGAGAATATTACTCTGCTCAATACTTTCATATTTCAAGTATATTGCCAATGAAAAGCACACCAGGGCAGTCCTGGTTCCCGGGGGCTAGTTTGTATATTACTACTAATTGAATGACACGGAAACCAGACCTCCCTCCTGTCTCCCACTGCTCCAACATTCCTCCCATTCTTGGAACAAAAATGTCCCACTGTCTTTAACTGTCTACTGTTCTAAGTAACTCTCTGTGAATGTAACCACCCACTTTACTCTGAATGTCTGTGCTCTGCAGATCCCAGCTCCTGTGTGCGCAATTAGTCATGGCTACAGGGCTTTTATCCTGTGGTGAGAGAAGAGGCTGTCATCCCTAGCTTCCTCTTGCAGCTGGGCTTAGAAGATTCCTTGAGTTATGCATATATTTTTCTCCTTTGCATAAGCAGTACATTCAAAATCTAGCCAGCCCACCGAGAATGTGCTAGGTGCAGATTTCGAGTCTTCACAGCAGTTTCATGAAGGAACTTGTTCCACATCAGTCAGTTATTTGGATTGCCTCTCCTACTCTCTCTCTCAACTCTCCCTCTTAACAAAGATTCTTTCTGCGGTAATTACTTAATTGCATTACCATAATGTAAGTAGTTTTCCCTTTGGCCTCCGAAGGTTTGCTGAAAATCACTGACAAAAGGCCGATTAATGGGAGAAAAAGCAGACAAATTTATTTGGTCATAGTTTGACATGACTTGGGAGTCTTCAGAATGAAGACCCAAGGATACAGGGGAAACTGTTGGTTTTTATGCTTGGTTCAAGAGAGTATGAACAACCTTGTAGAAATATGATTGGACAGAAAGGGTATGATCTAATGCTAATAGACTGAGTGGGAAAACCCAGAAAAGCGTGTCTGTTTTGATTCACCTTGGCATCTCTGTGAAGCCTTCCTTCCTTCCCGGTATGAGGCAAGACCCTTTCTGGATGGGAAGGTCTTATGACCTACACTTAAACAAAGTAGGTCAGAAAATTTCTATGATGGCCAGTTTTTATACAGAAAAGTGGGAGGGGGGAATTAAAGTAATGTTTTTACGTTTTATGACTTGCTTTGGGTAAGAGCGGTTCTGGTTTTCATGATCCACTGTGAGGAAGAGGGATGGATTCTAGTTTATATGGCTAGCCTCTGGAGAGAATGAGGGGCCAGAGACAGGATGGCAGAAGAAGCTCAGAGAGAAACTTTTTCTTCTGAGGCCTTTATTTTGGGGTATCATTTTCTGAGCCTCAACAATAGTCAAGTCACCCACATTTTCTACGTTTTATTTCATCTGAAACAGGATAGAAATAGCAGCCTTCTTTAAAGGGGAAAACGCCGTTAGAGGACTGTGAAAAATCTATGCCCATTAATGGTTGCTGTTTTTGGTTTTCTTCAACCTGCTCCCTTCACTCAGTCCCAGACATCAATGAGGCACACGGTTTGGGTGGAGAATGAGGTGACGATTGAATCCCAGTGTCTGGACTGCCTGCTTGGAGATTAAGCCTGATCAGACTCACTCTTTGAACACTTACATGGTCAAAGAGCTTGCCATATGTATTCATATTTAAGTGTCAATAGTGTCATGTCTTAGACATGTCAAAAGTGAGGCAGGGATTTAAGCAACCTATATCATTTTGCTTCTAAAAATCAGATCCTGAGTTCTAACTTGGGGTCTGTCTGTCTGTGTTAATGCCAGATATGCATTATTTTTTCTAACCCGTGGTTGCCAAACTACCTAGTGAGTCTCCAAAACCATCATTAGATGTGAATTCACATAGATGTTTACTATCATTGAAGGACATTAGCACTTACTTCAGCCAGGTAAGATCCATTGTTTGTTATAGTCAGCCCATGGACCCCAGGGGCTTTTAGTTTGTTTGTTTTTTCCAAAAGCAATGTGCTTTTTTTTTTTTTTTTGGTTGCCATCTTGTCAATTTATAACTTTCATTGAGAACAAAATGGAAAGTAATGGAAAGGTAGGTAAATCAACTAAGTCACTTAACCTGTGTGAGCCTGTTTTTCCCAGCTTATTTCTTAGAAGAAAGTGTTTTAGCATGCACTTCTTATTTTAGAATACGGAATGTTGAAGTAACTTGATTCAGATAATACAAATAAGTAGAAGGCCAAGGGCTTGATTCATGACCTCATCCTACCTCTTTCTGATGATATTTGCATTATTGAATGTTGCTTTCAATTATTCTGCAGCATTTTTTTGGGAAATATCGTACCCAGTGATCATGTCACCCTGATGGATTACATAGGTGGAGTTTAGGCACACTTTGTAAGTCTAATATGGCAAGAAAGTGCTCTCCTTTGAAAAAGAAATTACTGAGTTACTAATTTAAAATTTTATGATCTGGTGCCAGAGCTATAATAACACTGAAATTTTCAGGCTAAAGCAAAATCATGAGGGCAATAATTGTGTCATTTTCAAGATAGTAGGATATTTCAAAAGCCTCAAGCCACATGTACTTTACTTTGATCACATAAACGTTGAAAAGTTTTACCCTGTCATGCACCAGAACAACCATTCGCTATCTCAAGCCTCATATCTGCCCCTCTGTTTTTTTTTAGAAACTGAGCTTTAGGTGATATTTAATGTTTCCATAAAAAGGGCTCTGTGTCATTTTTATCTATCATGTGCCCTTTTGCCTAGGATGCTACTATTCAATCCCCCCTTCATTCATTAAGCAGATGTGTTTGTTTTAACAAGTTTTGTTTTGTTTTTTGTTTTTTTGATGCAATGCAACTGTAACCCAACTCTAAAAGCATTTAAAAACAATGGGATCTATTTTTTATAAATAATAAGTCTGGCGGTAATCAGGATCCAGAGTTGATTAAAATGGGTTGATTCAATGGATATTCTCCAGGAGTCAGATTTATACCCCTTTCCACTATACCTATGGAGAATATACTAAAGATAGAAAAATATTTTCAGGGTCCCAAAATGACAATCCTAGTTGCAAGTGCTATATGCTATGAATAAGGAATTATTACTTTGTGGTTGTTACATTAAAGGAGTAAGAAAACCTTTTACAAAAGTCCCTCAGCAACCTCTCAATTAGTCTTATTATCCAGAATCATGTTACATGTCCAGACCTAAATCTATCATTGATCAAGGAAACGATCCACCATGATTGGCTTAGAGAAAATCTAATTTACCAACTGGAACTGGGGCTGGAGCTAGAAGTCTGTCTCCTGAACACTTCGAACTAATTGTACCTCAAACAAGAAAGAAGGTGAGGTAGAATGGGGATTGTGGATAGCTATTTGGATAGGTAACCAAACTTCTTTGCCACTGCATTCTCCAAATTTAAATGAAGGTGTTAAATTTTCTGTGAAGTCTTCTCTAGCCAGGCCAGAGAACGTTGGTAATTTCCCTTTCTGCACTATATCTGAATCTTGTACATACTTTACTATTTTAATTATCCTATTACATTGCACAAAATAAAATTAAATGGGAGTCTCCCCTAGCATTAGCAAACTCCTTATGAAAAAGAGAAGTGTTTTATTCATCTTCATAGCCATAACATCTAACAATGCTTGGCTCATAATTGGTTCTCAATCAATGTTTATTAAGTATAATTGGAAAGTAAATTCTATTCATAAAGGTAACCATTTCTAAATTCAATACATTATTTACAATAACATTTAAAAAGAATATTTTACTTTGCTTACAAGAAAGAATTAGTGCTAGGCAAACATTATAAATGATAGTTAAGAAATTGCAGCTACATGGAAAAACTACAAAGTGAAAAGAGAAAAATAATTATACATTGGAATCTATAGTAGAAAGATGCATAGATATGCTAATACAAGCATAATAAAATATTGATAGAATTCAGGTGGTAGGTTCAAGTGTGTCCACTGTAAAATTTTTTCAACTTTCCTTTGACATCTTTTCATAATAAAATCTTAGAAAATAAAATTATTGAAACTGTTCCTTGGTTATAATTTTGTTAACTGTTTTGAGAAAATGTTAAAATAAAACAAGAAAATACAGAAAGGATAAATGAAGTCAGGTCGAGGAGATAATAAGGTTTTATTTTTTCTTTTCCTTTCAATGATTGTTACAATGTGCTTTGGACAAGGCAATTTTATATCGGAAAAACAGAGACCACATTGAAGTGGAGTTGTAATAGAATCTGGAAATAAAAAAATATATATTATGGTTAAAACTAATATCTACATAAAAGTCTACATTTTAGATTGTATATTTAGCAACACATAATAATGTAATACATTAATCGTATAGAGAAACACCAAATTGCATTTATAAACCAAGACATAACATCTGAGTCTAATCATTTTATATTAAAACAAAAAGTCGTGAGTATGAGAAAATATAAGAACAAAATGGGTGTGGAATATGCTCATCATTTCCAGTGTGTTTTTTATTTCTGATTCAGCTTTTATTATATAAAACACTCAAAGTATATTTATTTCATAACTATCATGTAGTGTATTCCAGTCACTATGCCCTTCTAACTTTGAATTGTGTCGAAAATTCTCCATCTGCTGGTAACCAAGGAAAGAATGAAATTATTCAATAAGGTTGAGCAGTGTAAACTCTCCTCTATTACAATTTTTTTAAATCTTTTCTAATATGAGACTGACATTCAGCCAGTATCAACTCTATTTAATTCTCTCCGGTCTATTTATTCACGGATGGCATGTATAACTTTGCACCTAAGAGCCAAGTATAGAATTTACTGACACCTGGAAAGCAGATGTGTCCAGCTAATGGAGTCTCCTTTCTGCTGACCGTGACCTCTCCCTTATGAAGGACACAATTCTGCAGCTGAGACTCACCTCAAAGGTGAAAGGAAGCCCCTTCTGTGAAGGAAATAAGATTGATAGTGAGAAAGTGATCCCACCGTAAAATGAGTGCCCCAATTAACAGATTAATGACAGTGTTGTAGGATTTGGCTTACTGAGAAAACTTAGTACAAAGAGAAGAGTAAATTCACTCTGAATCAAGATTGTTCCTAACACCAAAGAAAATGCTTTCCATTTTGCTTTATAATTTCACTATCTCTTCTTCATTTGCATAGGTATGTCTTTCCATTGGTGTGTTTGTAATAATAAATATGCACTGATAACAACACACACACATATATGTTTATATGAGGGGAGAGTGACACCGAGAGTTGTTTATGCTGTTAATAACGAGGATGATTACATTATTTTCCTGTTGCTGATGTGAAAATTACCACAAATTTCGTGTTCTAAAACAATGTACCTGTAGTATTTTAGGTTCTGGAATTCAGAAGTATGAAATGGGCCTTTGGCTAAAATCAAGGCTGTCCTTGATGTTAGCAGGGCAGCGTTCCTTCTGGAGGCTCTAGGAAAAAAATCCTTTTGCTTGTCTTTCTCAGTTTCTAGAGGCTGCCCTCAGCCCTTAGCTCACAGCCTCCTTACATCTTCAAAGTCAACAACGGCTCAGAGCGTTTGTCAACAGTGTATCACTCAGACACTTACTTTTCTGCTTCCGAACTCCACATTTTAGAAAAACACTGAAAGATCCAATTTTTATTACATTGGGTCTAACCCAGATGATCCAGGATAGTCTTTCTACTTTAAAGTCAAATCGTTAATGTATTAGTCTTTTTGGTATTGCTGTAAAGGAATATTGGAGACCGGGTAATTTATAAAGAAAACAGGTTTATTTGGGCTCACAGTTCTTCAGACTATAAAAGAAGCATAGTGCTAGCTAGCATCTGCTTCTAGTGAGGGCCTCAAGAAACTTATGATCATGGTGGAAGGCAAAAGGGGAGTGGGCTTGTCATATGGTGAAAGAGAGAGCAAGGAAAAGTGGGGACATGGTGCCGGGTTCCTTTAAGCAACCAGCTCTTTCATGAACTAATAGAATGAGAACTCACTCATTACCATGCAGAGGTCACCAAGCCATCTATGAGGGAGGTGATCTGCCTCTGTGAACCTGACACTCCCCCAAGGCCCCACCTCCAACATTGTGGACCACATTTCAACATGAGATTTGCAGAAGACAAACGTCTAAAATATGTCAATTAGCAAACTCACTTCCCCTTTTCTATGTAACACGACATATTCACAGGTTCCAGAGGTTAAGATGTGTACATGAGGGAGAAGGAGGCCATTATTCTCTCCACTCCAATGATTGATACAGATTGTTAGTTTTTATCTTACTCTTCTTTCCTTCTCTCCAAGGAACGTGATTTGCTAATTATTGACTGTGTGACTGTGTGTCAGGTAATTTACTGAATGCTGGACCTATAGTTACTTCTTTACCATATTCTCTTTCATGAGATAAATAATTTTAAAATATAATTTATCCCTTCAACAAATAAGAAAACTGAGATCCGGGGGGCTAGAATATTTCCAATGACAGAATGGTGATTTTTATTTAAATCTCTTTAACTATAAAACCATCCCATATGTTGGAATCATGACATCCTACCCCTACTAGCCTAGAGAAAAAAAATGATTTCCCAAATATTGTGAACTCTGATATTTGAAAAGAATAAGAAAAACAATGCAAACACTTATGGACATCGTCAGCAATCACAGAGATAATGAAATCTCTGGAAGAGATTTATATGAAAAAGATAGCCTCTGATTAGTAGACAGACAAGTTGAAAGTGTTTTTTGTCTCCTTTAATGCTGCTGTCGGGAAATTTCTGCAATTGAACTAGTATCCCAATTATTAATTCATTCAATGGTATTTATTAAGCTTGACTATGCATCAAGCACAGCACCAGCATGTAGGAACAAAATGGTGGGCCAAAACTTGTCTGGTCTCTGTCTTTGTAGAGCCAATGACTGAATTGGGAAAACAAAAATTATTTAAACAGCCTAATACATAGACATTAAGTTTCAACCCTGATAAATGACATAAAAGGGCTAGATATGAAAGCACAGTACACAGGGGATTCATCAAATTGTGCAGCAGAGCAGATAAAGAAAGATGTCCATAACATGAATTGAAGGGCTAGGCAGGAGGTAATCAGGCTAAGACAAGAAGGTAGAGCTTTACCCTTGAGAGAACGGAGTGGACAAAATATCCTGGTGGTGAAAGGAATTTGATATTCTCAATTTAGGAAACCAGTGTGGATGGAGGACATAAAAAAGTGTCAGGGGACGGGGAACAAACATTATGCAAGATCATTTGGAAAAGTAGGCATGAGGTATGTCATGCAGGCTATACCACTGGTCCCTCCCTAAGAAACGTGATTTAGTACCCGAAAGCACTCAGCACAAAGGTGTTTGGGGTAGGAGGAGGGTCATGAGCATTTCACCGCAAGGTGATTTTACTTCCAAGACAGAGTGTTTGAGAAAAATCTACACTGCTCTCTGTGCTAGGTGAGACCCAGCCTTTCATTGGTAACCATCTGGTATACCAGATTCAGAGCAAGACTCTCATCATTTTAGATCATTCTATTAAGTGAAACCTGAAAAACATGTGCCCCATCCTGTGATGCTGAGCTCTGTGTTTGACATGGTTGCTCTCCAGGGAGAGTGGGCCTCCAGGGGTATCAGAAGAGGCAGTATTAATCACTTAGGTAATTTACAGCTGTTGTAACATAATGGAACCCCAGAGTCTTACAGAGTTAGCTTTCAGCACGTTTAAGGAGGAAAATGATGGTAATTAAAAACGGCATTTCTAATTAGGAAGAGGTTAATTAGTGAGAGGCTGGAAGGACTGAGGAGCTGAGGTCTCCCGTTTCCCAATCTGTGGCTCCCTTGCAACTGGCTTTAGTGCTGTCTACTGTCTTCTTCTCTCTTGCCTACAGGGTAACAACGGACTTGGGGGCACGCTTGCTTCTTCAATGTGTACAGCAGCACTATAACATTGATAAGAAAGCATCTGATGTCTTAAAATCTGTCGCAGTGTTTGATATAAAAAGGGGTAAGTATATGAATGAACTCCTCGGTCAACTCTGGCTAAACACATTTACAAGACCCAGGAAAGTAAGAAAAATAGGCTTTTGAGAATCCAAAATTGCTGATGCACTTTACTCCAATTCTCAGCCTCTCTCAGAACCTATTTATGCACATTTTATAGACAATCAAAACTGTTGTGATTATATTGAGTAGCAACATAAAAGTGACACCAGATTAGCAAGGGAGATAAATGACTACTGCTAGATACTCTGACAGTTGGGAGAAGTGAGAGTGATAGACAAAAATAATTAAGACTAAATACACAAAATCAAAATAGAAACTATAATTGAAAAGTAAAAACAAAAAAGTAAAAATTAAAGTAGAAGGAAAACTTATTTTTATGCCAATAAGGCAGGCAGTAGATACGCATATACCTTTTGGCACATTGTTTACACTAACAATCTATGCCTAACTTTGTCTTTTCAAAATGATTCAAGATTATCATTACATTTATTTTAATCTATTTAATTACATATACTTGACTGCCTCCTCCTCCTCCTCCTCCTCCTCCTCCTCCTCCTCCTCCTCCTCCTCCTTCTTCTTCTTCTTCTTCTTCTTCTTCTCCTTCTTCTTCGTCTTCTCCTTCTTCTTCCTCTTCCTCTTCTTCTTCCTCTTCCTCTTCTTCTTCTTTCTCTTCCTCTTCTTCTTCTTCTTTTAACTGCTCTCACCCAGGCTGGAGGGCAGTTGCACAATCTTCACTCAGTGCAACCTTCAGCTCCCAGGTTCAAGCGATTCTCCTGCCTCAGCCACCTTGGGATTACAAGTGTGAGCCCTCACACCAGGCTAATTTTTTGCATTTTTAATAGAGATGGGGCTTTACCATGTTGGCCAGGTTGGGCTCAAACTTCTGACCTCAAATGATCCACCCACCTTGGCCTCCTGAAGTGCTGCAATTATAGGAGTGAGCCACTGACCCCAATCACTTGGCTATCTTCTTAATCTTCAAAAGTTTAACACATCTAAAGACTATGCATGTCTGTGTGTGTGTTCCATGTGTGTGCAATGTGACATATCACTGCATGTTCTCTTAAATATCAAAATTTGTCAAAAGAGAAGACTAATTCCCAAGCATCACCCTTTCTTCTGATGAGTAAATTTTAGATAGCATAAGTTGCTTTATGCTGTCTAAGGCACCTTTAATTCTCCAAAAGATATACTTTAAAAATTTAGGAAATTATAATGTTACAGTTCAATGAACATTTGTGCTACTTAGAAAGAGTTTTTATTTTTTAAACATTGCAAGAGCCCTGTGGAAGTAACACGAGGGCCCACTGAGGAATTTGGTGGGGAGGAAAGAAAGTCCCCATTTACTTGTGAACCAAAACAGTTCTAACCGTATCTGTTTATATAATGACCCTCTATGTAATATCTAATTGAGAAAAAGAGTTCCAATAATTGTTTTGAAAAGTATTTGAGCCATTGTTTAAGAGAAAGAAAATCCGTCATAGATTTTAAAACATGTTATGTGCCGGCTGCTTTGTATCTATTATCTTAGGTAACAATTACTACAATCTTTGCCAGGAATGACAATCTATTTTACAGGTGAAGAAACTGAGCATAGAGATTAAATACTTTGTTGAATGTTACTCTACTCTATCAGGTGGAGCTACAATAGAGAATTCATGATTTATGTCCTTTTGAGTCCCAAACCATTCTCAGTTAGCTAATATCAGTTACTGTGCAGGATGCAGGCATTCACAAAAACAATTAATGCAATTCTAATTTGCACTCTAATAAGGTGTTCTGTTGCTCTAGAAGAGTTAGCTGCAATAACATAAAACATTCCAACATAACGTTCTATCATATGATATAGGATAATGCCATGTGTTACAATAATGATTATTATAAAACTTATTAAACCTTTTAATCATTTAGACATATATAGAGAGGGAGATGATACACTGATATATACTTTTCACCTTGCCCTCCGTAGTCCAATAAAGATCCCATTTCTTATATAACCAGCTCTCATATAATTGAACTAAAGCTTGAAATAAAACTGATATATTCACTGCATCTTAATAGACTCTTAAATTTTCCTAGGTACGATAGAAGAACTAGTTGTATCTGCTGTCCTAAATTAATGAATTTTCAGCATTCTAGAAGAACGCAGTCTAGAGTAGTTACGGGGAGCTTTGTACAGTTGGAATGCCAGGCTCCAACCATTGGATTCACCACCTAATGACTGTTCACATGGTCAGGATGTTGCACCTCTCTGAGCCTTAGTTTTTAGCTATAAATTGGAAATAATAATAATGATACTTAGTCTCAATTTATGGTGATTAAATGAGATATACCTATAATGCTTTTAGCAGAATGTCTTCAAGGAAGGTAGGATCTCGCCACATACAAGTTACATGTTCTAAAATATAAAATACTTGCAATTACAAGATGACTGCCAATTGATATTGGGAGATAGGAGACAGTGCAGTAGAGTGATTATGAGTGAAAATCTTGAGTTTAAGTAGCTATAGATTCCATCACCCTCTCTGTTACTGTTAATTCAGTAGCCTTCATTAATTTACTCAGACTTTCTGATACTCAGTTTTCAAATCTGTGGAATGGGCAAAATGACCATACCCAGTTCATAAAATTTTTGTAAGGACTAAGTTAGTGATTTTATGCCGTGTACTTAATTAAAATGATGCCTAATGTAGAAAAAGCACTCAATAAGTATTTGCTGCTATTATTTACATTAATGAAAAATAGAAGTTATAAAGAACATTTTATTAGAGAAAGTTAATAAAGTGTTCTTCTCTCTTCTAGGCCAAGTGATAGTCTTCTAAGAACAACTCACAGAACTGGAATTTGGGAGGCAAGTTATGGTATCTCAAACATGTATGAATAAAAACAAACTAAAAATGAGAACCTAGCAAACTAAGTAGTAGTGGAACAAAAGCAGGGGATTGAGAATAAGCTCCACTATAGACTTCGCTTCACTGTAGGTGGGTTTTGCATGAGCCGGATCCATCTCACCTTCAAATGGATCTAGCCCAAGAGCTCTGTACAAATAACCAATGTAACTGAGCCTGGGAGTCTATAAGTGGGATTAATAAGCAGCCATCTGGGGAACTGCAGTTGGGGTCCAGCATATGGTCTAGGGAAATGCTAAGGAACCAAAAAATAATAATTCACCTTAGAAAGAATCAGTGAATGTTTGCCAAATTAAAAAGTTTTTAATGTAAATTATAAATGCTCACATAAGAATGTGTTGGCCCCTTTCTTCCTCATCTCTCAGTTCTAGCATAGAAATAATCAGCTGCCTCAAAATGAGGGTGGGGGAAGGGAGTGAAAAAGCAAAACAAGGTAAAATAACAGCTTTTAAAGAAAGAAAGAAAAAAGGAAACAATTTTAAAAAAACCCAAAACTGTGCTATTCTTAGCCTCCTCCCCAGTGGCAGACTCTGACTTTGGGGCAGAATTTGCAAAAGTAGAAAAAATAAATAAATAAAATATCAGTTTAAATAATAACATTTTGTTTTTTAAACAAATATTAGCAAAAAAAGTATAAAATATTAAACATGACAACATGGAGTAGATACACAAAGTAGGTTAATCGAACACATCTGTGGGGCACCTTGGTCTGTGAGGTTGCAACTTCTGAATTAATATTTTAGGTTTTGTGTTGACTTTCAGTGCTGAGGTACACAGGTGTTCCTTGCAAATTCTTTGTTGAACTAGTGACTTTCTGATTGTGAGAGACTCTGATCCCGATAAATGGAATAGAAGGTCACAGAGGTTATGCTCCCTTGACTACTATATTCTCTCAGATATTCTGAATTATCCTCCAATTTGAAAAACAGTTCTAAAATTTAATAGGTAGTAGAACTATTTGCTTGATTTATCTTTTAAAAATTGCAGTGGCATTTTTACTCTTTTACAGAATCATTTTACTTTGCCCTTGGGTACCAACACAATGTGTCCTTTAGATATATAAATTTGATGAGCTGGTTGAATAGAACATTTCTTTTTCCATAAAATAATGACTTCTATATTAACCACTTAAGCCTCCAGGCAAGTAACAGATCTTCATTCTTTATAAATAATGTGAGACTTTCTTATGGCAGATAAATGTCAAGTATTAAACATCCATTGTCAACAAACCTCCTTGTGGTGGAAGTCAGATGTCCAACGATAGCAATATGTCCACTTTTCTCTCTTTGGACTACTTTGAAACTAGGGAAATTTTACTTTGCGTGGGAGAGAGACAAGTAAGAACATTTGCAACAGTCATAAACTTTTTCTGAAGCTATTACAGCACAAAGAGGAAAGCTAAAATAACACTAGTTGAGACATCAGTCACTTTGGAGTTTGAATACAACATTCAGCATTGAAAAGCTGTGTGACTATTGACAAGTAACTTACCTTCTCTGAGTCTGAGTTTGTCCACTGGATAATCTCTCACACACACACACACACCGCTCATGTTCCAAGTTTTAGTCACTAGCAAAAGTTATGTTTAGAACCAATTTGTGAGTTTCTCTTCATTTATATTTAACCTTCTTTATAACAAAACAGAGACATCAGATTCAAAGGTTTTTTAAAAAGAAAATCAACTGCAATTTAAAAATACTCTTTGAAAAATTAGGTTTCTTTTTGCTGTCTATTGAGTCTCCCCATTCCTATAATCCCTTCAATCTTAAAAGTTCGAGAAATATTTACTAACCTAATATTTGGGAAGGAACATAACATAGGTGAATGGATAAGAGATTTGTGTTTGTATTCTGCTGTGTAAGCATGAGTTATTTTGAACTCATGGTTTCTTAATTTGTAATACTAAAATAAATATACCAAATAGTACTTTTATAATGATTAAATAATATAACAGAAGTAAGGTGGCTGAAGCACAGACCAAACAATAACAATAATACTTCCCACTATTAAATTCTAGGTAGTGTGCTATAAGTTGTGAGCATTAAAAGTGGCTATTAATTTTGGTACCCGACAAGAAGTTTAAAGTAAAGAAAGAACACAATTAAAGTAGAGAGTTGCAGTACAATAAAGCTGAAGATTGACTTTATTGTGACTGAGTCATAGCTGTACTCTAATTACATTGTTCTTATGATCACTGACTTTTCTGGGATTCAATAAAAATGTTTATTAAATACATTTTAATATAATTTTTGCTAATATGTATTGTTCATATATTCATGAGGTAAAGTCACAACTCTTGATTTATCTAATAAGATGAACCCCTAATTTATTAGCAAGAAATCTAGTTTCCTTCTTTTGAGACTCCTCTCCTTCAAGCTGTCCCCAAACTCTTAAGAGTTGCTCTGTCCAAAATTGGAATCTATTCTCTTTTAATAGCAGGTTATAGAGAAAACCCAATTCTGTTCAGTTAATTACTGCCAACATTGTTTGCTATTACACAGGGTCACAATTGAATGATGGTCCTGCACACTCTGATAGATGATCCTTGTCTATTTACTGGCCCAGATCCCTGTGCAGACCATGATCAATTCTTAAGAGACAATGATAGCATGCCCTCAGCACTGAGATGGTCCAAATGTGTCCCAAGGAACATGGCATGCCACGGTTATAACTCTTTGCAACTCCCCTCTTCCCCTTTTTTCATATAAATAGCAACTTCTAAGAACCATGGGATCAAAGTTAGTGCTACTACTGTATTTTCATCTTTCCAGTGACTTTCTCTTTCCAAGGAATAAGAGGGCCTCTCAAAATATAACAGAAATTACTGTACTCTTCTCTCAAGCAATGACAGCCTACTTGCTTTAGCTTTGCATAAATAGAAAAAAAAGAAAGAAACAGAAAGAAAACAGGAATAACTATTCTAGGTGATATAGTGACATATTCTTTCTACTACTATATAAATATTAAGCCATCATTTTAAGCAGTCCACCAAAGTGCATTGGACTTAAGCTTTACTTTGGCACACATGCTATGCAATGAGAAGGCATTGCAATGAGGTACAAATCAAATTAAAAACTGTGGTCTTCCACCACCTCTCAGAGTAGAGCTCAGCACAAGAGGACCATGCATCCCTCATTTTTTAAATGTACTGGAGCACAGAACTTAAGAATATGTGCTTTATAAGCACTCCTGTGTTTGAACCTATTCTAATAAATTAACTACTGGGTGATCAAGATGAAGAAGAAACGAAGGACTGAATATCGTGGTCTGAAGACCAAATTACACCATATCTTCAGTGGAGACTCCAGGAAGATGTTTTAAACTGGGAAAGTCCATGATAGTATCTGTGCATCAGGAAGCTCATTCCGCAAGTTCAATAGAAAACAATACCTCTACTTAAAGGCTGTTTTCAGATCAGAAATCAGAAAAGCATTTAATATAAAGTTTTATAATTTCTTATAGAAAATAGAGAAATTTAAAATAATTTGGGGAAAATGTGAACTATCTCTGATATGGTTTGTCTATGTCACTACCCGAATCTCATGTTGAATTATAACTCCCACAATTCCCACATGCCATGGGAGGAACCCAGTGGGAGGTAATTGAATCATGGAGGTGGGTCTTTTCCAAGCTGTTCTCATGAGAGTGAGTAAGTCTCACAAGATGTGATGGTTTTAAAAATGGGATTTTCCCTGCACAAGCTCTTCTTCTCTTGTCTGCCGTCATGCGAGATGTGCCTTTCACCTGCATGACTATGAGGCTTCCACAGCTATGTGGAACTGTACATCCATTAAACCTCTTTCTTTTGGGTATGTCTTTATTGGCAGCATGAAAACAGACTAATACAGTAAATTGGTACCAGTAGAGTGGAGCAATGCTGAAGATACCCAAAAATGTGAAAGTAGCTTTGGAACTGGATAACAGGCAGAGATTGGAGCAATTTGGAAGGCTCATAAGAAGACAGGTAAATGTGGGAAAATTTGGAAATTCCTAGAGACTTGTTGAATGACTTTGCCCAAAATGCTGACAATGATATGAACAATAAAGTCCAGGCTGAGGTGGTCTCTGATAGAAATGAAGAAATTGTTGGGAACTGGAGCAAAGGTACTATCGTTATGTTTTAGTAAAGAGACTGGCAGCATTTGGCTCCTGCCCTAGAGATTTCTGGAACTTTGAACTTGAGAGAGATGATTTAAGGTATCTGGCAGAAGGCAAGGAGGAGCAAGTCACATCTCACATGGATGGCAGCAGGCAAAGAGAGGGGACCTGGCGGAAGAAATTTATAAGCAGCAAAGCATTCGAGAGGTGATTTGGGTGCTGTTAAAGGCACTCAGTTTTAAAAGGGAAATAGAATGTAAAAGTTTGAAAAATTTGCAGCCTGACAATTCAATAGAAAAGAAAATCCCGTTTTCTGAGGAGAAATTCATGCTGGCTGCAGAAATTTGCATAAGTAATGAGGAGCCAAATGTTAATCACCAAGACAATGGTGAAAATGTAACTTTGGGAGGAAAAAATGGTTTCACAGGCCAGGCCCAGGGTCCCTCTGCTGTGTGCACTCAAGGGACTTAGTACCCTGTGTCCCTGCCACTCCAGCCATGACTACAAGAGTCCAAGAAACAGCTCGGGCTGTTGCTTCAGAGGGTGGAATCCCCAAGCCTTAACAGTGGTGTTGAGCCCGCATGTGCACAGGAGTCAAGAATTGAGGTTTGAGAAACTCTTTCTAGATTTCAGAGGATGTGTGGAAATGCCTGGATGCCCAGGAAAAAATTTGCTATGGGAGTGCCGGGGGGCCCTTAAAAAGAACCTCTGCTAGGGCAGTGCAGATGGAAAATGTGGGTCAGAGCTTTCACTCAGAGTCCCTACTGGGACATCAACTAGTGGAGCTGTGAGGAGGGCCACAGTTCTCCAGACCTCAGAATGCTAGATCCATCAATAGCATGCACCATGTCCCTGGAAAAGCCACAGACACTCAATGCCAGCCCGTGAAAGCAGCCAGGAGGGATGTATACTCTGCAAAACCACAGAAGTGGAGCTGTCCAAGGCTGTGGGAACCCACCTCTTGCTTCAGCATGACCTGGATGTGAGACATAGAGTCAAAGGAGATCATTTTGGAGCTTTAAGATTTGGCTTCCCTGCTGGATTTTGGACTTGCATAGGCCCTGTAGCCCCTTTGTTTTGACCAATTTCTCCCATTTGGAATGGCTGTATTTACCCATACCTGTACCCTCATTGTATCTAGGAAGTAACTAACTAACTTGCTTTTGATTTTACATGTTGCTATGCAGAAGGGGCTTGCCTTGTCTCAGATGAGACTTTAGACTGTGGACTTTTGAGTTAATGCTGAAATAAGACTTTGGGGGATTGTTGGGAAGGCATGATTGGTTTTCAAATGTGAGAACATGAGATTTGGGAGAGGCCAGGGGCAGAACGATATGGTTTGGCTGTGTCCCCACCCAAATCTCATCTTGAATTGTAACCCCCACAATTCCCATATGTCATGAGAGGAAGCCAGTGGGAGGTAATTGAATCATGGGGGAAGGCCTTTCCCATGCTGTTCTTGTGATAGTGAATAAGTCTAACAAGACATGATGTCTTTAAAAATGGAAGTTTCCCTGCACAAGCTGTTCTTCTCTTGTCTGCTGCCATGTGAGATGTGCCTTTCACCTTTTCTCATGATTGTAAGGCCTCCCCAGACACATGGAACTGTAAGGCCATTAAACCTCTCTCTTTTGTAAATTGCCCAGTCTCAGGTATATCTTTATCAGCAGTGTGAAAATGAACTAATACAATCTCTGACATTAAAATATTATAATAAAAGCAATTTTGAAATATTCTAAAATCAATCTACAAGTATAATCAATGAAATATACAATTCAGTAGGAGTTTGCCAGCCAGAATTTGAAACTTAAACTATGGCTATTATATGTAAAATAGTGTAGCATTGGCAGAGGGAGAGAGAAACAGACTTGCGGCATTTTAAATAAAGTATGCAACGCAGACAAAGCTATTTTAGTATTTTAAACAATTAAAGAGCGACCAATTCAATAAACTGTCTTGTGAAATTGACCAACTATTTGAAAGAAGTATAATGGTAGATTATTATTTCACACAATATACGTAAGAGTATCAATATGAGGTAAATATTTTAAAACTAAATTGAAAGTTAATGTTATTTGAAATAATGCATAAATATTTATGTAATCTTTGTACAAAAGGGATTTTTGAACAAGATACCTGATATAGTTTGGCTCTGTCCCCACGCAAATCTCATCTTGAATTGTAGCTTCCACAATTCCCACGTTATGGGAGGGACCTGGTGGGAGGCAATTGGATCATGGGGGTGGGTCTTTCTCATGCTATTCTCATGATAATGAATAAGTCTCATGAGATCTGATGGGTCTATAGACAGAGGTTCCTCTGCATAAGTCCTATCTCCTTTGCCTGCTGCCATGTAAGAAGTCCCTTTGCTCTGCTTTTGTCTTCCACCATGATTGTGTGTCCTCCCTAGCCATGTAGAACTATGAGTTCATTAAATCTCTTTTTCTTTATAAAATACCCAGTCTCAGGTATGTCTTTATTAGCAGTGTGAGAATGGACTAACACAATATCAAAACCAGAAAGTACATGGGAAAAGTTGATAAAAATTTAAAAATATTTGTAAAGATATGTTTGTGTATAAATATGTATAACATATAAAAATCAAACATACTAACACATTTCATGTGTATAAATCTCTTTTAAATAAATGAAAACAAGATAAACTTTCCAATAGCAAAATAGACATAAAACAAATAATTCACAAAAGACAAACGAATTAATGCAAACAGTTAATAAACGTGTAAAGCAAACTGAAAGAATAGGGATTATCACATTTCCCTTTAAATTTTTTAAAATGAAATTGTCCATTATAAGAATAGGTTCAGGGATATAATTTTATAAAATTTTGGTAGGAACATAAATGGAATTCCTTCTCCAAAGGCAATTACTTCTAAGAAATATTTAGAAATATGTATTAACTTTCAAACTGGGAGAACAGGAGAGAGAGGGAGAGAGAAAGAGAGAGAGAGAGAAAGAGAGAATAATCCAGGCAAGTAATAAAAGGTTGTTGAACTAAAATAATGAACTATGAAATTTAGCAGAGGAGACAGATTTGAGACCTAATTTCAATAACAGGTGTAATAGGACATTGTCAGATGTTCACAGGAGCCATTGCTCAATCTGCACCTACCTAGAAGAAAGACTTTCAACTTCCCAACCACCATAAACAAATCTAATTCTATCAGACTCACGAGGAATCTCAAGTTTACTACAGATTTCATTAAAAAAAGGAGGGCTTTACAAAGCAGCCACTTAATAAAAGTCATCCAATTGAATAGCTCCCTTCCCTTCTACTCCCATTCCTAAAGTTTTCCAAAATTTTTCAGGATCAAGAAGTTCAGTTTACTTTCTCGTAAGTCCTTTGTCAATCCCAGCATTATTTGTGGCAGTGTAGCAGTGATTCAACATCTATAAGAAAACTGAAGCTTGAACCTCCTTAGAAAAGCATGTCTTCCTAAAGATTTTAACTTTAATAGCTTATCAAATGCTTCATTTAAAAAGGCAAGTCTTTCCATTGATAGAACCTGAAGAGATTCTACTCTTAAAGGACATTTTTAAATTTATGATCTTATTTTGTTATCTTCAAATTATTTTAAGAAAACAACCCTGGATGTGGGTGAGTATTTCTCTATAAGAGTCTCCAAATGTTTTCTAGAATAGCATGGAATTGTATTCTAGAAAACCATAATAAAATATAAAACATACAAATTATAGTAGAAGCATATGATAAAATTATATGCTGTCATTACAAGTAATATTTTAGAAAATATTTTATGTATACAGATTAAAGGAGGAAAACTGCAAAAATTATTATTTTGTTATTGCTTTTTATGTTATCTGTGAATGGAAATTTCAATTTTCTTTACTTCTGTATCAAAGAATTGAGAGTGAATGACTTATGTCCTCAAATTCCAAACCAAAAGAAAAAATCAATTGCATTTAAATTACTCTTGACTTGAAGAACACTGGGTTCCTACATTCACCAGTATATATTATGAATATCTCACTGCTATCATTGCCAACTTTTCTTCTATAGCCAATTGTAAAAATGCCTAGAAAGATCAATAATGTATTAACATTTTTGTCATTTAGATTTCTTTTCAGTATGAATTACATTGGTACTTTCTTTCCAATGACAACTGGTTCTTAGGGGTTTTCCCCCCTTTTTGGAAGAAAAAAAAAGATAACATATACATACAAACTACTATATTCGTTTCATGCTTTGATTTTGTAGAAACTTTGAAATACAGTTCAAGCAGGTATTTATGTTGCATTTAAATCAATCTAAATGTCAAGGTTATTCTCTCTGACTTATAATGAAATCCTGCTTAAAGTAGGTAAATGCATTCAAGAAGATTGCAAACACATGTGAACTTATAGATTCCTACTGCTCCATTTATGAATAGAATGAGTGAGACCAGAAAAACAAAGTGAGTGGCCATATTTAGGAGAGATTCCAGGGGCACTGGTTTCCAGTCCAGTGTTTTGTACAGTACACTTCCCCAAATGTTCTCAAATTCCCCCACACATTTGCTGAAGAAACTGGAGAAAAACGCACATCAGAGGAGGTAGCTAACCCCAGGCCCACAGACTATATTTTCATTGTGTAACTTGACATAGTTTATGGGCTCATTTCTCTCTGACCATCATCGTCTCCTTATCAGCTTTTCTGTAAAAGTGCTTTTTAAGGTATTCAACAAAATTTGTGGAATATATACGTAAATGAGAATAGTAAAAGTAACTAAAAGACTAAATGAGATTTTGCTTTAAAAGTCAGTCATTTGGCCTGCAGATATAGTATATCAATAAGAATTCAATTTAAAAGTGTCTAACTCCTTAACCTCAGGTGTGTAAAATGAAAAAAGTACTAAGACTAGCAAACTTTAGTAGTCTTATTTTTAAAAAAAATTTTTAAAAAATAAGTTCATGGCCATTTTGTCTTTTAGATGAATGATAGAATTGTTTCAACAAGATTCAGAAGCTAATTCACAATGTCTTCTTTTGAAGAATTTTATTTGTTTTTTAGATTAATCTGGGAAGAACTGGCATGTCTTACATTTAGAATTGCACACTGTCTCTCCAATTACTAAAATGACCTTTTAAATTGCCCCATAGAGTATTGCTTTATTTTATAGAACCAGATCATTAATTTTAATTGTACATATTACTAAGATTTATACATTTTGAGCTTTTTAAAACATATGCATTAAATTGAAATCTGACTATATAATCTAATTATTTATTTTAATATTAAAATGTTATATTTTTAAACTAACTTTCTTACTAGTTTTAATAGACTTTTGCCAGTAGAATAACTGTGTTTATTTGGTAATCATATCATAGGCCGGGCGCGGTGGCTCAAGCCTGTAATCCTAGCACTTTGGGAGGCCGAGACGGGCGGATCACGAGGTCAGGAGATCGAGACCATCCTGGCTAACATGGTGAAACCCCGTCTCTACTAAAAAATACAAAAAACTAGCCGGGCGAGGTGGCGGGCGCCTGTAGTCCCAGCTACTCTGGAGGCTGAGGCAGGAGAATGGCGTGAACCCGGGAGGCAGAGATTGCAGTGAGCTGAGATCCGGCCACTGCACTCCAGCCCGGACGACAGAGCGAGACTCCGTCTCAAAAAAAAAAAACAAAACAAACACATATCATTAGCAAGCCATGTAATTATTGTTTCTACCTTTCTAATATCTATGTTAATTCTCATCTAGTTGCTCATGCAACACAGAGTTGGTGAGCTCTACTCCTCCAAGGAAGTTATACCTTTTTAATGTTTTTGAAGCTACAATCCTGAAAAAGAAGATATCTTTCTTTTTTGTATCCAAAGCCTTCTCAGTCAAGTGAATATTAATAGGGTCTTACTATATCACCTACAAGCTCATCCATCTACTGAACACTTCACCCTAGTGTAAAATTTCTTCCACTGCTAAAGCAGAAGGTAAATATTAATAGCTTCCAAGGAAAGTAGTTGAGTGTCCAAAGTAATCTCCATTGAATCAAGAACACATGCAAATTTGTCCATTCATTTGCTACACTATGTAAGGCAGATACTGTGCAAACAGAATAGCAGTTATATATCATACAAAGACAAAAACAAAATACCTTACATATCCTCAAGTTGTTCACACATGTTGAATAGTGCCTTGGAACAATGATCTATAATGGGGTTCTCAGCATAACTGTACAGAAGAATCATCCAAAAATATTTAAAATAATACCTACTGAAGCTTGGACTCCACCCCTCTATTTTATTTATTTATTTATTTATTTCATTTTATTTTATTTTATTTTATTTTTGACAGAGTTTTGCTCTTGTTTTCCAAGCAGGAATGAAATGGCATGATCTTGGCTCACCACAACCTCTGCCTCAGGGGTTCAAGCAATTCTCCTGCCTCAGCCTCCCGAGTAGCTGGGATTACAGGCATGTGCCACCACATCCAACTAATTCTGTATTTTTAGTGGAGATGTGATATTTCCATGTTGGTCAGGGTGGTCTCAAACTCCTGACCTCGGGTGATTGGCCTGCCTCGGCCTCTGAAAGTGCTGGGATTAAAGGCATGAGCCACTGTGCCTGGCCTCCAAAAAATATATTTTAAATGCACTGACTTATGGTCGGGATATCCTGAGATTCACTACCTTTAAAAATGTTAATTAATAGACTTTATGATTTGAACTGTATTGGGCTCACAGGAAAATTGAGTGGGAAGTACAGAGCATTCCCACACCCCTCACAATCACCACCACCCTCCCCATCCAGATTAATTATCTTGTTAGGGGATTGTAGTCGTGATTAAATTTGAGCTTCTTCACTTAAAACTGAACATTCCAGGAAGTTCTTTAGTGTGAAATGTAAACCTTTAGAAAAAGGTATGATTATTCAATACCATTATCATGTCCCTACACATGAAACATCTTGGGAGACTAAAGGAGGAGGTAATGAGACTCTAGAATTATTTTATCTCCTCTTATCACAGCATACCAGGGAGAAAACATGTCAAGAGACTAGCCCTGAGAATTTAGAACACAAAAATAAGGTTACTGGTTGTGTTGTTCTTCACTTCTCTAATTTTAAGAATCCTTATGCTGTTGAAAATACTTATAGCACTTGGCACTTGTTAAAGAAAGGCACTTAATGTTAAAATAGCCAATAGATATAGTTTAACATGAAAGAAATATTGTTTAATTTGCTATTTTGTACTGTTTAACTTTAACCAGATTCTTCCTTACTTTTTTTATCCAATAACCATTGTAGGAAGACAGTGCAAGTGGTAACTATTGTATATAAATTTTATGACCTATGTGAGGATGAAAAGAATCTAGAATAGAGGTAGAAAAAAAAAAAAGAATTGAAATCACCCCTGTTGATTTTATGGGCAAATAACTCTTATATTTTTACATTATGCTATGCCAATATATTGACAGATTATTAAATGTAGGGTCAGAAGTAAGAGCTACACTCACTTTCTACAATTGTGTCTATATTCATTTTCTAGGGTTGCTATAACAAACCAAGAATTAAGTGGCTTGAAACAAAAATAATGTACTATCTCACAGTTATGGATGCTAGAAATCTGAAATCAAGGTATTGGCAGGACCATGATCCCTCTGAAGGCCCTAGTGGGACAATCTGTTTTGTGTCTTTCTCTTAGTTTCTGGTGTTTGCTGGCAATACTTTGCTAGTAGATGCATCATTGTAATGTTTTCCTTTATTGTCATTTGTGGATCTCTGTGTATGTCTGTCTCTGTATCTCTTCCCCTCTTCTAGTAAGGCCACAAGTCATATTGGATTAGGAGCCCATCATCCAGTATAACATCATCTTAACTAATCACATCTGCACAACCCTATTTCAAAATAAGTTCATAGTCTGAGGTTCCAGGAAGGACACAAATTTTGGATGGACTTTTTTTTTTTTTTTTTTTTTTTTTTTTGAGATAGAGTCTCGCTCTGTCACCCAGGCTGGAGTGCACTGGCATGATCTTGGTTCACTGCAACCTCCTCCTCCCAGGTTCAAGGGACACTATTGAACCCAGCAGAGTGACTTGAGGCAAATCTCTTACAATTGCATGTATTATTATGGACTGAATGTTTGCATCCCCCAAAATTTATGTGTTGAAATCCTAACCCCCAATGCATATTTGAAACTAGAGCCATCAGGAGGTAATTGGGGTTAGATGGATTTATGAGGGTAGGGTCCTCATGATGGATTTAATGTCCCTATAAGAAGAGAAAGAGATACATCTCTCAACACTCACATACTAAGGAAAGAATACGTAAGCACACAGTGAAAAAACATCTGTCTGCAAACCAGGAGGAGTGCCTTCACCAGAAGCTGTCTCAGACTTCAATTCTCCCAAAATCTGAGAAAATTGAATTTGTTTTCTGAGCCACATAATCTGTGGTATTTGTTATGAAAGTCTAAGTTGACTAAGACAACTTTTGTTACTAAGAAGTGGGGTGCTGCTACAACAAATACCTAAACATGTAAAAGCAGCTTTAGAACTAGATAATGAGTACAGACAGGAAGGTTTAAGGTGCATGCTGAATATATTAATGCTATAGGCATCCTGATGAGGTATCTGACAGAAAATGAGAAACATGTTACTGGAAGCTGGAAAAAGATTGTTCTTGTTATAAAGAGGAAAAGAACTGTGTTCTAATGTTTTGGGGAAGTTACAACTAGTATGCAATGAAATTGGATATTAGCTGAGGAGATTCCTAAGCAAAGTGTTGAAAGTGTGCCTTGGTTCCTCCTGATTGCTTGTAGTAAAAATTTGAAAGAAGAGAGATAATTTGAAGGAGAAATTGTTATGCAAAATGGATCCAAGTCTTAAAAATTTGAAAGGTTCTCAGCCTGTTCATATTGGGAAACTAGAAAGCACATCTAGAAGATAAAACCAAGCGTGGTAAAAATTATGACTTGGTAAAAAGCTTATGAGATTATATAAGTGAGAATACTTTAAGTTTGAAGTAAAGGAGATGGACACAAGACTTCACTATGGATCCATCGGTGGGGGACTACCACACGGGGCCAGTGAGGCAAACCCACTTAGATCCTTGAAAGTGTGACTTCCACCAGACAGAGCCACAGGGGCAAGACACGCCTAGAGACATGAGGGTGATGCTATTGCCCCACTGAGCCTGGAGGACAGAGAATCAACCAAGGTTAATCTCAAACATTACAATATCTAGAATTCCCCTTGCTTGGTTTTGCACTAGCTTGGGACTCGTTATTCTTTTCTTTTTTCCTATTTATTTCTTTTGGAATGAGAATGCCTATCCCTTGCTTGCCTCCACATTATATTTTGGAAGTACGTAACTTGCCTGGTTTCACAAGTTCACAGCGGGAGAGGAATTTTGCCTCAGGAAGTATCATACCTCAGTTTTCATGCACTTCTGATTCTGATGATATTTGAATTTTGGAATCAAGAGTTGATGCTCATATGAGCTAAGTATTTTGGGAGCCCTTGGGATGGAACGATTGTATTTTGCATATCCTAGGACATGAATGTTGAGGGATCAGATGTAAAGCTACAGATTGAATGTTCGTGCTCCCCAAAATTCACATGTTAAAGCCCTAACCCACAATGTGATTGTATTTGGAGATGGGGCCTTTAGGAGATAATTGGATTTGGATGAGTCATGCCAATGAGATGCTTATAATGAGATTAGTACTTTTATAAGAAGACGAAAGGAGAGATTTCTCTCTCTCTGCCCTCCCTTTGTTTTTCTCTCTGTCTCTCTCTTTTTATTTTTATCTCTCTCTCTCTTTCACATACACACACACACACACTCAGACACTGAGGAAAAGCCATGCATGCACACAGCAATAAGGCATTCATCTGCAAGTCAGAAGGAGCCCTCCCCAGAACCCGACCATGATTGTACCCTGATTTCAAGACTTACAGGCTGCAGAACTCTGAGAAAATAAATCTCTATTGTTTAAGAAACTGAATCTATGGTATTTTGTTATGACATCCCAAGCTGATGAAGACATATCTTATTTATGTTTTGTATATAAGAAAGTAATCCGACTTACCTGAAGTTTGAGATCGTATGAAATAAACATGCTTATTAAACGGAATCTGCAAAAATATTGAGGGATTATTATGTAACTAGCTCTAGGGTGTGTTCTAAGCATTTAAAAACA
Organism: Macaca fascicularis; assembly: GCF_037993035.2. Classification (NCBI taxonomy): domain Eukaryota; kingdom Metazoa; phylum Chordata; class Mammalia; order Primates; family Cercopithecidae; genus Macaca; species Macaca fascicularis. The sequence goes on from NC_088394.1 coordinate 57,236,865, forward strand.
ATGAAAAAAAGAATCCTGCATTTGAAGTTTTTGAAGTTTAATGTGCATTACTTCCCTAACCCTTAGTTTTTCTCATATTAAAAAAGACACTGTGAATTTTCCCAAAGAGGACTAGTGAGCATTAAAGAGATGGTACATTACAGGTTATCTATCACATAGCAGGTGCCTCACTGATGCTAATCTCCTTTCTTTCTCCAGTATTAATAATATTAATTTCATATTAATATGGATTTTTGGCTTCATATGTAATTTGTGTTTTTTTAGTCTACGTTCCATGTATACACTCACATGTAACATGTTTATGGTCTTAGTTCCTGAGTTTCAGAAAACAATGTCCAGTCTGATTATGTTAAATATCATCCCATTGCCTATAGATTCAAGTTCAAAGTGTTTATCCTGGCATTTACTATACACTATAACTCCAAGGTAAATTTTTACACCTCATTTATTAAAATTTTTTTCTTCAGAATACCTGGAATTCCTATTATGCCTTTAGCACATTCGATAACTCTCCTAAACCCATGCCTTTTACTATGTCCTCCTCTCTACCTGAAATGCTTCTCATTGGTGACATCTGTAATCTGGAATTTAGGATTCAACACTAGGCAAGGCAACCTCTGTCCCTTTCTGAGTTTATTGTGAAACTCCAATAATTAAATAAGGAACTACAGTATAATGTCATGAAACCAGGATAGGAGGAGTGAAGTCCCTGGTACTCAGAATGGAGCATCTAATGAAGGCTTCATGGAAACTGTATTTGATCTCTGATCTCAGGAAGGACGAAGTAGTGGAAGATGGAGAGAAGAATGACAATAATCTGTGCAAAAAGTATACAGTGTTTAAAGTCTTGTAGGCAAAAAGACAGTTGACTTTTTCATGAAACTGAAAGAAATTTACTCTGACTGAGCGTGGAATTTGGAGGAGAAAAAGTGGCATAGTCATAAGTGATGAGGCAGGGGAGGAAAGGAACAGCTAGATCATAAAAGGCGCAGTGAGTGAAATTAACGACTCTGTATTTTAGATCAATGAGGAGCCATTTTTTTCTCTGACTGATTATCACACAACAAAACCAAGGTCCTTCTTATTGAAACTACCACTACTTCATACTCTTTCTCCCAAACTTCTGCTCTGTCTGATTTCTACATTACTCAATAAATACTTGCTGAATTGTGGTGTAGTGGGAATGAAGGGCAGACTTATTGCAAAAAGGAACAATCAACTCCATCTCCTTTAAATCATTCGCTTGATTATCATTCTCCAAAGGCTTAGGTGAGAAAAAAACTTGAAGTCAGCATGTCCTCTCTACCACAAGCAAAAAATGATCTTTTAAAAAATTGAATAGTGTTTTTTGAATTAGCTAAATACGTCAGTCTTCTCACTAAGGCAAAGCAGTTAAAAAGTTGGAACCGTCAAACACTGCCAAGCAATAATTTGAGTTCTCTCTGTTCACTTTTCAATTAAAATTTCAATTTAATAAATGGAAACACACTATCTGATTTTCAAGTAAAAGAAATCAATAAATCTCTATGATACAGATAACCAGTGAGTCAACTCTGAGAAAATGGTTTGTGTAAATTGGCTAATATCTAAATAGGGCTCCAATAATATTTTTAATGGAAAGATGAACCTAAACAAACAAAAACATAGATAAGAGATAAAATGTAATTTCACTCTTCTCAGAAAAAAAGGGAAAAATAATAAACCAAATTAAAAAAGGATATGATTGAGGGTTTGTGTTAGAATTAATAAAAGGAAAACACCAATATCCAAAGTTGTATATGCCATCATAAACTTCTTTATATCTGTGGTGCTTAGATTTTATTTGCTCTCTATGCCTGCATTCTTCCTAAGATATTTTCCCTGAGTTCAGTTGTATTGGAAAGTAAGATTATATTGCTATTGAGTTCATTTTCCTAGTATATAATACCAAACTGGGTTGCAATATCTGACAGATTTATGACTATTTGCTGAGACGTATTTTATAAAATGGCAGAATAGGAGGCATTTTTTTCAATCTGCTCTTTGTAGCAAACCTTCACAGAAAAAAGGTAGTTTTTAAGAAGGAAGAGATCAATTTTTTCAAAGTCTTTTTTGTCTGTAGCAAAGGATATTTCTGAATAATATGTTGTAAAATAACATATTACAGATGAAACACACAATTCATTGCTTATCCTATAGAGAAAGACGTCTTCCTGTCTCTGCTAAATGTGTGAGTTCATGGGTATATAAAAATAGAATGCACTTGGCAATGAAAGTTACAGGCTGATGGATGACACCCCATTGTCAAACAATTGATAGCTAGTGAGCAATTATAGTGACCTTGTAGTGCAGCACAAATAATTCAGCAGCCCCTGAAGTATGCTAAGCAGACGAGATTCTCTCTTAGGGGTGCTTGGGTCACTTAAGTAGGGAAAAGGTATGTCTTTAATTTCATTTAGAGACACTGTAATCACCTCCAGGCAAGTAAGAGAGTGGGTGATTTCAAGGCAATTCCTTAGAATACCTTTTAAAACATTATTTCATCAGCAATGGTTAGATACAGCCCAGATTACCCTAGGAAATTGGTGAGAAAGACACAGGAATAGAAGTACACGTATTTCAACGCTATCTTCCTAATCAAAAAACAGTGGTGCATAATACATTATATCAGCTATGATCTCAACCAGACTTGAGAACAAAGATGGGTTTACCACTTGCTAGCTGAAGGAGCTTAGGCACAGTTCAGTTTTCTCATTGATAAGGCAATAAAAGGCATCTTTCAAAGATTTATTGCAAGGATTGGACTTAATAATGTGTATGTGGGACCACTCCCACACACACTCCCTCATGAGAGATAACTTATCTCATAGCACTGACACATACTCAGGAGGTGGAACCACCAGGAATCTGGAGCAAAAAAGTGTAGGGACCACATGGGAAAGAGCCATCTAGAATCATTAAAAGACACATGGCTTTGTTATTTGTTGCTACCCTTAAAAAATGTTTCATATAAAATGAAAGGAGTATTTTTAACTCTTTTGACCATTTTGCGTGAAGACTCTTCTTTGGTAAATGCTGAATTTGGAAATGGATTTAATGCATATATGTGACTATTGTTTAGGAGAAGAAAGTAAGGAGTAGGAAGAAAAAGATGTGAGTCATCAGCTTCTACATGGGAATGAAAACCATAGGTGCCCTTAAAATCATTCTGAGTGAAAGAGGAGATGCTATGAGAGGTAAGCCGAGTCAGAGGTCATTAAAGGGAATGAACTGTGCCTGAAAGCAGATGATTTTGTACATGAAGATCCCAGGTTCTCACTGGTACTCAGACCTTTGGCTGTCCCCTTTAAAGCAAACGTCACTGAGAGACATGTGGATATTATCACATGGATACCGAGGGAATACAAGATGAGAGGCATCAAATTGTCCATTCATATTCACAGACAAAGCAAACTACTGGTAGGGAATGCGTAAGGCATCCACAGTGGAACAGATTATTAGAAAAAAATCTCCATTTTGACCAGAGTAATTTATGCCTAAAAATGAGCTATTCCAGAAATGCACTGAGAATTGTACTTTTTGAGTGTTCACTTGGACATTGGATTGTGAGTTTTACATTCTCAAGAAGCTCACCTTCTAGAAGTTCTCACCACAATAGACTGTGTAACCAGAAAGAATTGATCACACCAATTCAGAGAGGAAAAGTGAGACCAGATGGGAGCTCAGTGTTGAAAATTTTGGGGCCTTCAGGCAAGTTTGGCCCACAGGAGTTATGACATGGAGATAGAAGAAAATTATTTTAGTCCTAGTCATTCATTTAATGGAAGACATTTACTAAACATGTAAAATATGGTAAGAACTCTGCTGGCTCTGAAAATACAGAGTTTGATAATACATTTTTTTTTAAAGATAAAGGAATATGAAACAACAACAACAAAATCCTTAAGGAGTATGTAAAAGAATCTCATGGGATTCCTATGAACATAACAATTTTTATCTTTTTAAAGACTGTTACAAAATCCATCCAAACGTATCTGAGTACCAATCAGCTCTCTAAGACCTACGAGATTTCTATTATTCTCTGATGCCCCCTCATTTAGCAAATGGTGTGTACAATGTATACTTTCAATAAAACTAAACAAAAATCAACACATACTCTGGCAGCAACACAACCACCAACAAAATTGAAAGGCAAAAGGCAGTTTGTCATGAAGATGTTTGCTGAAAAAAATAAATCCCACTGACATCTCAAAAGTACTCTTCAGAGAAAATAGTTTACATGCCTGTTTTTTTTCTAAGTAGTTTGCCATCTCTTTCACAGATAAAATGATATTTTATTTTTCTTTTTACCCAGGTAAAATTTTTTCAAGAATTCTGCCAAATCCTTTGCATCTACAAGCATAATGATTGTTCAGTCGATGGTGGTACCTTTCTTTTAATTTCATTGTAATCAGAAATACATGTTTTACTGAAAAAGCAGTAAGTAGGAGCACAAAAATGTCTGCTAATTAATATAATAATTTTAATAATACCACTTATTGAACACTTAGATAGCCCCATGTTGTTTGTGTAGAGTGTCCTTGGTTGGTTGTTTTAGGGTTGGAGATTTAATTATTATCTCTATTTCACAGAGATGGTGGAGACTAAGAATGAATACATGACTTTCCCATAAACCTTAACCTTGCAAATGAGGAGTCTTGAACTTTCTTTAGTGTCAAATCTCATTTTCATTATACTATAGCAAATCCCACTTAGAAATAAACTTACTTAGTAAATTTCATAATTTTTATCAGACAATTTTTCTTGATAGCATACATCTTTCTTTGGCTGCCTATTTTGAAAGGTTAGTATGGACTGCAATGCTTTTTTTTATAGAAATGTCTTTCAAATATGTCCATTTTGTTGTGCCAAGTATTATTTTCAGAGTCTGTGGTTTACAAAGAATAAGTAAGTATCCCAGGGGTTTGGGAAACACCATTTTTCAATCATTATTTTCTAATTTATAAAAAGGAGGTAAGACTAGGCCATTTCTTATGGCTGTACCTGGGATTAAGTCCATTGACAAATATAAAGCCCTTAGCACAGTGCCAGGGACACAGTATATGCCCAACAATGTTGGGTTTGTTATTTTTTTCATGCAACAGGAGATAAAATGAGCAGATGAGTAGCCTAATTAATATCAACCAATTACTTGTCTGTATGGTCACAGATTATTTAATGAGCGTTTATTGCAAGTTGTCCTACCTCAGACTCACAGCAACCAATTTGGGTAGAAATGTAGTTCTATTTGGTAAGAAGTTGAGGATCCATTTAGGTTAACCCCAAATCCCATGACTAGTGTCTGCCAGAGCTGGCATATGAATTTCAATTCTGCAAACATGTCAATTAGTATACATTTTGTATCAAATAATAAAAAACCAAATCAATGGGCTAAACCATCAGGAAATGTATCAGCAGTACACATCACTGGAATTCTGGAGGAAGGCCAGTTTCTACTTTTCACCTAATCTAGGTGTTGTGACTCCATTTATTCATTTATCCATTTATCTACACATTTCCCATCTTGCCTGTCTTTTTGGTATCAGCACCATGTTCCATCAGAAAGTTGTGTGACTCAAGAATTTCAAGGCTTCATCTAGATGTGACAATATGCAAGGGAAGAGAATATGCTTCTCACAGCCTTTCAAGCAATCGTTCACCAAAATTCAATTTATTGATCACTTATTTGACAATTCAAATTGTCCCTGTACAATTATTTTATCCAGGAAAATGAAATTTTCTGATAGGCTTAGGACTTATAATGTACATATCCACACACATACAGTAGCAAGTAGATGAAAATCATAAGATATTAAAATGTTAATTCTCAGAGAAAATATATTTCATTCCCTTCTAAAATGGGTTTTAAACAGTAAACAACCAAACTAATTTATTCAGTGCTTATTCTATCATCCTCTGTGAGTCCTTGGGCCAGACTCTTACATTAGAAAAGTAAAACAGGGAGACAGGTCATTCACAGGACATTCATCGAGTGAACACAATTTTTTAGCTAGCTGGACTTTGCCCCCATAGCTTACCAATTGCATGACTTTAGTGAAATGGCTTAACATCTCTGAGCCTCTGTTTCTTCATCCATAAAATAGGTTTCTGTGAGGATTGATTCACACAATCAAGCTGCTTGACAAATTTGCATTGTTGTCAAGGGGCCGAAGTAAAACTCAGGTAGAGAGAAGGTTGTGAAATCTGTTGGAATGGGATCATGTCTAGACTTGCACATATTCCTAAGATTCTGTGCAATCTGAAAACAAAACTAAACTAAACTAAAAAAATACACAAACAAAAGCAGCATCACATTTGTTGTGAAGATACAATAAGATAATACACAAAAAGTATTTGGTCCATCATCTCTCTCAGAGTAAGCATTCCATGGATATTTTTGTTATTAATATTACTATAGAAGTTCAGTTTCTTTCATCAGAGTTTACTGTCCAGTAGGAAAAAGAGATGGAAGAGTAACAAATAAAATACATTACGAGGATTTTATAGGCATGAAATTGTGTAATTTTGCAAGTCCACAAGAAGTCACATTGTTTCCTTGAGGGGTCAAACACTTCACAGAAGAGGTGAAAATAAGTTGAGCAAGTATTTATGCAAGGCCTTTCTTACATGCAGAAACATGCAGGAACCTTGGGGGGGTGGGGAAACAATACGCTTAAGTTAGACAACTCATAGCAGGGATGAGAACACCGGCTTTCATAGCAAGTCTGCATCATCTTATCCAAAGCAAAGATGTTCTGGTGCAGACCCAGCTGAGAAAGAAAAAGTGACAGAGAAAACAGATTTCCTCCTTATAATGTGTCAGGGAACTTGGAGTAGATTAAATCCCCGTAGGAAGGCAATAGAGAGGAGCGGCAGCTACTTTGACAGAGCTGAAATAGAGCCAGGAGCCCATTACTTTAATACTCAGAGAAACCAAACTGATCGGCATCAAAGCCATTCAGGAAAGATGTGTAGATTGATGACATGGTCCCAGGTGACATTTTAGAGCAACAGCAGGCTTTCAATCCTGGGCACACTTCCAACTGACACCCAAATTATCTTCGGATACTACAAGTTCCTTAGGTTTCTGCCAAAGTATATAGTGACAAGAGGTAGCTACACAGTAGGCATTCAATCCTACTTCTTTACTAACCTATTTTGTAAACATAACCCAAGATTTGCTGTTAATTTATGTTGGGATTTGAGGACTGGAATATTATGTGTTTGATGTAGTGCAATATTTCCTAGGCAAATTTATAAGCTGGCTGCGGATTACCTGGCTTTCATTCTACTCTTTCTTTTCCACTCATCTCAAGAGTAATAGAATAGACAAAGATGCAGGAAATTTCATCTAAAAGGACAAAAATCTTAGGGCCAAGGAATTGAGATGGAATTTGAGTAATGGTAAAGATGGACAACATCCAGACACCTATATGAAGCATTAGCAAGAACGCTGATGCTGTGCTCTGAAGTTTCAAAATGTAACCATCACGATCACAAAAAGGCTGCCATTAGCAAACAGAAGAGGCCTTGACTGAAATGGAAGATTGCCCATCCCACCCCATTCATATTCCAGAAAAACAGAAGCCCGCTCAAAATAGTTAAAAATGTATTGGAAGAATATAATTTTTCAAAATACAAACGTGTAATGGCATTCCCTGTTTAAATTACTAGTGACTACAATGGCTTTCAGGATGAAAATCTGTATTCTTCAGCAAGACATATAAATCTTTTCAACGTGTTCTTCTCATCTGTTTTCTTACGAGCACTCTCCTCACCCCTCAGCACACATGCACACTGTATCCTGTGCTCCAGTCGTGCTGAAGTATTTACGGTTCTCAGAAGAATTGTGTGGTTTTACGCTTCCCTAACCTTGAACATGCTACTGCACCTGGAATATCATTTCTCTTCCCCACCTGCCTATTCTATACCTAGATCTCTCAGAATCGTTCTAACTTCGTTTTCACATCAGCTTTGAAAATTTTTCCTGTTGGGAGAAGGTTGCTGAGATACTTATTTCTTGTTTTATTTTACTCACTGATAGCCTTTTTTACGAATTCCCTGGTCCATTGGTCAACAAATAATTGCCAGTCACGGTCCTACGTCTAGGTGACAGAGTGTTTACTAAGTCACATATTGTCTTGCAGTCTGGTATTTTATGATTTACTCCCTATCACACTTATCAATTAGCATCTTAATTGGCTGTTGGCACTGGGGAAAAAAACCATTAATGAAGAATCCTGGAGGATAGGGGCCCTGTGTTGTTCATTTTGGTACACACAAAGCTGTATGCCTGAATTATAGAAGTGGAATCCATAACAGTGTGTTAAGGGAATAAGTGCGTAAATTAATAAATGAAAACAGGCTGTATTTGCTTCCCAGGGCTGTCATATAAAAGACTCCCAAACTGGGTGGCTTAAAACCTTTCTGGTTGAAGAAGAAATATATTGTCTCATAGTTTTGGAAGGTTTAAATCCAAAATTAAGGGGTTAAGAAGGTCTTGCTGTCTCTGAATGCTCTAGGGAAAAATCTCTTCTATGTCTTTCTCTTAATTTCTAGTGTTTGCTGGCAACCCTTTGCAGTCCTTGACTTGTAGTTACCTCCAACCTTTGCCTCTAAGTTTACATGGCATTTCCTCCTATGTGTCTGTCTCTGGCTCTCTCCTTTTCTTCTAAGGACACCAGCCATAAGAGCATAAGGGCCCACCCCACTCCAGGATAGCCTCATCGTAACTAACTATATCTGTAATAAAAATAATTCCAAATAAGGTCATATTCTGAAGTTCTAAGGAGGACAAGGAGTTGGAGACATGTTATGCAACGCAATACAAAGGTCATTGTCAAAAGATAGTCGGTAAGAATGGAGAAATAAAAAGCTTTCTGTTCCTTATGTTATGCTGAATTATTTCCAGAAAAATAAATAAATATATAACAAAGTAAGTAATCTAACTTTAAAAGTATTCTAACATATAGAGTTATTAAAATTGGTAGTCATTGTCCTGCCTTTAAGATGATCTATACCTGGGCAAGAAAAATGGATCTTGATGAAGTGGTTTAGAACAAAAGATGTAAGTGAGGTTCATCTATCTCACATATCCACATATCAACAATTGTGTATAAAAGTTGTTCTCTGAGATACTTTAACAAAGGCTACGTACTTTATATATTTATACATACATAATGCATATGCATATGCCTGTGGTAAGCATGAACATAAATATATTCTCATAAAGAGGAAGTGAGTTGTAATTAGTGGAAAGAAACTTAGAGTTGATTCACTGTTCTGTTAAGGTCACACAAACATGAATTACAATTTCTCTCCAAAAACACAGCAATATTCCAAGAGAACTATTGTGGCCCAGGAGTAACTTAGGTAATAGGGCAGTCTGATTCAATATATTTAATTCAAGCATTTTCAAGGTACAGTTTGAAATCAATATGCATTAGATACTTTTATCAGGTGCTAAGATTTTCCAATAATATTCTAATTCATAGCAGCTCATGATGAAGAATATGAAAGGGCACACTTAAGCTGTGCTCAGGGCTAAATTATATTGCTTGTTATTATTAGAATCAACACCTAAATATAACCCAAATAGAGATGATATTGTTTATTCTAAAGATGAATAAGAAACAGACATCATTTGGAAATGTTTTTTAAGTTCAGATTCAAGTTTAACAATTTTTGTCTTGCATTCAACTGGTTTGAAACATGAAAAAAAATGCTCACTTTTGATTTTATCTGACAAAAATAGAGAAGAAAATTTTCTATATACACTACAAAGGACAGATACTGTGTTTAATACAGGAAAAAAAATATTCTGAAGCAATGGTCATTAACAAATATGTCATTTTTTTTCAATTTTTGACCTTATGATTTTTGTCTGTAATGTCAATTGTTCTTTCAAATAAAGGATCCTCAAAATGTGGAGTCAAATCTCTGGGTTATAATGCAGAATAATTCACTGAAACTTTTCTGAATAATCGATATTATACCCTCACTATTCTGAATTTCTTTATTGCCTTGCATTTCTGCTCATTCAATCACAGGTTGTGCTTTAAAAATGTAAAGGTATATCGTTTGGTAATAATGAGAAAACTTTGCTCCTACCAGCTGGACTGAAAATTTTAAAAACACAGATACAAAAGTATATTACTCAGTTCATAAAAACCTCTCTAATGAGACAGATGAAAATATGAATTGCTTCTAATGAGCTCAGAATTGCATATACTTCCCTTGGTTTAATTTTCTAAGTGTTCATAGATATTTGTTGTTGTGCTTATTATAAAACAAGAAGTGGCCACTAGGCTGTGATAAACCAATTTGTGAGATTAAAGTGCTGAACTTGAACAGTTTCATTAAATTCTAAGTCATGAGTTGAAATCGGAATTTTAAAAGCCTCTTTTTCTTATTTACACAAGACCCACAGCATTTATGCAGGCAGGAAGTAGTGCCAATTAATGCTGACTCTGTTGATGAGGTCTAGGAGAGCTCCTTAAAAATGCTGTCTTTTTACCCTATCTCCCCTTCATCTTTATACACATCCTTGCCCCTAAAAATGCAAAGCTTGAGCTTTAATGACATTAAATCTCAACACCCCATAATACTCCATGCCTTTTTGCTGACTAGTACTCATTTACACATGTTTAAAAATAAGTTCTTATATGCCTTATTTAATGTGTTACATCTGGGAACTACAGAAAACCCGTTTATCAGTCGAAGGGGAATTGATCATTACAATGTGCTATTTCTTATATAAAGATGAACAGAATTACAGTAACTATTATTTGTATGCAAACAACAGCATCTAGTTAATTAGCGATGCTACTTAGAAATTATGGGTTTCTCAAAAAACTGCAGGGTGTAATAAAATAGAATAAAAGATCATTAGCTTTCAGTAATGAAGTTCAAGGAAAATGAGCACCACCTTTCTTTATCCTGCTAAAGCCAAATTAAAATATCTAATCTGAATATAAGCATATACCATTTAATTTAAATGTAATGTAAATTTCAGTACATATTGCAACACGTGAATATATTTAAATTTCTATCAAGCATCATCAAAATATCTTGGCATTCTTAATTTCATCTATTGCCATACTTACAATAGGTGGCCACCCGAATATTAAGGGGACAATTATTCATATGACTTGAAATATTGAACTGTCTCGACATACTATTTATCATTACTCCTATAGGCCTGTCTTATTACTATTCTTTTCACATATATAATTTTACATATGTTTATGTACACATAATATCTATATGTATATGTGTGTGTACAACTTATGTATATCAGAGACAGCCTCTCCATAGGAAAAAAGGAACATTGATATGGGGCCTTTCTTTACGATTTTGAAGTCTGTTCACTTTCCATAATCGCTTTTGATACAAAAAACCTTAAAAGTATTACATGCCAATAGTTTGTGACACAACTGTCAATACTTACAGGATGAGGGTTTTGCTGTGTTTATTGTTCTTTAACCCCAATGCTAACATACATTAGGTGTGTAACCCTGGATCATGTGAATTAATTTCAATATGGCTCAGTTTTCTCACCTCCGAGCTGGGATTCCTACTGCACAGAAATGAAGTAAGGATATAATTAAATGGGGAAATCAGAGTAATTAGTACAGAGCCTAAAAAGTTAAAGGCATGGGATAAATGTTAATCATCATCTGTTTCCTTCCTTAACCATTGATGACATCTCACTCCTGCTTCACACTGTTGATGAAAGTTATTTGTCCTTCAGTTGTGAGTATAGCTAAAAAGGCTCTAGTGTGTTCTAACGTACTGCACACTGCTAATTTTTCACAAAAATTTAAAATAAGAATTATCCTTAGGAATCTGGGCAACCCAAAGAAAGAACCATGGTGGTGTTATTTTTATGTTATTTTGTATTTCAAAGGCATACAGTGGTATTTGGGTCCCCAAGTATCCTTCAAATACACACCACAACATGTATTTTTGGAAAATGGTTCCAGAGGAGACACAAAGAGTTTAGAATGGCAAATGTACTCTCCGGGCAGGGGGCCACAACGTGATGCCCAGTGCAAAATATCTGTGTGCCTTCCCTCCTGCTTCTGCCAGTGTTGCTAAGTCAAAGGCCCTTCACGTAATTTCGACACTTGAGGAATTACATTCGCACCTGGAGACCCGCTAATAAGCAGGATAAAACACCAGAAAATGTATCTCCAAAGTCAACTCTGCAACACTCCATCAGGTTATGTTATAATAAGCTCCTGCTATCAAAACTGCTGCAATGGGAAAACACTTTCAGAGGGAAAATTTGGATGGCCTAGAGTGGCTTTCAAACTTAGGAACCTCATGATGTATGTTTTAAATTAAAGGGAGGAGGGGCACACGGAGCATCTCTGTACATTTCTCCCATGCTGTGAACCTAAAATTTCTCCAAGAAGTAAAATTTATTTTTAAAATCTATATGTTTTAAATTAAGTGTGTATGTGTGTAAGAAAATATATAGAGATATATATAGATAGATTCATGTATATGAAGACTAGACAACTTAAGAGAAACAATTAAGAAAAGAAAAATAAAACACACAGCTATTGTGCCTGAAATTATAATAACTGGAAACTGTAATGTAAAAACAGTTCATTTTTTTTTTCAATAAGCTTATAGAAAGCACACAGTCATTTCAGCTGAGAAAAAAAATGACGCTTACAACATTAACCTATACGTCAATCTGTGGAGCCAAGTAGAGATTTCATTAATGTAAAGGAAAGGGCTGGAGGAGATAAGCAGAAATAGGCCATAGATTTGTATTCTTCTTCAATTTGCTTTTACATAGTTTGTTGTAATCTAAGACACTGCTCCTCCTCCTGGAAGAGGATTTCTATATTCAACCTTCTTTAGTTTTTGTTTTGTTTTGTTTTGTTTTTTTCCGTTTTGTAATAATATCTTACTTGGGATTTCAGTTAACCAATAGATTTCTGCCTCTTACACTAAATACTACATAAGCATGGCCTTTAACATTTTTGTAATTGAAGACTGTTAGCAGAACAATTAGCATTTAAAGCGAGAATGACCTTAGCTCTGTGCATCACTGTGATTAGTTTGGACTCTAATATCAGGTATATCATCAAGCTGCCTTAGATACCAAGATAAAAAGCTTCTAGCTCTAGCCCAAAGGACATTGGGTAATAGTGTGATACTTGGGCAGTGAAACATAAAGGACAAACTAGTGTGATTATGTTTGATTTGTGTTGACTGAGAAACTGGGAAAGGTCCCTCAGACCTGAGAGTAGCAGCAAACGAGGATAGAAATGGTCTGTCGGGCTTGTCTCCTTTGTAACTGCTGTGCTATTTAAAAATCTAATTTCAGCACAGTCTTTCTCCCCAGTGAGATTCTCTTAAATTTTATCAGTTACAGGACTCATTTATTAGCAATGGCAACAAAATAGAATGCAAGGAAAGAAATATTTGTTTTTGCTATTAAATAGGCTATTGTTGGCTTTAATTTAAAACATACATCATGAGGTTCCTAAGCTTTGCCAGGCCCTCTGCTTGTCACTGGGAATACAAAGATGAAAAATATCTTCTGACTTTTGTATGTGGACTACACTGAATCAGAATACACCATAACCAGCCTATGCATTCGAACTCACATGACATATTATCTACACACAATAGTACATATTTCATGCTTTTGCCGGATTTCAAATCACATATTAAATCTTTTACAAAGTCTCACATTTAGTGGAGTGAAACTGCTCTGTGTGATACAGCAGTGGCTGCATATATTATAAATTTGTCCAAACCCACAGAACGTACTTCAGGAGTGAAGCTTACTGTAAACTGGTGGCTTTGGATGATAATAAGTGTCCATGTAGCCTCATCAATTTTAACCCTTGTACCACTCTTGTGGGGGTGTTGATGATGAGGGAGGCTGTACATGTAGGGGAAGAGGAGCACATGGAGCATCTCTGTACACTTCTCCTATACTGTGAACCTAAAACTTCTCTAAGAAGTAAAATTTATTTTTAAAAAACTATATAAATGCTATAATCTGTACATTTCTAGGTCTGCTTGCATTATGCTTTGAGAATTAACCATTTCAATATGTGTCTTGTTCATATTAACTCCTATGTATGTGTTTATTGTTTGCCTCCTTATAAATATTTACTTTTTTCTTATTATTACTCACCATGTGGGGGTGACACTTTGTACATACCTTCTTGGGCACAATTCAAAGAGTGTCTTTAGAAGTAAAATTCTTGGATAATAATTAAGTATGTCTTCAGTTTTACTAGATGTGGCTCAATTGTTCTAAAAATTGGTTATAAAATTTTCACTCCCACCAATAGCGTATAAGCACTTTACTTGCCCAAACATAATTATTAAGACTCTTAAATTTTGCCAATATCAGGGTGTGAATGATGTCTCTGCTTTAATTTGTATTTACCTGAATACAATGGGACGTCTTTTCATATGTTAATTGGCCATCCTTGTTTCTATTTCTTTGACTTGCCTATCAACACCTTTGCCCATTTTTCCTATTGGGTTTTTCTTTTTATTGTTGTTATTTGTAGAGTTTCTATTTACATATTTTAAAATTTCATATATCAAGTTTCTTACTTGGATTTTTTTGTGTTGTAAATATTTTCTCCTGGTCTGTAGTTTTGTGTTTTCCACTTGTGAATTACTATGTTAGTTACAATGTTTTTAATATTTTAAATTCTTAATATTTTCCTTTATTGTTTCTCTCATGACTTCTCTACTTTGATTACTTATTTCTCATTTTTTTCAAAAGTGATAAAGTTTTGCTTTTGCATTTGCTTTTTAATTTAACTAGAAGTGGTTTTGTTTGTGGCGTAAGGTAGAGATCTCAGTTCCTTTCTGTTTGTCATGTAAGTGCCTACACATGTATGGGTGTCTTTTAAATGGCTAGTTCCCTCCCATTAATATCTTTTTCTCACCCTGTTCTAAACACCAAACTCTGCTGCTTTAATGATGCTTGATTTCGGATATGGTGAGTCTCTCATCTAATTTTTCCTCAGGATTATTCTGACTCCTCTTGCACTGTGCAATTCTCCATAATTGTCTTACATATATTATATTAAAATTATTCATACTTAATAGTTGTGTTCCCATGAAAATAGAGTTGCCCTTCTAGTGCATTAAAAGTTGTTCTATTATCTAAATGATTTATAGAAATATTGGCTTTTAAGTTGATTTTGTATTTAGCAACTTGCTTAACTTCCTTAGAACTAAAAACTTATTTGTACAGCATGTTGGATTTTCTCATTAGAAAATCATGCTATTTGCTAATGAAATTTTCTTTCTTTCTTTGTAATTATTCCTTCTCCCTCTCCTTTCCTTCTACCTTCTGGTTTTCCTCCTCCTCTTTATTCTTATTATTCTCTTATCTCAGTGTCTAGACTACCTGACATAATGTTAAACAAAATTTGTGAGAGGGAATTCTTAATGTGTTCCTGAAATAATGGAAACGCTGCTAAAATTTCAGTATTCAGTATTCAGTATTTAGTATTCAGTAACCTAGATATTTAGGTTACTGTATACCCCTCATTAGGTGACACAAGCTTGTTTGTATTTTTAGTTTAAGTATTTTCATATGAATAAAGTTTGAATTTGAATTCTTGCACAGATATGAAATTGATCCTAACTTTTTTTCTCTCTCTTTAATCTGTCCATGTGCTCTGTGTAGCCTGGCTTTGCTGTCAAAGTCATAGAACCCAGTTTGATTTCTTTGTTGTTTGTTACAGTTTTCTGAAGTAATATGTGTACGATAAAGATGAATTGATATTTGAAATTAGGTAAAACTTACCTAAAAACGTTTCCTTCTGTTTGCATTTGAGGGGGAAATTTTTGTTGCAGTTTTAAATCCTTTAACGGAAATCCATTTCTTCAGTTCTTTGTCTCTAGTCAAATTTGGTAGTTAATATTTTTCCAGAGACTAAATATGTACATTCAAGCTTTCAAAAGTATTGTTCAGTTGTTCATAGAATATGCTTAGTAGTTTTTGTTGTTGTTGTTGTTGTTGTTTCGAGACAGAGTCTCACTGTCTCCAGGCTAGAGTGCAGTGACGTGATCTCGGCTCACTACAACCTCCACCTCCTGGCCTCCTGGGTTCAGGTAATGCTCGTGCCTCAGCCCACTGAGTAGCTGGGATTACAGGCACATGCCGCCACACCCAGCTAATTTTTGTATTTTTAGTAGAGATAGGGTTTCACCATGTTGGCCAGGATGGCATCGATCTCTTGACCTCGTGAACTGCCTGCTTCGGCCTTCCGAAGTGCTGGGATTATAGGCGTGAGCCACCGCACCCAGCCTGCTTAGTAGTTTTTAAATGTCGATGTTTGGGCAATGATAACCTTTAAATTTTAAATTATATTTGTTTCAATAATTTTGATCAGTCTTTTTACATTTACATATTATGTAAGTATAATGTTTTAAATTTCCATTTTGGTAATTATTTCATTATTTTTTTATTTCATTAATTTACGCTCCTAGAGTTTTCTTTCTTTTACTTTATTTAACAAACACGTCTTTTTTTTCCCATCAGTTTTACTTTGAACAACCAAATTCATTTTGTTTTTTTTTTAATTTTAATACACCCGTTTGCAGGTGCAAATTTACATGCAAGCACTGCTTTAGCTGTCTTTCACACATTTTGTTTTATGCCATGTACTGTTTCTCTTTTTATATTTCACATATTTCCTATGTAATTTCTTTAACCCATGAATCATCCAAGAATTAATTTTGAAAGTTTCAAAATCAACATTTGTGTGAATTTAATTATCTTTTTTTGTTGAATTCTAATGTAATTTCAAATTAGCAATATATAGTCTGTCATAATAATTTTTTATATTTTTGTGATCATATTCTTAATGCTTCATATATTAGACAAGATCTCTACATTCCTTCATATATATCTACAATTGTCCATTTTATACTAGATCTTCTATACGTTTCTTATACTTTGCAGCATTTGCTATCGGTTTATGATAAAGCAATATTAAAATATCACACCTTGTTGGCTTTTTCTCTGTAATTCTACCAAGATTTGCTATGACGTAATGTACCTCTGTATTAGAGACAGCTGTATCTTCTAGGTTTATTTTATTAGTGTATGGTGTCTATTTTATTCTTGTTAAAGATTTTTCTTATGTTTTATTTTGTATTTTATTAATATGTCTATGGTAACTTTTTTGGTTATATTAGCAAACTAAATCTTTTCTATTTACATTCAAATATTTTATATGGTTTTGTCTTTTGTTTTGTCTTGTCTATAATAATCACAGGATGATGTATTTTGTCTTTTGGTGGATTTTTAATAATTGTATATTTTGTGCTTGATATATGCCCTATCGAAATTTCTCTACTATCATACTGTCTTCTGTTAGATCTGTATTGTATTCCATGATCTTTCTGTCTCGTTTTCTTTCTGTGTTATTGCTGCTGATTTGAAAACTACAAATTTTGGGGGGAGGCAGTACATTATTATTAACACTATTATTGTTATTACTTAACTATATGTATTTTTTAAATATTAAAAGGTCAATAAACGATCCTTGCTTTTCTCCTCCCTTTTTGGATCTGAAAACACTTGAAATATAAATGCTGGAGTCAAAATATGTAGACATAGATAGTGACTGTATCATTGATAAAGCCATGGGAGCAATGTGACTTAGCTATATGGCCATATGGGTTGCAAATATCTCATCTTTTAATTAGACATACCTCTGCTCAGGCATTAACAGAGAGGGACAAC
Organism: Macaca fascicularis; assembly: GCF_037993035.2. NCBI lineage: Eukaryota > Metazoa > Chordata > Mammalia > Primates > Cercopithecidae > Macaca > Macaca fascicularis. Next base: position 57,254,638 of record NC_088394.1, read on the forward strand.
TTCAAGACTCCCTCCATAAGGACCATGAGAACAGGACAATTGTTAATTAAAGTTGTCAATGTAGTCTACTAATTTCCCTGAAGTTTTTTGTTTTTGTTTTTGTTTTTAATCCCACATCTGCCATTTGGATTCCTTTCTTCCTGTCCTTTTGTATTCTGGGAGCCTGAAGTCAGCACTCATTTTTATCCTTAATTTCTGAAATCCTTCAGCCATTATTATTTCAAACACTTTTTCTCCTGCATTTTCTCTATTCTTTCCATTTGCTATTAAATTACATATTTAATCTCCCAAACTATTATCTATCTCTTCTTTGGTTTCTTGAATTTTTGCTCTTTATTTAACTGTGCTGTATTCTAAGTTTTATACCAATTCATTTAAATTTAGTAATTTTCTTTTTTGTTTTCCCCCGCACTAGAATTTATGTAACCTATTTAGTGTTTTTTATCTTACAACGATGATTTGTTTTTATTTCCATAATATGTATTTTAAAATGCTTAATATTTTTATTTTCATATTTTTTGTTTTATTTTATAATTTTATTCTATTTTTAAATGGAAGTATTTCATGAATCATTTTGGTCATCATAAATACTCATAGTTTAAAATATTGATCAGTGGTTTAATCTACATTTAACTTTACTAGGAATGCATTCATGTTCAGATTGCTGATTTCATTGACTGTCTCAGTACACACTTTTTTACTCTTTGAAATTCTCCATTTGTTTACTCAGTCACTGTGAGAAGAATATTGTTTTCTTTCTTCTTTCCCTCTTTTTTCTTCTCAACTCCTACATGTCCATCATGTTTCAGTGTCTCTACCCAGCTATCATGGCTCCTATAAAGCATTAGATTTTTATAGTGGCATTTTATGACTTCTAGTAATAATTAGGGACAAGCCAGATTCATCTCTTAGTTAGGGATAGTCACAGAGCTTTAGATTATTTTCCCTTTTGACTCATAAAGCCTCTGTCAAACTGCATGACAAACTTACATGTCAAAAATAGCTTCTGCCTACATTATGTTTTCTTCTATCGGTGAGCCAGAGTTTTAAATCCTGATTAATGAATAATTTTAATCCTCCTTTCCTGAAAGAAACTCAATTCCCAAAGGCCAGAGCCGCCTTCTGAATCCAGTGTCTAGAGACCCAGAGCTTCAACCCTATTCATTGTTTCCCATTTCTGGGTGTTTCTACACACACACACACACACACATACACACACACACACACACACACACACACGACTTTTAGGTTGGTTTAATGATAAACCAAACATTTGTACTTTTTTGTCCATTTTAAATTGTTATTAGTGGGAATTTGAGCACAAAGGTCTGTCAAAGCATGAATTCTTTGTAACTGGTTCAAAACATCCAGAAATTTGTTTTTGTTTTAACCTCAGCAGCATGGTACAATGAATTAAGAATATAAATTTTATATCTTTCTTGTATCTTTACACTAACAACAAAATACATTTGATGTAAAAATCTAGGCTTTGTGATTGTCCAATAAAAATAATTGAGAACCGGGCGTGGTGGCTCACACCTGTAATCCCGGCACTTTGGGAGGCCGAGGCAGGTGGATCACCTGAGGTCTGGAGTTCAAGACTAGCCTGATCCACATGGAGAAACCCCATCTCTGCTAAAAATACAAAATTAGCCAGGCATGCTGGTGCATGTCTGTAATCCCAGCTACTCAGGAGGCTGAGGGAGGAGAATTGCTTGAACCCTTGAGGCCGAGGTTGTGGTGAGCCGAGATCGTGCCATGCACTACATCTTGGGCAACAAGAATGAAACTCCGTTTCAAAAAAAGAAAAAAAGAATAATTACGAAACTGCCACTGATACACAATGGAAGTGAATCAGAGGCTGAGCCTATTTAAGTGCAACTTCTATGTTTTATTTGAAATATAGAAATGTTAACCCCATCACTTATTACTTGGACAATCTATTAATCTTTGTAGTCCTTGGACAATCTATTAATTACTGTATTACTTGGTCAATCTATTAATCTTTCTAATCCTTGTTATTTATTAAGCAAATGTAAACAATAATGGCTACCTCATGGAAATGTTATGAAAAACAAGTAAGCTCGTGTTTCTGGAAGGGTTTTATAAATGATAAAACACATAGGAGAAAGTATAAGACACAACATGATTATAGTTATTAATGTGGGTATTATTAGTGTTGTCAGTAGTATTAATAATAGTTTAATACAGTAAACTGTTAATACAGTTTAATACAGTAAAATGTGACTCCTTGCTCTTTTTTTCCTTTGAAATACGTAGGTAAATATAAACAATTTTAAACAGAAATATAATGAAGGATTTCATGAAAGAAAATACTTTCCTACAAATTTCATATGCAAATACAGGTAAGACATATGAGCAGTCAAAGCTTTTTTAACATATTTAACATTAATTTTGTCTACTTGTAAATAACACTGAACCACCATGAGAACCCTAAGAGTTGCTACATGGAAATGCACTGATAAAGACTGTTTTAGACTTTAAAGTAGGTAGAATTTGGTGATCTCCTCCATAAACATTAAGCTCAGAAAGAATAATCAGTCATATGTCAAAGGAGCTCATGAATCTAACAAAAAAAAAAAAGTTATAACATGATGTAATAATTATTATTAAAAGGCCAGGAGAAGATGCTAAGAGATCACAAACTAGTGGCATTTAACCTAGTTGGTGAGGCAGAGACTAAGGCTATTTATTTTATTCTTCTTATAACGGGTCTCATTGATGTACTTAAAAATGAGTTTATGCTAGGTAATAGCATTGCAAAATTAAAATAAATTAACAGATAAAATAAGTCCCCATCAATAGGTCCTGACTGCAGGTCCTGTTTTATGACAAGGGCTCTGTGACACATGCTTTGACATGTTGCTTTAAAAAAAAAAAAAAAGTCCTGATTTGAAGTTGAGTTCTTGGTGGATACTATTACTGAGGAACTAAGAGCTAACTATGTAGGGTTTTTCTGAACTCTACTAATCTGCAGGCTTGTGGGAGTCTTACAAGAAGCTTGTATAGGTAGGCAAAGAATAAATGGGGTGGGTAAATGGTCTCATCTGATTTCTTGGGCTAAATAAATAATTTATGTGTAAAATCACTAGCCTATGATGATAAGGAAATGTTGCTGAATAGGAAATGAGATTTTTTCCAAGGTGTGATATGCCATGAATTTAATTATGAATGACATTGATTTTGGATTCTCAAATTAAAGTGTGCATACACATCTCTTTAAGGAAAATTGACAATTTCAATGAGAAATGATTATTTCAAATTTATAGTCTTCTGAATCACCCTATAATTTATCATAACCTAAGGGAAAGTTCTACTAATGATTGGATCAATGATTTTCATAAGAAGAAACCATGAGAACAAGAAGTAAAATACTTAGCAAGCAAAAATAAGGTTTTTTATTTACTTTCATTAAAATTTTACGAATTTGGCAAATATTAGTTAGATTTCTTTTCTTGCCCAAATTTATGTAGCACAAACTCACAATTACAGCCAGCTATAAAGTTAATGAACATGCTGCAAAATTCAAAGTTAACAATGAGCCCAACTTGGAAATAATTCAACAGAAATTCAAACTGATGAAGTCAGCATAAATGGTTGTATTTCTTGACTGGTTTGTTCTGGGGATATTTTGGAGCATTATGTGGTTTTAACTTGTTTTATTGAAATCTATTTTCGGCTGCTACTGACAAAAGATGGGAAAATATTACTTTAGGTCTTTTCCAAAAATGTTATCAGTGTTTCCAGCCACGCATAATTTAGCTATATTTGGGAGTTATACTACCATATATAGTAGACTTCAGGGGGCATATGGGGATAATATACAAATATTTAATACACTTTAATTTTAATAATAACATTTGTATATTGAAGCAAATCTTTTTTGAAACAACAAAAAACACAAAAGATTGTCTTTGTGGCTTTCATGAGATAGTTGTTGGTGATATTAGTGATCATTTTTAAGATTGGGAAGGGATAACATTATAAAATTAAGTGATAAGGGCAATCACATTCAGGCCTATGGAATTTTCTAACAGCAAACTTTATTGTTATCTAGTACAGCCATTTACCTAAGGTATATTATTTTCTTCATTATTAAAATAAACAAACTGATATCCTGGAGGGGTTAAGTAACCTGTCCAGAGCCACATAGCTGGTAGTGAAGACATAATCAGTACGGAATCTGATTTGGAGTCTATGCATGCATTAGCTTCAGTATAAAATAGGGGGTATTCTGTACTATCTCTATTTTATACTAAGGCAGGTCAAGGAGAATCTTTCAGTGTATAGTTTTTTAACAGAAAAAAATGCTTTGCTTTGGAATTAAAACTGATGTAGAATGAATAAAATGGACATCATCAAAGATTTTGCATACATCTTAGAAAGTATAATTGATGAAAATAAAAGAAAGACAATGAATTTCTGGACTTCAGTGACTTCCTAGACATTTTCGATATTAAATCTTTCCACTCATTTCTTCCACACATAGAGTACTGTCTGAAATTTAAAAGAACACATATTGAGACAATTTAAATAGAAAGGATTTTTTTTTTTTAATGGAAGTTCTTGGAGAAACTATGAGTTGAATCCTTTTTATAACTTTAGATAGAAAGGCAGTGAAGCTTACAAATGTAAATGATTTCTAAACTGTACATTTGGTAGGAGGGCAGTTTCAGGGGAGAGAGCAAGGCAGCAAATAGAAATGAACATCCCTTTAACCTGGGAGCTTCATCCTCAAAACTGGATGTCTTTCTGAATGATGAGCCCAACATCAATGGCTAGCAAGTTAGGGATTCCTGTAGCTGCCCTCTAACTCCTTGTTGCAAGGTCAGGTCATATGACCAGCAGGGCTCTCACATCTTTTGCAACACTTAGTAAATTCTGAAAGATATCAAGAAAAAGAAATTTTGTGGAAGTGCAGAAATACTATAATTTCTTATGAAGAAAATTATTTGGTAGTGAGAGTAGAAAGAACGCTGGAGTTAGACAATGCATAGATTTTTGTCTTTAGCATGCACTGACTATACAGCATAGGCATTGACGTGCATTTCAAGGAGAAATCTGGTATAACAAATGCTGTCAGTACTTCACTTACTTCCTTGGCCAATAGCATCTTAGTATGATCACCTGCTGTTTTCTGCCTGAGGATCTCCACTGGGAGCATCCTAGAGTGCTAAGGATTTAATGGCTTGGGAGCTCTTTCCAATCAATGACAAAAAAGAGTTGGTTCATACCCACCAAGCTTCTTGCTTCTAGGTTTTATGTAAGACTCCAAAGTTCTCAGAAGGAGTTTACGGGGTCTCACAGGACGAGAACCACTTGCCTATAACAAATTTGTTTATTAACATACCTTATTTGGGTTTTTGTTCTTTCTCTGTCTCCTGTTCCTGACCACATGTCATACTTTCTGGAATCAACATCTGCGTACCCTACTTAAATAGGAATCCTTTTCTCAGGCTTTGTTTCAGGTCAAAAACAACCTAAGACATTTAGTTATTTCATTTCCAAAAATTTTCCTTGTGAAAGAGCTCCTAGTTTTAGCTCCAACATGTGAAAGGTTTGAAATTTGTTACTCCCAACCTTATACTAAGAGAAAAAAAAACTGAACAAACTGTTTTTTAACTGCTTTTCTTGGGTGTGTTGGAGAACAGAAATCACATGGCAAACTGTTACCCTAATGCCTGGAGAGACGGGGACATTCATTGAATCTGGTTAACTGGAGCAGAAGATTCTGAAACCATAACTGGTAAGAACATTAAACTGTCAATTTCGAACAATGGCTGGAAACGGAATAAGGACTATCAGGAAAGTGAGAAGCTCCTAGGAGCTGAGGTTTTAGGAGGGCCCCCACATATTGGTAAATCTTACCACCAGGGACCTCAACAGGCTGTGGCATTGAAGAACCAAGAAAAAGCCCATAATGGAAGGATGGAGAAGAGTAATCTAAATAAAATATGGCCAACTGTTCTCCATGACCATAACCTACGCTCTATGGGAAAGATCTCACCACAATCATTCCATCTGGGAGAAAGGCATTTCTCCAACTCAGGTTAGGGGCAGAAGCTACAAAACACTTGTAAAGGTTACAGCCAGGGATACAAGTTCACTAAAAGACACATAGAATGTTTCACCACCTCCATGCCTTACCACCATACCAATGAGGTTCTAGTGCATTAGAGTTGAAGGAGTTTTAGGACACAGATTCTCCCTGAAGATGAATAATTTGGGAAGACAAAATTTAAGAATAGAGACAAAAACAAAGCTATCAAAAGAAATTTAAGACACTGGCACCTACAGTTACAACTATATCAATCATCACTTGAAATGTAAACGTTCTAAATGCATGTTTTACGAAACAGAGATTAACAGACTGGATAAAAATTTACACATAAATAAATAAGACCCAACAAGAAAACAAGTGAAATCCAACTTTAATATAAAGACTTCGATAGGTTAGAAACAAAAGAATGGAGAAAAAACACCATGCTAACATGAATCAAAAGAAAGCTCAAATAGCTGTTTTAATTTCAGACAAAGCAGGCTTTGAAACAAAGAAGATTATAAGGAATAAAGAGAGGCATACATAATGATAAAGGAATCCGTTCTCAGAGAGGATGAAATAATCCTAAATGTGTATGCACCTAACAATGCAAAGTAAAAATCATAGAAAGATAACTGGACAACCTACCAACATTTGAAGATTAAATAACATATTTCTATGTGACACATAGGGCCAAGAAGGTGTCTCAAGTGACTTTAAAACATATTTTGAATTCAATGAAAATTAAAATACAACTTAACAAAATTTGTTCCCAGCCATGAAAAGTGTTTAGAGGAAAGTGTATAGCATAAATGCATATATAGTTGTAGGGAAAAAAGAGAGAAAGAACCAAAATCAATAACCTAAGCTTCAACTTTAGGAAACTAGAAAAATAAGAGAAGTTTAAGCCTTAAGCAAGCATAAGAAAGGAAATTTTTTAAATTAAATCAGAAGTTAATGAAATAGGGAACAGAAAAACAATAGAGAAAAAGAGTGAATTCAAAAGATTATTATTTGTAAAGATTAACAAAATTGACAAGTCTTTAGTTAAATTGACAGAAAAAAGTGAGAAACCATGCTCAAATTGCTAGGATGAGAAATTGGGTGATGTTACTATTGTTCTTACACAAATGATAAGGATTATAAAGGAATATGCTACTAAATAAGACAACTAACTTAAATTTGACAAATCTCTGTGAAGGCACATACTACCGAAACTGACTCAAGAAGAAATAGACAATCTCCTCTGCAAAAGAATTCCAAGTAATTCATGTCGGTACCTCCAACAAGAAGGTGAAGCATCACTCTACTCTTTCAGTGTGCGCTGCTCATCATGACTTTCTTTCAAAGAGTACAATATTGAAGGTTGGGAATAGAGATAACATTGCATTCAGAAAACCTTACAAACCTTATCTAAATCAGATCATCAAGGTCAAAATCAACAGTGAGTAGTCATATTGGCTGTATGTGCACTCAATAAGGTGTGGTGAAAATATAACTTCTGTGGTGTTCCTCACCAAATCTCATACTCCAGTGTAATCATGAGAAAAGCATCAGGAAATTCTCAGTGGAGGAGGCTTCTACAAAATACCTAAGCAGTGTTATTCAAGACTGCCAAGGTTATGAAAAACAAGGAAAGTTTGAAAAACTGTAGCACCCAAACAAGTCTATGATGATATGACAACTAAATGTACTGTACTATTTTAAAGCATTATTAATAGGATAAACTGGCTGTGGAGTATATCAAGCTCTCCGCACTGTTTTCATAATGTCACCATAAATCCAAACTGGCTTAAAATTTAAAAATGTATTTCCAGAATATTCTAATAATCCTACATTTGCAGACATGTTCACATATTATCTGTTTAATTCTTATAAGCCTCAAATGCTGTCCTCAAATTAAGTCCCTTAATTTCTTCACTGCTCCTTCACTCCTGCTCTCCTTTCCTCCTTCATTTAGGACTAGAATTCACATTTCCAGAACAGTCTGTGGCCAATTAGAGCTTGACATTGGAGAAATCACATAGTATCTATTTTTCACTTGAGAAAAAAAATTTGCTTTAGTCAACATGAAAATTTCCATACATTGTTGTTAGGAATACCATTCATTATGACTAGATAAAGCTGGATATAGACAGAGAACTAGATAATCCGGGCCAAATTAGTTGATTTCTTTAGTCTCAAGCATTTCTCTCTAATAAAGTTGATTTTTGTACTTTTTCAGGGAGAATGAATTATTTACTTTTAAATGGGCTTCAGATACTAGCTCTTTCAATAAGATGTAAGATAAAGTAATTCTGCATATAGAAGAAAAGGACTAAATAAGAATTCATATCAATTAAATACCTCAGATTTGTCAAGGGATATCTGAGGGCAGTAGTCATTATTATTTCACCCATAATCACACTGTACTTTGTGCTTTTCTGGGGGAGATGCATCAGAGTTTATTCAAAGTAGACACAGACTCAGTTGAGCCACTTGGGCGGACGGCAGCGCCATTCCTCTGCAACGGCTTGATGGGAAAAGGACCTTGCAGAGGCATTTAAGGCTGTTGTAAAAGTGGTCGTTGATTCCCCATGAGCATTCTCTCTCTCTGCCGCTCTCCTCTGCTTAAAATGTGCCCTTTCCTCAAAGGAATCCATCATAGAAATTATCTGTGCATACAAATTCTCTGTGAACAGTTGTTCACCCTAGTGCAAGGTATAACTACTTCATAAGAAATGACTTTAGTAGCCCAAATGGAAGAAAGAATGGAACCAAAGAAAGGAAAGCAAAGTTTAGCTGCTCAATCATTAAGAATTCTATCTTACGCAGTCTCACGTTTCCTGGCAGAAAACTGAAGCCAGAATCCATATGTGTTATTTCACAACGCAATTCGGGATGTCTGTTGCAAAGAAGGATTTGAAACTTCCTAGGAAAACAATAGATGCTACACAAAGGGGCCATGCTATTTTTGGTACCCCAGTCATCAGTAACTGAATAAATAAGCTGGAAATATTAAAATACAAACTATTTATGAATAAGATGGAAGTTACTTACGCAGATTGTTTTCATTGATGAGAATTAATAAAGTCAACTGCAACTTAGCATTATTTTCTAATATAAGCTGTATTTGTAAATGTATTACAGTGTTAGTAAATTTCAGGGAATGTATTCAGGTTACATAATTAGTTTTGGAGTTGGTTAAGTCATTTAAAGCTAAATGTAATATCATTGAATAGCACAAGAAAAAAAAAAAAAACCCACTATCAGGCACAATAAAATTCTTAAGATTTTACCGTCCTAAGGAAAATTCTTTTTTAAAAGGATCACAGAAAACTTAACTTTTTAGTTTTTCCGATTAAACAGCATTATGCATATGCACTTGTTGTTTATGAAGCACATATACTATTACTGAAATTGCTGCTTGAATTTAGGAAACTGATGAAAATTAAGCTCATAAAAATTTAATGCCGTGAAACCCAAGTGTGGAATATATAGTTAGGGTGTAGCTTTTCAAAGAAACCACATTAAGGCTTGAAAAAGAAATTACATTAGATTTTACCCACTATTTTTGAATATGAACAGTTTCCTTTGAGCAAACATGTAGCTTTTCCATGCCCACAGCTGCAGTGAAATAATTCTGTTTTTAAAATATTGGGACAGGCTTAAGGTCACCAGGAAGGATGAGGTGAAAGATCTTGAGAGAACTGAGATAACTAAGCAGTTTCCTCCACAGCAGTGCCATTGTGTAACCTCATTTGAATGTTCTATGTAGAGTCATGCAGAACCTGTAGAAAACTGACAGGATTTGGGGAATAGAATCTTTTGTGATGAAGTCGGCCTGGGCAGTTTACTTTTGTAAAAGTGCTTTTATTTTTTTCACACAAAATGCAAAATGCATGAGAAACAAAATTTTGCTATGCTCACTATTTTTCTAGTAAAATATGAATGGATAACTTGGTAACTTTACAACCGAGAGAGCACAGACAGTTATGCAAAACATTATTTAGGTAATTATTAAGCACTGTTATATAGTTGTTCCATTCTATTGTATATTGGTTTTAAATGTTAAAATTACCAGATAAGTGATAAAATGACAATAATAATTTAAGAAATACCATGAGATTTTGAAGAACAAGATATTGTGCTAAGAAAAGAAGAAAAATAAAGAAGTATCCTGTAAAGGCAAAATATGCCCTTTGTCACTTACAAATACAATTTAAACAATTAGAACAGTTTAAATCCATTCCTTTCCTCTGAAAGTGAAAGATATCTCACTTATTCAGTTTATACTATGGGCATGACACTAAGCTAAACATATAACACACATGAGTTCATAAAATATTCACAAGAACACATATAAAAATATTAATATTCCCATTTCTAAGGTTAGGCAAGTATTTGAAAAGGTTCTTTCATTTCCCAAAAGTTGCACCCAAAGTAAATGGAAGAAATAGCATTTAAAATAATGTTTTTTCCAATGCAGGCTCTTTGAACAGGTATATTCAACTTTACTAGGTCAATCAAGACAATGTACAATCAGGAACTAAGAAAAGAATATTCTTGCTCTGGACAGAAAGTAAGGTTTGTTGATATTCCAAATTATATTGATTTTATTCGATTCTATGGCCATGGCATTTAATAAATGGATTTTAATACAAAATAGAACCTACTCTAGTGCTATTTCAAATTGTTTCCTTTCCAAAGTGTGCTCTCCAGAGACTCTGAACTTTCAGAGAGCTGGTCACCCGCTTAGATTTATATTCAAAAGATCTAGCACAGTACCAAGGACGCAGTAGATGCCCAAGACATACATATTAGAAAGTCTCAACAACAACAAAATGTATCAAATAGCACTGGTTTGAAAAGGCAACTCAGAATATCTTACTGTTTTATTTCTCTGTTTACACTTCTCTTCTACATTTTGTTTACCCAAATTATTCTCATTTACATTTCAGAACATTTTCTAGTTATCCCTTATTTGGTAAAGAATTCCCTGAGCGATCCTAGCTTTCTGTACTACTTTTATATAACTTGCACACAGTACAACTATCCCATGTGCCACACTGTATTTTAGATATGAGGAGGATTACCCTGATGTTGAGAGCCTGGGCTCTGAAGTCAGACATGCTTGCATTTGGATCCAGGTCATTATTTCTTAGCTCAGTGACCTTGGGTAAATTGCTTTGCTACTTTGAGCCTTGGTCTCCTCATCCATCATTATTTTCTTTATATGGTTACTTAAATGACTAAACAACCTAGAATCTGCTGATAAGTTAATATATATATATTTTATATATATATGTAATATATGTTTCCTGTACTCTAAAGGTGTGCTATCCATGCAATATATATAATGGATTTTATTCCTGGTGGCCAGTACCATATTAATTGGTAGCCAAATGATCTTCTAGAATCTTCTGTGGGCCGTGGAGAGAAACAATACGTGTGATGATAAAAAACATGCCATTGTTTACAACAAATCAGATTTGCATTGTTTTTGTAAGAAGTCTCCTTAATGGCCACAATCTCCACTGAGTTTAAATGGCAATCAACATTAGCACCTTTCCTCACTGCCTGTGTGATGTAAGTATCCTTCTTTAAAAAAACCTTTGCTGGCACACAAGCACATTTTGTAAACTATACTGGCATACCATTATAATCTTAGAAAGTAGAAGACCCAGGATGGTTAGATTCCCAAGAGGAAAGGGTGTAGATTGCTTGTAATTTAGCTGGACTTGAATTAGGATTCAACTCAGGCACCCTTTAGCTGAGTGGTCTTGGACAAATTACTTATTTACTGTGTCTGAAACTCAGTTTGTTCACCCACAACATAGACGCCAATGCATTACCTACTATAAGGTGTACTAGTGAGCATTGAATTATCTACATCCTCTAGTTGGAAGAACACAGCACAGAAGACAACTCATAGGTAATGTCTTTCCTCTGAGTTTCATTATTTCCATCACACAACCCTCACTTAATAGAGGAACAAATATTTATGTTTTATCGTTCTTGTCTCTAATGGGCATCACCATTCCAATTCTCCCCGTAACCAAGGGGTTTCCTTTCTCTCTCCATAGACACTTACTATATCTTCCTTGATGCAATACCTAATAGGAAATTTCATGTTCTCCTCTGCCGTGTCCCTTGACTTCGGACTTTCATGTTTATTCTTTTCCCCAAAAAGTGATTCTCACAGGTAAGAGGTTTTGACTAAATAAGTGAACTTCTCTGATTACCTTTTCCCCACTGCCAATTCTCTTTCCTTTGATATGCCTTTGTTTCTTTTCTGAGATGTGTTAACTCCTCCATATGGACAGAGGGAGGCAGAGAAGTAAGATAAAGGGTATATTTTAGTTAAAATGGTGTATGTAATCTGTAAAACACCAATTACACTTCTCAACAACTGAACTCCCATTCAGAGCACAGGGAGCTGCGGCTTAGAGAAGTGGTGAAGTCAGGTTGCCAAGGTACCACTGTCAGTGGAAAGTAGAGCTGGGATTTGAACCACATCTGCTACTCCAGAGCCCATGGCGTTTTCCACTTAGACACGCTGCCTTTTGCCCTAAATCTCTCTGTAGCAGAGCCACGGGGTCAAGCTCCCATTCAGAGCGATGCAGCTGCAGCAGTCAAGGGAAAGGGAAGGAAGAAAAGCCAAGCAGCTCAGCATGAAGAACCGTAATAACCTGACTTAGATTTAAATAATGATAACCCCTCAGGGACAGGTTCCTAGCCTGGAGAGTGATTATGCAAATGAACCCTGTGTGTATTTCTGAAAGTAACATTTTGAATGGAAACCAAACACATTCACTGACTTCAGTGTTGATGACTATTTTAAGCTGGCTTCGCAAAAAAAGCATTCCATCGTGCCTGCTTTTCTGCCCTGTTTCAAAAACACACAGCCAAGGGGAAAGGGCAAGTGAGCTAGCATTTAATGAGTCCTCTAATGTGCCAAACACTGCCTTAGGCACTTTACAGATCCTATTTTATTTAAGCCTAACAAAGGGGCTGAGCAGTAGGTTTTGCTAGCCTCACTTTTTTTTTTTTAAAGAAAATCTAGACAAAAGAAAATCACAAGGACAACTGTTGAGTGCCTAGTATGTATCAATTTTATGGTAACAATATTTAACATTTATGACAAGGTAATATAAATCAACATCATCTTAATACCCAAAGTAAGTGAAAGATAGTTGAAGCAAGAAAAAATTATACAATTACTTCCCTTAGAAATATAGATACAAAATTTCCTTTACAATATCAAATCAAATCTATTGATTATTGATTTAAACATCCTAATATATTATGATTAAGTAGTGTTTATTCCAAAAAATATACATAATTTAATTCAGTTAGAATACTAGCGTGATTCACCTTACTGACCTATTAATGGGAAATGTAATCAATAGATTTAGAAAGAACATTTGATTAATTTAAAGATGTAGTTATGATTTTAGGAACAGAAAAGCATATCTTTAACCTGATAAATCCGTAGAATAAATGCTTGTTGAATGATTGGAAATACTTTTTTTAATATTTGTAACAAATAAAAGATTCCACTTCACTGCTTCTATACAATGCTCTACTGGAAGTCAAAGCCATCAATTTAAAATAAGACAAAGGAACATAATGTAAGAACTGAAAAGAAGAAATAAAACTTAACTACACATTACACACACACACACACACACACACACACACAAACACACAGAGAGGTTTCTATAGCCCATCTGGTTCTCTTTACCTTAAAAATTATTTATCATTTGATGAGACTTCCAAAAAGAAATAATCTACTATATTTATACTACTACAAAGAGGTAGTTGTAGCAATCTGGTCCTAAACTATTGATCTCTATAAATAATACAGAGGTAGTTGTAGCAATCTGATCCTAAATTATTGACCTAGATCAGAAACATTGCTGTATTGTTGAACTAGTTCAGAAAGATTGCTGGATACATCAACATAAAACAATCATTTGAATCACTTATTTAGTAACAAAAATATAATTTTAAAAGATATTATTTAAAGTGTCAGCAAAAGAAATATGAATGTGGGGAATCAACCTACAAGAGATAGTTACATATTTTTGTACGATAACTTTTAATGAAAGTCATAAAGAACACAAAATAAATGAAAAAATATACCATGTTTATGGATGGGAAGATTTTGTGTCATAAATGCAGCGATACTCCCCAAACTATTCTAGACACTTGACTGTAATGCCAATCAACACTTTGAAACAGATCTTTATGTAGAAATTGACAGATGGTTTCAGATTACAAACAATAGTGTAAACTAAAAATAAAATTCTAAACCCCCCAACCAACTGAATGGACCCCTCTTCTTTGGCCAAAGGCATTCTAAAATAAGCATGAAACACTAGTTCAGGACATTATAGGAATGGATGCTCAGACATGCCTTATTAAACCCTACTCCTTTTGGAAATGAGGCACAGATGACCAGGGTTTACATTTAAAAAGAGACCTCAAGACTGATAAAATAGACTCTTTAAATCTGATAAGAAACATTTACAACTAGTCTCTCTGAAGCCTGCTACCTGGAGACTTTATCTGTATAATGAGAACCTTGGTCTCCACAACTCCTTGTCTTTTTTTTTTTTTTTTTTTTTGAGACGGAGTCTCACGCTGTTGCCCAGGCTGGAGTGCAGTGGCGCGATCTCGGCTCACTGCAAGCTCCGCCTCCCGGGTTCCCGCCATTCTCCTGCCTCAGCCTCCTGAGTAGCTGGGACTACAGGCGCCCGCCACCGCGCCCGGCTAATTTTTTGTATTTTTAGTAGAGACGGGGTTTCACTGTGGTCTCGATCTCCTGACCTTGTGATCCGCCCGCCTCGGCCTCCCAAAGTGCTGGGATTACAGGCTTGAGCCACCGCGCCCGGCCCACAACTCCTTATCTTAACCCAGACACTCCCTTCTATTGATTCCAAGTCTTTTAGATAAACTCTTTTAACCAATTACCAATCAGAGGTTTTATTTGAATTCACATAGAATCTGGAGGCCCCTGACAACCCCCACTCTAAATTGTCCCACCTTTTTGGACTGAAACCAATGTACATCTTACATGTATTGATTGATATCTTATGTCTCTCTAAAATATATAAAACCAATCTGTTAACCTGACCACCTTGGGCACAGGTTCTCAAGATTTCCTGGAGCTATGTCACAGACAATGGTGACTCATATTTGGCTAAGAATAAATCTATTCAAACATTTTAGAGTTTGACCTATTTCATTGACAATAGCTAAGACACTTTAAAAGAATAAAAGGAAACATTGCTTAACAGGTATCAAGAATTTCTGTAAGCTAGGGTATCAGAATATAGGGATTTTGTCACAACAGTTAAAAAAAAAATAGGATCCAGACACAGATCCAAGTACATTTGTAGTTTCATTAAAAGTCTAAAATGAAGTTTGGGGATGATTTATGGGACGTCTCTGTAGTGAGGACCTCTGGATCTGAACATAAATTCCTGCCAGTAGAAGCACACTTCATGGTCCTCATATAGGAGTTAAGAAGAACTTATTTAGGCAGCTAGTGACGTTTTCCTTTTAATGAAAAGCAGCCCCAAATAATTTTCTTTTCTAACAAAAAGCAGCCTGTAAAATCAAGCTGCAGACACAGATAAGTGTTTTGTTTCTCTATTACTGTTATTAATAGACACAAAGACTAAATATCAATAAAGGCCAAAATGAGCCAAGAAAGTGGCAGCCCTTTTATTTGCAAATACGCACGCACTCTCAGGCAAGGGTCACTGGTCGGCGGGAAAGGGCCAGGGAAGTTGCGCCGGCGCTCTCCGGTGAGGTTCTCCAGTCCATGAATGCTGGGCGAAGTCACGCTGGCTCCTGCCCGCAGCGGACTTTTAGGCATTGGTACTGGCAGGGGGAGGGCAGTGGGCGGGATAAGGGCGTGATAGGGGCGTCTCCATAGGCGTGGCCGGGTAAGTTTCGGTCTCTTCGGATTGACGTTACCTGGCGCATGCTCGGTTGATCTGCATCTTCCCGGGCGCGGGCTGCATTTTCCCGCCCGCCGGAAAGTTGGTGAGGAAGAACCCGGAAACAACATGGATTGTGCCTTCTTGTTCACCTTCCTCCATCTTGTCCTTTCTCCCTCACCTAAACAATAAGCAAGCTGGAAGTTTGCACAGGTGAGTGCCAGCAGCTGTGCCAATAGGAAAAGACTGCCTGGGGGCTAGATGCGTCCAATATGGGGGCTCCATCTTCTCCTTTCCTTGTCAACCATGGGTAAAGCAAGGAGCAGGCAACATGGTGCCAGCCAAGTAGAGACCGCATTTGCATAATAAAAGATTAGGGTGAGGTGGCCAGCTTCCTCACCTGCTATGTAAACATCACACCTGGTCCAACCACTCTTTGGGTCCTGTGTAAATCAGACACTGCCACCTCAAGCCTATCTATAAAACCCTGTTCACTCGGCTATGGTTCAGAAGTCCCACTCCAGAGCCCCTCTCTCTCACAGGAAAGAGAGCTGTTCTTTCTCTTTATTTTGCTGATTAAACTTCTGCTCCTAAACCTACTTCTTAAATGTCTGCATTCTTGATTTCCTTGGTGTGAGATGACAAACCTTAGGTATTTACACCAGACACCAACACCTCTTCAGTCCCAATGACATCAAATTGACACAGGCTTATTTCTCATCCTGTAAATAAGATTCCTCATTAACCCTGCCACTTTGGTCTCTGAAAAGAGGGAGGCTCCTATTTCAGCATAGAGCCACTGTTTGGCAGGTTCTGGGTTCTTGTCCCATGACCAAGAGAAATCAGGAGAGTGAGCAAGGTAGAGAAGAATTTTATTGAGCGACAGGAAAGCTCTCAACAAAGCTCTTAAAAACAGTGAATTATCCTAGACTGCTGTTAACTTTTCCAAAGAAAACTGAAATCTTTAACAACCGAATTTTTTTTTTTTTTTTTCTGAAGAGGTCTACTTTTTTCTACTATTTTTTTAGGGGTTAAATATTTCATAAGACCCATGAGTTGAGAAATACATACATACAAAACATGTCCTTGTGATGGTCTCAATTCCTTGAATATCATCCTCTTTCCCAGACCTGGATTTCTCCTCGCTAGTTTGATATGGTATAATCATAAATATTTGGAAAGTATTAATGAAGGAAAATAGCCTGAACTGCTGTTAGCTGATTAGCCTCATATCACTTCAGTCACATTCAGACTTTAAAAGTGCATTAGAATACAAGGTCTTAATTCTTTTACCTTTCAAACTCATAATAAATTGACATATATTCTGCTAATTTTACATTTCTTTTTTTCTAATGAAAGAAAGCCAGGCCTCCTATTTCTTTTATTTGTCTTTGTTTCAATTATGTGGATACTGTCATAAAACTTCCCAATGCTAGTTGAAGCATTTTCCATGCTTTCTAAGACTAAAGCAAATGTCTATACTTGAATAGAACCCCATTTCTATACTTGAATAGAAAAAAATTTATTTTCTTAAAGTGATGGTTACAAAAGAATTGACCTTTTGGAGAGCGATTTTGTATTTAGAAGGGATAATTTTATAAGCCTCCTTAAGATGAGGCCTCCAAAACATGAGTGTGTGTCACCAAAATAATACCATTTGTTTCTTGAGACAGTGGAAGGATTTTGTTAGTTGCACCAGAAATGTAAGATAGAGCACAAATATCAAACTTATAGAAAGCATCATCTTCTGTCATCCATGTAACTATTTCCTGATACAGTCTTCTAGTATTCTGTCAACTTGCCCATAGTTTCAGAAAAATTACTAAAAGCATGACATGCTTAGCAAGAATGTGTTAGAAGATAAATACAATAATATTAATAAGATTACACTTTACACCAAATTTATAGTGGGAAATACTGAGGTTAAATCAAGAAGGAACCAGTTTTTGCAGGAAGTTATATTTAAATGTCTGTTGGTAGAGGTGAAGATTCAGTGTACATGTTTGCCATATAATTCAGCCAACTTGCATAAAATTTTGAAAATTTTTAGAAAAGAAACCATATAATTATATGCATTATTAATTCTACCCTTCTAAAATAATTCCCTGTCACCATGCTGATAAATTTCTTCCTATCTTTTTTTCTTCCCTCTGTGTAAGTCTGTTTCTTACTGTAATCATAGTACCTATATAAATGGATATCTTCTTCCCTCAGTTAATAGTGTATTGCTTTTTCACTGTCACATAATCTTCCTCTTACTATTTCAATGGGTGCATAGAATTCCATTGAGTGACTCTACTATAATTTATTAATCTAAAAGAATGAATTTGGGAAATATTTGTCTTCAATTTTTTTGCATCAATTCAAGCTGAATATCTCTGTAAACTAATATCATATTCATAATTATTTCTTTCAAATGGAATTTGTGTCCATATGTGTAAAATCAGAACAGTGTGCATATTTAAGGTCAATAATGTATTTTTAGATTATAAAAATTATTAAATAAGCATGTGCTATTTTCTTATTAAAAATAACTGAATTTGTTTGATATCACAGTTGTCTGAACCAAAATGGGTAATAGTTATGTCCTTAAATTCTATGAATATTAGTTAGCTTGTAGAGTAATCATTATTTCACCTAAAGACCTTAATCATAAAGGTATCAAAATGAGGACAGCATGGGACCTCAATTCTCATGGCCAATGTGAAACTAGATATATACAAAAATAGAGAAAAAATGAAGCATGAAGTAGAATATAGAGTGCACTGTCTTTCTCTCTATATCTATATGTAAAATACATGGACATGTGTTATGTGCATAGAGCTATTATTAGCAGAGATTAAACAAGAGTGTACTTTTGGATACCAAGATATTTACAATATGATATTTACAATGAATTAATAACGTGATTGTAATTATAGAGTTCCTAGAATTTCAATCGCAATAGCTATAACATGATAGCTAATGAAAAACTTACTTTTGGTTAGATCCTCTGCTAAGAGGATTATACACATTATCTCAAAGAACAGTGGAGAGCAAAAGAAACATTTTCCCCTACCCATCTTAAGTTTATTGGCTGAAGCCCTGTAAATGAGACTGACAAAAGACAGATAAACAAGACATAAACAAGCAGAAGGTCATGAATACAGGCATCATACACACATAGAAGCACTCAGTGATGAGTACAACTCATAGGTATGACTCAAACTTGGGCCCATAGAGCATCTTAACCAAAGAGCAATAATTTTGTAGGGAAGTGACAAGAAGAAATGACACAGGATTCTTTTGGCGCCACTTTGCCAGCTGGAAATCTTCACAGCTGGCAGTGCCTCTGCCTGGGCTTCACTCTTGCCCATGCGGCTTGCTCTGCCCACTGGGCCTGACAGGCTGGGCTCTGCTTGTGCTATGGCCTGGATTCTGCACCCACTGTGGTTCTGTGCTCAGCCTGCAGCAGGACCTGCAGCCTGCCATGACTGGCTTCTTTTTTTTTTTTTTTTTTTTTTTTTTTTTGAGACAGAGTCTTGCTACGTCACCCAGGTTGGAGTGCAGTGGTACAGTCTCAGCTCACTGCAAGCTCCGCCTCCCAGGTTCAAGCAATTCTTCTGCCTCAGCCTCCTGAGTAGCTGGAATTACAGGCACCCACCACCATGCCTGTCTACTTTTTTGTATTTTTAGTAGAGGTGGGGTTTCACCATGTTAGCCAGGATGGTCTCAATCTCCTGACTTTGTGATCCGCCCACCTCTGCCTCCCAAAGTGCTGGGATTACAGACGTGAGCCACCACACCTGGCTCCACGACTGGCTTCTGCCTTGGGTGTCAGCATCTGGACAAGGGGAATGTGGTGGTACCTGAAAACTTGGAGATGCCAACAACTGTGGATCCCCAAGTGGTGTTCAAGCTTTTGCTTGGGGAGTCCCAAGGTCTGATCCCCCAGGAAGTGTTACAGCTGTCATTTGTTCCTGCCACCTGCAGCTTTGGCAAATGGGGGTGTGTCACAGTTCATTTGGTCCCACGCTGGCAGCTCAGCAAATCGGGCTGTGTGGTGCCCAGTGGTTTTTTAAACTCCTGTAGCTCAGCAAGCAGGAGTGCACATTACAGCCCTTTTCTCAGCAGCAACGGTTTGGCAGGTTCTGGGTTCTTGTCCCACGACCAAGAGAAATCAGGAGAGTGAGCAAAGCAGAGAAGAATTTTACTGAGCCACAGAAAAGCTCTCAACAATGAGAGAGGACCCAAAGTGAGTAGCCCTCTGCACGGGGGTCCAAAAGCAGGTAGCCATCTGTGAGGCTGAGTCTGGGGGTTTTATAGGCTCAGAATGGGGGAGTGCATGCTGATTGATCCATGAGTAGGCCTTGAAAAAACTCCATTCGATTGGCTAAAAGGCATCAAGAAAGTTCTCACTCTGGTAGTGAACTGCACCCAGAACTGGCAGCTGGTTTTCAGGCTTCAGGCTGTCTTTGACTCAAAGGTTGGGTTTCACTGAGAACCCATTTCTGTCTGCCTAGGAATTTGTCTGTCTCCTGCAACTATTAAAAGAAAAATACTAAGCTTCTAGGAGCAGTAAATTGTGAAAAGGCAAATGTTTGAGCAAACTAATGGTAGATAAGAACTAATTAGTTACATTTCCTTTTGGAGACTGTTTTGGTGCCATCTCATCACTTGTAACAAGGTTGTTATTCCCTTCCTGGTATGGGAAGTAGGGGGGGCACCTTCACAAAGAGAAGAAATGTTCTGCTCTCAGGCAGATAGGTGGTGAGCAGAGAGCTCATCCTGTGCCTGCTTTTTCTCAATTGCCTTCACCTTAAGATAATCCTTATGCCACAGTGATGCATTTTGAGGTCACATGCTCTGAATGTCTTCAGGATAGTTGCAAAAAACTTTTGAGATAATTAAACTTATTATCATTTTATAGATGAGATATTAATCTCAAAATTATCTACCCAAGGTAAATAAACTGGTTAGAGGCACTGACTGGATTCAAAATTTGGGATATCTGGATCTAGACAACTCTTAACCACTTTTCCAAATGCCTAGGGGGTGTTTGCAGCTGCTTTGAGGGGATTCAGGTAATTAAAACATTTCACCTTTCCATCAGAAATAAAATATTCACTTTTATTTGGTCACACAAATTAACAAGCACATTAAATGTGTTTGCTCTGGGCTAGAATAATATCTTCTCTGTGCAAAACAGTGATAAATGACGCAAATCAGAGCTCACTGTCAACTATACCTTTCTTTTGTTAATAAAACTATAGAGCACTTATCTCTTAAAAGATGAAGTCAGTGATCCCCAACTTTTTATCATCAAGGACGCTTAAGCCTAATCGCTGTATTTGTGTTGTATTTATTCTTCCAAAGAATATAAGTTACTTTCCTTGTCCAGTTAATGCAGACATTTCAGAATGTAAGAATAAGACACGAAACTGTTCTTTCTGAAACACAATTTAACTCAGAATCCCAAGCTCACAGGGACTAAAGGGTCCAGTGCTTTCCCTTTGAATTCAAGTTGCTTCTGGGCATTTTTCTACCCTTTGGCATTTCTCTCTCCAACTTAATTGGATATCACATTTTAACACCCTCAGGTCTGTCTTAACACCACTGTTTTCTAATTATCTCATGTTCACTGAGCTTCCAGCTTCCAGTTGTATTGGTTCAGATGCTTTCAGATTGATCCCTGTGTTGTACCATCTGCAAATTTGATTGCCACACAGTTTATTCAAATCTATCAGATCATTAATAAAGGAAGAAAAGAAAACAAACAGGTCTACACTGGTCCTGCCTCCCACTTCCACACCCCCACCTCCCAGCCAGTTCCCTTCAGGCCCAGACACAGTCATTTATCACCAGCCCGTGTTTGTGTCCCAGGAGCCGACCTTGCCGTGTGGACAGGGCTCACATCCAAGTGTTCCTCTGTTTGTCTTATGTAAGATCATAGGAAGAGCCATATTGGGCACTTCAGTTAATCCAGCAATAGCAATCCCTCACAGTTTTATGGTACTTAAACTCAACTGTCATTTTACTTCACATGTGAGTTCTAAATATTCCAGAACCTGCAGTAGGCACCAAACTGTAAGTTTTCTGAGGCTAGAAACTGTGGATAATTGTGATGCCAAGGTGAACTTCCAGTGACCTGTCTAGGGCCTGAAGCATAGATTTATTTAACATCTAGTTTTTTATTAGATTGGTGAAAAGTAATTGTGGTCTTTGCTATAATTACTTTTGCACCAACCTCATACATTCATGCGACAAAAAAGGTCCATGTCCTTCAATGGCTAAAACTCTAGTGGTAAAATTGAACTGTGTAAGCTAAATATTTTATGACAACAAATACTTGCTTAATAAGCAGTTAACTTTACAACCATCAGAAGGTAAAGCATTCCTTAGTTTTCCTCTCTGTAAAATGGGTAAAAGTTGCTTGTTGCTGATCACTCAATAGTACACGCATGCATATTTAAACACAGGCATATCTTTGAAGGAGATGAAAAGTCACCTCTTCCCTAAAGCCTTCCTGAACTCACTCTTTTCTGATAGCTTTGGCAGTTTTTTGGTCCATTCTCATAATAGCTTGTGTGTATTTCCATTTTCACACATAGAAAATGCACAATACACACACAAAGTAGAATGTAATGTTTCTTCAGCCAGTTTGTGAATGTGAGCACAGAGTCAGCATGTTATTTCTTGGTATAATCTCCCTCCATGCCTGACACACCACCTGATTTATTTGTGTTATCCACCAGATAAATCAATTAAGTTATTTAGCCCTACGATTAGAGCCAAACTTCAATCTGTAAGTTCAGGACTCTCTCCACCATGTCATAATTGTCATCTTATTTCCATTTTATTAGACTACAGCCCATGTTTAGTTATGTTCTTCCATGTTTCTTGGATTCACTTCTATTTCATCATTATATGGTTAGAAATTAAATTATGAAGCATGTTTTACTTTAATCAAAAATGCTCTCTCATTTTTGAAAGCATTCATGTTTATTAAGTCCATGTCATGGGTTCTGTCCTAGAAATATCCAGGGCTTCCTAGAAATATCCCGTGTTCCTCAGTCTTGTAGTCTGTCCCCAGGTTGTAGGAGATCAGTCAGGGTGGTGGGAAAAGTTATAAGAAAAAGTTATAGGGAAAGATGCAAACCTTCTTGGAAGGGCGGGAGGTTTTCCAAATGCTTCAGTAAAGAATTATGGCTGAAGGCAGCCAAATTCTCTTATCTGAGGATGAGAGCAAAGGGCAGATAACAAGGGAATGTAAAGGAGATTGTCTAGATAAATTTGTTTACTCCTGTCTCCAGAAACCAGCCTTTGATCATTTGCACGCAGGGCTGCTCTCTACTTGGGGGGTCAACACTGTTTATTACACACAAATTGTGCTTGCTCCAAGCCTTTGTCACTAAATCTGTACTAAATAAATGCAAGTGGGGCTAGCTTATGGGGACAGCACTGTCATCAGCAGTGCTGAGCTGTGAGGTCCCCTACCTGCCCTGTCAGGCAAAAAAGTACCCTGTGTCAGCGTACTTCTTTCATCTGTTGCTCAGCCAGAGTCTGCAGGACAGACTCAACACTAGGTCACAATTTGAAAGAGAAAATAGAGCTAAAAATCAGTTGGCTTTCCAAATTTGTTTTTAAATTATTGACAATAAACAATATTATGTGACATATGTGACATACAAATAATATTATGTGACATATTAGAACGTGAGATACTTTCACAAAATGTTTCAGAATTTAATGACTGCCACATCAAGTAGAGATAATTTTTATCCACCACAGGTATATTCTATTATGGAGTGATTACATTACTCAACGCAGGACATTTTTTCCCCCAATCATTAGTTGTCTGAATTTCCATAGTTTGCTTTATAGGTTAGCTCAGTTGATTAGACCCTCATGCTAACGAATCCATGATTATTACACATTAAACTCAAAGTTAGATGACTGTATACCTGGGTAGAGAGATCATACTATGTATTCTCTAATCCACAGTCCTTGAGATTCTGCATTTTAAAATACTTTCCAAATGGTTCTGAGACACGCCTAATCAACACTATTGTCCTTCAACTGTAAATGAGAGTCTTGGGACTAAAAGGGCCAGGGTGGTTCATTCAGGGACATACTCTGAGACTCAGAGCTGAAAACCGATCAGTGGTTCTTGATCCTGAAGCACATGGAAAACAAAGAAAAACAAAAGAGTCAAAAGCCAAAGGTGATTCTAATTATCAGTGAGGATCGAGACTCAATGAATAAGATCTAAATCTGATTCCCATTCTAGTACTCTCTGCACAAGTAATATATCTCCTTTATCTTCAGCTACTTGTTTTTGGAATTTTTGGTCACCAAATTCCACAGATAAAAATAAAATAGATAACAGATCTATATGTTTAGCAGATCCAGAAGATAGGATTCCTCCCATGGTAGTTTGTGAGATGATATTGATAAGACACAAATTGAAAATCAAGTAACGTTGATAGAAACAGCAAGAAAGTCACTTTTCTTTCAATTTTTTAAATTTTTTTCTGATGATATCAAAGATAAAGTCAGATAAAGTCCATTTGAAGTTACTGTGGTGTTATCTTATTTATCAGTATCTTTTTGTATGAAAGAGAATGAGGAGGCATTGGCAGAAAGTCAAGTGTGTGTGAGTTTGTGTGTTGTGCATTGTATTTATTTCCATAGTTACCTTTACTTATAGAAAGTAACATGATAATAAGGTAAAATTTTCTTTTAAAATTAGCTTTCAGTAGTCTACTTTGGGAAATGTATTTTTATGTCAGTAATATTAAATATTAATTTTTTAACTAGTCCAGGCTTATGAGCATTCAGGAAATCATTGCAGGAATAATAATGACTATTACCGAACATACTTGTCCATTCAATCAAAGCCTTTGACACTTCATTCAAGAACTCTCTTGTCTGTTACATCAAGGATCATGTCAAATATTCTTAAAGGGAATCTTCTGTTCCAGTAATTTTTGTGATAATCCCACCATATGTTACTATTTTGGAAAAGTTGGTAGAGAGATGAAAATATCAAAGTAGGCATATGTTTTTATGAAAGTTTCAGAAAAGTGTGTTTATTTTGACTTATGTCTAAATTAGATTCCTAACAGCTGAATGAAATGTAAATTAGTTGTTTTTGTTGCAGAAGATAGACATTCCATAAAACATGGTATCAATCATCTTAGAAGTGCTTTATTTCGGTCTGTGAGGTGATGGCCAGCATGATCACTCTTAACAGCTGATAAGAATGAACACCAATAAATGTTCAAACACTCAGGACATGCATGGAAGTAGTCAGGTCGTGCATGTCCTTTCACTCTTCAGGGTTGTTGTACCTACCACTCTCTCTGAACAGAAATCTTCCTCTTCTTCCTTTCTCCTTTTTTCCTAACCTGCATTTCTGAACAGCTCCTCAGGTAATTTTGATCCTCAGGCAGGTGGGAGTGACTGATCTAGTTCAAACTTCTTCATCTATAAAAAATAAATTAGCACCCACACAAAGCCTTCCTGATGCCACTATGTCAGATCTCTAGAGCACCCTGCATTATTTTACTTTCATAGGATTGACAAAAATCACAACAAATCACAAGGTGGCATATGCGGAGAGCCTATTAAAGTTTTTAAGATTACTTTTTTCACATAAGTTCCTTGAGCACAAGACCATGTCTGTCTCAAGCATCCCTTTAACCCATTGCTTTCCAAGAACCCGGTGTGGTACATGACAGATACACAATATGTCAGCGGTCCCCATCCTTACTGGAACCAAGGACTGGTTTTGTGGAAGACATTTTTTTCCATGGATGTAGTGAGGGGGTGGGTAGTTTCAGGATAAAACTGTTACACCTCAGATAATCAGGCAGGCATTAGATTCCCATGAGGAGCACACAATCTAGATCTCTTGCCTGCACAGTTCACATTAGGGTTTGTGCTCCTATGATAATCTAATGCCACCTCTGATCTGACAGGAGGCAGAGCTCAGGCTGCAATGCCGCTCACCTCCTGCTGTGCCAGCCCAGTTCCTAACAGGCCATGAACCACTCCTGGTCGGCCTCCTGGGGTTTGGGGACCCCTGCAATATGTGTCTTCTTAATAAATCTGAAATAGCCTGTCTAATTCTAATTCTATAGGGACCATGACCATAAACACACAGTTTTGTATTGGAAAGTGCTTTGGACTGTCCAGAATGTTAGACGAATGCAAAGGAGGGGTGAAACTTTAACGTTATTGCCAATATCATTTTCTTCTCACTGATTTACTCAGGAATGCAGGTTACCTGACTCTTGGGTTTCCTGCACTGGAAGACTTAAAGCACTACCTCCGAACAATATAGAAAAATGGACTAGATATATAAGTACCAAGGACCTAGCATAGAATACAGGTTGTTATCTAAAATCGTGATCTAATCCAGAAGCTTCAGCATGTTAATGCCTGAGGGAGTAGAAAAAGAGACAACATAGGTTTTTATGATGGAATGGTTGCTAGATTTAGCAGAGGAAAATTCAGGGCAACTAGTTCAATTTGAATTTCAGATAAGTCACACACACACATGCACACACACACATACACATGTACATTTGGCCCTCCATATCTGTGAGGTTAGCATCCATGAATTCCATCAACTGTGGATGGAAAATATTTGGGGACAAAAATGGATGATTGTGTCTGTACTGACATGTAAAGACTTCTTTTTCTTGTCATTATATCCTAAATAATACAGAACAGCTATTTGCATAGCGTTTACATTGTATTAGACATTATAAGTAATCTAGAGACAATTTAAAGAAGACAGGAGGATGTACATAGGCTGTATGCAAGTACTATATGCTATTTTATGTAAGGGACTTGAATATCTGGACATTTTAGTATTCATGAAAAGGGGATGTGTTCTGGAGCCAATTCCCATGATGTTGAGGAATGAGTGTATGTAGTATATGTGTATCCTATATTTTTAAAAGCTCTATTCATTTTATAGCTAAAATTTACATTTCACCAGTATAAAAAATGAAACTTAGGCATATCTTAAGAAGTATACTTGAGTAGTCAGCAATCCAGGAATCCGGCAGCACCAGACTGCAAGTGGCTGGGTAGTTGAACTCCACTGGGGAGTACAAGGAAATAACTTTTGTAAGGTATTCTTAGAAACAGGACAAAACTATTTGATTGGTTAAAGTGGAAAGTCCTTAGTTACAGTTTAGTGGGCAGTTTTCGATTGGTGAAGTCTCTACTTAGGGGTTAGTTCATAGTTTTTGGATAGGTTCCACTTAGTTTTGCTGTGTTGTTTTGTTTTTTGCTAGGGTATGAACATTCACTGTGAGTTGAATTTCAGTTTGCTTGATTAGAAACTCAAGTTGCTGGAGCCCTCTCAGCCTAATGGCCTCCCAATTAATTATTTTAACACTGGGCATCTTACTTTTCATCTGGAACACCTGTACCATAGGGTAACAATAACACAACAATAACAGTAAGATACTGTCTAGAGCATGATTTCATTCAGAAAGTTTTGGCCAAACCTTAGTGGCAGGAACCCTATATGCTGGAGACTGGCTAGAAACTGGGAAGGAGGAGAAGAGAGTGTTGAAAGAAGGGTCTTAAAATGCAGAGCTTAATGAAGAATATATCTTAGTAATTTGTTTATCCTATGGGTGAAAGTTCTAGCTGAGTTACAAATATTGGCAGGAGTAGCTTCCATAAAAGTCTCCGGTGTTTACAAAAGAACTGAGGGGAAGTAAGGAATATTCAGTGTTTCAGTTGCCTTGTAGTTTGTCTAGACACCAGGTCACTCGCTCCTGGGATTTGTGGGGATGAGTTGAGATGAGTTTCACTGAGTTAATATGATCCCAGGGTGAAGCAATTGGCCAGATGAGGGGTAGAGAGGTGTTTAGAAAACAGCTTGAATTTCACAAAGCTAGAACAAATACCTTATTGGCCCTTGACCTGAGCTTAGGTTAATTTTTGTAAAAAATAACAAGATTATAATCCATGCTGTGGATCATTTAGCTCAGATTTTAGAATTAATCATAGGGAACAAACTGAAAGATTGATAGACATAGTGGAAAACATAAATGAGCAATCAGGGCCAGGAACTTTGGCTAAGACATATGCTGCATGCAAATTTAATATAATAGATACAGCGAACATTTTGATGTTTACCCTGTACCCAAACTGTTTCCAGAGCTCAAGTTCTATTTTCATGGCAGTCCTTTTGCAGAAGGTATTATTGTTTTCTCCATTTTACTGATCAATAAATTGAGATTTAAATAGATTAAATAATGTACTGAGATTCCCTGGCCAGTAAATGACTGAGTTAGGTTTTAAACAAGGTACTGGCACCACAGCTTCCAAGGGATAAACTATCATTTCATTTTTTCCTTGAGTCATACTTTCTGATATGGTTTGACTGTGTCTCCAGCCAAATTTCAACTTGAATTGTATCTCCCAGAAATCCCACATGTTGTGGGAGGGACCCAGGGGGAAGTAATTGAATAGCATGGCCTTTCCCATGCTATTCTTGTGATAGTAAATAAGTGACACGAGATCTGATGGGATCAGTAAATTACCAGGGGTTTCTGGTTTTGCTTCTTCCTCATTTTCTCTTGCTGCTGCCATGTAAGAAGTGCCTTTTGCCTCCCACCATGATTCTGAGGCCTCCCCAGTTATGTGGAACTGTTAGTCCTATTAAACCTCTTCTTCTTCCCAGTCTCAGGTATGTCTTTGTCAGCAGCATGAAAAAGGACTAATACACTACCCTGTAAAACTTTATTTAATTGTAACCTTTGATTGCAACATGGGCAAAATAATAACCTTCACATTTCTCTCAGTGCTACCTGAGAAATAAAAATAGTCCAAGAAGAGTGGTAAATGGCAATCAACACTCTATCCAAATGTAGGGAGACACAGAGATCAGTAGGAATTATAGAACAGTGGCAACTCCTTCCTCATCTGAAAAGGAGCAGTTTCTGCTCTTCTCCAGGAAATTATAGCCATGTATAAGTGAGGGTCAAATAGTGACAGAAATTGATATTTCAAGGGATTAAAGAAATTCAGATTAGTATGTAAAATCTCTGACTGAATCTTGACAAGAAGGTAACTGATTTCTGTTTTTGTTTTGTTTTGATTTTAATAGCATGAGGCCAACAAGATATAACATGCAACTCAGATCTTGCGTGAGTTGGCTTTGGTCCAAGAAGGACAGCATGAGACCTTAACACTCTGTTGTTCTATGCAGACCTGGATTGCTTTTTTCTCAACCTGCGTAGAAATTCCGGAGTGACTCTACACCTCTTTCAGAGATGCTCTCCTAGGATGTGGCTGGTACAGGGCCCCATTTCAGCCCAGGAGAAGAAGAGCTAATGAGACTACATTGTCACATTTATCTCCATTCCCCGATGTGACTGATGGTGGAACTTTCATTTACAATTATTTTTGTTTAATCAAAATCAACGAGGCCAGGTCGAGTAGGGCCTTTGGCCAATGTTCTTTTAATGCAAAGTCAGTAAAGGACTTAACTAAGTAATGAGGTCATTCAAGAGTCTATTTATTATGAAGAGCAACTATTCTGTGGAACTACTTTCTGTAACTATGGTGAAATTTCTACTTAAAATTATTTTGTTTTATTTTCTCTTTTCTTTATAGATACAAAAGTGCAGCCATTCTGTGATCCCTTTGAAAGGACTGTCTGTGCATACAATGAGACTTAGGCATTAGCACAGATATTTCTATCATGGACTATCACCATTTCTAATATACTTCACCTGGAGGGTAAATAGCAATTGGTTTTCAGGGATGGGAGAAAAAGTTAAGTTGAGGCTGATGTATCCTTTAAGGGGAAAAGACAACAACAAAAAAGTCAAGTAACAATTTTGTTTATTTATTTTTTTGATACGAAGTCTTGCTCTGTCGCCCAGGCTGGAGTGCAGTGGTGCTATCTTGGCTCACTGCAACCTCCAACTCCCGGGTTCAAGCGATTCTTCTGTCTCAGCCTCCCAAGTAGCTGAGATTACAGGTGAACACCACCACACCTGGCTAATTTTTCATAGTTTAGTAGAGACAGGGTTTCACTGTGTTGCCCAGGCTAGTCTCAAACTCCTGAGCTCAAGCAATTCACCTGCTTTGGCCTCCCAAAGTGCTATGATTACAGACATGAGCCACCATGCCTGGCCAACAATTTTTTAAAAAATATTGCTCCCTTTTATTTAGTACTCTTAATTCTTTTTATTTATTTATTTATTTTTTTTATGATGTTTTCCTCTGTTGCCCAGGCTGGAGTGCAGTGGTGCAATCTTGGCTCACTGCAACCTCGGCCTTTTGGGTTCAAGAGATTCTCCTGCCACAACCTCCTGAATAGCTGGGACTACAGACATGTGCCACTGCACCTGGCTAACTTTTTCATTTTTAGTAGAAACAGGGTCTTACCATGTTGGCCAGGCTGGTCTTGAACTCCTGACCTCGTGATCAGCCCACCTCGACCTCCCAAAGTGCTGGGATTACAGGCGTGAGCCACGGTGCCCAGCAGAACGGCCATTGTTTGTAATATCATGAAGATATTTGATATTGTTAAATTTGGGGGAAACTCTATCAAGTTCCTTTTCCATAAGTTTAAATGCTCAAAGCATTTTGAATTTCTCTTATACAATAACTGATTTTAAATACTCTGAATTGCAAATGGCTGGTACATATGGAAATCTATAGGTTACATGATTAGCCTACTTCTGATACCAGTGAACTTCCTTTTGACTAGATATTGATTAAGAACTGAATTCTTTGATTTTCACTGAGCATTGCTGATGACTGGGAACTGTTTCACAGGCTGGATTCTGCATCCGAATCATTCAGCACTGCTTCTCCTTCACTATGTAACTCTGTTGCCTGGCACTGTTCAGTCCGACATGTTCATATAGTAATAGGACCTCTAGACTTGCACTTTCCTACCACAACCCTTGCTGAGTTAACATGTTAGAGAGAAAGATAATTCTCAGAAGCCACTCCCACACCAGGACAGCCAGCATTAATTAAAGCTGATACAGAAGTAGCTGAAAAACACTTAAATATAAACTACTAAAACAAAATTGAATGTATTCCCAATTCAACTTCCCCTTAACCAGATTCTCATGTCAAATGCTAGCTAGCTCCCTAAAAACACCATCCAAAAACCTTTTTTTTTTTTTTTTTTTTTTTTTTTTTTTGGAGACAGAGTCTTACTCTGTCACCCAGGCTGGAGTGCAGTGGCTTGATCTCGGCTCACAGCAACCTCTGCCTCCTGAGTTCAAGCACTTCTCCTGCCTCAGCCTCCTGAGTAGGTGGGATTATGGGTGCCTGCCACCACGCCTGGCTAACTTTTTGTATTTTTAGTAGAGATGGGGTTTTGCCATGTTGGCCTGGCTAGTCTTGAACTCCTGACCTCAGGTGATCTACCTGCCTTGGCCTCGCAAAGTGCTGGGATTACAGGCATGAGCCACTGCACTCAGTCCCAAAAAAACCTTGTTAAAAAGACTGAGGGCAACATCTGTAAACAGTAAGGTTTTGGAGTCTAGTTTAAGACAGATCTTTCAATGCATGACTGGATTAAGGTTGAATAAGGATCGTTATATAATAGTTTAGGATAGATGGGCAGAGCAAAATGAGAAATTTGAATCCAAATTTGAAGAGTCTTGAGAAGTAAATTAAACTTCCTAAATTGAACAGTTGGATGTTCACTCATTTTTTTTTTCAGGATGTTCCTGAAACTAGCAACATTTTTTGTGACTTATCTTCCCAGACAAGGGTTTTTTTTGTTTTGTTTTATTTTTGAGACAGAGTCTCGCTCTGTTGCCCAGGCTGGAGTGCAATGGCGCGATCTCGGCTCACTGCAAGCTCCACCTCCCAGGTTCACGCCATTCTCCTGCCTCAGCCTCACGAGTAGCTGGGACTACAGGTGCCCGCCACCACGCCCGGCTAATTTTTTTGTATTTTTTAGTAGAGATGGGGTTTCACCGTGTTAGCCAGGATGGTCTCGATCTCCTGACCTCGTGATCCGCCCGCCTCCCAAAGTGCTGGGATTACAGGCCTGAGCCACTGTGCCAGGTCGACAAGGGGATTTTTAGAATTAAAAAGTTGTGTTACTGAAGAGTAAAGTCATGTTATTGAAAATGTCCACATAGAAAGCCATTGTCATGTAGCTAGTAAGATGTACAGGTGTCAATGATTTGGGTTCTTACTCCAAGTATTAATCCATGACCTCTCCAAGAATGCTTTCAGGACCAAAGGCAAACTGAATTCATTGTGATGTAAATCATTTACTTTAGAAAAAATTACAAAAATGTGTGGTGATGTGAACAGGTGTCCAACCTACATACAACAGGTGCCCTTCAGTATTTGGAAGGGGTCCGAGAAAGCAAGGTTTAAATTTCCTTAGCTTCATGATAAATGTTAGGAATAAGACTCTTGACCACTGTGTTATCTTACCACGCCCCCACAATGCCCCTAAACGTGACTAAAATAAAGAGATTTAGCTCTAGTCTAAGGCAGGTAGATTGAAAAACAAACTTGAGCAAGACTGCACTGAACCAAAGGCTGTATTCTAAGAGAGCCTCCAATCTGAATTCTGTGAAAGTAATGAAGAACCATCACCCTTGACTCTTCTCCTCTCCATTCACCCCCACCAGGTCCTTTTAATGGGTATACAATTTTTCTGGTAATGTGAGCACTTCAGTAATCAATGCCCTTTAGCATTGTGAATAGATATAAGTAATACCATTACTTATTAATGACAGAAAAGTGCTAGGATGAAACATGTTTCTCGGCATATTTTCTGATTGGATGCAGAGAGATTGCCTTTTATCTTGACTACTGGGGCACCTTACTTATTTCCTCTGCACCAGGCAGGAGGAATATGATGCGCGCGCGTGCGCGCGCGCGCGCACACACACACACACACACACACACACACACACACACACGTGCACACATTTCTCTCCTTTTAATCTTATCATTCTTACTGAATAGACATTTACTTGGCCTAAGTCAATTAACAAATATGAATAACTGTACTGTGCCATGTGCTCATTTTTATATAAATTTACTTCATTTAACTTGACATTTACAACATTACTATAACATGGTTCTTGCATTTTTCCATTTTATAAATGAAGGCATCAAAATTCAGACAGTTTTACTAATTTATCCAAAGTGGATATAGGACTCAAAAGATCTGATTTCAAACCTCAAATCTAAATAAATTGCATTTACCAACATGCCATGACCCCTTTACAGAATAATATATGTTTTTTCAGGTTAAAAATAAAGGCTAAGTGGTTTTATGTGTGTTTGTTTGTTTATTCATTTATTTATTAGAAAGTTTAATCATTTTTATCTCTAACTATTAATGAACATTAAACGTGGCCTCTAATTGCCTGGAATGTTTAAAGTGATCCATTTTGCTTGACTCACTTTACTTTATAAGATTTAAGGAAAACTAGCTTAAATACTCCTCTTTACTATACCTGGAACATCTTCAGAGATTTTTAGAGAGCTGGTATTTTATTTTGTTATTCCCTGCTCCAATTTCAATTTCTGATTTTTGCTAATTCTAAAATTCCATCATACCTTGATTACTGCCTTTTTCTCTCTTTCTGGTGGCTACTCAAATGCATAAGTCCAAATTTTTCCTGCTTTTATAAAAACTCTGATAGCACTTATTGATAAAATTTTGGCGTACAATTCAATGTGTACTAATATTTTTAAAATGTTACTGATGGTGTTACGTGTGTGCTGTGTGTGCGCATGTATACACAGACACACATGTAAGGTTGGAGTGGAAGTGAATGAAGGTCACAGTTTTGTATTGCAGAGATGGTTAAGCAGTAGGCTACCCTAACATTTCAAGTTTTTTTG
Source organism: Macaca fascicularis (assembly GCF_037993035.2). Lineage (NCBI taxonomy): Eukaryota > Metazoa > Chordata > Mammalia > Primates > Cercopithecidae > Macaca > Macaca fascicularis. The sequence continues at coordinate 57,288,496 of NC_088394.1, forward strand.
CTTCTGTGGATACCCTGTCCTCAAAAACCAGCCCCCAGCCATGTTACCAGGCTCTTCTCTTTGGCTCACTTGCTTCTCAATCTAGTTGAGTTCTTCCAACTCTTGTTACACTATTGGGGAATGTGTATTCTTGTTCACACTAGATATGAAATGGAATATAGAGGAATATTGCTAGCAAGCAATGTACTGTATTAGAAAGTTTCTCTAAATAGAGTTTCATTTGCTTGAAACCATGTCACTTCTTTAGAGAACAAGCAGCGGCGATTTCTTGTTATTTGAAGAACGGCGTAGACAGGTACACACATGCACACACATATTTGTGCCTCACTACAAAAAGATGCAGTAGTAGTGGTCAATCCAGGTCTCCAGACTCCCTATCAATGGTTCCTAAATTAATCCTGGCTTCCCTTGAGCAAGTTAATTTATCATATTTTTCTTTCTTTCTTTTTTTTTGAGATGGAGTCTCGCTCTGTCACCCAGGCTGGAGGGCAGCAGCATGATCTCAGCTCACTGCAACCTCTGCCTCCCACGTTCAAGCGATTCTCCTCCCTCAGCCTCCAGAGTAGCTGGGATTACAGGTGCGTGCCACCACTCCCAGCTAATTTTTGTATTTTTAGTAGTGATGGGGGTTTCACCGTGTTAGCCAGGATGGTCTCGATCTCCTGACCTCGTGATCTGCTCGCCTTGGCCTCCCAAAGTGCTGGGATTACAGGCCTGAGCCACTGTGCCAGACCTTTGTACATCATTTTATATTACTCTTTAAAACACTACTTTTAAATAATTTCCATGTTAATATTTGTGTAATAACACTTGAAACATTTATAAAGTGTAGTCTCTGATCCTATGAGCCATAGAGTAATCATTATCACAGTCCTCTTTGTGTCTTGTAAACTCTAGTTTTTGATAAAAACTCCCTAGCTTTACAAGTGCAACTATTTTTTCAGCACAATAACTTATTGGCTACCTGGAAACATATGGTAATCCAGGTGTAAGCATCCCTGGATAACTGCCCGAGCAGCTGAATCCCCACCTGGTATTCTGCTTTTGGCCTGTAATCAAATTCTTCCTACATGGGACCACTTGTTTTTTTCTAGATACAAATACAATTTTACTTTCAGACTGAGTGTTTGTCAAGAATGGCATTTACATTCTGTTGTATCAAAACATGTATTGATATTTGCTTATTGGGGTTGTTATAAAGAGAGAATACACAGAGAATAACATAATTTTGGACTACTACCTCATACTATAAAGGCAAGTAATTAAAATTCAATCAAATATAAAGAATAATGTTGAGGTAATATGAGTATTCTATATGTGAGAGTGTGTGTGTGCGTGTGTGTGTGCGTGTATGAATGGATCACTTTTAAAGTTCAGGGATGCATAATTGTTCTAAGGCTCTTAGTGCTTTTTGAATCTCAGTGATGACAAAAAAATCATTTAAACTGGGAAGGACAGGACTTCAAAAATGAATAAAAAAGAAAAAGTGGATTATTGGTTTCCACTCACTGAGATTTCCGGGTTATATACTTTTTCTACTGAATCAGAATGTCAATTTCAAAATAAGTCTGCAAGTGATGTGACAACTGCTCATCAAGCACTTACTAGGCACCTGAAAGAGCATTGTTTCTACTCAACAGGGAACTGTCATATGAGCACTGCCATCTCTGTGATTTTAATCTAAAGGAATTGTAAATTATTACTTACTATTTATTTATTAAAGTTGATCTCAAATTTCTATCTGAAACTGGCGATTCCTCAAGGATCTAGAACTAGAAACACCATTTGACTCAGTAAACCCAAAGGATTATAAATCATTCTACCGTAAAGACACATCCACGCATACGTTTATTGCAGCACTCTTCGCAATAGCAAAGACTTGGAACCAACCCAAATGTACATCAATGACAGACTGGATAAAGAAAATGTGGCACATATATACCGTGCGATACTATGCAGCCATAAAAAGGATGAGTTCATGTCCTTTGCAGGGACGTGGATGAAACTGGAAACCACCATTCTCAGTAAACTATCACAAGAACAGAAAACCTAACACGACATGTTCTCACTTATAAGTGGGAGTTGAACAATGAGAACACATAGACACAGGGAGGGGAACATCACACTGGGGCCTGCCAGGAGGTGAGGGGCAAGGGGAGGGATAGCATTAGGAGAAATACCTAATGTAGGTGACGGGTTGATGGGTGCAGCAAACCACTATGGCACATGTATACCTATGTAACAAACCTGAACGTTCTGCACATGTACCCCAGAACTTAAAGTAGAATAATAATAATAATAACAATAACTAATCCTTCATATTATAATAATAATAAACTAATTTAAAAACTAATCCTTAAAGTATTATAATAATAATAATTTTAAAACTAATAATAATAATAAACTAATCCTTGTGTTCTACTCTTCAATTTACAACAAAAAGAAGAAAGACTGTGGTCTTTGAAGGCAGATCAGAATTCCAACCCAGAAGAGTCTCTCGCTTATTTTTACCCTCCTTGTTCTCAGCAGTAAAGTAGGGCAAAAGCAATTCTCTCAGAAGGGATATATTGAGGATTAAGTGGAAGTGTGTAACTCGCTATTTATCCTACTACAGACATTTTGTTAAATAATACTCTTGTTTGTCTATTGGCAGCCAGAGTTTCTGAACAAGTCAATCACTTGTTTCAGGGAATATAATAAAGGGTCAGTTACTATAATACCGATTTTATTAAAAATTTCCTTAACAATATTAAAATTATAGTATATTAAATATCCAAGGTTGAGGTGAGAACTTCCTGCAGTTCTGCACTTCACCAATAAATTTGTTTAATGTTCTGAGACATTGAAAATACCATTTCCAGTTCCTAAATAAGACAAATAAAAAGCAGTAACACCTATATTTCATAGATGCCTGTCATTCAATTATAATTTAAATTAACCATTTATGAGAGTTGTGTAATCTCAGCTATATAAAGATATCAAAGGTTAAGTGTGAAAAATCCTTAGCAAAAGAGTTCCATTTCATCCCAGGCATTGTAGAAACAAAGCAAAACAACAAAAATATAGTGGCTTAGATTAGCCTCTCCCCTACCCCCCAAAATAAATGAGACTATCAGGGCACGAAGTAGTGTATTCATTGTTTTTGACACCTTTCAAATATGAAACATATTTGTGAGTGAGGTACAATTAACTCTCATCCATTATCTTTTGCTTACTAGAAATTTTCCAGAGTTATAACATTGATATAATGGTTGGAGACATTCTAAGCTAATTTTGCTTTCTTATAAATGGTAAGGAAATTAAGAGTTTACTGTTTTTGAATAACTAATGAAGTGATTCTTGAACTTCGCCTCTATATATCATTCTCTTTAGCACATGACTTTGACTGACTTTCCTTTTTTTTCTCCCTCTATGTGCTCCCTTAATTACCCTAGACACACATAAAAGAAGAATCCATTCTCAAAAAAAGAGGGAATGTTTTTTTTTCTATTAAAAATCATAAACCCATAGGAAGTCCAAAGCACAATTTTCCCATTGAGTCAGCTCCATGTTCAAACTTTCCACTTCCTCTGGGTGCGTAGGAGTTCCAACTTTCATTCATCGATCTCTTTTCTCCCTTTATCTCATAGCACCTAACACATTTCTTATACTCTCCCATCTCTCCCTCCAGGGTCCTACCTCCATTCTAATAATAGATCTTGATCTCCCTACAGTTTGATCCTAGTTCAATTCCAGGAATCAGTAAAATGTCCTTATCTTTTTATCCCAAGAGAATTCACAGGCTTTCTGCATTTCAGAGTGACTTACACAAAGGATGAGGAAACCTTTTCCTAATGCTTTACACCTCTCAGATAATAACTTCAATATGTTAAGAGAAGAACTCCTCAGTCTGTTTATCCTATCAAAAGCCACCATAAAGAAAGGAGGCCAAGGTTGAGTGGAAGAAGATGATTAGAAGGCAGTATATGCCTTGATGTCAGACACCTATACTTGATTTTAAAATTTTATAATAGACATGTCTCAAAAATTGCATTCACTGGGAAAAATTACACACCTGTACATACACATGTGACATACACACAGTGTACAGTATTGTAAAAGTGACCTCCTCGAAAGAATTGAGTTGGAGGAATGCCTAGACACTCGGCTACAAGGTAGGGTAGACAGAAAAAATGCAGAAGAAAGGTAAAAGCACAGACTGGAGCTATATTCTTGCTTACCACTTGTAATACAAAACCCATAAATATTTTATTTGAGTGTTTTTGTTTCCGATAAATAAAACCCTCATTTGGAATGACATTTTATCTTATGTCCTCAAGCATTTGCTTGAGTTCCTATTTTCTTTCCCAAATAAGTAGGAAAAGAGCCCCAAGGCCTATGAACAATTTACATGACAAAAACATCATCTTCCAGCCTGGAACCTTCCCAGGGGTTTTGATTGGAAGATGAATGAGGTTCATTCACAAACTTCAGAGACAGGTAGGAGAGTACAAAGCAAAAGTTAAGTGCCCTAATAAGGTAGTTCTGAAGGCTCATCAGCTCCTTGTGTTTGATAGGTTCTGTCACCATTGCCAACACAGCTGCTAAAAAAGGCTGCCAAAGAGGAAGAAAATGAAAGAGGTTGAGACTGCAGTCGGAGAAAATATTTTACACAACTTAGCACCATCTGCCATTCTCTTAATCTTTGTTCAGTGAGGAGTGGATTGAATGTGGATGTCGACAATGACTCTGACTCTGACAGACAACAAAAAGTTGATATAATCATTAAAACTTGCGGACCCTGCCTTACTAAAAATGCACAGAAGAGGTAAAGAACATTCCATATTTGTTTTTAGCTATGTTTGCTTTGAAGGAGTCTTAAGAAGCAAAACAAACCAACCTATCAAATGAACAAAAACCTAACTTCTATTATTTTATTTATGTCGCTTTAACTTACTTGGCTGTAAGAGTCTAATGGAGGTGTATAGGGATTTCTTAGCAGGCAGAGAATAGTGCAATTGATTCTATGTATGAGCCTTCTGGGTGTGTGTATGAAGTGAGAGAGAAGAAAGGGAGAGAGGTGGGGAGAGAGATTAATTCAGACTCTACTAACAATTTAGCATGGTTTTGGCCTCTCATTTCTCTTTAATTGTATTAATAAAAGTTGCCCCAAATATACGTGATGTTTCTTGTGATATGCTTTCTTACGTAACAATGTTATTGGTAACAACATTATTGATATCTTTCCTCTAGCAGATAAAGTGAGTTAGTGTAAGTAAAGACAAGTTTGGTTTTTTTTTTTTTTTTTGAGAAGGAGTTTTGCTCTTGTTGCCCGGGCTGGAGTGCAATGGCACAATCTTGGCTCACCGCAACCTGTGCCTCCTGCGTTCAGGTGATTCTCCTGCCTCAGCCTCCCGAGTAGCTGGGATTACAGGCATGTGCCACCGGCTTATTTTGTATTTTTAGTAGAGACATGGTTGTCCATGTTGGTCAGTCTGGTCTCGAACTCCAGACTTCACGTGATCCGCCCTCCTCAGCCTCCCAAAGTGCTGGAATTACAGGCATGAGCCACCGCACCCAGCCCAAAGACAAGTTATTAAGGAATGAGCAGGATATGCGTAATACGAAGGACAAGTAAATTTGAGGTTTTGTGGGTTCAATGAGTCGGGGGGGTAGGAGAGTTTTTGGCCTCTACAGAGTTAGGGAGAGGAGAGAATCGTCACCATTTGTCTACCCTTAATTCCCAGAGTCAGCATGTGCTTGAATCTTGAAACGGGAGCCCAAAGCCACAGGAAGGAGCCAGGGATCAGTGCTCTTTTCCTCTCCTTGAGAGGATGCACAGAGGCTCAACAGCAACGTGTCTGTAAACCTGAGAGAATGTGTATGGCACTTCACACCCAGTCTGCCACCCTGATCATCCCCAAGATTGCTCTTGCTTTCCTGGTTCCTAGGATCTCTAAGAAATGCAATGGCTGCTTTGGCTTTGTGTTGCTGTTAGACACCCTTCTGCAAAAACCAGAAAAAGTAGTCAGGTAGAGTGGCTGCATATTTGGAGGGATCTAAATCCCATCTTTACGTCTTCCAAATATATAACCTTACACAAATCCAACTATACACATAACTCTGATTTCTCTTCTGAAAAATGAAATTAATAATAGTATACATCTCTCAGGAGTTTGGGTGTGAGTGTGTAAAAACAAACTATAGGCACATATAAGAGAAACTTCAGCAAGCATTCGTTCATCTGGGCCCCAGAAACACAGTTTCATTTCATTCTATTAAAACATCCTGATAAAAATGAATTAACTAATTACTTAATTACTTAGTTACTTACTAACTAGCTTCCCTTCTTCCCTCCTTCCTTTTTCCTTCCTTATTTCCCTCCTCTTAGTCCCTTCCTCCCTCCTTTTCTTTTTCCCTCCCTCCCTCCTTCCCTTCATCTTTCCTTCCTTTCTTCCTTCCTCAATTCCCTTTTCAAGAGGGAATTACCCAGTAATCACTTATAACAGAAACTATATCAATTTTGTAAAAAATAAAAATTATACTATAATATCTCTCCAATTCTGATTTATAGGTAGTAGTCAGTCTTAGTTGTTTTAGGAATAAATCAGAAATATGCAATGAAATTCAGCAGCAGCATGAATCTAAATATTTCACAATGTGCTGTTCTTGGACTCTAACCTGGAGACATTCAGTCATTCTGCCTTGATTACAAAATAATTCTACAACGATATTATTGATATTTTTACATAATCTAGGATGAAATTATTTTGCTTCATTAGCTATTCAATTTAATTGATATATTCCTAATATTTGAATACTTTATCAATATCTTCAACTTCTCTTTTTTAACAATTCTAAGGCATTTTAAAATTTAATGCCACGAAATCAAAACTAACATTGACTTATTTTTAGCTTATATATTTTTTCTAGTATACTGTTGCAATACACAGTATGATTAATACAAAGAATAGACTTCAACATCATCTTTTATTTGATAATAAAATTGTTTCACCTGAAACACTAGCTGTTGTTTCGAATAGTTAATTGACTATGTCATCAGCTGTCAAATTAGGGCATTTTATGAAGCTTTTATCTTGATTAAAATTTTTTTCAGAAAATAATTAAAACCTAATTCACTAGTCTTTGTTGTAATGAATTATCCAGCAGTCAAACTTATAAAAATATCTCTAAACATGTCTGGTGTGATTGGCTTTCTCTATTTATTAAATGACACAGAGACTTAGTCTAGTGTGTGCTGAATCCAAATTTTGTGATTTTTATTAATAAAAAAAATTTACAGAATAGAACAAAAAACTGTGAAATGAATTCTTCTATTTTCTCTGTGTTATGTTATCAACCTATAAGTGTCATTTGAAATGGAAACACAATATTCATTACCCACATCTGATTTTGTTTTAATTTTGAAGGCTTATATGCAAAATAATATTTAAACCTAGAAAGTTTTAGAAATAGAATTGATTATTTTGTTTGTTTTTATATTGTGGTACAATCCCTTTTCCAAGTTGTCATGCCTACCACACATGCCCTTTGGTGAAATAAATCTAAAATGACGAGCTTGTTACATGAACCGGTTTTGCTACTGATGACAGTGAACATAGGCATCAACTATGTCCAGATATTGCATCCATACGATTATACATGTATTTCATATATTAGCTCACTGTATGTTATCCTAACAAAACATCTGAGATCTCTGCTTTTATTATTTCAAGTTTACAGATATTAAAACTAAGGCTTAAAAAATATCCAATGAATTTCCCTAAGTTACACTGAATGTGACTTTGCAAAGATTAAAACCATAGCCAATGTGATACAAAAATGTGTCCCTTAAATGAAAGCCTAGTTAACTAGTCTCTTCACTCTGCTGGGTACAGAGCATAGGCTGGGTACCATTTAAACACCATTCTTGTCTTTCTCATCCTTGGCAATCTTATCCATCATTTATTTCTAGTTTGTTGTCAGATTTGTACTAACTGTCAATAGACTATTTCTATTTCTAAGATTTTGTATTTGCTTCTAGTTCCCTAGAACTTCAGACAGCTTTCATGGTTAAAGCTATTTTACACTGCATGAAGCTCCTTTTTCTCCCATTTCTTCTTAACAAGCAGTTTTATTCTTTCAGCAATAACCACTGCTGCATGATTGAACTTGAAGTTCAACTTCTTGTTTTCAATTTGGGGCTTCTCATCTTCAATTTGAAAAGTATTGGCCGGGCGTGGTGGCTCAAGCCTGTAATCCCAGCACTTTGGGAGGCCGAGACGGGCGGATCACGAGGTCAGGAGATCGAGACCATCCTGGCTAATATGGTGAAACCCCGTCTCTACTAAAAATACAAAAAAACTAGCCGGGCGAGGTGGTGGGCGCCTGTAGTCCCAGCTACTCGGGAGGCTGAGGCAGGAGAATGGCGTAAACCCGGGAGGCGGAGCTTGCAGTGAGCTGAGATCCGGCCACTGCACTCCAGCTTGGGCGACAAAGCGAGACTCCGTCTCAAAAAAAAAAGAAAAGTATTGACAAACTCCTTTGCTAAGTACTCAAAGTTTTCCATCTCTCAAAGGTCTGTTCTGTGCACCCTTTGAAGATCACCTTTGCATGAGTTTGTATGAGTTTCTTAATGTAAAGAATAAGCATAGTTTTTTGTTTTTGTTTCTTTTTTAAGTCCTCATGAGAAACTCTTGCTCAGTCCTTAAAGGAAGATATCAGGAAAACGTGTTGGCAATCCTTTTTTCTGTGTGTAAAAATGGAGCTGTATTTTGAACTTGGAAGATGAAATAAAAATTACAGATTGTTGTCAATGACCACAAAAGCTTAAAAATTTAAAATTAAAAATGAAATAATAAAGCCTTAGAAAAACATAGCATTTTCAGCAAATTAGCTAAGACCACGCCAACCAAAATCTCTTTATTTTTTAACAGCTTCTTTGAGATATAGTTTATACAGCATACAATTCATCAATTGTACATACAATTTCATGGTTTTTAGTATATCCACAAAGCTGTAAAACTATCACTAAGACAACTTTAGGATATTTTCATCATCCTAGGGAGAAACCCCCATACCTATAAGCAGTTATTTCCTGTATAATGAAGAACTAACTTTACCCCAAGTGAGGTCTGACCTTTACCTTCAGCTACTGGGAGGTGATCTCTAGGCCCCTGTAAGGTCTTGCCTGATAGGAATATCTTTGTTTGCCACTAGATAGTGGATGAATGTGATATATGGTGAGGTCTTTGGGACATGTCACATCAGTTTCAACCTCTCAAGGAGTTAGAGACTAAAGGTATCATCCCTAACCTCCAAAAGGGTCTAGAAACTCAAGATCAGCCATGCAGATGGCACATGATGAAGCCCCAATAACCACTTTGGACACCAAAGTCTTGGATAAGTTCCCTGGTTGGCAAAATTCTGTATTATCACACATCATAGCCAGGAGAAAGTAGCACTGTCCAAAAATCCACAGGAGAGGAGAGCAGAAAGCTTTGCATTTGGATCTCTTTTAGACTCTACTATATGTGTCTCTTCCTTTGGTTGATGCTAATTTATATTCTTTTATTTTAATAAAACCATAACCATAGATGTGGCATTTTCCAGAGTTTTGTGAGTTGTCCTAGCAAAGTATTGAAACTGAAGGTTATGGTGGGGATCCCCACAATTTGTACTTGGCTGATGTGAAGTAAGGGTGGTCCTGAGACCACCCAAATCTGCAGATGGTGTCTGAAGTTAGGACACTCTTGTCGGGACTGTTCTCTCAGACTAAAAATTGTCTGACTCGGCCGGGATTGGTGACTTAACCCTGTAATCCCAGCACTTTGGGAGGCCAAGGCAAGCAGATCACCTGAGGTCAGGAATTTGAGACCAGCCTGACCAACACGGAGAAACCTTGTCTCCACTAAAAATACAAAAATTAACCGGGAATGGTGGCACATGCCTGCAATCCCAGCTACCTGGGAGGCTGAAGCAGAAGAATCACTTGAACCCGGGAGGCGGAGGTTGTGGTAAGCCGAGATCGGGCCACTGTACTCCAGCCTGGACAACAAGAGCGAAATTCTGTCTCAAAAAAAAGAAAAAAAGTCTGACTCATCATATTTTTCATTTCTCTTCAAGCTCTTTTCACCCCCAGCCCTTGGAAATCACAAATCTACTTCTTGTGTCTATAGATATATCTACAACATTTCATGTAAATGAAACCATATATTAGGTAATCTTTTGTGAATGACTTCTCTTAATTAGCATAGTATTTTTCAGTGTTCTTATTGTATAAATACTTCATTCCTTTCCATGACTGAATATTCCACTATATAATTATATCACTTTTTATTTATTCATTCATCAGCTTATAAGCTATTACATTGTTTATACCTTTTAACTCTTGTGAGTAGTGCTTCTATGAACATTTGTATATATGTTTCATTTGAACAGAGCAAACATCTGTTTTCAAGTCTTTAGTGTCTATGCCTAGAAGTGAAATTGCTGGGTCATAGAAGAATTCCACGTTTAACTTATTGAGGAAATGTTAAACTTTTTACCACAATGCCTGCATCATATTGTATTCTCACCAGCCATATAAAAGGGTTCCAATTCTCCACATCCTTGAAAACACATTGATTTTCATCATTTTGGTTATAGCAATCCTACTGGATAGGAAGAGATATCTTATAGTGTTAATTTGCATTTTCTTAGTGGCTGATAATATTGAGCAACTTTTCATGTATTTAACAGCATTTGTCTATCTTGGGGAAATGTCTACTCATGTCCGTTGTTCATTTTTTAGTTGAGTTGTTTGACTTTTCACTGAATTATAAAATTTCTCTGCACACAGATAATAGACCCTTATCACATACATGATTTTAAAATATCCCCTCCCATTTTATGGGTCTTTTCACTTTCTTCATGGTGTCTTCCAAAGCACAAAAGTTTTTAATTATGATGAAGTCCAATTAGCATATTGTTTTTACTTTTGTCACTTGTAGTTTTGTTGTCATATCTAAGAGGCCTTTGCCAAATCAAGGTCACAAATATTCATGGCTATATTTTCTTCTAATAATTGCATAGCTTTAGTATTTATGTTTGTGCCTATGATCTGTTTAAATTAGTGTTGTATATAGTGTGAGAACTTCATTCCTTACGTGTGACGTGTGGATATCTAGTTTTCTCAGTACGATTTGTTGAAAAGGCTATTTTTTCCTCATTGAATTGTCTAGTGCCATTGCTGAAAATTATCGACCATAAATAAGAGGATTCATTTCGGAATTCTAAATTCTATTCCATTGATCCATATGCCTATTTTTATCCAAGTACCTTGCTGCCTTGATTACTCTAACTTTGTAGCAAGTTTTGAAACAGGAAAATGTGAGTACAACTTTGTTCTATTTTTCAAGAGTGTATAGCTCTTCTGGATAAAATATTCCAGTCTTAATAGCTATTGATTATTTCCTTTACGTGAATAGATGGGTGGGAGATAGATGCATAAGACATGTTGATCTACCGAATACATGCATATCGACCTTACTCAGTCCCCACACATATGCGGTTCCAGTGAGGTTGTAAGTTGCAAGAAGACAGGGATGGGTAGGTCTAATTTATTTTCAGAACTACAGATTTCACCTCTTTCTTTTTATTACAATGACTTGCTTCTCTGAGTTCAAAGAGGAAATATCACAACCTAGTGGAATGTTACTGAAGATTTCATGTAAGTGATGCTATGTCATTCACATTTTAAAACAGTGCTAAGATTTTGTTGGGATGAAGAGACTGCTTGGGCTGGAATATAGAATTAAACAAACAAAACCCATACCAAGACTATCCAGAAATGATGAAGCAGCTGAAAGTAAGGTATTCAACCTAATAGATGATAACAAATAAAGGGAATATGAATAATCCTAATTTTCAACATGATTACTGTTTCATTGAGGAAGTACTATGTAACATAAGATCCAATTAACATTGCAAATTGAAGACAGGAAAAGTAACTAATATTTATGGAGTTTCTACTGTGAGCCAATGCTTTATATTCATCTCCTTTAGCTGTTATCTTAAGAAATACCTTGCAGGATAAACATTAACAACTTTTAAACATATAAAGGTGCGAAAGTTCAGAGGGGCTAAATTACACAAGGTCAAGCAGCATAAAAATATTTCACATGGGGTTTTTTACCCAAGTCTTTCTGATTTCAGATCCCAAGTTCTTTGAGTGAACTGTGATGCTTGGGAAGGTAATTAATGGATAAAAAAGTGCTATAGCTCTGTTGAGGATAATTTAATGAAAGGGGCATGGGTTATGAATGTATTGACCTAGAAAGCAGATTTTCTTAATTGAACATTATGGGGTTGGATATGTAACTGATACTTGCTAGATTTTTCTTTTAGTAAAAAAAGGAATAAAATAATATTTCAAAATTAGGTGATTCAACCCAAAACAGATATCAGTACTTCATTGTAAACTGTCTATAGTATTTATTTTGTTTCACATATGAAGTCATATCCCTTCCTCTTCTATACCACACCTCTTTTCAATAGAATTCATTCACTGTAAATGACTGATAGTCTAGCAAAGCCCAAACTTCAATATTAAAATATTTTTGATTCTATGTGATCATAGGCAAAATGCAGTTGGAAAGAATGGAAAAATATTCTGAAGCCACTAACAAATAAACTCAGCTAATTATTGAATTTTTATTGCAGTGTAAAGGAGAATCTATTTCATTTAAAAAATAACGTACAGCTCATGACACACATTCCACAGTTCTTGTCATATAAGGATGCACAGTAATTGTCGAGAAACTAAGAGAAAAATGAGTAGTGTATTTTGACATTTTTCTTCCAGAAAGGGGGATATTATTAATCATCCCTGTGGGTATTTTGATGCCTTGCGGACTAAGGGAGTCTTCAATTGTGTATAATTTGGGGCATACCCTAAATTAGCAGTAATCTATTTGTGGATACATCTTTTGTACCAAGGTAATTTCTCACTTCCTCAGTTATTTAATTGTACTTTGAATAGTTTTGGCAGGCAACTCATTATGTATTCTCCTCAGTATATTTTATTTTTATTATCCAAAGTCACATTGAAATGAAACGGATACATGCACCATTGACTTTAATAGGATTTTGCATTGTAAGAATAATATACAGGTACACTGTATTGCATAGAAATATCTTGTGGGGAAAGAATAACAGAGTTAGTGTGAAATTCCACAGCATATAACTCAACAGGCAGTCGTCACTACAGGTTTATAATTTTCTTTAGGGGGAGGTAAAAAAATTGAAGGGCAAGTGGTTTTAACAAGCCCATATATGTAATATTCATTGTAGAAAGTACTATCTGGAATACTTTGTGAATGTGAAATTGAATTTATAGAATGCAAAAGAGTTAAGAAAACTATAAAAACTGTGTACTGTATCCAAAGTCATTTCTGACAAGTGGGAAACTCATTTAACAAAGATTTCTTTGTAACTACAGTTTCGAAATGATTTTGTAATAATGCTCAGAACTCGATAAAACATCAGCAGTATAAGACAATTGACTTTCTCATGAGGCTAGAAATGAACAAAACGTGACCACAATACAGCAAATTAGTTATTCTGGGAATTAACAGTTATTGAGCAACTTTTCAACATCTCTCAGGATGAACAAATACGAGGTGGTAAAGAATCATATTTAAGAATATGTGCTTCTGAGTCAGGTTTCTCTTGCCCCAATCTACCTGATTGGCCTGGTGCACATGAGTTAATCTTGTAAAACTCAAGTTCCTTAATTACAAAATGTTGATAATGATAACATAATTCATAGAGTTATTAGAAGGAAAAAATAAACTGTGATATGAAAAATGATTGCCATAATGTCCAGTATACAGTAGGTTCTGTACAGTCCCTCTTATAAGTCCCCAAATGTATACCACAAAATAGCCGGGCTACAATATACTGAACTGCAACAACAAACACAGGTGAACAAATACACAAGATATGGGGCCGGGCACAGTGGCTCACGCCTGTAATCCCAGCACTTTGGGAGGCTGAGGCGGGTGGATCACCTGAGGTCAGGAGTTCAAGACCAGCCTGACCAACATGGAGAAACCCTGTCTCTACTAAAAATACAAAAATTAGCCGGGCTTGGTGCCAGGCGCCTGTAGTCCCAGCTATTCAGGAGGCTGAGACAGGAGAATTGCTTGAACCCAGGAGGCGGAGGTTGCAGTGAGCTGAGATGGCACCACTGCACTCCAGCCTGGGCGACAGAGTGAGACTTCATCTCAAAAAGAAAGAAAGAAGGAAAGAAAAGAGAGGAAGGAAGGAAGGAGAGAGAGAGAGAGAGAAAGAAAGAAAAAGAAAGAAAAGAAAGAAAGAAAAGGAAGTAAGGAAGGAAGGAAGGAAAGAAAGAGAGAGAAAGAAAGAAAGAAAAGCAAGCAAAGCAAGGTGAGCCACAGGCAGGGTTGCTCATGCCTGTAACCCCAGCACTTTGGGAGGCCGAGGCGGGTGGATCACCTGAAGTCAGGAGTTCAAGACCAGCCTGACCAACATGGAGAAACCCCGTCTCTACTAAAAATACAAAATTAGCCAGGCGTGGTGATGCATTCCTCTAATCCTAGCTACTCGAGAGGCTAAGGCAGGAGAATTGCTCGAACCTGGGAGGCGGAGGTTGCGGTGAGCCGAGATCATGCCATTGCACTCCAGCCTGGGCAACAAGAGCAAAACTCCATCTCAAAAAAATAATAAAATAAAATAAACAAAATATGATGGTCACATTTGTTTGTAAATCTCAAATGGGAGGTAATATATGAAGCATTTACTCATGGAGAGTCAGATGATAAAGGCTCTGATAAGTACTGCTATAATGGGAATGTTTACTCTGTTGAAACTGAAGTGTATTAAAATAAACTTATGTAGCATTTTGTTATCCTTTGTGTGTCAAATTGCTGTTTACATAGGTATCATCTATTGTTGTATGTAGACAGACATTTTTTAAACAATATTTCCTAGACCATTAGTTGGCAGTGTTGTCGTGAGAAAACAGTCACATGTTCAAGCAATTTTAGTAAAAAGCTCATTTAAATTAAAGTTAGCAGTTTCATGTTTGATATCCTTATTTATTTCCCAACAGCTTTGTGACCTTCTGGACAGTGATGCTTAAACCATAGGATCTGGGATTGTGTGTAAGCCCATTCTTGGTGTTTTATAAAGAAATACCTGACGTTGGGTAACCTAAAGAAAAGAGGTTTAATTGGCTTATGGTTCTGTAGGCTGCATAGGAAGCTGAGCAGTATCATTCTCCTTCTGGTGAGGCTTCTGGTGACCTCAGGAAGCTTCCAGTCAGATGGAAGCCAAATGGAGAGCTGGTGGTATCACATGGCAACAGCAGGAGCAAGAAAGAGAGAGGGGAGAGGTGTCATGCTCTTTTAAACAACCAGATGTCACGTGAACTCAAAGCAAGAACTCACATATCAAGGGGATGGTCCTAAGCCATTCATGAACTATCAGCCCCAATGACTCAGTCACCTCCAACCAGGCCCCACCTCCAATATTGGTAATCACATTTCAACATGAGACAGCATTCAAACCACATCCGGTTGAGAGACAGGAGAATAATGAATTTGGGATAAAAACAGAAAAATGCTACTTTTATTGGAGATACTTCTTCCGTGTAGTCTGCTTCAGGTGGTGGTGAAATAACTGTGGAATATTGCATTGTTTTTCTGGACAACACTCTTTTCAGATGCAGAAACACAATCTGTTGTCAGTGGAGGCTCTTTTCCAGTCATCAACTCATCTTAAAACTTTAGGCAAGCATTTAGAAGGAACCTTCTACTTTCATTTACTCCATCAGTTTGTGACCATCCTACACCCTGACTCCTCTGAAACTGCCCCCATGAGTCCCCAGATAACTAACATCAGGGGATTTTTGTTTTTTGTTTGTTTGTTTGTTTTTTAGAAATCTTTTAATTTCTCCATCAAGCCCTCATTTCTATTTTAAAAGGAGTAATCAGAAATTTTAATAGTAAACCATGTTGCTAGAATTCACTCTTTCGCCTTATCTTTGTATTAACTTCCATTAAATAATTGTTACCTCAATATTCTCGAAGTGCTATTCTCTTCTCAAACTGATACACCAAATCTTTAATATCTAAGAAGTGTTTTTTTTTTCAAAATACAAGTTCTAATTTTTTATTGTTAGATTTTGCAGATATTAAATTGATCTGAAAAACTGTCATAGTAGTTCCCAACACTGTTTCTGTGTTCTTCTTGTTGCTGACCAGTGATGGATTGTGGGTAGGTAGCAGTCTGTGGACCGGTCCTCACGGCCTTGCCATGTCCGCACCCCTGCCCCACGAGGGTAGCCATTTCCTGCCTTTGACTGGAGGGCAGGAACATTGGTGGGCTGAGGGCAGGCTGTGGAGACTCTTCCCCATGGTGTGGAGTAGGGAGCAGAAATCCCCACGTGAGCCTGATATGTGTTCTCTCTAAGATTTAGCATTTCTTAGATAGCAATTTTGGTACTAAGGAGCCGGATCTTCTCAGTTTGGTTTTGGGTACAGGACTCATCATCCACAGAAAAAACCACAGTGGTAGACATACGAATGGCAGAGCCAGGGCAGTTTCAAGGACCTCAGCAGACCAAGTTCATGGACCCTCACTTAGGGCTCCCGTGTTGACGTGGCTCAGCTTCCGGCTTTCTCAGTCTCTTGGCATAAATCATCAAGACAGAGATTCTGTGGATTCAGTGAGGGAAAACGTTCACCTTAGTTCAATTAGCGGCAGGCCGAGAGATGTCTCAGAGCCTGTTCTGCTCTGTAGGGGCTGTGGCAACCAACTCTCTGAGAAAGGAGTTAATGGCAGCCTGGGACCCAGGGCAGACCTGAGTGCAAGCTGCTACCTGTAGAAGTTGCAAAACAATGTGCCAGTTCTCAAGGAGGAGAAAGGTTTTTTTATTTTCGTATTTTTTAAGTATTACATTTTAAGTTCTGGGATACATGTGGAGAATGTGCAGGTTTGTTACATAGATATACACATGCCATGTGGTTTGCTGCACCCATCAATGTGTCATCTAGGTTTTAAGCCCCACATGCATTAGGTATTTGTCCTGATGCTCTCCCTCTTCTCGGCCCCCACACCCCGACAGGCCCTGGTGTGTGGATGTTCACCTCTCTCTGTGTAATGTATTCTCCTTGGTCAACACCCACTTATGAATGAGGACATGCGGTGTTTGGTTTTCTGTTCCTCTGTTAATTTGCTGAGAATGATGGTTTCCAGCTTCATCCATGTCCCTGCAAAGGTCATGAGCTCATCCTTTTTTATGGCTGTTGGCATTTGTGTTTGTTCCAAGTCTTTGCTATTGTAAATAGTGCCACAATAAACATATGTGTGAATGTGTCTTTATAGTAGAATGATTTATAATCATGTGGGTATATGGTCAGTAACGGGATTCTTGGGTGAAATTTTTTTTTGGTTCTAGATCCTTGAGAAATCACCACACTGTCTTCCACAATGGTTGAACTAATATACAAGTAGCGTTTTATTCTAAATCACACTTCTAGGTCCCACATTTCCCACGTAGGTTAACCTCTATATCTACCGCGCATCCTTCCACCAAATTTAAACTTCACATTCCCCCATACAGACTCATCTTCACCTCTTCCCTTCCTGTTCCAGTTTTTCCAGTAAAAAATATTTCAATAAACCTGGATACTCATCTTTTCTTACCCATACATGTGAAAAGTGACAAAATCTTGTCATTTCTATCTTCCTACTAGCTTCCAATCTCTTCTTCCCTCTATGCCGGTTAGGCACATGGTTTAATTCTAGCCTAAACTATTTCCTTTATTCTCCTTTCGTTAGTTATAAAACTTTCTATTCCATTGCAGATATTTTTGTCAAATTTCCCTATCTAAATCATACATTGAATCATGTCCTTCTCCTTTTTTATATCAGTCAAGGACTCCTCTGCCTACAAGATAACACTGGGATCTATCACCTAAGAAACTATGGCTTTGCTGTCTGTCTTCCTCCCTCCCGGATGAGCCTCACTACCTACCAGGTTTCCCCATTGTCTTACTCACACCTGGTGCTCCAGCTGTTCCACATAGACTGGGCTCTCTTTCACTTCTGCACCTTTATTTATGCTGCTTCTCTGCTTGGAAAAGTTTTCTACCACTGGTTTATGTGGCTTTTTTTTTTTTCAAGACAGGGTCTCACTCTGTCACCCAACCTGGAGTGCAGTGGCACAATAGCACTGTAGCCTCGACCTCCTGGGGGCTCAAGCAATCCTCCTACCTTAGCCTCCTGAGTAGCTGGGACTACTAGTGTGCACCATCATGCCTGGCTAGTTGTTTTGTGCTTTTGGTGGAGATGAGGTCTTGCTCTGTGGCCCGGGCTTGTGTTGAACTCCTGAACTCAAGTGATCCTCTGCCACAGACACCCAAAGTCTTGGGATTACAGGTGTGAGCCCCTACACCTGGCCATAACAAACTTTTATTCCTCATATTAACACAAATTCTGTCTCCACTTTATGATGAACAAAAAGAATCACAAGTCAAGTTTAGGACTACTTTATTTTGGTCCTACTGCATATTCTACCTGTATTCATGAAAAGGTTTCTCTTATCCTTCCCAGAACACAGACGCTTGGACAACATAGTCTATTTTTACATAGTATTTTATTCTTAGACTTTAGCATGACCATAGCACAAACTTTTTGAAAACACAAACACACACACACACACACACACACACAAACAGAAAAACTGTCATTGAAAGAGACAGCTACATTGAAGAAGAAGATCTTAAAGGGAGTTAATGTGATTGTTAATTTGAGATGTAATGCATACTGTACTTTATTTGAATAGACTATTTATTTAAAGAATAATATTCCTTGGAAGTGATGAGTTCCCTATCTCTGGACAAAATAATCCAATTAACACTTGTTGACAATGCTGTAGAATAGACTGCAGTATTTCTCAATGTGTTAAAAATTTAATAGTAGTTCCATAAAAGATGACATTTGAGGTAAATACATGCAGCAAATTATGTGTTATCTTTTTGATAAGTAATACTTCTAGATTTTCTTTTTATATCAGTCTACTTTAGTATAAAGGCAAATTAATTAATGAATTATTAATTGATAAGCCTATATATGGGTAATTTGAGGATACAGAAAAATTATAAATGTTATTATACAAGATTTACCCATTTGGATTACAGTGTGTTACAATTCAAATTAAAAATACCAAAAGATGACTTTTGAAGAATCTTAAAGCCTTAAGTAATTTTAAACTTAATCTTTTTTTTCATTCAAGGTTCAGCGTCCTAGTCATTTTTCAAGTAGGATTCCAAAGTCAATGTGAATATTATGCTTATTAGGTTACCTAATTCAACACTTATTTTCTAAACCCTTATGTTTGAATGGCTAATATATATATATAACCACATTAAGGAAATTTATCTTGCAGCCTTACAGAATCAATTTATATTTAGAAGAACAAACAAACAATTCTTGTCCCATGATTTTCCTGTTGTCTAGTTTTTTCGTGAGTTCATCTCTACCTAGGAATGCAAATGCTCTTCAAGTTGGCTGCATGGTTATGAAAATGGATGCAACAGTCTGTGTGTGTGTGTGTGTGTACGTACCTAAAGTAAGAAACAGTCTTATGGCAGTTGTCATAGCAACATGACACTGTTTCCCAAGGAACAAAGTAAATAAGCACTTTTCACATGAAACCCACAATTGTCTTGACACTGTGACATTTCCCCCTAAAGCAAGCCCTTAAATCAATAAAAGGTTTCAGTACCAAGGAAGGGAGCTTCATGATTTATGCAGTTTGAGGTAAAATCCCCACCAAAGCACTTGAATACTTCCAAAGAAGAGACTTCTGTGGTCAGTTATGCCTCCACTGCCTAAATTCTGAAGAGAAGCTTTCAATAGATAAGGCCAAAAAGGTCACCCTCATTCATTCATTCCTTCTTAGATATTTTCAGGAATCGTTATATGGATATTTTGGCCAGTGCTACAGAAATATCCATGTAACTGCACTGTGAAACGGATCTTAGAGTGTCATCCATGTAAAACCAAAGAAAGCCCTAGGATTCAAGGTGCTGTTGAGATCTCAAAGGGATCTCAGACATCATCTAGACTAGCATTTCTCATAGTTGTTCTATTCTCACCTTCAGATTTTTACATATGCTTTTTATCCTATAAACCATAGTTTACATAGTTTTAAGACTTTTTGAATTTAGGTGCAGATTTTTTATCTCAATATCTAGTTCATGAGAGGTGCCATTCAAATGGTAGTTATAATTATTTTTAATACTTTTTCTTTTCTCTTAATACTTTTTCTTTTCTCTTAATACTTTTTCTTTTCTCATGAGCCACTCAAACTATGAAAACATTGAGATGGGGAAAACAAAAGCATCAAATCTAAACAAAAAAGATGGAAAGCATGCCTTTACCTAAATCCTACATGAAGCTGTCCAGAGCATCATTTTCCTCATTAATTTGATTTGCATTTAACATAATTCTTACACATTTTTCCTAGAATGTTTAAACCGTTTAGAAAACACCATCATTTCTTTTTCCTAAGTACTTTGTTAATGAGTTAATAGAATAATATGTGTGATGTGTGTGCTAATCTGATAGTTATTTGAACTTTGTTGCCTGCCCCCTCTTTTTCTTTTTTTTTTTTTTTTCCAATGACTAATTGCTATTTAGGCACTCTGAAGTATTTTCTAGGGAGTTTAACTAGCCGTTGTAAATTAAACTATGAGGCCATGTCCTCTTAATTGAAGTAGAAGTGCAAATAATTGACCTTACACTTAAATACTTCACTTTCAAATAACAGTGTCCCATTCTGGCAACACAGAAAAAAATAGCCTTTTGTCAGTATACAGTTTGCTTACTAAAAACTCAGTAAAGACTTATGAGAAGAGGATATATTATATAAACATACACCACATTGAAGGTACTCATATTTATATTTCTTTTTATGAAGCATCACATTCTGTTTCCATAATGGTATCACTGAATAATATTAGGATGTTAATCAACTTATTCATTTCTCTTTTCTGATAATGATCATTGGTGATCATTCTTTAAATTATGTTTTATAGTCATTTGCCCTAGCAAAAAACCAAAATTTTGATGAAAGCATGTTGTACGTCTACGGGGAGAGAAGTTTCAATTTCAATTAAAAGTGAATTTGAATATTAAATATTCAAATTTGATTAAATATTAATATTTGAATATTTGAATATTTAATATTCAAATATAAAAAGTGTAAATGCTATAGTAATTTATATATTTTGGCTATTTGGAAAGATTCTATTGGTGGCTCTGAAACTTTGTTTAAATGGCACTCGAGCTCATAATTTGTTTAATAAACAATTGAATTGATAGTTTTTTATAAAACTGTTGTCAATTTTAATTGGTTATTTTAGTTTCTATTCAACGTGAGTATTTTCTAAACTCCATATTCTAAACCATTTTTAATCTGTTTTTTCTCTCCTTCTTTTTAACTAACTCAACCACTGCAACCCAAAATATGACTCATAGACCAGTTGCATCTCCATAAATATTTGGTTACCAGAATCAATGAAATAAGTATCAAACTTTTGAGTAAGGGTTCAGAAATGTTTACAGCCATAGGACGTTGCTATTCCAACTAGGTAAGTGATCAATAGGGTTGAATTCAGCAGAGCCTACAGCAATTTGGTTTTCTGGAACATGTTGCAAGCTGAATATTAGTTATGATACTCGGATCATGTGTGATCCGTGGCATGTTGGAAAAGGGAAAAACTTGTTATATTTCACAGATAACTGAAGAAACATTGGCATAATATACCTACTATCTTAAGTATTTACAGAGACAGAATCAGAAATGTCTGCATTCTAGATTCATGTCTGCTCTTTCTCTTTTGTGCCCACGTGCAACATACTTACTTTTTTTGACCTTATCTCTTTTATTTCTAAACTTGAGATTTAAACTTCCACTGCAAAAATGTAAGAAAACTCAGATTCTCATTAGCTTTTGTTCCCTTTTCTGTATTCATGTTTAATGAAATCATTTTAAAGTGAGTATAGTTTTGTATTTAGTTTTTTCCACTTGAGTTCACACTTAAATATGTGTCAAGCATTTGTTATGATCTTTATAAGTGAGCTTTTCAATTAACAATTCAATTTTCAAGTAATATTCTATTATGTTTCTGCATAATTTGTTTAACCAATTAACTTTTAGACATGTACAGTTTCCAGCATTAAAATAATGAAATCTTCATGCACATAGTTTTCTGTCATCATGGTGATTTTTTTTCTGTATAAAAATTTTAAATTTAGATATAAATCACATATGATGATGTAATATTCATACCATAAAATTCACACTTTTAAAGGAGCTATTCAACGTTTTTATTCTATACTCACAAAATTGTCTAGTCATCACTATTACCTATTTCCATAACAATTTCATCAACCCAGAAAGACTATGTTTTCAGTTCCTTTAGGCATATACCTAGGAGTGGGTATATCTGGGTCATATGATAAATCTCTGTTTAACATTTTGAGCGATTAGCAAACTGTTTTTCAAAGTGGTTGCATTATTTTATATTCCTACCAGCAACGTGTGAGGGTTCCATATTCTCCACATCTTACTCAAGATTTATTGACCTTTTTTTTTTATCATTTAGCCATACTAGTGAGTGTGACATGATGGATTATTTTGATTTGCATTTCTCAAATTACTAATGATGAGCATCATATGTTGAACATCATGTATTTATTAACCATTTTATGTCTTCTTTGTAAAACTGTCTACTCAGATCCTTTTCCCAATTGTAATTAGTTTTTCTTTTTACTGTTATGTTGTAATAGTTCTTTCTATATTTTGAATACTGCACTTTTATGGGAATATTGTTTATAGATATTTTTCTCATTCTGTGAGTTGGTTTTTACTTTCTCGATAGTGTCTTTTGAAGCACCAAAGTTTTCAATTATGGTGAAATCAAATGTTGTTATATCTGAGGGATTTGTCAAGCCAAGATCATGAAGATTCATGCCTAGGTTTTTTTCTAAGGGTATTACAGTTTTAGCTCTTGCATTTAGTCCTATCTTTCCATTTTAATTAATTATGGTATAGTGTCAGTAAGAGGTCCAATTTCATTGTTTTTTGTCTTGTGAATATTCAATTGCACCAGCACTACTGATTGTAAAGACATTTCTTTCCCCGTTGAATAGTCTTGGCACCGTTTTTTAAAATCAACTGGTCATAGAGGTGTTGGTTTATTTCAGGACTCCCAATTCTATTCCATTCATCTATGGTTATATCCATATGGTCAGTACTATACTGTTTTGATTACTGTAGCTTTGCAGTAAATTTTGATATTGGAAAGTACAAGTCCTCCAACTTTATTAGTTTTTAGATTTTGTCTATTCTGTGTCCCTTGCATTTCCAGGTGAATTTGAGGATCAGCTTATTAATTTCTGTAAAAGGATGGCGAGAATTTTGATAAAGATTATGTTGAATTTGTAAATAAATCTGAATAGTATTGTTATCCCAACTATATTATCTTCCAATTCATGAATATGAT
The DNA here is from genome assembly GCF_037993035.2 of Macaca fascicularis. Lineage (NCBI taxonomy): Eukaryota > Metazoa > Chordata > Mammalia > Primates > Cercopithecidae > Macaca > Macaca fascicularis. The sequence goes on from NC_088394.1 coordinate 57,312,057, forward strand.
GTCTTCCATTTATTTATGTCTCTATTTTTTTCAACAGCATTTTATAGTTTCAGTTCTTTCACTTATTTTGTAAAATTAATATCCTATGTATGTTATTACTTTTGATGCTAGGGTAATGAAATTCTTTTCTTAATTTTATTTTCAGATGGATTCATTGCTGATACATAAAATCTATTTAAGTTTTTATATGATCTTGTATTCTTCAACCTTGCTAAATTTGTTTATTAATTTCAATACTTTGTGTTTGTGCGTGTGTATATTCCTTAGAGTTTTAGACATACAAGATCACGTTATCTGTAAAGGAGGGTAGTTTTATTTCTTTCTTTTTATTCCAATATGGAAATTGGTTATTTATTTATTTATCTGCCTTTTTGCCTTGCTAAATTCTCAGTACAATGTTAAATAGAGGTGTAGAAGCAAATACCTTTGCTGTGTTCTGACTCAGGGGAAAGCTTTATGTCTTTCACCATTAGTTATGATGTTATTAGCTATGGGTGTTTAAAATATGTGCATTATCAGGTTGAGAAAACTGACCTCTATTTGTAGTTTGTTGACTTTTTTTTTTTTTAAATCATGAAAAGGTATTGGATGTTTAAGTACATTTTCTGCAGTTAGTGAGGTATCCATGTGTTTTTCTTTTGGTCCTTTATTCCATTACTGTGAATCACGTTGATTTATATTCACATATTGAATGCATTTTCTTGTGCATTCCAAAAATAAATCCCACTTAGCCATGTATATAATGGTGTTATGTTGCTGAATTTGGTGTGTGAGTATTTTGCTGATGACTTTTGCATCAATACTTGTAAAGGATATTGCTCTGGAGTTTTCTTGAGATATCTTTGTCTGGTTTTGGTATTAGCTTAATACTAACTTTATAGGACTATCTGAGATATTTTCCATTTTCTTCCACTTATAGAAAAGTTTGTACAGAAATGGTTTTAGTTCTTTTATAAATGTCTGATACAATTCACAAGAGAAACCATCTGAGTCTATTTTCCTTTGTGAAAAGTTTTGATATCCTTACATATTATAGGTTTATTCAAATTTAAAAAACAAATATTTCTTGACTCAGCAGCTGTGTCTCTAGAAATTTTCCATTTCACCTAGGTTATCAAATTTGTTGGCTTATGATTATTCACAATATTCTCTTATAATTTATGTTATAGTCCTCCAGTGATAATGTGTCATTCCTGACCTTGGAAATCTGAGATCGCTCTTTAGCCTTTCCACTGCCCCTCCTCCTTTTTCTTCATTTTTTTTTGGAGGGGTGTGGCAATCTAGCTAGAGATTTATCCATTTTTTATTTTCTTCAAAGTACAAACTTTTAGGCTTTTTAAATTGTGTTTATTGTTTCTCTATTTTTTATTTTATTTATATCCACTCTAACATTTATGGTTTCCTTTCTTTTTATTGCTTTGGATTTAGTTTACTTTTCTTTTTCCATCTTCACCTGAAATGTTAAGTTATTGACTACAGATCTTTTATTTTTTTCATTTGTAATATAGATGCTTAGAGCTATACACTTCCCTCTAAGCACTTCTTTGGCTGCATCCCATAAATTTTGGTATATTGCATTTTTATTTTCATTCCTCTCACAGTATTTTCTAATTTCCTTTGTCATTTCTTCTTCAATCTATTTATTATTGAGTAGTGTGTGTTTAATTTCCACGTTTGTGAATTTCCTAAATTGTCTTATGTTATTAATTTCTAGTTTATGTGTGTTTGTGTGTTCAGAGAACATATTTTATATAATTTCAATCATTAAATTTATTGAGACTTATTTTATAGCCTAGCAGATGATCTGTCTGGAGGGTGCTCCATGTGAACTCAGAATAATGTATACTCTATTGTTGTTGACTGGAGTGTTTTATAGAGGCCTTTTGATCTAGTTGGTTTCTATTGTTAATCAAATCTTCTATTTCTTTGTTCTATTTATTATTGAAAGTGGGAAACTGAAATCTCTACTATTAGTATTAAATTATTTTTCCCTTTAGTTATGTCAGTTTTGTTACATGTATTTTGGGACTCTGTTTTAGGTGTAATTTTCACTAGAATTTAATAATGGGAAAATGTGCTTTATTGTGGATACAGTCACCAAAGTCCCAATGGTAATGAATGATTGCCTAGGAGCTAAGTTAAATTTCCCTTATGCAGAGCTCAAAGAAGAGTAACTGGGGTTTCATCATGGAGGCATATTCTCTTTTTGAAAATATGTGTTGTATCATTCCAAAGAATTCCTCTCTTCTCTCTTCCTTCTGTATTTTCCCACCTGTATTCTCTACTACTTTTTTTTTCTCACCTAACCTTAAATTACTCTTTCTAGAAGTTTTTAAATTAGTAATTGAAGCTAAGTTCTTTATCCTTTTATATATATATATACACACACACATATATATATGTTACCTTCCTCTAAATTTTAAGTTTTTGCTGTAACAGATGTTTCCCTTATTCTAGCTTTATAATTCAGCACTATTTATTCACAATTTCCTGATCAAAGCTGAATTATATAACCACGGCTTTATAAGACCATCAATGAACTCAGCTTTGCCTATAACCATAATTCTACTTTCTTAATTTTATTCTTACCTCCAGCCATTTTAGGCTTCTATCAAGGTATTTACTACCTCTGCTCACCTTTATGTTGGAATGTTCTGCATTGTCCCTTGAAGATTCACATTCACCCTTTTTGCGTCAGGACAGTGATGTAATCTTACTTTCTGGAAAACTGGCTCTATCACTTATTAGCTGTTAATATTAACTTATTAGATAATAATAGGTTTACTAGCTTATTATTATCTATCAGTTACCTTCAATAACTTGATTTTTCTAAGCCTCAGTTTCTTTATATGTGTTGGTAAATTTACTTATATAGGATTGTTGTAATACAACTCTAAATTCATTAATATTTTTGGTAAAGTTCGTGAAAATACTAGCTGCTCAAAAATACTAGTTTTAAAAGAACATTATAATAATTACATTTGTTATTTAACATTTTTCAGAAATTACTCTGTGATGAACCTTCCACCCTAAGTTCCAGAATTATTGCTTCTTTATTAAATTCTGCCTCTATCCCCATACTTACACATGAAAAAATTTTAAATTTATAATATTATGTGAAAAACGTCTCCCTGTGGACTGTGAACCTCATACGACTACAGCTTATGTAAAATTCATCCTTGAACCATCAGTACAAATACCTACATAAGTTGGTGATTTTCTTTTTTTTTTTTTATAATTAAGCAGATTCTATACTAAAAGGAGTGAAAGTAGGCATCAAGCTGTTCTCATCCTACATACCTTCCTATAAATACATTTGAGTTCTTTCATAAAGGATGTGTTTATCCCAGTTTTACCACATTGATCTTGGAAATGAAAAAAATGTTCTTTCCCTAAACCTTGACTAAGTATGTCTCAAATCTATTTCTGAGTTCAGGTAAGTGTGAGATAAGTGACCTGTCTTTATTGAGAGGATAGACACTATGTCATTCTAGCTTTCTTGAGTCAGAATGGAAAACCAAGATCAGGTCAGAGTATCTATATGGGTTTAGTTGGATAGAGACTAAACATCAGGTCTATGCACTTGTCAGGTTCAAACTGTTTTCTGAAAGTCAGGTTAAAAAATAGTACTGAATTAGAAGGTCAAATTGGTATCTAGGGAACCAAAAATTGATTTATTTTACAAAAGAGATATTTTCTTTCATTTACTGAAAGCATTTGTTGTGTGATATCTTGGGATATGTGGTTAAGAAAGAAATGAAGATCTAAGTTTGACAATGCTTTTTAAAAGGGTGTTTGATGTATTTACTGAGATAATGGAAAAATACAATAATTGGATCTAATGAGTGTTGCTATTCTACTATTTACTTTTAAAATGCTTATTTGTAAATGTGCTTACCATGCTTAACAAAAGTTTGGTTTTGATGATGATTTCCTGATAAAATAGTATTTATTGACTGTACCTATTCTGGAGAGATCCGCAGATTCAGAGAAGAATTGTGGCTTTCAAAAGTGCTGTTTTTTACACTAGCAACTCTTCTTTCTGTTATATTAATTTAAAATATTTTATTTCCATCACAGTTTATGTCTTATTTAACAGAAAATTACAAACTATAAAATGTATGTGGTTGTCTTTGCTGCTATTTACAAATATTCTAGCTCTTTTCCTTTTTTAAGTACATGGTGGGAATGTATTTACTCATCTTTTTGATGTTAAACATGACCATGTGACTTAGTCTGATGAATGAAATGTTTGTTGCTTATGAATGGATGTATCAAGAATCTGTGGTGTTTGGCCAGGTATGGTGCCACAAGCCTATAATCCCAGCACTTTGGGAGGCCAAGGAGGGTGGATCAGTAGAGGTCAGGAGGCCAAGATCAGCCTGGCCAACATGGTGAAACCTAGTCTTTACTAAAAATACAAAAATTAGCCAGGCATGGTACTCGTTGCCTGTAATCCCAGCTATTCCGTAGGCTGAGGCAGGAGAATCACTTGGTCCCAGGAGGCAGAGGTTGCACTGATCAAGATCATGCCACTACACTCCAGCCTGGGGGATAGAGTGAGACTCCATGTTAAAAAAGAAGAAAGGAAAGAAAAATAAAAACAACAACAACAAAAAGAGTCGATGGCATGAACTACTATATGCCTTTCCTTTTGTATGTGGCTTAAAACAAACCACATTTATAATTTCCCAGTTTCTATGAGTCAAGAGTCTGAGCATGGTTTAACTGAGCCTTCTAGTTAGGGTCTTAATCATCTTGAATCAAGGTGTCAGCCAGGCTGCATTGTCATCTGGAGGCTTAAGTGAGGAAGAATCCATTTCTAAGCTCATACAGGTTTTTGGCAAAACTGATCTTCCTTGTAGCTATAGAACTAAACGTCCATGCTTCTTGAGCGCTGTTGGGTAGGGGACATTGTCAGCTCCTAGAGGCTGCCAGCAGTTCCTCTCAGATAGGCTCTCCCAATATGGATACTTCTTTCATCAAGTCAGCAAATAGAGCTTCTAGAAAGTAAGTCTGTTAGCAAAGTGGAGTTTCTTGATTGGTAATATAACGTCACACTCGGAGTGGCATACTGTGCCCTTTGCCACATTCAATTGGTTAGTTGAAAATGACAGGTCTCAGTTACTCACGGGGAGTAAATCACTGGTCATGGTGCACTACTGTAGAGAGTCTGCATGAATCCACCACACACGAGCAATGTCCACCTATCAAACTCTGCTAGATTTGCAACCTGAGTGAGAAACTAAGTTTCATTACATTAAACTGGAGATTACTTAAAAGTTTTAGGAAGTCACCCTCATGGCTTCTCAAAAACTTCCTACAGAGAGACATAAAAACCAGGGACTGACTGGGCACAGTGGCCCGTGACTGTGATCTCAACACTTTGGGAGGCCGATGTGTGTGGATCTGTTGAGCTCAGGGGTTCAAAACCAGCCTGGGCAATGTGGTGAGAACCCATCCCTACAGAAATAAAAAACCATAGTAGGAAGTGAGGGAGTGCACCTGTAGTCCCAAGTACTTGGAGGTCTGAGGCAGGAGGTTGAGGCTGCAGTGAGCTAAGATCATGCCACTGTATTCCAGCCTGGGTTGCAAGGTGAGATACCCTGTCTGAAAAAAAAAAAATGACAGAAAGAAAAGAAAACAAAAGAAAAGAGAAATTAAGAAGAAAAGAAAAGAAAAAGAGAAAATGACAGACACCAAGGATTTAGTTGTGGAAGAACTGTGCTATGAATATCCTTTTTCCCACCTCTACTTCTGCCTACATCCATCACCTTTAACACACACATTCCTTGCAATGAATTCTTTCAGTTCTTTCTCCTTCCTGGCTTTTCCTCAGACAGAGATCAACATATGCACTCTTATGTTCTTAAAGATTCCTTGAAATACACCAATCCTCCTTCGGACTCCCTAGAATAGCTTCTCTAACCACCTTCCTCACAACTAAGTTTCATGCCCGCCTTCTAATGTCCTCTGTCATAATGAATTATAATTGCCACTTATTGCTTTATTTTCTTTCCCACTAGACTGGAAGCTCATTGTGTACAGGGACCTTATGATGTTCAGAGGCGAGGGCAAGTCCTGGTATGAGTCACTCTGTAAATTTTATTAAAACAATGAAAGTTGTTAATAGTAGCATAAAAATTCAGTTCGTTCACTGAATTGGCCAGCCATTTGGCTTTATTGACTCTTTTTGCTCTGATGCCTGTTGAAAAAGAAATGGCGTGAGTTTCTAGCTAACAGAGTATGCAGTTGAATTTTGATTTTCTCTATGGATTTGTGCCAAGGAGCTCAGGAGAGAGCCATGCTTTCATACAGCACAAATGAGTAGCTGAAAATGAACTTCAGCCCATGATAATAAGCTAACACATTGGTACACCATCAGAATTATTTCTTCAGTCTTCTGTGTTTATTGGTTTCTGTATATCACCACAATATTTTCTATTGAAGGAAACCTTCAGAATATTTAGCTAATAATGCCAAAGCCCCATGGCAGCATTTTTTAGTAGAACCTTGATTTCTAAGTTTAGTGTAAAAGAAGACTATCATATAGAAGAATAACTCCATTTGGAAGAATTAAACAGAAAGGAAAATCCTGTTACTTTGGTTCAATATGAAATACTGCAGGATTTTGGCAAGTAACTTTAGAAGGTAAGGTTTTGGAGATTTTCCAGGATATTTTACTTATACTTAAACCTTATTTCTAAAGAAAATGTCTTCAGACAAATAACTTTTGAGACATAGACATATTATATTAAATAAGCCCAGTACAGCATTATCCTGTGTGGATGACAGTATATTTTATGTAAATTTTCAGATTTAATCTATTAGATAGATTACTTATCTGTGTGACTTCCCAAAGTTCTTCATCTCAGAATATTAATATTAAAATAATTTAACAGCAACTCAAAAATGCATATAGAACTGTGTTTCATACCTTACAGTTATCTGATATATAATTGTATATAAAAATAAAATTATATTAGTTGGTGCTGGTAAGGCTTTCTAATTCCCTTATCACTAAAAGAAAAATCAGTGAAAAACTTTAACTAATTTTGGTCGAACGACTGAATTGCTTTGCCTTTTTCATCTTCTTGCAGCTTCCAAGTTTTCCTCATTTCCTTCTGCTGTCCTGAGCTGCTGGTATCCCTTGCTTGTTTACACTGGGATTCTGTATTCTTGTCAAGACTCATAAGAAGGAAAGGTCAGCCTTACCGATGTTGCTCAAAATTCATGTCGTCTTTAGTCTTTTAACCATATTATTCCTATAGAGGTTTTGCCTTACTTGGTTACATAGTTCTAAAATGGCTGCTTATCATTCCATTTTGCAGAGAAAAATCTTTGTTTTTCATTTGCAGCATTCTTTACTTCTTACCCTATTCTGAGTGCTCTTTTTGCTTCCCCTTTGTACTCTGACAGAAGAGACATTTTAACTAAGCTCTATTGGGCATTGACAATAGTTTCTCTGTTGACTTGGAAACTTAACATTTTGGACAAAAATATGGCAATGGTGTCACTTCTTGTGTCTCACCATGCTAGTTCCTGTGTAACCATACCATTCTTGTGGTAATATCATTAAATATTCCTACCCACTGGACTGTGACAGCTCATAAAAATTGTATTTAATCATTTTATACCCAGCACTGTATGAACTGCCCTTTTCCTAGCTTTTGTTAAGAAACCTTGGTAGACATATCATACACATATCCAATTAATTAAAATAAGGTCAAAGTATGTCTGTGCATAAACTCAACTGCCTACTTTAAAATTATTAGATGTAATTTACTTACAATTCTTCAAACCCCCAAAGTAAATGCCAAGTTGACTTTTTGAATTTATTTTTTTCTCTTTTTTTGCAGAATGGTAGCTTCCCCACATCTTAGATGCATTTTAAAACATGGCAAATAAGTTTACTGTTAATTTTTTAACTTTTGATTTGTTTTCTACTCCTAGCTTAAACATTTAATAATACAGTGGAACAAGTAAGAAATATGCATAATGCCATTTATTGGGCTTTCCCTGTATTAAACATTGTACCTGACATTTTGTGTACATTAACTTAATCTTCAAAAAGGCTACAAGGTAGAAGTGATTTCCATTTATTAGATGAAAAAGCTGATACTCAAAGAAGTTAAGTAACTTTTCCAGAGTATCAAATATCAAGTGACAAAACTGATTTAAACAATGGTAGCTAACTTCTAACCCCAATTCACCCTAAGGTGCCTCTTTATGTAATACTACATTGTATGTAGCTTATTTGTTTTTATGATAATGGGGTAGGTAAAGCTATTTTGGAACCCAGCCCAAAACACTGCAATGCCTAAACCTACCATGACTTTATTTCTGTGTCCAAGATTTTGTTATATAATGTAATTTTTCTGAGAATTACTTTTTAAATACAGGAAAAGAGAAAAATAGCGTGTTAAATCATGTAAGAAAATACAAATGTAGTACTATATCCTAAATAATGTGCTAACACTTTATATACTTTATGTGTTCAGTCAAAGGATACTACCAATAATATGGTTTTAGTCATTTAGCTATCATTACTAAACACCTTCAAAATTCTAGACATTATATTGGATATTAAGAATATAAAGATAAGTAAAGCACAAATCCTAGAGAAAATTAAAGTACAGTGAAGACAGGATACATTATCTACGTATATCACTTATGTAAGTTGTCAAAGTGATTTTTTTGAATTACACCTGGAACCATAACAGCCAAATTTTATAGTGGAGGACCCTGGAAAAGGAAATTGGGGACAGTTTCTATAATCAAGAGGGGAAATGCCAATAGAAGCGAAACAGATTTTATGTTCTCCCTGTTCTCTGCTGAGACTTACGGTGGCCTACTTAGCAGTGTTAACTCTGTCAAACATCTAGAGAAACCTCTTGGTGAAGGAGCTGCCAGTCTTCAGAGGAGCCTGATAAATATTTTTTTCTTCCTGAAGCCTTGCAGTTGATTTTCATTCTAACGTTCTAAGAAATTCTATAGACTTTCTGCAGTTTAGCATCCAATATATATGTGTCACCATTTAACATACGCAAGAATACACATGAAGATACACTTTTTCAATCTACATGTTTTCTTGAAAAGAATATTTAAGTGTATCATTGTGTTAGGAGTTCAAAGTTCTTTTCCATTTTTTTCTGATTTATTTTGGTTTGCAGAAAAAAATGAGAAAAAAAATGATGTGAAAGCCACAGAACTCAAAATAAGAGATTTTCATGTTCATCCACTTAAGTTTGAGACTATAAACCACTATAATTCTAAATTTCAAAAAAGTTTTGTGTTTAACACAGTGTCTAGAAAATTCAAGACTTAAAAATTTCCTAATTTCAATTAAATAAATGCATTACATAATACCCCTTTACCGAGAATAAAATAGTTATGTAAATTTACTAGTAAAAATGTTAAATAAGGTACTTATTCTACTAATCTTATAAAGATGCTTGAAATTAAAAGTAACTTTTATTTCTTGGCCTCTCATTGAAGATCTATCCATTAAACATTTATTAGCTATGTCAGATATTGCATAAGGCCACATTGAAGCTATGAAGGACATGTATTTTTTCAACCCAGATTTCCAAAAGTGTTTTATTGACTTTTGCCGTTAAGCTCCAGCCTCAAAATTTTCTGAAGGACAGAGGTATAATGTGTTATCTATTGCCTGGGAATATTGAAAAATGAAATGTATAATAGGAATATATACTTTACACTTAACATATGGAATGACAAAGCATCCATCTCAAGTATGACTAAATATTAATGAATCACAATCTGAATAGAAAATCAAAGAAGCAAACAATTCTATTATGCAAATAGCAGGAATTTATTGTGCAGTTAGAAAATAACAATCTCTAAAAATAAATGTTTGTAACAAACTATCTCATGCATATAACTAGATCAACAATTTATTCCATATTCCTGTGAAGCTTGCCAACAGATCTAAGACGCAGTTAAGAAGTTAAGATATTTAAAGACTTTCTTTATCTGTTGTATATGGTTTCCTCTAAGGTCATATTATTACTGAAATAGTCTGTGTGTGTGTGTGTGTGTGTGTGTATGAGATTCCTGTAATATACATTTTTCTTATTCAAAAGCCTGATTCTGAAAACTGAATTTCCCAAAACATTCTGATAGAGAAACAAATCAGTTTCCTAGAGTTAAATCGAACAGTAGAATCATGTATTTTAGATTCAGAATTTTCTTCCACAGTGAGATTAATTTTCCATCCTCTCTCACTCATTCATTGTATATTTATTGGGCATTTTTTATTTGCCAGTGCTTACACTGAGCAACATAAATATAATATTGAGTGAAAACAGATATGATCTCAATGAAGGTATAGTCTGGTGGAGAAATACTTTACTCAAATCATTATATATGTAGAATTTAATTATCAATTGTGGGAAGGGCTGTGAGAGAGGGGAATATGATATGATAGGTGGCATTGTCTTAATTAGGAAAGTCAGTAATAGCTTATCTGAGGAAGGAATGATTTGAATCTGAAAAGATCCAATAGACAGTATTGCACTGGCCACCCCCACCTCCATCTCAAATGAATAAAATGAAGATTTTCAAGAAGAGTTGTGTGAGTGTCTACCCGAAAGAGGGTCTGGGTTTATGAATTAACTGTGATAATGGCCTTCTGTGAACAAGATGTAAGTGATTACTTCCATGCCCCAAAATCTTGGAACACAATACCTGAAGAGACTATTAAGGGCTAACTTGAAACCACTTTTGAGAGGATAAGATGGAGGCTGAATAATTATTCTCAGCCTTCACTGCAGATAAAATAAAAGAAAATTCGTCAAAATTACATCATTTTTATTTAAAGAAGATAGCACCATGCATTAACAAGGCATATATGCAATGTCTAGAAGTCATTCAGAATATGTGTCGAGAATAAAAAGAGTTTTATCTCCCCAGAACTGTTCTTGCTTTCCTTCTGCTTCTATTTTTCTTTAATGGCCCAAGAGCCTCAGGATCATTGGAGCTCAAAAACAGAGTCAACATCTATAACATTACTATGTTTAATCAGTGGCCAAGTCCTATGTATTCTATCTTAATGATATCCTTCTTATTCCACCATCACTGCTGTAATTTGGGCCTGCAATACATTTCAGCTACAGTATGCTAATAGACTCCTCAGTGGTCACTGTAGCTCAGACTGTCATTCTCGTCATTCATTTTGAGCATTGGAACTAGTGTTCTCTCCTTAAAATGCATCTCTAGTCACAATACATCCTTTCACAGACTTCACTTAGTAGGCAATAGGGAATTGTTCAAAGTTTTAAACCCCATTAGGCTATAATTCATGCTTGTTCTCAAGAACTATTTACAACTTATATTGTTTTATCTCAATAAAAACATATTCCCATAACACATTTACTGAACAGATATTTATTGGGCATCTACTGTATGCTAAAAATTACAGATACAAAAATAGAAAAAAAAAGAAAGTTCTCTTTCTATAGCTTGCAAATTAGCAACTTATACATTTGAATACAAACATTTTCATAGCAAATACAACTATAAAAAAGCTAAATGTCATGGAGATGTAGAAAAAAGTTATTCTGGTCTAATTCATTCTGTGATATTTCTTCTTTTGAGTTTTCTGTTATGAGTGTATCAGAAACTGCCTAATTTCTTTAAAGTATGTTTAGATATGAGAGTAATGACTCCATTATGTTAGGATTGTAATTACTTCTCTTTGTCGTCTCTGGCTTTGCACATGATTTAATTATGTTACTGATAAATTGCTGTATCATGGCTATTTTCAAAACAACAGCATATTCCACTGATGCTTCCTTTTGAGGACCACAGGTATTTTTAGGTGCTATTGTTTATTACAAATTTATATTTAGCCTATTTTATAGATATATGTATCCATGTTTTGCAAATGAAGAGGTGACACTGTTCTTTCTCTGGCTTTTCATTTAATTTGAGATAATCTATATTTAATTTGCTGTTAGTTATATTATAACTAATAAGCTGATATTTATTATCTTATAGTAACTAATAAATTTATATTTATAACAAATATAAGCAATAAATTTAGTTATAAATTTTAATTTATAAATTAAATTGAGTAAAGATATTCAATTTATAGCTAGCAAATTTAGCTTACTTTTCTGTTCAGTAGTAATCAGATATAAATATAAAGATACGCACGCACACAGCTATATACTTATAAACACACAATAGTTTGTATGGATGCTTGAATTCAAAGTTATTGATTTTGATCTTTCTCTAATGTGACTTTCAAAATAGGCCTATGAAATGAATGATTTGTCCAACTTCCTATAGAAGTTAGAATTCAAATGAAAATCCACAGCTTTCAAGACTTTCTATGTTCTTGGGAAGGATCTCAAATTAAAGAAATGGCATGATCTCTTCCCCTGCTCCACTTCTAATCCCTGGAAATGAACATTTTTAAAAGAGCTCACTCTGCTAAAACATAAGTTTTGTGACAATATGATTTACTTCAAATGGTATGTATTTCAATCCAGGCTGACCTAAATTTGAATCTATTGTTTCTGCTCCTTAGCTCTGTGATATTTTTACAGTGGTTCAATCTCTCTAAGTTTCAGAGTATTTTTGAAAAAGTAGTCACAATATCCACTTCAAAGTTCTGTTGTGAGTTTTAAATGAGATAAATGTATTTAAAGCCCTTAGCATGTACAAAGCACTTAAAACACGTTTATTTCTGTCTCCCTATCTGGTGTGTTTCTGTAAACAAGACATCATTTTGAAAACACTCAGTCATCTAACATTTTGTGTAAATAAAATATTTTCCTATTACCCTCAGCCTCTGACAGCTTTAAATTCAAACTGAGATAAAGAAATCAAAATGCTCAAGGGCAAAGTACAAGGTCAAATCTATGAAGCATAGGAATAGAATAAAAATCTTAACCCTTATCCTCAATCCTTATTCCTCAGAGGCTGTGAAACCACCTTTGCAAAAATTATAACAGTGAGAAAATTATGGCAGTGAAAGAGATCTGACCTAACCAGCTCCATCTTGCCTTTAACCTCCAAACTGCCCTTAGTCATTCCTGGATGGAAGACCACTTTGAGAGAAACTTAGTTTATAGTTTAAATGATAATGGCCCTTCCCCAAACTAAACTACCTTTATAAAACTAATAAAAGACCATAAGATTAGAATTATGAGAGGGGCCTGAATTCTACTAAAGTTCAGATGTAATTAAAGAATTAGCAGCCATTGTTCTGGAAGTCACAAAATTTGTAACTTTTCCAATTGCTCCTATGAATTAACATCACTGTTGCAGAACCTAAGATTGGACTTTTGCGATGTCTTTTCAGACTTTCGCATTTCTGATGACTGCGTGACTCCAGATCCACGACTCATGACTCAGTGATCCTGTGGTCCCAACTCAGAAGCAGATTCAGCAAAGAAGGACTAGTTTCCATGTACCTATACCACACCACCAACCAGTATTCCCCACTTTCTAGCCTCCGCCCAGCAAACTCTCTTAAAAAAAACCCTAGCTCTGAATTCTGGGAGAGACTAATTTGCGTAATAAAACTCCGCTCTCCTGTTTAGCCGGTTGTATGCGTATTGACCTTCTTCACTATTGCAATTCCCCTGTCTTGACAAATCAGCTCTGCCTGGGCAGTGAGTGAGATGGACCCTTTGGACGGTTACAGCTGTGTCAACTGTTCAGGTAGTCATGCTGACTTCTTTGGCTACTGACATGCCATTAGGGTCTCCATGAAAGAACTGCTCAAGTGAGGCAAACTGGCCTGTGATACTAATCCAGGTTTCAAAAGTACAAAAGAAATTCCTTTAAAGCAGCTCACGTGCTGGAAGAATCTAGCACAGATTTAACAAAACAAGAAAACTAGGCCATAGCTCATTTAAGTCTGTAATTGCTTTGAGGTTCACCAGGAAACTGCGATCATAATCATAAAATATATTCTGCTTTGCTTTCTTTCTAAACCATTTTTTCCCTTGATCTCTCTTTTCCACCTCCTTCCACTTTTCTGATAGATTCCAAGGACAGAAATACTAACGACTCTGGCGAGGTTAAATTATAACACATTTCTTTCTCTTATTTGTTATAGTTGTACATTGTCAGATATTTTTATTTGTTTTTCATGCATTTATTTATCCTTAAATGACAATTGATTTGAATTGCAGGGAGATGCCATTGGCAAATAAGCATGGAATTGAGGACTAAGATACTGAGATGGAATTGTTCCCTTGACCCCCCAGGCAGAAACTGGAGTGGTTTATTTTACTCAGCCCACCACTGGCCACTCCTTGTGAGAGGGAGTCTGAGAGTGGGTGAGTGCAGGAACCCGAGCTAATGAATGCCGGACTAGTCAGTCACTCTTCTCTGGCAGGAGCAGGCTCTGTGCAGCTCCACAGCAGCATCCAAGAGTGTTACAAACAACGCTCTTTCAGCTCTGCTGTCTGGGGACATCCAAGCACCCAGCAGCTAAGTGGAGGGTCAAGGTGGCAGCCCTTGTCCTCTAGAAAGTTTCCTTGTCCAGCGTCCGGGAAGAATCCTTGTCCAACGTCCAGGAAGAATCAGGTCACATGAACTGTTTGAAAGGTGATGAATGCAGAAGATTGTATTGAGTGGTGGGTGGCTCTCAGTGGAAAGGGAGGCTGGAAAGGGGATGGGAAGGTGATCTTTCCTTGAAGCCCAGCCACCTCTGCCTGGGCCCCTCGCCAAAGCCACACCATCTGAAGTTAGCTACTTCTATCCGTAGTTTCTGATGCTCAGTTGCTTCTCTGCTTACTGCTCAGCCACTTGCTTGTATCCTAAACACCCAGTCGCTTGTATTCTTGACGCTCAGCAGCTTGTGTTGCTGTGCCAGCTAAAGTCTTTTATGGGCACAGGATAGGGATGGGACAGGCCAAAAAAAGCAACATTTGGACGGAAAAATGGGGCCAGCTGTTTTCACTGAGGGCTGCAGTTGTAGGCTTAAATGTGGGGTTTAGCCAGAAGCCCACCCCTTCTGTATTAATACTGTGGGGGCTATAGGCCCTTGGCCCCTTAAAGATTGGCTTAAAAAAAAATCACTGATGTGAAGCAGGTTAATTAAGAGGAGAAAAGGCATAAAAATTTATTTAATGTGCATATATAGGGGACTTCAGAATGAAGACCCAACTTCCCAATGAGTTACAGAAACTTATCCTGAGGTTATAGAAGGAATGGAGACTTGATCCTGGTAAAACAGATTATGGGAGGGGAGAGAAGAGGAATTCTATTGAGAGGCAATATACGATTGCTAGGGAATGTGGTTAAATTTAGGAACAGAGATTAACATGTAAATAGATTTCTTTGGAATTCAAATGATCCATAGAGACAGTCATTATCCTCATAAAAAGGATCTGCTCAGGTGTGGTCGCATAGAGGCCTTATTTCCTGCAGTAGAATAATGAGATAACAGAGAGAGGAAGAAAAACAATTGCCCTTCTTGGTAGATCTGGATTTTAGGTAGATAAAGGAACTGTATTTTCTTTCGGAGCGATAGTATGTGAGGAACATCAGAGATACCTTGATGTTTCTTCAGTTTAACATGTCACAATGTCATATTTTGGGGTCTTGGTTTCTGAGTCCCAACACTGAAGAGATAAAGGAAACAGTTTGTACATGTGTGAAAACAAGAAGTTAAATGGGGAGGCTGGAATAACACATTTAAAAGAAGCAATGGGGTTTGATTTGTTATAAGTATCTCCACGTAGCTGTGGGAGCTTGTGAAGAAAGTTACTATGTTTCAGATGTAGAGTGAAAAGGAACCTGATATCTCCCATCTCTTCTGAATCTGAGAAGACAATGGGGATTTGCTAGGAAATCCCTCTTGAGTAATGAGGAGTGCATAGTAAGTAAAGTAAGGGCTCTTCATAAAGAATATGCAAAGCAAATGCAAAGCCATGGAAATCAACATATTTGATGGGCAATGAGAAGTTTACAACAGTCAGTGGAGAGAGAGTAGTGGAGAGACAATTCTGTGCACCTTTTATTCAAAATTTTGTGAGAAACTGTCTACTTTTGTTATAGTAGGTGGCTTGTCAGACATAAGTAGAGCAGGAGAGCCCCCGCCCCGTGCCCCGCCACCACTCCCCTGTCCCACTAGGAATGTCAGCTGGTGACTATCAGGTGATGGTCAGGTGGTTGATAACTGTCTCTCTAAAATAATAATTGGTCACAGCTGGAGCCAGAGAACGGCAGTCTCCCAATAGATAGAAAAACCTGAAACTGGAGATCAGCAGCTTCCCAATAAGATTTCAGGAGCTGGGTGAGCAGGCTCAAGCATGCACAGTAAGAAGCACAATGGCAGGGTTTAAATGGTATATGACCTTCTAGTAACATTTGACTGGTAAGGGAAGAATGCCTCAAGTGAGCATGTGTACAACTCCAGTGAATACACTGCATACGTGGCCCATCCCAAGTGCCAACAGGACACTGCTCATGCAGACAGCCCACCCAAAGGGAAGAATCAGTGGAGAAGAGACACAAGACCCCAGAAGTGCAAGTACGCCAACATATAGAACCTGAAGTCAAAGGTCAGACAGTGCACTGGATCTCTTGAGTCACCCACTTGGCCATTTTCCAAGAGTACTTTACTTCTTTTTATTCCTGCTCCAAAGCTTTTTTAAAAACTTTCACTCCTGCTCTAAAACTGGGCCTCTGTCTCTCCTGCCTTATGACCCTCAGTGGAATTATTTCTTCTGAGGAGGCAAGAATTGAGATTGCTGCACTGCTATGGATTCACCACTGGTAACGTCTCGGCCACTCACTTTCCTAATCACCCTTTTCAACTCATACCACTTCAGTCAGGCTTTTGTGTTCAAAACACCCCACTGACATCACTTGTTGAGACTATTACAAGGATGACAGATACCAAGTGTTAGTGAGACTGTGGAGAAGAAACCCTTGCATACTGGTGGCTGGAGTATAAAATGGTGCATTTGTTGTGGAAAACAGTATGGGGCTCGTCATACTGTTAAAATAGCAGTACCATAAAATCCAGCATTCCCTCTTCTCAGCATCTGTCCAAAGGGAAATGAAATCAGTATCTCAAAGGGCTATCTGCGCTTCCATGTGCATCGCAGTATTATTCACTATAGCCAAGATGTGGAATCAACCTATATGTCTATCATAGATGAATGGACAAAGAACATGTGATGTATATACACAGTGGAATGCTATTCAGCCTAACAAAAAGGAAATTCTGTCATTTATAACAACTTGGATAAACCTTGAAAACATTACGTTAATTGAAACAAGCTAGCCATATTAAGACAAATATTGCATGATCTCATATATGGAATTGAAAAATGTAGAACTCATAAAAACAAAGAATAAAATGATGGTTACCAGAGGTTGGGTTGGAGAGGAGAGGGTTAGAGTGATACTAATCAAAGATTACAAAATTTTAGTTAGAAAAGAGAAATAAATTCAAGAGATCTATGTTACAGCATGAAGACTATACTTAATAACAACATATTACATACTTGAAAAGTGCAGAAGTAGATTTTAAGTGTTCTCATCACAAATAAATTATAAATATGTGAGATAATACATATACTAATTAGCTTGATTTATCTATTCTACAATGTATACATATTTCAAAACATTATATTGTATGCCACTAATATATGTAATTTTTGTCAATTTAAAGAATAAATTAATCTTTTTAAAAAATTACCAGTGATCTCTAGGTTGACAATCCTCTTGTCAGTTCTACTCATCCAACCTCTTATCAGCATTTGACCGAATTTTTCTCTTTAAAGCAAATTTTTCACAAATTTTTCACTTGGCCTTCAGGAGACACACTCCAAGTTTTCTTCCTGCATGACTGGTCTATTTTCATTTCCTTTGCTGGTTCCTCACCTCTTCCTGGCTTACAAACAACAGGATTCCCTGAGCTAGTCCCTGACTGTCCCCCACTCTGCCATTGCACATTGCCTCAGAGTTCCCATTCTGTGTTATGGCTTTTGATGTAGATACCAGGAACTCTCACATTTACAGATCCATTCCTAAACCCCACACCCAGCCCCAAACTTGTATGCTTAACTTCTATGCTACTACTGTTGGAACCGAACTGTCGATTCCCTCCTGGGCAGGGGTCGCCGCGAAGGATCACCGACACGAGATTCACAGCAGAGAGTTATTTATTACTAGCGCGCTAGGGTCCCAAGCTCTAAGTTGGCCCTGGGACCCCGACTGCTTGTTACAGGCTGTTTATATAGGCAAACACAAGTTCAAACACAGCTTATGGCGCGAAATTCAAACAAAGCTTAAGGCGCAAAATGATTGGGTCTAGCTATGGCCTGAGCAAGGTGTCTTATGCTAATTGGTTAGAGCAGGACCTTATGAGGTTTTTTCCTGGAGTTGTTGATTCCGGGAACTTCGAGGCAGGGTGGGACCCCCGGAATTGGCAGGGTGGGACCCCATGAGGTTGTTTCCCGGAATTGGCAGGATGGGACCCTATCAGGGTGGGTCCCTATCGAGGCAGGGTGGGACCCTATCCAGAGCCACCTGGTGTTAATTTTTTTCTGTATGAGGCCTAGTTTCTAAGTTTTATGAGGCCTAGTTTCACTACACGTTGGATATCGATGTCTAACTAACACTGAAAAATTATCATGTCAAAAAGAGAACTATTGGGCAGGGTGTGATTGTTCATACCTGTAATCCCAGCAGTGTGGGAGGCCGAAGTGTGTGGATAGCTTGAGCCCAGCAGTTTGAGACCAGCCTAGGCAACAGGGCAAAATCTCATTTCTTAAAAAAAAAAAAAAAAAAAAAAAGAACTGTTGATATTTTCTGTCTTAGTATGTGCAAACATGTGCATGCCTACACACACACATACGTACACAGACACACACAGACAAAACTGTGTTACTATACAATTTTAGCACTTTCAGTAAATGAAACTTGATTAGATCTGATCTGTGGGAGTCAATACTGACTTATGTTTTTTTCACATTCTAGTTGTTATTCATTAAAATGGTCCTGAATTCAACAATTTCTTATCACCACCATTGTTAGAAACCTCGTCAATCAATTACCAAATTTGTACCATATGTGCCTCTTGGTAAAAACAAGCAAATAAAGCAGCATATATATTTATTAAATTCTAATTATATATAACTAATATATTATATTCATAATGAAGTGAACAGAATTTTAAAATATTCTAATTTGTTTATTAAAGTCATATGGAAAACATTCTTACTGACAGTAAAGTTAGTTGCGATTTATTTACCATTATTTCATGAAAAATACTTCGTTATTTTTGAAAATCTTAGTTTAGTAATTTCAGATTAGAACCAGACTTTTTTTTTTTTTTTTTTTTCTTGAGATAGGGTCTCACTCTGTCTCACAAGCTAAAGGGCAGTGCAACCTGAAACTCCTGGGCTCAAGAGATCTTTCTGTCTCAGCCTCCTGAGCAGCTAGGATTATAAGCATGCACCACCACATCCAGCTAACTTTTTTACGTTTTGAAGAGATAGGAGCTCTCTAAGTTGTCCATGATGGTCTCAAACTCCTGGCCTCAAGCCATCCTCCTACCTCTTCAGCCTCCCAAAGTATTGGGATTATAGTCATGTACCACTACACCTGGTCTGGTGTGCTATGGTGTGTATAGTTTATTTTTATTTTATTTTTAGTGGCTCCTATAACTTCAATTTTTTTAAACGATTTAAATTTTAAAATATTTGACTGAGTTTCCTCTATTGTGTTCATTAGATTTATTAATTTATCCACCAATGGTGGGCTTTTTGCTGAAATTCCTTGCTAAATCAATTATCTGTGCAAACTAATTAGAAGATGTTGTATCTTCATGGTTTTAACGCACAGATTGGAAATGACAAGCTCTTAGAAGATTTGTAAGCTAGTTAGAAAATTCTAGGCCCAGGGTTTTAAATGGTACAGGTAAAAGAGATTTAATGGCACATTTAAGATAATTTTTGTAACAAAAGGCCATTAAATAGAAACATTTCAATCATCCATTTCCAAAGTGCTCTCTGAAGTGCACAATTTTTTAAGTTGTTACTTTCTCAGTCATTTTAAAACATAATTTGAAAGACCAAATTAAGATTGTTTCCTCAAAAACATATATTAAATGATTTAATACTAATTTTACTACATGAAAGTGATCAAATCTGATATACTTGTCTTTTTGTAAAAAAGAAATTTACTTTATCTTTGCATTTCATAACTCTTCATGTATTTGGACAGGAAACAAGTAAACTGCTGTGTATCTATAAGATGTTCATTGTCCCATCCATTTCATTAGAAGATGATGTAAAAAGTTCAAAGTTAATGAAAACCTTACATTAAACATAAAGACATTTTTTCTTTAGCATGTAAATTGTTCTATATAGCAAGAAACTAAAGCAAATAAATGATTGAGGGAACAATTGGGACCCCTTGTGAGTGTCACACTGTTGGGAGACATTGGATGGCAGCTGAAATGTATACAACACTTGTGGATCAGGCTTTAGACCAACAGAGGGCACCAGTGCCAATCAAGATTGTAAACAATAGTAAGGCTTAATTTTTTTTTTTTTTTTGAGACGGAGTGTCGCTCTGTCACCCAGGCTGGAGTGCAGTGGTGCTATCTCGATTCACTGTAAGCTCCGTCTCCTGGGTTCACACCATTCTCCTGCCTCAGCCTCCCGAGTAGCTGGGACTACAGTTGCCCACCACCATGCCCTGCTTATTTTTTGTATTTTTAGTAGAGACAGGGTTTCACCATGTTAGCCAGGATAGTCTCGATCTCCTGACCTCGTGATCTGCCTGCCTCGGCCTCCCAAAGTACTGGGATTACAGGCGTGAGCCACCACGCCCGGCCTAGTAAGGCTTAATTTCTTAAAGTTAAACAGCATTCTAAATGGAAGTCCTAATATAGCTTCTTTTTTTTACCATTTTGTTTTACCTTGTGTCACTGGCATTCTTGGGGAGCATGCATGTTATATTAATGACTAAAAGTTAATGGAATAACCTCTATTCGGCAGACGGAATCATTTTAAAAAATACGTATATACATCTGTCATCAGAAAAATGCAAATTAAACATCAAAATGCTCTTCAGAATAGTTAAAGTTAAAAAGATGTAAAATATTATGTTGATTAGAACATGGGACAAAAAGAACCTTCATAAACTGCTGGTATGAGTAAAAATTGGTATAACTGTTTTAGAAAATTGTTCAGTAAGATCTACTAAAGCAGAACATATACATCCTTAAGAGATTCAGCAATTCCACTTCTGTCCAAAAGAAATGTGACCTTCTACCCCAAAAAAAGACCTTCATAGCAGCACTATCTTCAAAGGACAAAAAAAAGTGAAACTATCCAAATGGCTATTAAAGAATATACCAGTATCTTCCTATAATGTAACACTACAATGTGATGAATAGAGTTCTAACTATTGCTACACAAAATGACGTGAAAATAAAAACCTCATGGATATGTTAACCAAAAGAAACCACATATCAAAGAATATATAATCTAAGATATTATTATGCCTAAACTATGTCCCCTCAAAATTTGTATCTTGAGGACCTAAACCCCGATGTGACTACATACATTTGGAGATTGAGCTTATAGATTAGATAATAGCTGTTAAATAAGGTTTAAAGGGTGGTCCCCAATATAATAGAACAGATATCCTCATAACAAAAATAAGAAACACTACAGCTTTCTGTCTTGCACACATTCACAGAGGTAAGGCCATGGGAGAACACAGTGAGAAAGTGGCCATCTCTCAGCAAGGACTAGAGCCCTCACCAGAACCCAAATCTACCAGCACTTTGATTGTGGACTTCTAGCCTCTGGAATATGAGAAAATTAATGTCTGTTATTTAAGCCATCCAGTTAAAGGGGTTTTAATATGGGAGCTGAGACTACTAGTACAGATTTTGGTAACATGAAGTAGGGGATAGTACTGAATAAATATTTAAAAATGTGAAATAGGCTTTGGAATAGGGTGGTGGGTAGAGGCAAGAGTTTTGAGTTGCTTCCTAGAACAGCCTCAACTATCTTAAAGGGAGTGTTGGTAGAAATATGAATGAGCTACACAGGAGTATATAGATATCCTCATGAACAGAATGTTGGTAGAAATGTAGGCATTAAAAGCCATTCTGGTGAGGCCTCAGACAGAAATAAGGAACATGTTAGAAACTGGAAGAAAGTTGATCCTTGTCATAAATTGGCAAAGAGCTTGCCTCAATTGTGTCCTAGTGTTTTGTGGAATATAGAAATTGTGAGAAATGAAATTGGATATTTAGCTTAAGACATTTCTAAGCAAAGTTTTAAAGGCATGGCTTGGTTTCTCCTTATCACATATAGTAAAACACAACAGAAGAGAAATAAACTGAAGAACTTGTTAAGCAAAAAGGATCAAGAACTTAAAGATTTGTAAAATTATCAACTTACGCATGTTGCAAAAAAAGAGAAAGCATGTTCTGAAGAGAACGCTAAAGCTGGGACTGAACAACAATTTCATAAGGAGAGTATATGATTGTGAAGCATGGATTTATTCAACCACCTCAACAGAAGCCAGAAATAGACATGGGATTATACCAGCAAAAACTCTACCAGGTGGGACTAAAGGGGCGAAGAAAATGTGATGGAATGAAGGAAAGCTGTTGTGCTTATGAGGTTCTAAAGAATAGGACCCCAGATCTGTCCAGTAGTGTGTATGCATAATCTTTCAAGAAAAGGAAAGCACGGACCCACAGTGATTCAGAAATCTTTAGGGTTGCCACTCCCACCACAAGCCTAACGGGCGATGCTGGTTTCTTCTTGGTTTCAAAGAGTGGATCTATTGCCTTGAGTCTAGTGCCTCAACTCTGGGGATGCCATAAAAGGCCATGAGGACAGGGTGCTACCCAGAGCTCAGGGATAAGGGTCACCACATAGGAACATGGGGTTGATGCTGCCACCTCAGCATCAGAAGGTGGGGCACTGGGGCAAGGATGATTATTCCCGAACTTTAACATCTAATGCAATTTACCTTGCTAGGGTTTGAATTTGCTTAGGGCTTATCATCCTTCTCTTCTTTCTGATTTCTCCCTTTTGTAATGGGAATGTCTATTTTATGTATGTCCTGTTATTGTATTTTGAAAGCTCATAATTTGTGTAGGTTCTTTTTAGACACAGTTTTGCTCTCATTGCCTAGGCTGAAGTGCAGTGGCGTGATCTCCGCTCACTGCAACCTGTGCCTCCCAGGTTCAAACGATTCTCCTGCCTCAGCCTCCTGAGTAGCTGGGATTACAGGCAGCCACCACCACACCTGGCTAATTTTTTGTGTTTTTAGTAGAGACAGGGTTTCGCCATGTTGGGAAGGCTGGTATCGAACTCCTGACCTCAGGTGATCCACCTGTCTCCACCCCACAAAGTGCTGGGATTACAGGCATGAGCCACCATGCCTGGCCAATTTGTCTAGTTTTGTAGGTTCATACAAAGAGAAATTTTGCCTCAGACTGAACTGTACTTCCAGTCTCATCCCTATCTGATTTAGTTGATATTTAGATGATATTTTTGGCTTCAAACTTTAGAGTTGATGCTAAAATGGATTAATACTTTTGAGGCTGTTAAGATGGAGAGAATGCATTTTGCTTGCAAGAGGTACATAAATTCTGAGGGGATGGCAGGGGATAAAATGTTATGGACTTAATTGTATCCCCACATCACTGCCCCCCCCCACCCACCACCACCAAAATAATATCTTAAAGCCTTAACTCCCAATCTGACTGAATTTGGAGCTAGAGACTATAAGGAGATAATAAAGGTTAAATCATATTATAATCCATTGAAACTGATGTCTTCATCAGAAGAACGATAGACACTGGAACTCTCTTTCTCTCCGTGTACACACAGAGAACAGACCTTGTGAGAACACAGCAAGAAGGAGGCCATCTACCAGCCAGGAAAAGAGCTTTTATTAGAAAATGACTATTCTGGCACCTTGATCAAGGACGTCTAGCTTCCAGAACTGTGGGAAAATAAATGTATGCTGTTTCAGCCATAGAGTTAGTGGTACTTTGTTATGGCAGCCTGAGAAGACTAATGCAGATACTATTTATCTATGGTGATAGAAGTCAGGGTACCCAAGTAACGAACATTTGGCACAAAGGAGCACCATGGGACCCCCTGCATCTCTGGTTTCTGTGTGTTGGTTACATGAGTATGTTACATTTATAAACATTTTTCAAGCTTAGCATTTTTTGTTGTGTGTGTATTATATGTCCATAAAATACATTTGTACGCATGTTGTATATTGGGGTTATGTGGGTGTTAGTGGGTGTGTATTTGTATCAGGTGAAATGAAATTGAGTTTCAAATGTCTCAGTAGATATTATCACATTCAGAATAAAATACAAACTCTTAACTCTAGGCTATGAACTTCAACATGATAAAGCCCCTTCATATTTTGACTCCTCTATATTCCTAACACCTTCGCTGTCCTCCCTGCTCATTCACACCAGCCACACTGAACTTCTTGCTAATCTTTGAAAATGTTTTCATGGGGGCAAGATTCTCAGCTGTTTTCTCCTCAACTCTATTGCCATTAATTAAAACAGTGCCTGGTTTGGAATAAGTGCCCGTTAAACATTGAGGGAATGGAACGCGAAGACTCTTGATGGTCAACTTGAACACAGCAATAAAGAACCATCATTCACTAGCTCCCACATGTGAATTTTAGCTCTCTAAATAAAATTCCTAAAACTCTTCTGTGATTTTTCTTTGCTAACAGGGCAGTTTTTAATTTTACTTCAATCAAAAAGGATATAACAGCTTAAAAAAAAACAGTGGCGAGTAGAATGGCTGTTTTAAACCCATTCCCCCAAACATCCACATATTAGACACTGCTTATAGTATTCCTCAAAACATTGGCTTTTATGTTGTCTAAAGTAAGACAAATATTCTTACCTAATTAACAAATATTGCAATGATATTTTAATCTTATTCAACCTGAGATTCAGAAGTATGAAATAATTATAAACACATTTTAAAGGTATCCTGCTGGCAGTCATTCTTAGTGCAGAGACCTAGAAGTTTCCAAAAGACATGTATTGAGAATATAGTTAAAATAATATCTATGGGGAAAAATTAACTTCTCCAATAAGATGAGTCTTTCTTTCATTGGCCATATGTTCCCACAGCTAGGAGATTTCAGAAAATTGAAGACGGCACAAGTTTAGTGTAAGCTAATACCAGGGGTGAGGGGAGCTAGGTGAGAAATTTTCCTTTGCAAGGATGGCATTTCCCACAGTTCTGCCCCCTTGCTTTGCAGAAGTATGGGATCCATCCGGCCACAGTTTGTGGATACTGAGAGAGGAATGCAGTTTGGAGGAGTAAGGTGCTGAGTTTGGCATGACTCAGTGCCATCTGCTCACTCTTGGAATCCACAGATGTTCCATATCAAAAACTGTGTAAGTTAAGGCTTAACATGCTTGGTGGGCACTCAGACCCCCACCCGCCAGAGCATCTCTGTAGGTAGGCAGTGGCAGAGTGACAAGGAAGGAAGCATCCCTTCTGAGTCCCATGCAGGAGAGACATTGAGAAGAAAGGAGTCTCCTGCTTCCTTGAACAGCCCACTTTGCCAACAAGCACATTTGAATGACTTGAGCTTAGAAGCAAATTGTACACCATGGAGAGAGTCAAGTATGGTGGATTGAGCGTTGCACAATGAGTCCAAAAGATTTGGCCACTGTTCCTGGATCCATTACTGATTCCCTTTGTGACCTTGAGGAGGTCAGATAACTTCTCTGTGCCTTCGCTTTTCTCTTTCCAAAAACTGCCAGTTTTTCTTGCTCCTCCGTACTTCCCAGCAGGATTTCTTTCCTGCATCTATGTGAATTTTTGATGTGTAAACTCTTCCAGAAAATCTTGGGGGTTCTGATAAGATCCATATATCATCATAAGAAATATATTGAAATACCTAGCTTCATAATTGTATTAAAACTGATTTTATCAATGTGATGTCTATTCACAAATTTTGTTTTTAAAGAGCAAACTATCTATGATGTTAAGATAATACTAAATGTTGGGTTCTTTGGGGCTCTATAATATAAATATATAGATATAATAAAAATATTTTGTATTTTATTATTTTAATCAGAAACAGATTTTTGGTAGCTATTTATCATTTCTTGATTTTGTTTACCACAATAGAGTCAAATATAACAAAAGTAAATATAGCCTAGCCTCTCAACTGGTTACATTTGGGTCTTGTATCAAAACATTTACTGAGAGAACACCCTGACTTCTCTGGCCATTCAGTGTAAATTTTCTTGCATGTAATGTCAGCCTTCTAGTCATTGAGTTAACCATGTTGTGAGATTTAAAAGGTGGCCAGGGCTTGTGAAACATGATCATGACTTTCCTAGAATTTTGAGGAATGAAAATGAAGTTCCTATTGAAAGTTCTTCTTCCCTCATCATATTGACTTGTATACGGAATGGATGAATATCACCAATAGAGAAGGTGCACAGGAGAAGATAACCTTAATTCTGTTTCCTCTGAGATCAGATAGCTGCCTGATAGGGTGTAGTCTATACAGGAGCTAATTATATAGAACATCAGTATGAGCTGTCATGGGAGAGTGTAGCTTAAGTGTAAGAGCACGAACTTTGTAATAAACTGAGTTTAAATCCTGATTCTGTCATATAGTTGCTGTGTGATATTGGCAATTTAACGAACATATCTTTGTACTTTGCCTTCTCCTTTGGAATAGGAAATAAATTATATCCCAGCCTTATAAAGTCTTTTGTGTGTGTGTGTGTGTGTGTGTGTGTGGAGATTAAACAAGATAATGCATGAAAAGTGCTTAGCATAGTGCTAACTAAATATTAGCTTCATGGCATTTGTCATACATTCAATTGCTGAAAGATTCCTTTACTGACTCTCTATGAGATATTTTCTAAGAGTGACGTATTGTTTTGTTAAGTACCTATTGTATTGTCTTAGGATGGGTTCCTATAAAAGTAGAGCCTGAGATACAGATTGTGCAAGTTATTGATTTTGTAAGTGATGTCTGGAAGCACCAGTAGGAGAGTAGGACAAATATTTTCTTATTTTTATTTTGTTTTGAGACAGAGTCTTGCTCTCTCATGAAGGCTGGAGTGCAGTGGTGCTGTCATGGCTCACTGTGGCCTCAACTTCTCGGGATCAAGCAATCCTCCCTGCCCAGCCTGTCAAGCAGGTGGGACTACAAGTGTGTGCCACCACACCTGGATAATTTTTATAGATTTGTTGTTGTTGTTGTTGTTGTTTGAGAGAGGGCTTTTGTCATGTTGCCCAGGCTGGTCTTGAACTCCTGGACCCAAGTGATTCACCTACTTCAGCCTCCCAAAGTGCTGGGATTACAAGTATGAGCCACCGTGCTTGGCAGAGAGTAGGACAATTAGACAGGGAAGAAACAAAGGCAATGCGGAGCATGTTAATGAACAGGTTACTCTTATGGGCATTTGAGGCTCATTCCAATTGCTGACTTCTAGTAGATTTCATGGGATGCTCCTCAGAGACAGTCCTCACAAAGAATGAGGAAGTTGAGGTATTTACCTATAGATCTCCTTCCCTGAGTGGCTGAAGGCTGATCCCAGAGGTGTAAACTTCTAGCCACTTCCATCTTATTCAGGTTCCCTCAAGAGCCAAATGCAGGATACCCTGGCAAGCACGAGGGAACAAGTACAAGAAAATATGGACTGAGCATAATGGTGCCACACTGAGGCTGGCACACAATACCCTTTTAAGAAAAGTATCATTTAATTTTTATAGCAAACCTATGAAGTCGATTTCTAATATCCACTTTATATGGTCAACAGAATGGTAGCCCAAAGGTAAATACCCTTAAGTTACTTTTTTCAAGGTCCCGCATCTAAGAAATGGCAGAGTTGAAATTTGAACTCATGTCTGTACTCTGTTCATAAAATGGAGTAGAACCTAAGTCTCAAGGTGTCTATTCAGAGCTATTTTTAATATTTCTCCAAAAGTAATTTAAACAAATACAATTGAATATATTGCTTTTTAAAATGATATTTACTCATACATTTTCTAGATGTGAAAATCTGCCTTTCTCTCTCTCTCTCTCTCTCTATATATATATATATATATTTTTTATATGGAGTCTTGCTGTGTCACCCAGGCTGCTGGAGTGCAGTGGCACCATCTCGGCTCACTGCAAGCTCCGCCTCCCAGGTTCACACCATTCTCCTGCCTCAGCTTCCCCAGTAGCTGGGACTACAGGCGCCCACCACCACACCCGGCTAATTTTAGTACAGATGGGGTTTCACCATGTTAGCCAGGATGGTCTCGATCTCCTGGCCTTGTGATTTGCCTGCCTTGGCCTCCCAAAGTGCTAGGATAATAAATATATATTTTTAAAAATATAAAAAGTACACCTTTTAAAGCAAATTTTAGTGAAGTTTTAGAAGGAGAAAAAAAAAATGTATACTCTATGAATTGAAAGTCCTAAGAATGCAAGAACATAATTTTATGTGCTTATGGCAATTAAAAGAGGTTAACTGAGTAGCATTTAGATGCAAAATCACATTTTCATATGACTGGAGGGGAATCTGTGTGCCATTGGCTAATAAGAACCAATGGCGATTAATAGCTGGGGCCATGATCTTTGAATGTCTGATCCCACTTCAATACAGCGAATATCAAGGTTCAATATCACTTTATTTGCTTTTTAAAACCAAACCAAAACCGAAAACCTAACTAATTACATTTGCAGCATTAAAGCATCTTACTGTCAAAGCCTACAATGCTTAAGAAAATATAGTGGTGGAGGTGAGGCATAGCCACGGCATGCTTCTCGGCTCTGTTCATTCTATTTGGAAGACAGATAGAGGAACAGTGTGTCTATAGATTTGACAGAATCTGTTAAATTAAAACAACAACAACAACAGAAAGAGACAGGATGACCTTCTTCCCTAGAATCTGAGATGATGGATGACTTGATGATCGGAGCAGTCAGGAACAGGGACCTACTAGTCCGAGGTCAGACAGACTGGCCTTGTAGCACCCTTGACCCTGTGGGGACCATATGCAAATTATGGAGCCCTTTTGAGCCTCAGTTTCTGCATTCGTTGAAAACAGACTGAGGTTCGTTCCTATAGCAGAGTTGCATGAAGATTCTATCAGGTAAAGCTTGTAGCTGAGCAATCATTCCTCCCACTTTGCATGGGACCGTCATGGAGTCATTATATATTTCACTTTTATTTTTAAGAGTGTTCCAGTTAGGATTATCATTTAAATGGTCACTCTAAGGAGAAAGAAGATAGAACAGTGCCTGGAGTGACTGAGTCCTCAGCGAATGTTTGCTTAATTTTCTAAAGTCATTGTTAGTGTTTTTTATACTGTATTAGTAAAATAAGCAATTTCCATACATTATATATTTTCAACATATATCCTAGAAGTAAAAGTGATATGTTTTATATATTCTAATTGGTTTATGATTTTTTAGTTCCTTTAAAAGTTTAGATGGAAATGAAATATGTTTATATTAAGATGTGCTACATAGAACCTGTGTGTCTAATACTTGATAGATGAGCAGTGTATTTATAGCCCAAGGCTGACTTTATGTAATTTGAACTCCAAACAGTAAAACTTTCAACTGAATTATTTGTAATCAGCTTAATTTCCTTCTTTTTTTTTTTTTTACATTAATATTACAGATTGTGGGCTGCATATAACCCTACTCTAATCAAAGAGCATTTTATTCTGGCATTGTGATATCAAAACCTGATTTGAAAGAGGAATATAGATGTCCAATATCCATGAATACCTCAATTAAACTCCTTAATGCAATCTTCTAAAATTTTATGTTTCAGTTAGGGACAATTCTCACCTTGAAACCTAACACATTATAAGGCAATGAGGCATACACACACACACACACACACACACACACACACACACACACACACACACACATCTCAGCACATATATATTGTTATTTAATGGAACTGAATATATCTTTGGAAAGCCAATAAAATTTGGGCTGGAGGCAAGGGAATGAATCCAAAATAGGAATGAGACTCTCACCTATGAATTGAGAAAAAAAAATTAAATAAAGATTCTAAAACCTGTGATCCAAAGATTCTTTATGGAAGCATTCTGATATGAATAGTAAAATAAGAATAATGTGAACCAAAAAGAAACAATCATAAAGAACTTAAGAAAAAGACCCTAAGAGGAAGAAGAGGAGACTGTCAGATAAAGACTATTGTCTCACTATTTTTTATTTTTATACTCACTAAATTTAATGTTGTGGTGGATTAATGGAAGCTAAAAATTCTCTACTCTGCCCATAAGGCAGAACTCCATTCTCCTTGTTTTGAATCTGAAATGAATGGGAACTCAGCTGCTACTGTGAAATCTAAAGACATGTGTTAATGACTTCCAGACAATAAAGCAGTGAGTAGAAGATGAATGGGCCGCAGAGAGACTACCAGTGAGGGCTAGGACAGTGAGGAAATTGTTCTATGAGGACTTCTACATTCCTTTCACCTCACTTTTTGGGAACAGGAGTGTCCACTGCCATCTTGCAGTTAACTTATATCTGCCACACTGCTCTTTTGCATAGACAAAGAGCGTACACATACACACACATACACACACACACAAAATTTTATTCTTAAAATTATATATATGTATATATGTTTTAGCCAATTTTTTAATGCAACCTCTCAGTTCATGCAAACATGGGGACAAGGACACTCACTGTGGAGTTTTTGCTCTGAGTTAGAGCGTATCCACCTCTGACCTGTGGCTTCTTACTCAGCTTCACCTATCCAGGGGCTAACCTAATATCTCACTGGCTTTGAAAGGCACATGGACTGCATTAGTTTAGCTGGTTCACTGTGTATGAATAAAACATTGCTTAACTTCTTCAGATTTAGTTTCCTTTTTTCATTTAAAAATTGCATCTACCTCATATAATTTTGTGAGCATTAAATAAATGAATGTGGAAAGCAGTCACTGCAATGCTGGGCACACACTTTGCACATCCTCAGTAAATAGGAGAAGTGTGGGATAAGTCAGAGTAATGAGTGTTATTGTGATAATGAGGCTAGTCATAATGGCATCACTTAAATGATTTGCTAAGTGCTGAGTACTGTTCTAAGCACTGGGCATATATTGACTCATTTAGATCTCACAGTAATGCTGCGATGCTAGTCTTACATTATCATTTCAAGATGAGAAGACTGGTGCATATATGAGTTCAGTATCATATCCAAGTTCAGCACAGCTACTGCTGCTGCTGCTGCTGCTGCTGCTGCTGCTGCTGCTGCTGCTGCTGATGGTAGTTACAACAGAGGCCAAGAGAACAGGCAAGGAAGAGAGAAGAGGGGAAAAGAGTAGAAACAAAAGAGAGATGAAAGAATTAGAGGGAGATGACCGGGTGCGTGTCTCAGGCCTGTAATCTCAGCACTTTGGGAGGCCGAGGTGGGCGGATCATGAGGTCAGCAGATCGAGACCATCCTGGCTAACACGGTGAAACCCCGTCTCTACTAAAAATACAAAAAGTTAGCTGGGCGTAGTGGCGGGCGCCTGTAGTCCCAGCTACTCCGGAGGCTGAGGCAGGAGAATGGTGTAAACCCGGGAGGCGGAGCTTGCAGTGAGCCGAGATGGCGCCACCGCACTGCAGCCTGGGCGATGGAGCAGACTGCGTCTCAAAAAAAAAAAAAAAAAAAAAAAAAAAAAAAAAAAAAAAAAAAAAAAATTAGAGGGAGATGGAGTAAAACATGTCCATTTTCAGCTGTATTTCCAGCCTCAGAGAATAAGATTTTGTGTTTTTGCTACTAGATGAGACTGAAAAAGACACAGAAGTTTATTTCAACTTCGTATTTGGAAAGCAAAAACAAGGAGCAGTGAAAATGTGCAGTTGGTCAAGGTCTACCTTTGGCGATATTTGGATACGTTAATACTATTATTTTGATTAGATTTGTTTGGACAAACAGGAAATGTAACTAAGCAACAAGGGGAAATTAAAGAGATCACATTTAGAATTTGGTAGGAAGTGAAATGAATTTGAATGTTCTTTACTGCTGGAGCTATAATTATAGGTTTTAACTACCTGTCGGGGATAGAAAGGGAATGGTTTAGCATGAGTCAAAAAATCATCTTTGAGTGGCATGCAGAAAATGTTGACATAAGAAGTAATTGTTCTTATTAACTTTTGTCTGAGGTAATTTCATAATTGATCTAGAAATATAAATGATAACATAATGTTTGCACTTTTGGAAGGAAAGCTCTCTTCAAGATTAGTAATATCTGTAATTTGTCAAGAAATTTTTTTTCCTACCTTCATCTCCTCTGTGTACCACTTCAAAGAAAATGAAGCATTTTCAGGCATTCCAAAAGATAACTGTGTCTGTTAGAACAGCATTTACTAAAATTAAGTCAGCAGGTTACTTACCGGAGGACGGGTCACCAAAATCTCAGAATTCACTGCTGAAGAACTTATACATATAACAAAATACCACCTGTACTCCACAAGCTATTAAAATAAAAAATATTTTTTTTTTTCTTTCTTTTTGAGAGGGAGTCTGTTCCATCGCCCAGGCTGAAGTGCAGTGGCGTGATCTCGGCTCACTGCAAGCTCTGCCTCCGGGGTTCACGCCATTCTCCTGCCTCAGCCTCCCGCATAGCTGGGACTACAGGGGCCCGCCACCACACCCGGCTAATTTTTGTATTTTTAGTAGAGACGGGATTTCACCGCATTAGCCAGGATGATCTCGAGCTCCTAACCTCGTGATCCACCGCCTCAGCCTCCCAAAGTGCTGGGATTACAGGTGTGAGCCTCCGCACCCGCTCAATAAAAATATTTTTAAAAGAACAATTTTACAATTGAGAAATCACATTGTAAGTAAATATTCTTGGACTCCAACAAAGACATGCTGTACCATAAACTCTGATAAAGAGTCACAGGAATTTTCATCTTTAATAAGCAACTCAGGTGATTTTCTTTCTTTCAGTCATGCTTTGAAAACAAAGTCAATAAAGTGTGTCTTTCTAGTGTAATCAAGAACTTCTCTATTTCACTGCAGCTTCTAATCATGATTTTGTGTCTCCAAATAGTTATGCCAATGAACTGAGTTTCTTTTTCTTACTTAGAAACATTGCCTTTTTACTAAAAAATAGTTTTAAAGCTTTGAGGACATGAGTCCTTTTTCTCAGTTTCTTAGCACTGGAACAGGAAGAAAAACACAGAAGTATTGGTATTCGTAGATGTGGGTTGAAAGAGCTCAAAAACAAACTTGAAGATAGCCTAGGCACTAGCAAAGATCTGCCTTGCCCCACAAAAGTATAAAGGAACTAGGAAGGCTGTATGTCAAAAATTATCAAGTTTAGTTACCCTGCATCTAAATCAGAACTCTATTTCTCTCAATTACTAAATCCAGAAAGAAACTTAATGGAAGATACATACTGTACACAGAGTCCTTCAGAAATAAAGAAGGAATCTTACTTTATGTTAATATTATGTTAAACCATTATATTTTTTATATATATATATGAGATATAAATATTCTCTCTCTTTCTTGACTGCATGGAAAATCGTAGAAATTCTGGAAAGGAAAGAGTGAATAAAAGCTTTCTTTTGATCTCCGTTTGCAAGGACACTAGTTTCTATGACTTGGTGGAGAGCATCATGATTATGGTCTTTAATGACAAGAAGGACTGACATAAGTAACATAAGCCTAAAAAATTAGGCTTGAACATTGGAGGAGGAGGACCAGGATCCACAGGTTGAAGTAACTGGAAAGTAGATTTCTGAATCCATATGCAAATATTTGTGCAAAGTCTAAGATGACAACAGCAGAATAGACTGTCCTAACAGTTACTAAAATTCAAGCCCGCTAGGAGGATCCAAGAGAAGCCACATAAAATGTACTCCCAAGTAAATTCAAAGAGAAGGTATGACTGGTTGAGATAGTAACCAAGAAGATTCTCATTTTTCTTTCCTGTCTTATTTGCACTTTTGGTTCTGCAGGTTTATTTATTTAATGCCATGATTCTTTGTCATCTTTCTTTTACTGTGTCATCTTTTCTTTTATTTTCTTTTACTTTGAAGTGTGTCTTGTTTAAAGGGTAAGTTTCAGAGACATGATGCGCATATTGGGACAGAGGTAAAAAATGTTTATTATGTTTCCAAGAAGATTATGTATTGTTCACCAGCTGTTGCATATTAATCTATCTTAATCCTTCTGCCATCTGTCTTTATTACCCCCCAAAATTAGACTGTCCTAAAAACTAGACAGGATAAAGAAAAATATAAAGATGTGTGAAACGGAATCAATTATAATCAAGTTTCATACTTTCATTAATGCCAATCTAATTCACCTTGCCATAAAGAAGCTGAAATGAATGCATAAAAGTTAACTGTTGTTTTAGGACCTACATAATATCTTTTGAAAATAAACATCTTTGCACATCAAAAGTCACTTGAGGTTTCTGGTTCCACATGGAAGAAGCTTGAAAGTTGCTAGTCCATTGTAACAAGAAGGAAAAAGCTGAAAAAATTGAAGAAACAATAGCTCTTCTTATTAGCTTTGTTTAAAAGTAATTACTATCTTTTACTTTTGAACCAACCTAATAGATCTTAAGATTGTTAAGGACGTAAGACAAAGTGCTGACCTCAAGACTGGAGAGAGAAATAGGCAAATACAAGAAGTCAGAAGCAGAAAGCACTGTGGGAACAACTACAGGAGGAGGGGAACCTAAATCGTAATTAACAAATTGCTGGGTTCAGTGTGGACAAGAATGAGACTTACAAACTACGGGAGATTCCAGTGGTATGGAGCCCCCACAATCTTGTGAGATTTGCCACCAGGAGGTTGACTAGCTTCTCACTGGTCAGTTCAGTGAGTTAGAGGAAATTCCCCTCATGCTTCCTGCAGAGGAAATGAAGAAAGAGTCATTTTGAAATAAGCCCATACACTCTATTCATAGTAAAGTCTGCCCTCAGGAGAAATCAGTTAATCACATCCTAACCTGCTAGGATACTATCAGAGCCCAGCTGATCTTAGGGAAGAGTATTGTACAACTCCCATCAGCTGTAGCCATCCACATGGGGGGAAAAAATCCCAAAACACATGTGTTGCTCACAGTCCAGAGACAAAGGCTCACTGAGACCAAACCATGGACCACAGAACTCTTCCCCATCCCCACACCTTACAGTGGACCATAGAACTCTTCCCCATCCCCACACCTTACTATCAGGTCACTACTCGCCTATTTGTAACAGTTCCTTTCACATGATACATCATGTCTGGATAGAAAGAAAAAAATTTACAAGGTATACTAAAAGCAAATCAACAACAAGAAAAAAAAAAAAAACAATTTGAAGACACAGAGCAATCAGGACCAGGCATAGCAAGGAAGCTGGAATGAGAAATTTAAAGCAACTATGTTTAATATGATAAAGACTCCAATGGATCATGTAGACAGCATGCAAAAACAGATGGCCAATCTAAGCAGAGAGGTGGAAATTCTAAAAAAGGATCAAAAAGAAATACTAGAGATCAAAAATACAGTAACAGAAATGAAGAATGCCTTTGATGGGATTAGTACTAGTCGACACAATGGAAAAAATAATTTCTGAGATTGAGGATACCTCAACAAGAATCTCCAAAGCTGAAAAGCATGAAGAAAAAATAAAAAAAAGACTGAAAACAAAAGAGAATATCCAAGACATTTGGGTAACTACAAAAGGTTTAACAAGTATAATGGGAATACCAGAAAGAGCAGAAATATTAAAAGGAAGAGAAGAAATATGTCAAACAATAACCACAGATACAAGAAGGTGGCTAGGTGCATTGAATCTTGTCTATAATCCCAGCATTTTGGGAGGCCAAGACAGGAGGATTGCTTGAGTCTAGGAGTTTGAGAACAGCCTGAGCAGCATGATGAGATGCTGTCTCTACAAAAAATATTTTAAAAATTAGCCAGGTATAGTGGCATGAGTCTATGTTCCCAGTTACTTGGGAGAATGAGGTGGGAGGATCGCTTGAGCATGGGAGTTCTTTCCAGGCTGCAGTGAGCCATACTTATGCCACTTGCACTTCAGTCTGAGCAACAGACTAAGATCCTGTCTCAAAACAAAACAAAACAAACAAACAAAAACAAAAATAAACAGACCCAAAAAAAAAAAAGAAAGCCTGAAAAAACAAAACCCCAGAAAGCTAAGAGGACACAAAGCAAGATAAATGCCAGTGAAACTACACCTAGGCATATTATTTTTAAACTATAGAAAATCAAAGATAAGGAAAAAATCCTAAAAGAAGCCAGCAGTGGAAGAAATGCTACCTATAGAGAAGGAAGGTAACAATTGCCTCCAACTTCTTGGAAAATTTTTCAGGCAAGAAGAGAATTGAGTGAAATATTTAGTGTGTGGAGAATAAAACTACCAACCTAGAATTCTGCACCTGTGAAATTATCCTTCAAAAGTAATGCAGAAATATAAGCTTTTCTTAACAAATAAAAGCTGAGGGAATATATTGTCTACAAGAAATGTCAAAAGAAGATCCTTAGAAAGAAGGAAAATAATGTAGCTTAGAAATGCATACATAGTAAGGAAAAGAAGAGCCCCGGAGAATAAATGCAGGTAAAATAACAACTTTTTGTTTTTACCCTTAACTGATGTCAAAATAATAATAGCTAAAATATATTTTATTATGTATGCTCTGTGTGTGTGTGTGTGTGTGTGTATGTGTATGGATGCCTATCTGTTTGTATATAAATGAAATAATAGCAATGACACAAGGTATCAAAGGGAGATATCAGAATTATTTTGTTATTATAAGGTACTCACATTAACCATAAAGTACAGTATTGTTTGGACATGGATTAGTTGTAGTATATTGCAGACTCTAATGAAACCACTAGAAAAAGTAATAACACAGACAAAAAAGGACTATAACTGAAAATAGGAACAAGGAACAAGGCCAATTAATAGAAGATGATAACAAATATGATAGCTAGCTATTAATTATTTTTTAGCTATTAATTCTTTTTTTTTTTTTCCGAGACAAGGGCTCAGTCTGTTGCCCAGGCTGGAGTGCAGTGGCAAAATCTTGGCTCACTTAAGCCCCTACCTCACAGCCTCAAGAGATTCTCCTGACTCAGCCTCCCAAGTAGCTGGGATTACAGTTATGTGCCACCACACCAGCTAATTTTTGTATTTTTAGTAGAGATGTGGTTTCACCATGTTGGCCAGGCTGGTCTCGAACTCCTGACCTCAAGTGATCTGCCTGCCTCTGCCTCCCAAATTGCTGGGATTACTGATATAAGCCACCATGCCCAGCCTGATAGCTATTAATTCTATTGTATCAATAATCACTTAGAATGTCAGTGGTCTCAATGCACTAATTGAAAGACAAAAATTGTTAGAGCATATCACAAATAAGAACCAATTATATGTTCTCTACAAGAAACCTAGTTTAAATATAAAGACACACATAGATAAAAAGTAAATGGTGAAAGACATACCTTGTTAACAGTAATCAAAAAAATGTGACAATAGCTATATTAACTTCAGAGCAAGGAAAGTTACCAGGGATAAAGAAGGACATGGCATAATAATAAAGGGCTCAATTCTTCAGAAAACATAACAACTCTTATGGATATGTGTCTAACAAAAGAGTGTCAAACTATGTGAGGCAAAAGCTAAAAGAAGTGGGAGGACAAATGAATGAATCTAATATTATTGTTGGAGGTTTCAACATCCCTCTGTCAGAAGTGGACAAATCCACAGACAATAAGTCAGTAAGAACACAGTTAAACTCAGCAACATCATCAGTCAACTGGATATAACTGGAATCAGACTACTTTAGCCAAGAGCTGAATAAACATTTTTCTCAAGTTCACATGAGACATTCACCAAGATAGGTCACATTCTTGGCCATAGGGTACCACTTAACAAATTTTAAATAATAAAAATCATACCATGTCTGTTCTTATGTTCTTAGACCACACTGGAATTAAACTAAAAATCAATAATAGAAAAATAACTAGAAAATCTCAAAATATGTGGAGATTAAGAAACACATTTTTAAATAATAACTGTCAAAAAAATTTCAAAATAATTTTAAAAAATTAAACTAAATAAAAATTAAAATCCAACATCACAATTTATGAAATGCAGCACAAGCAGTGGAATGCTTATGAAATATGTGGGGTGTTTAGAACAAAATACATAGCACTGTATGTACATACTGGAAGAAGAAGAATCTAAAATCAACAATCTAAGTTTCCACTTAGGAAACTAGAAAAATAAGGGCAAATGTAATCCAATGTAAGGAGAAGAAAACCAAAAAGAATTAGAGCAGAAATCAATCAAACTGGAAAGAGGAAGTCAAGAGAAAATTAAAAAAAAAAAACAACCAAAAACTCAAAAACTAGTGTTTTCGAAGACCAATAAAAGAATAAATCAATAATAATTTAGACAATCTAAGAAAAAAGAATGAATAAAAATTACAAATATCAGAAATGAAAGAGGGGCTTCCCTACAGATTTCATGGGCCATATACTATGAATAACTGTATTTCCACAAATTTGCTAACCTCAACTAAATGAACCAATGCCTTGAAAAACACAATCTGGCAAAACTCACACAAGAAGAAATAAGCAATCTGAATAGTCTTACATCTATTAAAGAAATCGAATTAATAATTATACCCTTCCAAAACAGAAATCACCAGGCCCAGATGAGTTCAGTGGTGGATTCTACTGTCCCTTTAAGAAAAAAATACCAATTGTCTACAATCTCATTCAAAGGACAGAAGCAGAGGGAATTTTAAAAATTTATTCTATGGGGCTGAAATTAATCTAAAATCAGGCTAAGACATTACAAGAAAAGAAAAAGAAAAAGAAAGATAAATTCTCACATGAACATAGATTCAAAAAGTAGCCACAAAATATTAGCAAATCAAATTGAAAAATGATTTAAAAGAATTATATAACATGACCACATGAGATTTAACCCCGTTATGTAAAGGTGGCTCAATACTTGAAAATTGATTAATGTAATGCATCACATGAACAGCCTCAAAAAAACAAAAAAAATCACATGATCTTATAAATGCATGCAGCAAAGCATTTGACAAAATCCAACATCCAAGACCCGTTCATGATAAAAACTTTCAGTTAACTAGAAACAGAAGAGAATCAACTTGATAGTGGATATCTACAAAAATATA
Source organism: Macaca fascicularis (assembly GCF_037993035.2). Lineage (NCBI taxonomy): Eukaryota > Metazoa > Chordata > Mammalia > Primates > Cercopithecidae > Macaca > Macaca fascicularis. The sequence continues at coordinate 57,351,262 of NC_088394.1, forward strand.
CAGTTAATATCATACTTAATGGTGATAAACTAGAAACGTTTCCACTAATATTAGGAACAACGTAAGGAGCTACCCTCTAATCACTCTTTTAAAACATTGTACTGAAAGCCCCAGCAGATGCAGTAAAACAATAAAAGGTGATAAAAGCAATACAGACTGTAAATGAAGAAATAAAACTGTATTTTTTTGTTGATTTCGTGATTATCCATGTAGAAAATATGAAAGACTCAACAAGAAAAACTCCTGGAACTAATTAGAGATGATAGCAAGATCGCAGAATGCAAGTTTAGTCCAGTGAAGTCAATCACTTTCTTAAATACCAACAATGACAAAACTCTGATGAACAAAATTTAAAAAAAGAACTAAATAAATGGAGAGATATTCAACATTCATGGGCAAGAAGGCTTAAAATTTCAAGATTTCAGGTCTTCCCAACTTTATCTAAACAGATTCCACACAATCCAACTCAAAATCCCAGTAAGTTATTTTGTGGATATCAGCAAAGTGATTCTAAAGTTTATATAGGGAGGAAAAAGACTAAGACTAGCCTACACAAAATAGAAGAAAAAGAACAAAGTTGGAGAACTGACACTATTCAACTTCAAGACTTACTATAAAGCTACCATCATAAAAACAATGTAGTATTGAAAGAATAGACAATGGATAGATCAATGGAAGAAAATAGCCTAGAAATAAACCCACATAAATACTATCAACCGATCTTTGATAAAGGAGCAAAGGCAGTACAATGGAGGAAATATAGTCTTTTCAACAAATGGTGTTATAACCACTGGACACCCACTTGCAAAAAATAAAGCAATGACCCTTTTAAAAAAAAAAACTCCAAGTAAATTATAGACCACGTTGTGTCAATGTAGGTTTATACATTGTAACAATTGTACCCTTTTATACATTGTCACAATTGTATCACCTTGGTGGGGAATGTTGATAATGGGGGAAGTCTATGCATGTGTGGAGGCAGGTAGCATATGAGAAATCTTTGTACTTCTAAGTTTTGTTGTGAACATAAAAGTGCTCTTAAAAAAGTATTTTAAATAATGCATACTTACTATAGTGCATGTTGATGAATTTTTTAATGGTTTAAGATGATAAGACATGCCTAAAATCAGATTTCTACATTTGTCTAATCCCCTATGTGGGTAGAAATCCACAGGCATGTTGCTTTGGAAATTAAAATAATTTGGAATCCCATTTGCTTATCTGCTGATTTTTTGTGTGTAGATTAAATTGGGGCATGATATTATTAATACAGAAGAATAATAAAATACAGAATTTTAACTATCAAGCTGGAATGAACTATTGCTGGTTTAGATTATCTTAATTAGGATTCTGTAGCAAATTATTGAAGTCTTTCTTCAAAAAAGTTTTAAAAGGTTTAAACATTTAAATGTACTTAAGTAAACTATTTTTAAAGAACAAAATTTACAACTTGAACTCAGACTCTGGGGTGTGAGATATCTCATCTTGGAAACTATGCCTATTAATTAATAACTAATAAATGGGAGGGTACATCCATAAATATATGGGAACAAATTTTCTTTAATGATTATTTTACACTGTGAAATTTTTTTGCATCTGATAGAGGCAAAGTTATTTTACACACAGTTTTACCAAATATGTTTAATGAGCCTGATTTGCACAACTTGATCCTGAATAGAATAATGTTGTATGTACATGTGAGCATTTTAATATTTCAGTCTGTCAGGCTTCGAACTTTTCATTAGGAATTATGTGCTCCCATTTTTACTACTTGGTCATGTAAGTAACTTCAGGCCCATAAAATCTGTAAATGCAAGCCTGAGTCCTTCTTTCACAAGTAATGTCTATTGTTAAAAGATTAGGCCAGTGTTTTAGTCCAAGACCTATTTTATTCCTTCAGACTCTAAAGTGAACTTTTTCTATGCATTTTCTAAGGCTAAAAATAAAACCTGTCTACTGTCACTTAAAATAACCAAGATCAAATTAATTACTTAAAAAGTTAAATTTTATTTTGAAAAAAATAAATTTACATTAAAAGAGGTAACTGTACAAAGAAATCTACATAGCCACTACTCAGTTTTGATACTTATACAGGTATTAATCCATTTTCTTAAATTATTCTTTTTAAAAAATATTTTTTGTCAGTTCCTTTAAATATTTGAAAACGTAGCTTGAGCATCATGGCATTAGACTTCCACTTAACATCAGTGTATCTCTCTACCTCTCTATCTCTGTCTATGTATGTCATTATATGACAAAAATATATAAACATATGTCTATAATAAAAATTGTAAAATACTATTTTTATAAAACAACAATGTCAGCATCATACTTAGCATACTTAAATATTGTAGAGTCTAGTCTTGAGGATTTTTGGCTCAACTAGATACTTAAATTCACAAGAACTAAGTAGCACTATTTGGTACTGACAGATAAAAGGAGAGAAAACAATAGAGCATGCCAGCAGGACAGCATTAAATATGTTTATTCAACAGAAGTCCTCAAAGAAATTCTTACAATGGCCCAAAAGCTATTCTTTGTGTCTGTATTTAAGTTTCATCTCAGATATGAGGGCATGAGGTCATATTTGTTGTAGCCATCTTGGCTTAGAAACTTCATATCCAAAGAATCTCAAGTTAGGAACGATTCTGACAAAGCTCTGGTTTCCCAGAAAGTATTTACAGTTCATTCGTAGTTCCCTTGGATGAGATGCATTCCACCAGTCTCAGGATGACTTTAAAATTAAGGAACAGGCACACAGGAAGGCAGTGACATTTTAGGATTACAGGGCTTCCAGGAGAATAGCACCAGAATCTTGAGCCAAGATTAACTGTGCAATGAAAAAGGGAGACACTTTGGCCCTTACTCAAAGTCCACCTCCAAGTGCTAATACTTTTGCCATAGAAAAAGCAAGTCAATAGACATTTGACCATGAGGATCTGAACCACAAGTATCTAAAGGGTATTAGAATCCCCCTCATTCCCTAATTAGTGGAACTATTTTGGGAGAGAACAAATAGTTTTATAGGGCTCAAAATGATTGTCCTGATGATCATAAGGCAAATTTACATCAAATAGCATTAAATGACAACAAGCAGAGATCAGTAAATGTTTTATTTCTTTTAGCATAAGTGTTCTTTCAAGGGTAGCATAGGTACATCTAGGGTTTCATCAAATCTGAAGGGACAGTTATAACCTATGGCAACAAAGAACAGGGTTATTCTTCTGATTTGGCATGTCAAACTCAAATTGCAGTCCCAACATTGGCAGTGGGTGTGTAGTTAAATCAGTGTACAATACTATGGCTTAAGATTTACCTGCAGGTACCATTTGGTAGCTGCAGAAATACTTTCAGGTTACTATTACTGCTATTCTTCACAGACTCCTCAGGGCGTGGTCAGAGTACACCACACACATAGGGACTGTGACATTCCATAAAGGTGTATCTTTAAAATACCAGAGTTGTGGCAAGTTCCTGCCAATGTCATCCAATTCCCTTTGGATGTTAGTCTACTGATAACCTGCCTGGCATAATGCCTCAGCACATAACATTTTTCTTGCTTCCTCTCACTCATCTCCAGCTTTTTGCGTGCTATATGGTCCAAAGGTACATCTTCATACAGAATGAAGTGTAAGTGGTACAATAGCCAATGCCAACATGACAGTTCCAGCCCACTTAACTGACTGCAGTTTTAGTCACAAACAAGTGATGCAGGAATGTTGCTCCTTTAGCTCAGCTAAAGTCCAGGTTCTTGTCTCATGACCAGGAAAAATTAGGCAAGTGGACACTATATAGTGAGTGGAATAGAATTTATTAGGCAAAACAAAACAAAAAAAAAATAAAAAACAGTTCTCAGCAAAAAGAGGGCTCCTAAAAAGCAGGTTGCTGGTTGTCCCCTTAACAGTTGAATACAAGGGTTTTTATATATAAGCTGATGTGGGTAAGTTCCCTAATTGTATAAAACACAAATTTCTGGTGACTTGACCCCATTCCCTCAGTGCACATGTGGCCCTTCATCCACTGAGGGCATGTTTAGGCAAGCCTCCCCGTGCAAGTTCCCTTATATGCACACAACATGAGTCAGGGGTTCTCCAGGGACCCTTCCCTTACTGTCTGCCTAAAGCAAGCTGGCTATAACTCCTTTCACAAGGGGTCTGCGAATTTGAGTGCCTGCTTTGGCCCATTGCCAAGGAATCGGTGCATGGTTTGACCTGTATCTACTGTAATCTCTACAAATGGTATTTGGCTTATTTGCATCAATCCAATGGCAGTGTCACATCTTCTTGCCAAACCGTAGCTGAATTAGGGGTCGGGCCAGTCTCAGGATTGGTGAGAACAATGGGCAGTCTTTCTTCTCGCACAAACTTGCCTCACTTACGACCTTACTCAACATTCAAAATAAGAAGACACATCTCTTATCACATGCTGCAGAATTTTACCATCAAACTGAGATGGATTGGCTCCCATCTTAACATCGTAAAGATCCCAATCTATTTTGCCTAGAACTCTAGCCAACTGCTGATTATTCTCTGCAAGATTCACTCCAGGTGGCTGTAGGCTCAACTAGACAAACAAATTCACAAGACCCAAATAAGCCACTTTTGGCAATAGCTTCATTCATTAGGGCACGAGGACAGAAACACAGCATGACAGCAATGAGTGCCCTCTCAGCAGGGCAGTATGACGGGAGCCTCTTCAATGATTGTCCTCAGGAGTTCAAGCCATTTTCCAGGGACTATTCTCTTTGCCCCCTGCCAAGTAACAGCACAGATAAAAGGAGATCAGTCACATTAATAGAAGCAAGAGTTACTGGCTTAGAAATTCCATGTTTCACATAGAAGATGAGTTTGTTATAATAGTTGTATGTGCACCACCCGAATGGATCCTAAAAAAGAGCACATGTAGTCACAAGAGTGACTTCACTCTAGGGAGAATGCATCCTCTAAGTATTTATAGTTAATTCACAGTCCTCCAAGTCAAGATAAGAGCTCTCCATCATGGATCATTTTTAGAAACCTGGCCTGGAAACACAGCTAATATTGTATCTTCATTAGGTTTTCAAGAGAACAGGACGAGAAGCATTTTAATTCAGGGTCAATTTTTCATGTTAAAGATCAGTTTTGTAAACCATTTACACAAAGCCATATATTTTTAACATTTAATATTCAGGCCATAATATTTGTCTCAGTAAAACAAACAAAAGGAAGTTTCCTATAGCCAGTATTACAGGCTCCATAGACTGTTGTGGTCTTCCCAAAGTGATTTAACTCATGCTTCCACTTGTTACTTGGTGGCCTGCTATCCTACCACGGTAGAGGTGGTGAGGGCTAGTGTTGTCCTGATGAGATGACATTGCACCTAGAGCCCGAGAATAATCTTCCAGTCTTCCAACCCTCAACTCACTTTTTTAGTTATTGCAGAAATACCACTTAAAAAGCCCACCACCAGCCAGGCACAGTGGCTTAGGCCCATAATCCCAGCCCTTTGGGAGGCTGAGCTGGGAGGAAAACTTCAGCCCAGGAGTTGAAGACCAGCCTGGGTAACATGGCAAAACCCAATCTCTACTAAAAATCCAAAAATCAGTCAGGTGTGGTGGTGCACGCCTGTAATCCCAGCTACCCTAGAGACTGAGGTGGGAGGATTGCTTGAGCTCAAGAGGTAGAGGCTGTAGAAAGCCTCATGATTGCACCACTGTATTCTAACCTGGGTGACAGGGTAAGAGCCTGTCTCAAAAAAACAGAGCAAAACAATCGGCCACTGGTAACTATTCCACTTGCCACTCCCCACATTTAATATAAAAAAATTGATTCTCCAAATTCAGAAAGCAATGAAAAATTAGTAAAGTAAGCTATTCACTGGATCCCCAATGAAATGGAATTTTCTGAGGCATATGTTTGTGGGCATGCTTTTATGTATTTTTTTTTCTCTCTCTCCCTCATGATTAAGTGTCAAGAATTGTGACCCGGGCGTGGTGGCTCATGCCTGTAATTCCAGCATTCTTTGGCAGGCTGAAGTGGGTGGATCACGAGGTTAGGAGATCGAGACCATACTGGCCAACATGGTGAAACCCCGTTTCTACTAAAAATATAAAAATTAGCTGGGCATGGTGGTGCACGCCTGTAGTCCCATCTACTCAGGAGGCAAAGGCAGGAGAATCACCTGAACGCCAGACACAAAGGTTACCGTGAGCGAGACTCCATCTAAAAAAAAAAAAAAAAGAGAAGTTGTGGTAGATGCTTTAGGTACAAAGGTGGCCAATAAACACTTTGGTCTTTGTCCTTATGGAATGTAGAATTTAATGGGGGCAATGCAAAATCAGTAGACATTGTACTAGTGAGAGCTAGGGAGCCAGTGGTTAAGGGGAATATATGTATCAACAGAACAACAGAGATTTGGAGTCCCTCTTTTAATTGTTTTTCTTTTTACATTTTAGAGACATGATCTTGCTCTAAACTTCTGGGCTCAAGCAATCCTCCCGCTTCAACCTCCCAAGTAGCTGGGACTACAGGCACATGCTACTATGTCCAGCTAAGTCTCCTCTTTTTTAAAGAAAAGTTTATTTTCCCTTTTTTCTAATAATTTCTTAGGCTTCCTTATTGGTCATCTAAATTGTAAAATCCAAGATTATATTCAATTGTTTTTTCATTACATTCCCTCTTAAAGACAAATTAACTGTCATTTTCTAAAAGAAAGCTGTCAACATAAATCAGTTAAACCTAACATATCATAATTCCTCATTTTTAATACCTAAAGGCTTTTAATTTTGGGTGAATTAGAGAATATCTTCAAGCTTTTTGTTTCTCTCTCTCTCTTTTTTTTTTTTAAAGAGCACGCCTTTCAAACATAAAGTGTTACATGTTAGGGAATAATTTTCTTCTTGCTTTTGAAATATAACTTGTTTCCAAATACAATTCTTGCCTAATTATTTTTTTCTTTAAATTCTGTAGAATGGAGCAGAATGTGTGTTTATGTTAATATCAGTGTTACTTTTACTTTTTTATATTGAAAAAAATGATATTTTAGGAGAAAAGTTACTGCTAAGAATTTCCTCGTTACCTTTTATAATTTTGTGAAGCAAAGAGTGTCATGGTGCTCCCTTTTTCCAATTTGATTCTCAGGTACTGTATTATTTTTGTACTTTCTGATATGTGGTCAGAATAATTCACAGGATCTTTATTCATTAATTTTGATGGAAGTATTGTAAAGCCTTTAGAGATATCTACTTTAAGACCATAAAAGTTTTGGAAAGTTTCCTTTCGTTGTTTCTGATCCCAACCTCTATCGCCGTCCAGGTTTTGTTTCTGAAAAAACAATTACCTTTGTATTGGTTTTCTATTCTTTAACCTAACGGACATAATTTAGTCTCTCACCTGACGATTTTCTTACATTTATTTTGGAAAGGATTTTCTCCATTATGTATTTTATCCTTTATGATTCCTGATTAGTGTATTGATTATGTGATAGTTTCTATCATTATCTATTTAATTTTTGTTTCTTTGAAGGCCTTTTTATATTCCCTATCTCCTTTCCCACACCATTTCATTGTTCCTTTTCTTTTCAATTTTCAGCTTAATGCGTTGACTTTGCATTTTGGCCTGTCCTGATAGAGCTATTCTTTTTCACTCCTTTTCATATCTATCATGTTTCCCTTTGCACATTTGAAATGACAAAAATATTCCTTAGTTTGATGCCTGGATCTTGAATCAAAGTACTTTTAGAGATATATTATTTCTCAGACTCTCCCAAACACAAGATTTTCTCCCAGTTTTGCACAGCTGTTCAAATAAACCGAGACACAGCCAGATTCAGTGCTTTGAAGTCATTGAGCAGATCACATGTTTCTGTTCTTTGGAAACTTTTGAGATATTTACTACCTGGTCTTTTACACCTCTAGGCACCAGGTCAATATACATACCTTCGAGTACAGATCTCTCTTTCTGGCTTACTTATTATTATCATTATTATAATCATTTAAGAAAAATTAACTTGATATCTACCCTGTTAATAAATTTTTAAGTGTATAACACAGTACTGTTAACTAGAGGCACAATGTTATATGCTGTGCACAAGTAAATCTTGATAACATATTCATCCTTGCATAACTAAAATTTTATCCCTATTGAACAGTAACTGCTCCTGCCCTAGCCCTGGGCAACTTCTATTCTATTCTCCATTTCTCTGAGTTTGATTATTTTCGATACCTCATATAAAGGGAATCATGAAGTATTTGTCCTGTGGCTTGCTTATTTCACTTAGCACAATGTCCTCCAGGTTCACCCATGTTGCCACATATGACGAAATTTTCTTCTAAGACTGAAGAGCATTCCATTGTATTTATATATTACATTTTCTTCATTCATTCTTCCATCAATGGACATAGATGTTCTCTATATCCTGCTGTTGTAAATACTGCTGCAATAAACGTAAGAGTATAGATACCTCTTTGAGATCCTGAATTCCATTTGTTGATACATACCAGTAAGTGGAACTGCTGGTTCATAAGGTAACTCTATTTTTATTTTGTAAGGAACTTCCATACTGTTACTCTTCTCCATAGCAGCTGCACCATTTTACATTTCCATCAAGAGTTTACAGTTGTTCCAATTTTTACACATCCTCAACAACACTTGTTATTATTATTATTTTCTTTTTGGTAATCACTATACTAACAGGTGTGAGATGGTACCTCATTGTGGTTTCCACTTGTATTTCCTTGATTATTATTGAGCCCCTTTTCATATACCCATTGCCTTTTGTGTGTCTTCAGTGAAGAAATGTCCACTCAAATCATTTGCTCGTTTTAAATTGGGTTGTTTCTATGCTGTTGAACTGTAAGTGTTTCTTATATATTTGGATATTAACTCTTTATCACATGTATGATTTCTAAGTATTTTCCCCCATTCCCTAGGTTGTCTTTTCATTCTGTTGATTTTTCCTTTGCTCTGTAGAAGCTTTTTAGTTTCATATAGTTCCACTTGTCTATTTTTGCTTTTGTTGCTTGTGTTTCTGGTATCATTACAAAAATTCATTGCCGAGACAAATGTCATAAAGCTTTTCCTTATTTTTTTATTCTAGGAGTTCTATAGTTTTAGGTATTATTTTTAAGTCTTTAATCTACTGTCAATTGATTTTTGTGTATGGTGCATGATAAAGATCTAATTCCATTCTTTTATATGTCAGTACCCAGTTTTTCCAACAACATTTATTGAAGACACCATCTTTTCTTCATTGTGTATTCTTGGAACCCTACACTTACTTTTTGAGAATTTTTATAATGAAGCATGTTAAATTTTGCTAATATTTGTTATGCATCTATTGAGATGATCATGTGATTTTTATATTTTATTCTATTAATGTGGTATATATCATATTAATTGAATTAGGTATGTTGAAACATCTTTGCATCTCAGATATAAATCCCACTTGATCATATTGCACGATCCTTTTACTATGCTGTTGAAGTTGGTTTGCTGGTAGTTTGCAAAGGACTATTGAATCTATATTCATTAAAGCCATTGTTCTGTAGTTTTATTTTCTTGTTGTGTCTTTACCTTGCTTTGGTATTAGAAAAATCTGGTGTCATAAAATGAGTTTGGTAGTGTTCACTCCACTTCAAATTTTTTGAAATTTTTGAGAAGAATTGGTATTAATATTTGGCAGGATTCACCAGTGAAGCCATCTGGTCCTGGACTTTTATTTTTGGGGACTTTGGATTACAGATTCGATCTCTTTACTTGTTATTGGCCTGTTCAGATTTTCTATTTCTTTATAATTCAGTCCTAGTAGGTCGCATGTTTCCAGGAATTTATTCATAGTATCTGAAAATCCTTTTCACTTCAGCTGCATTACTTCTACTATACTCCTTTTCATATCCAATTTTTCTTCTCTTTTTTCTTAGTGTGGTAAAATTGATTAATTTTATATTTTCAAAACAACTTTTAGCTTCTTTTTGTATTTCTGATCTATTTTTTATTTTGTTGACTTCTAACATTATCTTTATTATTTCCCTGGGTTTCTGCTAAGTTTGGTCTTAATTTATTCTTCCTTTTCCTAGTTGCTTGAGGTGTAAAGTTAGCCTATTTGAGACCTTTCTTTTCTAAAATCAGTATCTATCTCTATAAACTTTTAAAATAATATGACTTTTACTACATTTTAAGTTGTGTCATATTGTTTTTATTTTGTTTACCCTGAAATATTTTAAATTAACCTTACTTCTTCTTTGATCCATTTGTTGTTCAAGAGTATTTAGTTTAATTTCTACAGACGTGTGAGGTTTTTTAAAATTTGTCATTAAAGTTCATTGTGTTGAGAATAAATATTTGGTATGATTTAAAGTTCTCAAATTTGTTAAGATGTGTTCTGTGACCACATATGTGATCTATTGAGGATAAATTTCTACATGGGTTTGAGAAAATTGGGTATTCTGCTGTTGTTTTGTGGTACATTTTATATGTGTCTGTTGTGTCCATTTGGTCTATAATTTTGTTCAGGTTCACTGTTTCCTTATTGATGTTATGTCTGCATATTCTATCCATTATTGACAGTGGAAATTGATGACTCCTATTATTTTTGTATTGCTGTCTATTTCTTCCTTAAGTTCTATAAATTTTTGCTGTATATTTAGATGTTCTGATGTTGGGTGCATGCCTGTGTGTGTATAATTGTTATATCTTCCTGAACAATTGACTCTTTTATCATTATATAATGACCTACTTTGTCTCTTTTGACAGTGTTTTTCAAAGTCTATTTTGTCTCATTTAAGTATAGTCCCCTCTGCTCTCTTTTGGTCACAATTTGCACAGAATATATTTTTCCATCCATTCACTTTCAGTCTACATGTGCTCTTAAATCTGAAGTGAGTTTCCTTTACAAAGTTTACAATTAAATCTTTCTTTTTCTTTTTTTTGAAATCCATTCAGCATTCAGCCACTCTGGTCTTTTGACTGGGCTGTCTAATGTATTTACGTTTAAAATAATGATCAGAAAGGATTAACATTTGTTACTTGTTTTCTATGTGTCTTGTAGTTCTTCTGTGCCTCTTTTTCTCTCTTACTGCCTTCCTCTGTGATTCGCTGGGTTTCTTTTTGTTTGTTTGTTTCCTTGTTTGTAGTGGTGTGCTTCGATGACTTTCACTTTTTCTTTTGTGTGTCTTCTATAGAATTTTCCTTATGATTATCATGAGGTTTACATAAAACATCTTAGAGTTATGAGAGTTTATTTTAAGCTGATAACAATTTAATTTCAGTCAAATACAAAAATTCTACACTTTTACTTTCCCTCACACACATAGCTAATGTTATTGGTGTCACAATTTACATCCTTTTATATTGTGTATCACTTAACATATTTGGCATATATAATTTTTAATACTGTTTTCATTTACGTTTATACTAGACTTATAAATGATTTACACACATCATTACAGCATTGCTGTATTCTGTGGTTTTACTTTTACCAGTGAGTTTTATACTTTTACTTACTTTTTATTGCTGTTTAGTAGTCTTTCATTTCAACATGAAAAATTGTATTTATCACTTTTTGTCAGGTATATCTAGTAGTGGTAAAATCTCTCAGCTTTTAGTTTTCTGGCTATGCCTTTATCTTTTCTTCATTTTTGATGGAAAATTTTAGCAGGTATTATATTCTTGGGTATTAGTTTTTACTTATTTGCTTTGTTTTGCTTGATTATTCTCTCTGCGCTTTGAATATATATCCAATTTTCTTCTAGCCTGCAGAATCACTGCTGAGAAATCTGCTGATTATCTTTTGGTGACTCCCTTGTACATAGCAAGTAGCTTTTCTCTTGCAAATTACAAAAGTCTCTTGGCCTTTGATTTGACAATTTGACTATAATGTCTTTTAGTGTAAACTTCTTTAGGTTCATTATCTTTGGGTTTATTGGGTTTCCATAAATTTAAATGTCCATTTCTCTTCTCAGACTTGGGGTGATTTCACTCACAATTTCTTTAATTAAAAGTTCTTTTCCTTTTTGCCTCTCTTCTCTTTCTGACATCAATATTACCTATATTGATTTGCTTGATAGTGCCTTGTAAGTCCCTGAGGCTTTCTTTACTCTGTTACATTATTTTTTCTTTTTTCCTTTTCGATGAGAGAATGTCAAATGACTTGGCTAGTCTTTTATTATAATTTATCAGTTCTGCTATTGAACCTCTCTATTAACTTTTTAGTTCAGTTAACAAACATTGTATTTTAAAATGATTTTTAATAAGAGATGTTAAGTATTACTTATTGGGTAGTATGCTCACTACCAGGGTGACAGGATCAACTGTACCCCAAGCCTCAGCATTATGCATATGCAGCATATGCAGTATACACATGTAACAAACCTGCACGTGCATCCCGTGGATCTAAAATAAAGTTGAAATTAAAAGAATAAATATAAACTATTAACCTACCCTATGTTGGATTTGGATTTGTTGATTACTGCAAAATTCAGTGTAATTAGGATGTCATATAATTTCTTAAATAGTCCCCTCAAGTACATAAAAGACACAGAAAAGAAATGAGAGTATTGTTCTTTCATTCTCCTTTCTCAAAGAAGAAATATATTGTGCCCTTATCTGGCTCTACAAGTATATCTTTCTATGACTCTTCCTTCTCCCTTTAATTGCACATCCATACAAAATCTGCAAGTGCAAAAAGAAAAAAAAAAACCTTACACTTTGTGACTTTAACATATTGTTTAATGCCTTATAAAAAAGTAATCAAAGTAAGTCCATAATTATAAGCATAAAGAAGGCCATTATCACTTAAGGGGTCCCTCAGTTCATACAATTAAAATGACAAGACGTATCATATCAAATGAGGCCTAAGATTTAAATAAATATTGAATTAACAACCAAATTAAACCCAGCATTCAAAGAGCCAGAGTTCTATCACATGTAAAATATTTATGTAAACAGTTGATATTTAATTTTACTGATTGACCCTCACCTTCTTGTAATAAACACAAATGTATTTAAAGAAGAAAATGTTTATGTAATATTTGCTTTGTCACTGAGGTTAATTTCTTCTGGCTCTGTAACTTTCAAGAGAAAATGAGCATCCAAGTTTTCAGACGTGGCTGGGTATGGTGACTCACACCTGTAATCCCAGCGCTGTGGGAGGCCTAGGTGGGAGGATTACTTGAGGTCAGGAGTTCGAGACCAGCCTGGCCAACATAGAGAAACCTCGTTTCCACCAAAAGACAAAAATTAGATGGGTGTGGTGGCGTGCCCCGGTTATCTCAACTACTCAGGAGGCTGAGGCAGGAGAATCACTTGGACCCAGGAGGCAGAGGTTGCAGTCAGAGGAGACTGCACCACTGCACTCCAACCCGGGTGACAGAGTGAGACTCCATCTCAACAAACAAAACAAATTTTCAGTTAGACCAGATCAATAGTAGGGCTACTTCATGTGTAGTGAAAATGAAAGGCTAAATCTTGGGAGGAAAGTTAGTTGTACAATTTTAAGAAAACAGCAGAGTTTAAGCAATATTTAAAAACATAATTTTTTTAATGTCATTTTTTTTTCTTTTAGGCGGAGTGTATGTTTTAAAGTTTGCCAAATTTTATCTTTTGTACCTTTGATGGTTCCAGTTATATGCAACTGTGACCTGTGCTATCTGTATTTCTTCAGGAAATTTAAATGTCATTTTATCAGAGTATATTGTCATGAGAAATAAAAAGGAAATGATAACAACATAAAAGTGCCAATTTATTTAGTTTTTAAAAATGGGTTGCCATTATATACATAATGGAAAGGAATAACACATTTTATTTGCAAGACACAAGAAACCTGGACAATACTGGTGGTCATTATGTTAAGTGAAATAAGCCAAGTAGAGAAAAACAAATATCACATGTTCTCACTCATATGTGGGAGCTAAAATGTTGATATCATAAAGGCAGAGAGAAGAATTATAGATACTGGAGGCCAGGGGTGAGGTGAGTGGGTGGAGGCAGAATAAAGAGTGGTAGGAAAATGAGTACAAACATACAGTCAGATAAAAGGTGTAAGCTTTACTGTTTGATAGCAGAGCAGGTGACTATCGTCTCCAACAACGTATTGTATATTTCAAAGTAGCTAGAAGCGAGAACTTGAACTATTCTCAACACATAGAAATGATGACTACTCAACATAATACATACTTAGGTAATCTGGCTTGATCATTATAAATTCTATGCATGTAACCAAATAGCACATGTACCTTATAAATATGTAAAATATATATTAATAAAAACATAAACAATTAAAAAACATAAATACTAAAGTAGACTTTTTTCCCAACGTCATTCCTCTATTCTCCTTTTAGTCTTCTCATGTTCTCTACTCCTGCTGTGGTTTTAATGTGTGCCCTTCAAAATTCAGCTGATGTCAATGTGCTACTCTTCAGAGATATGGCCTTTAAGAGGTTTCTCTCTCATGAATGGCATTAAAGCTCTTATAAGAAAGGCTTCATGCAGCATTCAGCTCCTTTGCCCTTTCATCTTTCTCCATGTGAAGACAGTGTTGCTTCCCTCCAGAAAATGCAGCAACCAGGCACCATCTCGATAGCAGAGAGCAGCCCTCACCAGACAACCAAACCAGCTGCTGCCTGGATCTCTGGACTTGCCAAACTCCAGAAATTTGAGATAATAAATTTAAATTTAAATTCTGTTACGGCGGCACAAAATGGATTAAGACAACTTTAGTTATAAGTACTGTTTGTTTTTGTTAAATTTAATTTCATTTAATGCAAATTAAAAACAAACACATATAAAGGTAAACAATAATTAATATGATTTTTTTCTCCACTGCTAAAACTGACCTGTTTGAGAGAACATAACTTCATTTCTCATTGTTCTAGCACATAACCAATTTCAGGTGTATGCTTTTTTCAGTGCTGACTAAATTAAATTAAAAACATTTGAAATTATTCTCTTTAGATAGTGCTTAATATGTTTCTATTTTTTCTAATGTTTATAAATGTAAACCACAAGGTAGCTATGAATATATATTTTCGCTCTGTCCTTCACTGTGCTATAAAATTCAAATTTAAACAATTATTTCACACTCACTCTGCATCTCTAAATTTTAGGAGCTTTTGTTTTAGTGTGAACTATAGGGATGACTCAATTTTATTTTACAGATCAAGAATGTGAGGCCCAGAAAAGTATTACAACTTTCTAAAGGCCATAAATTTATTACCAAAGCTAGTTAATAATTTTTCATTTTTCTCATATCTCCCAGACTAATTAATGTCATATTTTAATTATAATTTTTGCTTCGTAAGTGTGTCAACTGGTTAGTAAAATGATTCTTATTTGTATTTATTTATTTTTTTGAGACAGAGTCTCACTCTGTCGCCAGGCTGAAGTGCAGTGGCGTGACCTCGGTTCACTGCAACCTCCTCCTCCCAGGTTCAAGCGCTTCTCCTGACTCAGCCTCCTGAGTAATTGGGACTACAGGTACGTGCCACCACGCCCAGCTAATTTTTGTGTTTTTAGTAGAGAGGGGGTTTCACCATGTTGGTCAGGAGGGTCTCGATCTCTTGACCTCATGATCCGCCCACCTCGGCTTCCCGAAGTGCTGGGATTATAGGCATGATCCACGGCGCCTAGTCATGATTCTTATTTTTTAAATGATTAAGATTACTTAGCTGGTTTGTTATAGTATTCTGGTTGTTTGTGTTGTGGTGTAATAAGATTAATTAGTGTTCTGTTTATTAAAAGAAACAAAATCTTTATGAAAGATGAATTTAGTTGTAAAGAGCATCACATTTTAAACTTAAATCTCAACTAGTCATGAGATTATTGTTAATTTTATGGTTCATTTTTAGTTTACTTTTTCCACATAAATTCTGAGATTTAGTGTTAATGACTAATATAATCATGGCTCAGTGTCTTTATTACTTTTCTGTAAATGTTCATTGATACAATCTGCTGATTTTAAATATCTACATTGCATTATTTTTTAACCTATAACAAATGGCAGGCATTTTAAGATATCCCACGACATAAACCACATTGTACTACTTCAACCACCTGCCATCCCTTATGTGAAACCAAAAGGTATCTTTTATACAATTACTTTTCACAGCATGTCAAGCTAAAAACTTATTAGTGTGGATGGATTTTTGAATGTCTAATTCAGATGCTGATAAAGTGAAGGAAGGGGAAGAAAGAACACTCATAACATAAAGTAGTTTCATGTTTTGCTTTTCTTTGAGGCTGGAATACAGGGTTTGTTTGAATATACAATTCCTAAAGTGAGAGTGTTTTGATTTTTACCTGGTAAGAATTATTATAAGTTCTCTTCTGTATTATTTTTGTATATCCCCATATTTTTATAAGTGAAGAGCAAGTTATTCAAAATAACTTTTAAGTTGATATACTCATATCGTATCCAGTTTTCCTTTGATGTATGGTTAAGTTTTAGTTTAAGTGAAATTCATCACATACATAATGGAGTTTGTTTATTAAATGCACAGTTATTTTATTTCTTCTTATGAAACTCAAAATACTAGATGTTCAATAATTATGAAATATACCATTTATAATAAGAAGTCATATTGTGGGAATATAGCAAAGACACATAACCCAGTATGATCTCATAATTTACCTGGAGATTCCTAGTAGCAAAAGAGGAAAGAGAAATGCATTTGTATAAAGAGATCTTGTTATCAGTGAGAAGGAAACATATCATTAATTTAGGTTAAGCATTTTTTTTCTTGACTAAATTTATCCCATATGAGTTCAATTAAAACCTTATTTTTGTGGACCATTTGATAAAAATTCTTCCAAAAGGTAATGTATTGTTGGTTTCATACTGAATAAGTGCTGTAGTTTCTGTTGAGTTTAAATTTTTATATAGATACAGAGGCAGGTGTCTGTCTACCTACATACATAGATACACAATTAGAACAACTTTTAACTTTTAAAATAAATATTGTATGCTACAAACAAATTACTTTGGAAAACGACAGATCATTTAGTTGACCCCTATACACACTGGATTTCACTGCATATACTTATTTTCAAGGTAAGTTTTAATGGTTTAGAATTCTTAGAGCTCCTTTTATGTGCAGTTCATGTCTTCAACCTTTACATATTCCTGCTTTTAAGAAATAAAGTCAACATAAACTGTGATCTTTTCTGAGCTGTCTTATTCTGGTATAAAGTTTTAAATGAGAATAACTCAACATAAAATTATGTGCAAAGAGCTGATACCAGTCTAAAATTTTATATATATGCATATACACACATACATGCATATATATATACACACACACAGATACACACATATCTCACGTGCACACACGTATACATATATACACACAGTGATAACCAGGAGTTTTATATTTTTTTAATTCAGCTGAAATAAAGTATTTAGAAGGCCATTAATTATGCCAAAATAAAATGTAAGATAATACATATCTATAAAGAGACAAATAATCAAAATGTTTTTAAAAAAGAAGCCGAGAGAAATAATGAAAAATAGTGATTTTTAAATTGCTAGAAAAAATCAAAGGGGCAGTGTTTGAAAGCCTTAATTATTTTTCCTAAGAACAAGAGTTTTTCAAAAGCCATTGATCAAATAATGTCCATGTTCACTATCACAAAACCATTTTCTATGATTTTTCGAAAAGAAGAAAAAATTTGAAAATTCTTACCAAATAAAATTGAAATCCATGATGAAATTTACAAAGATATTTTAGTAGAAATGTCCAACTGGAGAGATATTTGAAAATCACAAGAATGAACTCTGTAAGAAAAAGTCATGGATAGTATTGCAATTTTTGTGGTTTACTATAAAGTGGAAAATGTTCTTGATGAATTAACGTAGCTTAACAAATTTAACTTATCTATTAAACAGAAATTTTAAAAGGATAATTTTGGAATGCCAGGTGTGGTGGCTCATACCTGTAATCCAGCACTTTGGGAGGCAGAAGCAGGTGGATTGTTTGAGCCCAGGAGTTTAACAACAGCCTGGGGCAACATGGTGAAACCCCATCTTCCTAAAAAAAAATAATAATAATACTACAAAAATTAGCCAGGCATGGTGGCTCATCACTGTAGTCCCAGCTACTCGGGAGGTTGAGGTGGGAGGATCACTTGAGCTCTGGAGATTGAGGTTACAGTGAGCCATGATCATGCCACTGCACGCCAGCCTAGGCTGCCTCAAAAAAAAAAAAAAAGATAAATTTGCAAAAATTAACACTAGAATATAAGAAAAGTAGTATTATTTATTTCTGCAATAGACATCTATGCATATTTGCATACCTTGTTTAGAAAATGTTAATGTAATTAAAGAGCATTAATGTGTGGCTCTTCTTGTGCTGTAATACTCATTTCTACATTTTACTTATTTTACATATGTTTTATTTATGTGTTCTATCTGGCAATTATTATTTACCTTATTTCACAAATAAGTGTGCAAATAACTTTGTCATATAAAAGAAGGAGTGATTATAAGGGATCTCCTCCAGATGTGCAATATTCTAAGAGTCCCACTACTTTTAAAATAATTGCATAGCTTTTCAAACACACTCACGTGCAGGCAGGATCCACATAACAGTATGACTGAGTCCCTGATCCTTTTATGATCTTGGACTCTATAATATCATGGCACAATATCAGTTCTTGTTTTCACTCTCGTCCTAGTTTGCATGACACTTTCACATTGACTGAATATGTCATGTCATCTTGGGAAAAATCATATTTGTCTGAAAATGAATGACAATATTTTCAGCCATGGACCAAGTGAAAGGATTCTATTGGTCTTATCCACATGAAGGAAAGACAGAAAATTACATTTGGGTCAAGTAAAGAGAAACAAGAATAGTTACTCAGAAAAAGTTTACTGCAAAGA
This sequence comes from Macaca fascicularis, assembly GCF_037993035.2. Classification (NCBI taxonomy): domain Eukaryota; kingdom Metazoa; phylum Chordata; class Mammalia; order Primates; family Cercopithecidae; genus Macaca; species Macaca fascicularis. Next base: position 57,370,114 of record NC_088394.1, read on the forward strand.
GTGCACGTGTGAAGATGTAAGGGAGCAAGGAAAATTGACGAGAAACTGTAGGAATACAAGCAGTTTTTGCACTCTTTGACTTCTTTTAGTAAGCTATATGATTCATGAGAACAGAGATTATGCCTGTCTTTTTCCCCATTTAATCTTTGGTGAATGTTCTATTGCTTGTCTGTATGTATTCAACATACAAACTTCTCTAGTGATCTACTCCTCCTCATATTCTAAACAAGTCTGGTCAGGTGTCCTGTTCACCCTGCTCCCACAGCCTCAGCATCTGGGGAGGGCACACATGCACTAAGGCAAGTTGGCTAGAGTCTCACTCATGAGGACCACACCACTGACATTCGTTTTAGGATGTTGCATCCCCCCAAATTGTCTCCTACTTAATTTTCTAGCTCCTATCCTTTCTGGCACTGTTATTTTAATCTGTGAAGTGTTCATAATGTTTCAGATCATTTTTCCTTTTTTAAAATAAATGTTGCAATGTTGATTTCTATTGCTTATAAATTGAAGACTGTGGTTATTATACACATCAACTAGCCCAGTGCCTGAAACATAGGATGTACTCACTAAATATTTTCTGGAAGAATGAATGAATGAATGGATGTCTTAGTTAGAACTGCTATAACGAAAACATCATAGCTATGTGACTTAAAGAAAGAAACGTATTTCTCAAAACTCTTAAGTCTGAGAAGTTTACAGTCAAGGTGCACATCAGTTTGGTTTCTGGTGAGGACCTTTAGAAAAAGAGAGAGAGAGAGAGACAGAGAGAGAAAGCTTGTTTTTTTTTTTTTTTTTTAAAGTAAGGAGATTAATCCCATCATTGTGTCTCCATTCTCCATTCTCTTGACCTCAGCTAAATCTAATTATCCAAAGGTTCCCCCTCCTAATACTGCCTACTGACATCCCATTGAGAGTTAGAGTTTCAACATATGAATTTGAGGAAAGCAGAAACATAGAGCCAATAACGATGAATAAACAATGACCCTTATCTTCTCAGTCAGCATACTGTCCTGGGAAAGACTGTGACTGCTAAAAACTCAAACTACTCTGTATCATGTCCAAAGGGAAGAGAGTTTCTGGTACAAAAACCAGTAATAAATTTCTGTCTGCATGGACCTAACATGAACAAAATAACATGAAATAATCACTAGATGAATGCTTATAATTAAGACGTAAGAAATATCTTACATAAATGAATTCAGTCTAGAAGCAGTATGCACAACTATCCATAATTATTTTCCATATCAAACTCACAAAGAACACTGAGTTTGTTTTGTGCCAAGATATTTCCAGCTACTATTGTGAGCTGCGTAGAAGTCCTGGTTATGTGGAAATATGGTGCAATCTCAGCACCACCTCCTTTTCCAATATGTTGTTTTTTAATTTTCAGGGAACTTGCAGCATTTTGTACCTGGAAATATGACAGCAGCATAAGAGGCCACACCATATATCACTTATGTTCTTGAAGAGGCTTGTTCTATCCAAATTACTCTCAACTTCATTATTAGCAGTATTGCTGAGGTGAAATAAATATCACTTCCCTTATAAATGAATGCTCCTCCAATAAAAGCATGTTTTAATATGCTTAATAGTCAATGAAAATATCTGAAGAATTTTTATTTCATGGCTCTTTTGAGAAAACATATTTAAAATTCGCATCGTATTGTGTTTCTTCAAGTAATGACCCCATTTTGACATCACAGCAATGTATCTGTGAAGAATATACGTATTCACTGTTCAGTGACAGTGTGACAAAAAAACGTAAATATGAGCTTATCCAAATGCAGCAATTAGCATAAATACGGTTCAATAGTATGCACTGGGGGAAAAATAAACATATAAAGAAGTAAATTTACATTGATTGACTCAGAGGTACCTCTCATAATGTGATAACAATTTAAAAGCATTTCCTGTCTAATTCAAAGTCTCAGAATGCGGTTGGGGGAATTCAATTAATGTAATATATGTGGCATTTTAGTTTCATTTCAAAGTGGCAGTATATATTATCAAACTGCCACTAAAACAATCAGCATCATATTTTTATAATGTTCTTTGGTAGTACGTTCTGAAAAGGTTTAATATTACTGAATCTTTAGCCATTAAATTCCTGTTCCCAAATTATGGCTTGGAAAAATGAGAAAAAATAAAATAAAATAAAAAATAAAAGCTAGTGAAAATTCATGCAGATTAGCGAAATTTTGTGCTTTTTTGTAAGTCAAGAAACCCAAGAGATTATAAGCAAATATTTACCTCTGTTGAATATAATGTGAGCCAAAGATTAGGTTCTGCCAAAGATTAGAGACAAAGAAGCATTTTGCAGACAATTTGCATGCATTCATTCCATCTGCAAATTTGGTGGCTGGAAATGAAACAAGTGGACATTAACAAGACTTGATTATATATTTTATCTGGAATGGGCAAAGTGCTGACAATGTGTCTTACCTTTGACTAAAGAGCATTACCTCCAGAAGTATTACAGCAATTCTCCTCTTCCTCTCCCCTTTCTTCCTACCTTTCTTCATTTTCTGTCTATTTCTTCTTTCTTCCCTCTTGCAACTCTTCACCCTGCCCTACCCCACCCCATGAGAATTTGTGTTAGAGAATAGAGGAGGCTACTCTGGAATACGTTCACTATGAAGTCTCAGTAGGTTAACTGAGTAGTTTTTTGTTGTTGTTGTTGTTGGTTTGTTTGTTTTGGCGTTTTGATTTGCTTTCCTTGCTTTTTTTTACATGACTGATGCAAGTTGTCTGAGGCTTTACTCAGTCCTTGGGTTTTTAGTTATACCAAAAGAGGTACTACCATCACGAACTTTGCTAATTCTTACAGAAAGTCCAGAACAGCAGGGAGCGCAGAGCATCAGCTCTTAAATGCCAGGAAAATTCAGAAACAACACACATCACCTCCACTTATATAATGTTGTCCACTGTTACAATCTTACTAAGCATTTTATGTGCCTGATTGTATGAAGTTTCTAATGTCAGTCCCATTTGGCTATTTTATGTTGTATTTTGTTACATTTTAATTAAATTTCAATTATATTGCATAGATACTGGAAAGAGTGATGCATGATACCAGATTTTTAGATTTGAGACTGTTTTATGTCCTTGTACATGGTCAGAACTTATAACAATTTTAAGTGCTTAAAATCCACGTGCAGGCCGGGCGTGGTGGCTCACTCCTGTAATCCCAGCACTTTGGGAGGCCAAGACGGGCGGATCACGAGGTCAGGAGATCCAGACCATCCTGGCTAACACAGTGAAACCCCGTCTCTACTAAAAAATACAAAAAACTAGCCGGGCGAGGTGGCGGGTGCCTGTAGTCCCAGCTACTAGGGAGGCTGAACCAGGAGAATGGCGTGAACCCGGGAGGCAGAGCTTGCAGTGAGCTGAGATCTGGCCACTGCACTCCAGCCTGGGCGACAGAGCGAGACTTGTCTCAAAAAAAAAAAAAAAAAAAAAAAAAAAATCCAAGTGCAGTTTTGAATCATTGGCAAAGAGTTCTGTTGAAGTCCTTGAAGGTCAGGCTTGATGACCGTTTTGTTTGATTTTGTTTTTTTACTGAGGAAGGGGAGTTATCATCTTTCACTCTGACTAAAAGTGCCCCATCATCCACCCTGACTGAAAATGAATAATTGTCTTTCACTTTAATGCCAAATAATTCTGTTTAGCACATTGACCACGACCACTATAAAATTCAACATTAACATGCACTACTCTTAAATTCCTTAATGATGGAAGTATTTTCTTAAATTTATAAGTGAGAAAAACCTAGTCTCAGAAAGGTAAATGTGTTGTATAATTTGAAGGTAGGTCTATTTGACTCTAAACCTCTGTACTAACAATAAATATAAAGTAATAAATCTGAAAAGATATTTATTAAATGTCTCTGAAACTTCAAACTTAGAATAAAATTAATACTGGATTTTATTTAACAACCTTTTAATATATGTCCCAATTTGAGTATGCATATTTTCCTTAGCCCATTTAACTTCAACATTTATTTCTTTTTAATTCAGTAATAAATGTGATTAAATTTACCACACTATATGGATTGTCGTAAAACATGCAATCTAGCCAAATTAGCATGACAAGGATGAAAAAGAGACCAGTAAATAAAATCAAAATATGCCATAATATTTCATCATGTTCTAAATATTGCATGATTCAAGTGATTTAGCAGAAGGATTTAATATTTCAACATCACTGTCATATACTATATTTATTTGTATTTCTTCATTGAATCTAGGACAGAAATAAAGTTACATAATCTGAAAGCATTCTAATTATGGAAAAGTAAAGGTTACTATTTACTTTTAAATTAAATTTAATATTAAATTTATTAGTATAAATTCAAATGATTTCTGTATTTTTGGCAACTTGTTAATAGGGAAATAAATTTGCAAAGGGTTATGATTACATAATTTATGAGAATTCAATATTATTTAGGTAATAGATCTTTCCTTATCTACACACAAACACACACACACGCATTACATTTTTAATGTTTAAACTTCTGTAATGAAGTGAGGATTTTTTTTCTTTAGATGATTTATATCTGGTACCGTTAGATTTCATCAAAATCATTTTGCTCCTAATTTCACATCTTTAAAAATGCATGCTTTGAAACAGTAAAGTCCAAAAATTATGAAATTACTTTTGTTATAAATAAGTAATATGGAAGCCTAGCCAAAATGATCAGGCAGGAGAAAGAAATAAAAGGCACCTAAATAAGAAAAGAAGAAGTAAAACTATCTGTCTTCACTGATGATGTGATTCTACACCTAGAAAACCCTACAGATTCTGCCAAAAGACTGCTAGAACTGATAAATGATTTTAGTAAGGTTTCAGGACACAAAATCAATGTACAAAAATCAATCACATTTCTATACACCAATAATGTCCAGACTGAGAATCTAATCAAGATCAAAATGCCATTTACAATAGACACAAATAGAATAAAAGAATTAGAAATACATTTCACCAAAGAGGTGAAAGATCTCTACAAGGAGAAGTACAAAGCACTACTGAAAGAAATCAGAGCTAACACAAATAAGTGGAAAAACATTCTACACTTATGAATTGGAAGAATTAATATCATTGAACTGTCCATACTGCCCAAAGCAATTTACAGGTTCAACATTCTTTCTATTAAACTACTAACATTATTCTTTACAGAATTAGAAAAAAAAAAACTATTGTAAAATTCACATGGAATCCAAAAAGAGTTCAAAGAGCCAGAGCAATCTTAAACAGAAAAAAACAAAGCTGGAGGTATCACACTACTCAACCTCAAACTATACTATAAGGCTTTAGCAACCAAAACAGCATGGCATTGGTAAAAAACCAGACACTAGACCGGTGGAACAGATTGGAAAACAGAAATAAAGCCACACACTTAAAACTATCTGATCTTCAACAAGGCTGACGAAAACAAACAATGGGAAAATGACCCCCCCATTCAACAAAAGGTGCTGAGATAAATGACTAGTCATATGCAGAAGAATGAAACTGAATGCTTACCTTTTACCATATACAAAAATTAACCTTAAATGAATTAAACATGAATTATGAAACCTCAAATAATAAAAACCCTAAAAGAAAACCTAGGAAATGCCATTCCGGACATCGACCTTGGCAAATAATTTATGACTAAGTCCTCAGAAGCAATTGCAAAAAAAAAAAAAAAAAATTGACAAGTGGAACCTAAGAAAACTAAGGATCTTTCTTCTGCCCAGCAAATGAAACTATTAACACAGCCCACAGACAGTATACATAATGGGAGGAAGTATTTGCAAACTATGCATCCAACAAAGGTCTAATATCCAGAATCTATAAGGAACTTCAATCAGCAAGCAAGAAACAAATAACCCCATTTTTTAAGAAAGGAGAAAGCATGAACAGGCACTTCTCAAAAGAAAACATGCATACAGTCAAAACAAATATTAAAAATTATCATCATCACTAATCATGAGAGAAATGCAAATAAAAACCACAATGAGATATCATCTCACAACAGGCAGAATGGCTATTACTAAAAACTCAAAAAACAACAGATGCTAGTGAGGTTATGGAGGAAAGGGAACAGTTATACACTGTAATGGAAATGTAAATTAGTTCAGCCACTGTGGAAAGCCATGTGGAGATTTCTGAAATACCTTAAAAAACACAACTACCATTTGACTCAGCAATCCCACTATTGGGTATACACCCAAAAGAAAACAGATCATTCTACCAAAATGACATATGTACTCGTATATTTATTACAGCACTATTCACAAAAGCAAATACATGGAATCAACCAAGATGTCCATCAAAAGGGACTGGGTAAAGAAACTATGGTACATATATACCACAGAATACATGCAGTCATAAAAAAGAATGAAATCATGCCCTTTGCAGGAGCATGGATCCAGCTGGAGGCCATTATCCTAAGAAAACTAATGCAGGAACAGAAAACCAAATATCTTTTGTTCTCACTTCTAAGCTGGAGCTAAACAATGAATGCACATGAACACAAATATGGGAACAATAAACACTGGGGACTTCTTGAGGAGAAAATGAGGAAGAAGGGTGTAAGCTGGGAGACTACCTATAGGGTACTGTGCTCACTAGCTTTGTAATGGGATCATTCATACACCAAGCATGAGTGACACACAACTTACCCATATAGAAAACCTGTGTTTGTGCCCCCTGAATGTAATATAAAAGTAGAAAAAGAAATACACAAGGGGAAAAAAAAGAATTTTTAATTTTGTTGATCCTTTGTATTTTTGTTTAGTTTTGCTCTGATCTTTATTATTTCTTTCTTAATTTTTTTTTTTTTTTTGGACAGAGTCTCACTCTGTTGCCCAAGCTGGAGTGCAGTGGTGTGATCTCGGCTCACTGCAACCTCCACCTCCCGGGTTCAAGCAATTCTCCTGCCTCAGCCTCCTGAGTAGCTGGGACTACAGTCGCATGTCACTATGCCCGTTTAATTTTTTGTATTTTTATAGAGATGGGTTTTCATGGTGTTAGCCAGGATGGTCTCAGTCTCCGGACCTTGTGATCCACCCACCTCGGTCTCCCAAAGTGCTGGGATTACAGGTGTGAGCCATCACTCCCGGCCAATTCTTGCTTTTTAAGTTCATTAAGGTGCATTATTAAATTGTTTATTTGAAATATTTTTACTTTTTTGATGTAGGTACTTATTGTTATCAACTTTCCTTTTAGCACTATTTTTGCTGTATTCCCAAGGTTTTGGTTTGTTTTATCCCCAGTTTCATTTCTTTTACAATTTTAAAAATATTTAATCTTAAATATCTCCTTGATGCAATGGTAATTGAGAAGCATGTTGTTTAATTTTCATGTACTTGTATTGTTTCCAGTATTCCTCTTGTTAGTGATTTCTACTTTTATTTTACTTTGGCCTGAGAGATACTTGATATTATTTTAGTTAAAAAATTGCAGAGACTTGTTTTGTGTCCTACCATATAGTCTATCCTGGAGAATGTTCCGTGTATTGATCAGAAGAATATATATTCTGTAACTATTGAATATAATGTTCTGTAAATATTTTAGTTTCATTTGTTTTAAAGTACAGTTTAAAAGTTTTGTGTCTTAATGATAAATCTAATGCTAAGAGTGGGATGCTGAAGTCTCCAATATTATTGTATTGGAGTCTATCTCTCCCTTTACACCTAATTATATTTGCTTTATATATCTGGTTGCTCTGGTGTTGTGTGCACTGTGTGCACATATGTTTAGAATGGTTATATCCTCTTATTGAACTGATCCCTTTATCATTACATAATAGCCTTCCTTGCCTTTTTAAAACTGTTTTTGTATTTTAAAAGATATAAACTTTTGTATTTATAATCTTTATTGCCCCTAAGGGTTTGAGGGTGGCACAAGTTGGGTATAGTTGAATGGTTTTATTTCTGGGTGTTTTCAGAGGGCCAAGACTCAACTTTGTACTTATTGGCTGTATGCTCTAATCCTGGGTGTCTGGGAATGGGTGCTCAAGTTTGTCCTCTGGTCTCTTGAAGTTGAGCTCTGGCTGGAGGGACTGAGGAGCTCCAAGACCACTGGCAATAGCATTCCATAGTGAATGATGGGGATGAGGGGGAGCCATGGGTATAAGTGCTCTGGTGGGAGTGGCAGGGGCATAATGGGCAAACATGTTTCAGAGGGAAGCTACCAATAAAAGTGCTCCAGTGGGGCAAATGAGGCCTCAGGTGAAAGCACCATGGCAGTAGCTGCTCACAAAAGTTCTTTGGCAGCATAACTGAGGCTTCACTGTGTTCAGGCATGACCAGGTTGGGACTCTGGGGGGCACTGGTGGCCATTGGGGTGTGCAGATTAGACTCAGTACCACAGGAAAGACAGCCTTGCTCTCCCTGGGTCTGACAGACTACAAGGGTCAGAGCTACCCATTCCTTAGGAACCATTCAGGGCCATGAATGTGTCCCAACACTCAGCAAACTCAGCTTCCTCTCCCTTTAGTAGTCCTGGCATCTGGATTGTCTCTCTAACTTCTCTCAATGTGTTCTCTTGGATGACATTGTTCAGAGTATGCTGGTAATATTCCATATACTCAGTATTCCATTGTGTCTCATTAAGAGTTCCTGGCCGCCTCTAGTCAGTCACCTTGTTTCCTGGTGGTTTTTTGAAAGGAGAAACAAAATCAATTTATCACTAGACAAACTAATCAAAAATAAAAAGGAGAATGCCACAAAAAATAAAATGAGAAATAAAAAAGGAGACATCACAACAGATACCACAGAAATGCAAAAGATCATTAGAGACTATTATGAACAACTATACAGTAACAAATTGGAAAACCTAGAGAAAAATAACTGGACACATGCAGCCTACCAAATTGAATCAGAAAGAAATATAAAATCTGAACCGACTAATAATGAATAATGATGTTGTATAAGTAAGAAAAAGTCTCCCATCCAAGAAAAGTTTAGGACTGAATGGTTTACTACTAATTCTAGCCAACTTACAAAGAGAAACGAATACTAATTCTCCTCAAAATATTCCAAACAACTGAATAGGAGGAAAATCTCCATACCTCATTTCACAAACCAGTATTATTCTGATACCAAAACCAGACAAGGATACAACCAAAAAAGAAAACTATAGCCAATATCCTTGATGAACATAGATGCAAAATCTTCAACAAAATACTAGCAAATCAAATCCAACAGCACATGAAATGGTAATAGACCATGATCAATTGGGATGTAGCCCAGGGATGCAAAGATGGTTTGACATATGTAAAAAAATAAATATAATACATAACATTAACATAATGAATAACAAAAAACTTTGTGATTATCTGAAAAGACACAGAAAGGGCAATTGATAAAATTTGACATCTCTTTATGAGAAAACTCTCAACAAACTAGGCACATATGGAATATACCTCAACACAATAAAGGATATGTGAAACAAACCCACAGCTGACATCATCCTAAATGAAGATGAGCTCAAAGCCTGTCCTCTAAGAACTGGAACAAGACAATAGTGCTAACTTTGACTTCTGTTCAACAAAATGTTGGAAGTCCTAGCCAAAGCAATCAGGAAGAGAGAGAGAAAAAACAAAGGAATCCAGATTGAAAAAATGAAACTCAAATTCTCTCTCTTTGCAGGTGACATGAACTTAGATAAAGAAATCTCTAAATTATTTATCAAGAAATTCTTAGATCTGATAAATAAATTCAGTGAAGTTGCAGAATACACAATCAAAAATAACACAATGCATAAAAATAAGTAGCATGTGTAAGTGCCAATAATGAATTTGCTGAGAAAAAAATCAAGAAGACAATTTCATTTACAGTAGCTACCAAACAAACAAAAGTCAACCACATAAACATAAAACCACCTAGGAATACATTTAACCGAGAAGTTAAAAGACCTCTACAAAGAAAATTACAAAACTCTGATGAAAGAAATTGAAGAGAACACAAAGAAGTGGAAAGACATCTCATGCTCATGAATTGGTAGAATTAATATTGTTAATGTGACCATACAACCCAAAGCAATCTGTAGATTCAATGCAATTCCTATCAAAATGCCAATGTACTTTTTCACAGTCATAGAAAGAATAATTCTATAATTTGTGTGCAGCAACGACAACAGAAAAGTCCAAATAGTCAAAGCAATATTTATTAAACAGAACAACTACGGTGGTATCACACTCACTGACTTCAAGACATATAAAAAGACTATAATAGCCAAAACAGCATGATGTTTGTATAAAATCAGACACACAAGCCAGAGGAACAAAATAGAGAGCACAGAAATAAATTCATATGTTTACAGCAAACTGATTTTTGATAAAATCACTAAGAACACCCATTGAGGAAAGGGCAGCCTCTCTAATAAACAGCAAAGTCACTAAGAACATCCACTGAGGAAAGGACAGCCTCTCTGATAAATGGTGCTGGAAAAATTAGATATCCATCGGCAGAAGAATGAAGATATCCATGTTTCTCCCCATATAAAAATATCCACTCAAGATAGTAGACATTGGATAGTGGTCTTAAATGTAAGACCCAAACTATAAAGCTACTAAAAGAAAACATAGGAAAAACACATCAGGGCATTGAGTTAAGCAAATGACTTATGGCTACGACCATGAAAGGAAAGGCAACTAAACAAAAAAATAGACACGTGGGATTATTTTAAACTGAAGTGTTTCTGTATAGCAAAGGAAACATTCAACAGAGTGAAGAAAAAACCTCATGAATAGAAGAAAATATTTGCAAACTATTCACCTGACAAGTAAGTAATATCCAAAATATACAAGGATCCCAAACAATTTATTAGTAAAAAATAATAATCCCATTAAAAAGTGGACAAAGTACACAAATAGAAATTTTTCAAAAGGAGACTTATAGATGGTCAAGAAATAAATGAAAAATTTTCAACATCACTAATCAGGGAAATGCAAATCAAAACCACAATAAGATATCATCTTATCCCAGTTAGAATGACTATTATTAAAGACAAAAGGTAATAGACATTGATAAAGATGCAGAGAAAAGGTAACACTTATACACTGTTGGTGAGAATGTAAAGCGGTAGAGCAATTATTGAAAACAGTGTAGAGATTTATCCAGGAAGTAAAAATAGAACTACCATATGATTTAGCAATCCCACCTCTGGGTATTTTAACCAGGAAACAAAAAGATATCTGAACCCCAAAAATACCTGTATCCCCATGTTTACTGCAGCACTATTTGAAATAGCAAAGAGCAACCTAAGTGTCCATAAAGGGATGGGTGGATAAAGAAAATGCCATACATATACAAAGTGTAATACTATTTGACCATAAAAATATAATCATGTCATTTACAGCAATATGAGTAGAACTAGAGTTAATTATGTTGAGAAATAAGGCAAGCACAGAAAGAGAAATATCACACATTGTTACTCATGGGTGATAGCTAAAAAAAGTTTATCTCATGGAGGCAAAAAGTAGAATGATAAATACCAGAGGCTGGACAGGGTATGTGGGTGGAAGTTGGTTAATGGGTGCAAACATACAGTTAAGTAGAAGGAATAAATTCTAATGTTCAATAGCAGAGTAGGGTGACTATGGTTAACAACAATGTATTATTGTAAATAGCTGAAAGAGAAAACAAAACGTTTTCAACACATAACAATAATGTATACTCAATGTGATGGATACACTAACTACCCTGGCTTGATCGTTACACATTCTATGCCAGTAACTAAATATTACATGTGCCCCATAAATATGTACAAATATTATGCATCAATAATAAAATAAAATGAAGAAATCACAAAGGACATTATAAAATACATAATATATGTCCTTTGACATATCAAAACATGTCAAAGGCAGTACGCAGAGGGTAATTCATAATTGTAAATGCTTAAATTTTAAAAAGATGAAAGATCCCAAATTATTAACCCAACTTTACATCTTAAAGAGATACAAAAACAAGAGTGATATGAACTGAAAACTAGTAGAAGGAAAGAAATAATGAAGATAAGAGCAGATAGCAATGAAATAGAGGATAGAAAAACAATAGGAAAAAAATCAATGAAACCGAAAGTTCTTTGAAAAGGTCATTTACTTTGACAAACCTTCAGTTAGGCTAACAAAGTAAAAAAAAGGGAGAAGATTCAAATAACTAAAATCAGAAATTAAAATGATGATAATACTGATGCCCTTAAAGCAATAAAATTCATTGTAAGAGATTATGAACAACTACAAACCAATACGTTAGATAACCTAGATGAAATGGCAGAAAATCCTAGAAACATATAATTTGTCTAAACTGACTCAAGATGAAATAGAAAATCTCAGAATACCTATAACAAGTAAAGAGATAAATCAGTTATTAAAACCTCTTAAAAAAGAAATATTTGGATCTAAATGACTACACTGCTGTATTCTACCAAAAACTTAAAGAAAAATCAACACCATTATCCTCAAAGTCTTCGAAAAAATTGAAGAGGAAGGAAGACCTTATAATTTATACTATCAGGTCAGCGTTATCCTGACACCAAAACCAGATAAAGACTTTATAAAAAAGGAAAATTACAGTTTATTGGGCTCTATGGATATATCTAAAACACCTTCAATAAAATATTTACAAACAAATTTCAATTTTATATTAAAAGATTTATATACCATGGCCAGCTGGGACTAACCCTAGGAATGCAAGGGTAGGTCAGCATAAGAAAATAATTAGATGTAATCATCACAATAATAGATGAAAAAATAAAAACTGTATGATCATATTAATTGATTAAGAAAAGGCATTTGACAAAATCCAACACCCTTTTCATGACAGAAACACATAGAAATCTAGGAAAATAAGAGAAATTCCTCAATATGACAGAGAGCTTTTATAGAAAACCCACAGGTAATATACTTAACGGTGAAAGATTAAAAGCTTTCTCACAAAGATTAGGAACAAAACAAGGATGTTTATTTTCGTTACTGTGATTCAAGACCTGCTTAAATACACTGATGACGTTTACAAGGAAATTGTGAATTCAATATGGAAATGATTTTATATCTTGGACCTTAAGTATTGATACTACTCTGATTTTAATGGATGTAGAATAAAATAGAGAGACAGATAAATGGCTTTGCATTATCTTTTTCTACATCCATTCACAAAATAACTGGTTGCAATAAATGGCTTAGAGCATAAAGTTAAAATATGTCTGCAATCTGGCACAACCTTCCTGGCTTTCTTTATCTTTTTCCTCCTGGGGCCAACTAATTGAATAGCTTTTTCTCTCAGTTACGTAGTTATGCTCATAGTTATATTTGTAAAGCATGCTTTCAGTAGGGCAAATGCACAGCTTTGTAAATGGTTATCTATGTATCATAATAATTTTTTATTGAGTTCTCAAAAATCTCAGAAATAAGTGAAGTGCCCATTATAAATATACCAACATAAATATATTTATACCCATATAAGGTTTGTTAAATGAAAATAAAAGATTTTTTAGAACAAAAGTTGGATATGAAATAAGAATAATTTAAATTAAGCTCTCAATTTCCTGGATTGCATATTAATCATGGCTTTACTCATCCATTTATTCATTCCTTCAATAACTCATCTCTCTGTCAATTATGTATGTTGCTTTTTTTAACTGTCTACCAAGAACTGTGCTAAACTGTGAAAAAGATAGATATAACCACTTGCCTTGGAATTTTCAGTCTAATTAGTCACTATGTTTAACCTCATTGGTCAATCTTTTTGTTAAATTACAAAAAAAACTAAGATATTGACTGTCAAGGAAATATAATGTAACATATATCCTTTCAATATCTAGGATGAAGTCAACGCAAAGTATTTAAGAAAGCTCGGCTATGTTGTAAATATTATGTCAAACATTTTATGTATAATCTTATTTAATTCTCACAACAGCCTTACAATATTTTACTGATCCTTTTTAACTACACTTATTTGCTATTGAAATGAACCGACTGCTATTATAAAGGGAACTGAAAAAAAAAAATCTCCCCCGTACTTCAGAATATGATCTTCCCAAGCCAAAAGCAGATCCAAATTCATGTCTAAATGAAGTTTGAAGCTATCATTAGAGTCACTATTGAGTCCTGCATTTTTCTCATAACCCATATTCAACTATTGACATAGCATGACCCCTTTTAACCCTTAAGTATCATTATCTTAAATATCTAAGCAATGTGATTTACTCACCAGTAGAATTTCAGTAGTTGAGGACCTCATCATATCCTGCATGGACAATGGCAGTATATTTCCAACTATACCAATGAATGACCTTTACTGCATGGACAATGGCAGTATATTTCTAACTATACCAATGAATGACCTTTAAGAGGTGCAAATAAGAACCTTTCTACATTCAATTAGAAATTCTTAACTCATTCCTTATTACTTTCACGATGGAATCCCACTACATAGCATGCCATGGACTTGTTACAGTCTAGATTCTACCCAGCTTGTCATATTCATGTCTTACCACTCTCTTGCCTGAACTTTATATTACTAAAAGATGAATTACCTATGGCATACACTTTCACTCAAGCTTCTATCTAATATCTTTGAACAGGACATTTTTTATTCCTGAACTGTTTTATCCTTTTTCTCCCCGACAGTCCTTTAAGATTCTATTCATGCTACTTCTCAAAAGAACCTTCTTTCAACAACTCTCTGTCCCCATTCCACACCAGTATGGGTTAAGTAAACTTTCCATCTTCTCCTTCTAATCAAAGTCTATGATCATATTTACTATAGGATTTATTGCACAGTATAAATTTTGACTTTGCTTGTTGGGGGATTAATTTATAACTCTCAGCCTGAGACAGTGGTGGAATCAGGATTTTCAAAATTTGAAGTCCAAATGGGTGATTGTTTTTCTATTGTAGACTACTGTCAAAGAGGCTAAGTAAATATGCACATAATATAACTTATGGTGGCTGCAACAATGATCAGTGGATCATTTTGCCTTTTTAGCACAGAGTTGATTCTCTGACCTAACAAAACAGAATGCAGTTAAACCATAGGAAAATTTTTACATTATAGTAGTTAAGAGAAGTAGTCACCATCTTTATCAGCTTTAATGGGGAGCGTTTTATTTAGTTAGTCCCAGAAAAGTTGATTTAGATTTATGAGGGAATTCTATGGCCATATTAACACATTCCTCAGTATAATATAAAGTCTAAGGTTTTCTAGACAGATGTCTTCTGAAAATAATAAGAATTTCATTTAGTTTTGTTGGTTCTAAGTAACAAAATTCACACTTGGCTGGTTCAAGCACTAAATAAATTCCTTAAATGATACTGGTAGTTCTCAAAATTGTAGGAAAGGCTGTCTCCTTAAATTTCTTCTCTACTTCGTAACCCGATTTTCCTAAGCCAAAACCTGATCCAAATTCAGATCTGAATAAATTTTAAAACTATCACTTGAGTCATAATTGAGTCCTTCACTTTCCTCATGTGCCCCAGACTTAAGATTATACAGTTAGTACCTCAGCCCGCATCCTACACCTTCCTGGTATGTGGTGGCACTTAATATGACCATGTACCTTATCAACACTGCTGAAGATTGGGTGCTACCATAAACTGTTTTCTGCCACTTGGCTTTCCTAGATCCTGTCTCGAGTTCTGGCCAAATGGCACTGAACAGTTGAGCCTAGGTTTCACACTTCTGTTCCAACTGCAATGAGACCAGAAAAAATGAGGATCTAGAGTTTTCAGCTTTAATTTTGGGAGGTGAACTCTGCCTCCACTGAGATTCATATTTAAAATTTTGCAAACATAAAGTGAAATTTGAGTTATTGAGTGGTCTAAAGTAAAAAATATCTACTACATATTTTTTCTATGTAGTGAAGGGACAAAACAAATCAATTAGTCACTAAATTAGTCAATTCACTGAAATGTATTTATATACCAACCTTCGTGATATAAAATTTAGGCACTTTATCACTTTATTCCCAAAGAACTCTACAGTGTAGGCAGTATTATTATTATTATTATTATTATATTTTGTTTTTGAGATGAAGTCTCGCTCTGTCGCCCAGGCTGGAGTGCAGTGGATGGATCTCCGCTCACTGCAAGCTCCGCCTCTCGGGTTCACGCCATTCTCCTGCCTCAGCCTCCCGAGTAGCTGGGACTACAGGTGCCCGCCACCTCGCCCGGCTAGTTTTTTGTATTTTTTAGTAGAGACGGGGTTTCACCGTGTTAGCCAGGATGGTCTGGATCTCCTGACCTCGTGATCCGCCCTTCTCGGCCTCCCAAAATGCTGGGATTAGAGGCTTGAGCCACTACGCCCAGCCAATGTAGGCAGTATTATAATCACTATAACCATTTTATAGATGAAGATTCTGAGACTCGAATACATTAAGTCTGTCCAAAACCACAATACTCGTAAGTGATTGAGTCTGGTGTTTATTTCACCAGAACTAGTGTTTGGTCCACTATATTACTTGTTCCCTGAAACAGTAGATTTCTCAGAAATATAACCAGTATTTGCATTATTTATTTCATGATTTGAAAGGCAAAAGACTAGTTATAATAAAACAAAATGTTGGGGGCAGGGGAATAACATGGCTCTGATGATGCGTGCTGTAATCTGTGTTTTGAAGGCAACATTAGCCACATATACAAAATAATTTTCTCAAAGAAGATATAAGTAAGCTGTTGTTGAAGTAAAAAGAGAAATAAATTTAGTGGTAACTCTTGAACTTAACTATATTTCTCTCTTGATTATGTTATGAACTATAATACTGTTTATATTTTTAAATTATTTGTAATTAATATATAATATTTTTGCATACTTAGGGGTCCATGTGATATTTGATACACACATACAATGTGTAATAATCAAATCAGGGTATTTGGAATATCCATCACCTCAAGAATTTATCATTTATTTGTGCTGGGATATTTCAAATGTTCTCTTTTGGCTATTTTTAAATGTACAATATATTGTTGTTAACTATATTCACCTTACTGTGCTGTTGATCACTAGAATGTATTCCTTTTATCTAACTGTATGTTTGTACCCATTAACCAACATCTTTTCATCCCCCCACCATGATACCCTTCCAAGCCTCTGGTATGTGTTTATATATTTACATGAAATGGAAGTACTCTATCTTGCTTTGCAAGGACTTTTGTGGCAAATACTTGAAAACGTCTTTCTCATTATTCCACTCTTTCCAAGCCAATTCTCTTTCCTTGCTTTTTTCCTCATGAAGAAAACTACTGCTTTCTAACAAAATCAGAGAAAAGTATAAAACTATTACGTACTTTTTTTCTCTCTCTAATAACATATAGCATTGTGTTTCTATTAAACGTAACGAAAGGTAGATGAAACAGATATTAGTTGCTCTTACCAAAAATCTTGGAGTCATTCTATGCTGACCATCCAGTCTATTACAAATCTTGTCACATTTTCCTTCAAAGTATATCCAGATTTTGATCACTTGTCATTACCCCATCTATCATCAATCTGGTTCAAACTCACCATCGCCTGCCTGAATTATTCTATGAGCCCCGCTCCGTGGCTTCTCCATTTCTGTATTTCTCTGTACATGCTGAACACAGCAGCAAGAATAATGCCAATTAACCATAAAAAATATCGTGCCACTTATCTGCTCAAAACCCTTTAACGGCTTTTCATCTCACCTAGAATAAAAGACAAAATCTTTTCTCTGACAGAAGAAGTCTTACCGCTTCAGCTACCCTGCTATCTATGACCTGTTCTGCTTTGGAAGCTGCTCACATAGCTCCTTCCAGCTCTGCTGGTCATCTTATTCCAGCGCAGCACTCTCCCAACTCAGGGCCTTTGTGCTTGCTGACTCCTCTTCTCCAGAGTCCTCTTCCCCAAAGATATTCTTGCCTGGTTCCCTCATTTATTTCAGTGCCTTACTCAACAGTTACTGTATGAGTCAGGGTTCTCTAAAGGGACAGAACTAATAGGATAGATGTATATATGAAAGGGAGTTTATTAGGAAAATTGACTCACACGATCACAAAGTGAAGTCCCACAATAGACTGTCTGCAACCTGAGAAGCAAGGAAGCCAGGAAGATTCCCCAAACCTCAAAAGCAGTGCAGGCTTCAGTCTGTAGCCAAAGTCCAGAGAGCCCCTGGCAAACCACTGGTGTAAGACCAAGAGTCCAAAACCTGAAAAACTTAGAGTCTGATGTTCTAGGGCAGGAAGCATCCAGCATGGGAGAAAGATGAAGGCCCAAAGACTCAGCAAGTCTGCTCTTCCATCTTCTCCTACCTGTTTTATTCTAGCTGCACTAGCAGCTAATTAATTGGTGTGCACACAGTTTGAGGGTGGGTCTGTCTCTCCCAGTCCACTGACTCGAATGTTAAATTCCTTTGGCAGCACCCTCACAGACACATGCAGGAACAGTACTTCACATCCTTCAACCCAATCAAGTTGACACTCAATATTAACCATCATAGTTACCTTCTGAGAAGAAAAGAATCCTTGCAAATTTTTTACAATTAATTCTTAGTAGGGTTGCTAGATTTAGCAAATAAAGAAAAGGATGCCAAATTTAATTTTAATCTCAGATAAACGATGAATAATATTTTAGTATGTCTTGATACTGTGTGGGAAATATTGCATCAGACATACACTTTTAAAAGATGATTTATCTAAAATTTAAATTTAATTGTCATGGTGTATTTTTTTAGTTTCTACCCTCAAATTTAATATTGCCTTTCCCTATTTTGTGTGTTTTCTTCTTATTCCTTATCACTAACACACTATATATTTATACATCTTAATTATGATTTGTCTTCTGTCTAAAATGGAAGCTCTTTAATAACAGAATTTTAACTGCTGTCTTAACAGTATCCTCAGTGTCTCTAGCAGCGCCTGTTCATGGTAGACATAACAAGTATTTATAGAATGAATGAATGAATGTTCAAATGATTAAATTAACATAACAGAGTGCCTTTGCTCTGTGCAAGTCACTAAAGTGTTTAACATATATTATCAAATTTCATTCTTGCAATTGTCTTTTGAAATAGCAACTATCAAATTCCCATTTCTAAACTTAGGATCCTGAGTTTCAGAGAGGATAGTATTATTTTTTATTTCCCTTCAAATTTTAATGACAAAACAGACTTAAAACATATTGTGTTTCATTAATTCCATATTTTGTTTTATAATTTAACATGAAAATTATGCATTTCAAAATATGTATATAGCTGACTTGAAATAATGTAGTCTTTTTTCTTTTGAGGTAGATAATAAAAGAGTTCAGGGTATTTTCTTAAATACTTTTTGATATTTTGAGAACATCGTCCAATAATGATGTCTAATAAATCCCTCTGTATATTTAATCCTGCTAATTAACAGTTTCGTAACCTAATCAAAAATTTTTTAAAAAGATTACAATTTAACACATCTTTAGAATATATTTTGAACTAATTCCACAAACTTGCTAATATCCAGAAATCATAACATACAGGATTTGTATGTCTAAATGAAATCACTATTCGATTTACAATTTAATAGGCAAAATATTTAAAAATCCCTTCTTTCATATGTAGATTTCTAAATAAATTAATTTTTATCCCAAAGCCCCAAATTCCAAATTTTGAAGCTTAAGATAGGGATATATTTTTAAATACTATGAAATAGCAAAAGCAGCAAACAATGAATATAAATTATTCATTAAAATTAAAATTAAATTATTCATTTAAATCAATTTAAAAATACACTCCAAAGCTAGAGATAATTTTATGCGGTGGAGAGAGGAAAAGCTTTGGAGTACTCTAGGCCAAGTAAAAATTCTATTATTTACCTAAATTATTGTCTAAACCAACTAGGGTGCCTATCATTTATCTACATTAACCTGCATATTTAGGAATTTTATCATTTTCTTGCATTGTAGCTTTGGACAAATTCCTTCATTTCTCCTTTAGAGAAACTCTAAGTCATTATTTCTGACAGATCATCAATGACGGACCAGAATACCATGTTATGTAAATTTCATACAATGGCAGAAAAAGACATGCAAGCTAAATTGCCGAAATCAATTGAGAGGCTTTAAAATCGCATGTTTGATCAGGGCTGAAGTTCCCTAATCTTATTCTCATCCAGTATTTTTCCTATGTATTGGTGTCTATAGATGGAGCAGACTAGGCCAAAGCTTTAAAATCTTAGTGCCTTCCTAGCAGGCAGACTCAGAATTAAAAAAAAAAAAAAAAAAAAAAAAAAAGACAAACAACTTAGTGCAGTATTATTACCTGTGTGAAATCAGGAAAAGATACAAAGAGAGAGACAGATTGCAAGAAAGAGGAGGAAAAAGAGGGAAATAAATAACCTCATTTCTTAAATGTCACAACTTTTACTGATTTTGTGCTATTTTTAAAAAAATCAGTATAGCTATAAGTATCCTCACAACTATGCAACATGTTTAGAAATTTTCAGTGCTGTCTTACCATATGTTATCAAAAACAATCACACACATCTACATACACTTATACATATTTTTTCTCTTGAAATGAAATTGAGAATAGTAACATAGAACTGTGTTTGGTTTATATCTATTTGATGCACCACTGACCAAAAATACAGCTATTGAAATGTGGCATAAAGCATGGATTTTGTACTACCTCATTGTACATAAGAAGAATGAACTACTGTCATTGTTTTTACACACAAAGCAAACCACCACCACTACAGCATTTCCTACTATTTACCAAAAGAAATCTTTGCAATAATAAACCTTCTCCGTATGGTCCAGAAAACATACTCTCCATTAAAGAAATGTGTATAACATTTTATTAATAAGGCAAAAAACATTGGTGATAGGGTTCATTAAAAATAAAACCAGACCAGCAATCTGGAGAGTCTCAATAAATTTAAGAAAATTAAAATTATATCAAGCACTCTCTCAGATCACTGTGGAATAAAACTGGCAATGAACTCCAAAAGGAACCTTCAAAACCATGAAAATACATGGAAATTAAATAACCTGCTCCTGAATGGGCACTGGGTCAAAAACAAAATCAAGATGGAAGTTAAAAAATTATTCGAGTTGAACAACAGTCATGATGTAACCTATCAAAACCTCTGAGATACAGCAAAGACAGTGCTAACAGGAAAGTTCATAACCTTAAATGCCTACATCAGAAAGACTGAAAGAGTATAAACTGACATTCTAAGGATACACCTCAAGGAACTGGAGAAACAATAACAAACCAAACCCAAACCCAGCAGAAGAAAGGAAATAACTAAGATCAGAGCAGAACAAAATGAAATTGATACACAAATACAAAGGATAAATAAAACAAAAAGCGGATTCTTTGAAAAGATAAATAAAGTTGATAGACCATTGAAAAGATTAACCAAAAAAAGAAGAGAGAAATACAAATAACCTCACTAAGAAACGAAACGGGAGATATTACAACTGATACCACTGAAATACAAAAGGTCTTCAAGGCTACTATGAAGACCTTTACACACATAAACTAGAAAACCTCAAAGAGATGGATAAATTCCTGGAAAAATACAACCCTCCTAGCTTAAATCAGGAAGAATTAGTTACCCTGAACAGACCAATAACAAGCAGCAAGATTGAAATAGTAATTTTAAAATTGCCAACAAAAGAAACTACAGGACCAGACGGATTCACAGCAGAATTCTACCAGACATTCAAAGAAGAATTGGTACCAATCCTTTTGACACTATTCCACAAGATAGAGAAAGAAGGATCCATCCCTAATTCATTCTATGAAGCCAGCATCAACCTAATACCAAAACCAGGAAAGGGCATAACTAAAAATGAAAACTACAAACCAATATCCTTGATGAATGTAGATACTAAAATCCATAACAAAATACTAGTTGACTGAATCCAACAACATATCAAAAAGATAATCCACCATGATCGAGTGGGTTTCAAACCAAGGACACAGGGATGTTTTAACATATGCAAGTCAATAAATATAATACACCACAGAAACAGAACTAAAAATAAACATTACATGATAATTTCAATAGATGTAGAAAAAGCATTCGACAAAATCCAGTATCCTTTATGATTAAAACTCTCAGCAAAACTGGCCTACAAAGGACATACCTCAATATAATAAAATCCATCTATGACAAACCCACAGCCAATATAACACTGAATGAGGAAAATGGTTGAGTGCATTCCCTCTGAGAACTGGAACAAGGCAAGGATGCCCTCTTACCACTACTCCTCAACATAGTACTGGAAGTCCTAGCCAGAGCAATCAGACAAGAGTAAAAAAAAAAGCATCCAAATTGGTAAAGAGGAAATCAAACTGTCACTGTTGATAATATAATTGTTTACCTTGAGAACCCTAAGGGCTCTTCCAGAAAGCTCCTAGAACTGATAAAAGAATTCAGCACAGTTTCCAGATACAAGATTAATGTACACAAATTAGTAGCTCTTCTATACATCCACAGCGACTGAGCAGAGAATCAAATCAAGAACTCAACCGCTTTTACAATAGCAGCAAAACAAACAAACAAAAAACCAAACAACAAAAAAAGGAATATACCTAACCAAGGAGTTGAAAGACCTCTACAAGGAAAACTACAAAACTCTGATGAAATAAATCATAGATGACACAAACAAATGGAAACACATTCCATGCTCATGGATGGGTAGAATCAATATTGTGAAAATGACCGTACTGCCAAAAGCAAGCTACAAATTCAATGCAATCTCCATAAAAATACCACCATCGTTCTTCACCAAATTAGAAAAAAGAATTCTACAGTTCACATGGAACCAAAAAAGAGCCTGCACAGCCAAAGCAAGACCGAGCAAAAAGAACAAATCTGGAGTCATCACACTACCTGAATTCAAACTATACTGTAAGGACATAATCACCAAAAATAGCATGGTACTAGTATGAAAATAGGCACATAGACTAATGGAACAGAATAAGGCGTCCAGAAATTAACTCAAATACTTGCAGCCAACAGAACTTCGAAAAAACAAACAAAAACATAAAGCGGGGAAAGGACACCCTTTTCAACAAATGGTGCTGGGGTAATTGGCTAGCCACATGTAGGAGAATGAAACTGGGTCCTCATCTCTCACCTTACACAAAAGTCAACTCAAGATGGATTAAGGACTTAAACCTAAGGCTTGAAACTATAAAAATGCTAGAAGATAACATTGGAAAAACCTTTCCAGACATTGGCTTAGGCAAGGAATTTTTATGACCAAGAATCCAAAAGCAAATGCAATAAAAACAAAGATAAATAGCTGCGACCTAATTAAACTTATGGGCTTTTGTACCATAAAAGGAACAGTCCACAAAGCAGACAGACAACACACGGTGTACACAATCTTTACATCTGACAAAGGACTAATATACAGAATCTACAACGAAGTCAAACAAATCAGTAAGATAAAAACAAACAATCCCATCAAAAAGTGGGCTAAGGACATTTCTCAAAAGAAGATATACAAATGGCCAACAAACATATGAAAAAATGCTCGACATCACTAAGATCAGGGAAATGCCAATCAAAACCACAATGTGATACCACCTCACTCCTGTAAGAATGGCCATAATAAAAAAATCAAAAAGCAGTAGATGTTGACATGGATGTGGTGAACAGGGAACACTTCTACACTGCTGGGGGAATGTAAACTAGTACAGCCCCTGTGGAAAATGTGGAGATTCCTTAAAGAATGAAAAATAGAACTACCATTTAATCCAGCAATCCCACCACTGGGTATTTACGAGAGGAAAGGAAGTCATTTGAAAAAGATACTTGCACACACATGTTTATAGCGGCACAATTCACAACTGCAAAATTGTGGAACCAACTCAAATGCCAATCAATCAACGAGTGGACAAAGAAACGGTTTTATATATATACACACACACACACACATATATACACACACATATATATACACAAATACATATACATACACACACGTGTATATATATATATAAAACTAACAGTAATGAATGAACTAACAGCATTTACAGGGACCTTGATGAGATCGGAGACTATTATTCTAAAGTGAAGTAACTCAGGACAGGAATGGAAAACCAAACATCACATGTTCTCACTGATATGTGGGAGCTAAGCTATGAGGATGCAAAGGCATAAGAATGATACAATGGACTTTGGGGACTTGGGGGGAAAGTGGGAGGGGGGCGAGGGATAAAAGACTACAAATAGGGTGCAGTGTATACTGCTCGGGTGATGGGTGCACCAAAATCTCACAAATCGTCACAAAATAACTTACTCATGTAACCAAATACCACCTGTACCCCAATAACTTATGGGAAAAAATAAAGTGACATAGTAATAGCAAAAAATAAAAAATAAAAAAAACCCCACAAGCAAACAAATACCCTCAGTGTCTCAAGCATCTTCCTAACGTCCAAGGAATAATATACAAGGCAATCCTAACATGGTGAAACCCCGCCTCTATTAAAATACAAAAAGTAGTCAGGTTTGATGGCACACGCCTGTCATCCGAGCTACTCTGGAGGCTGAGGCAGGAGAATCACTTGAACCTAGGAGGTGGAGGTTGCAGTGAACTGAGATCACACCACTGCACTCCAGCTTGGGCAACAGAGTGAGACCCTGTCTCAAAACAAAAACAAAAACAAAAACAAAAACAAAACCACTTAGATGTCTTCACTCCCATTCTCCTGTCTGAACAAACTAAAATCTGATGACTTTTATTGGGCCCATGAGACAAGTCACAGGACAAACTGCCATCCTGAAGTCTGGAAGGACAGGGTGTGCAGAGACTCAGCCACTGTGATCTGCTTAGCTGAAGCAGAAGTTACAGGGGTCATCACATGTTAGGAATATTTAAATGATAATTTTAACACATTGCTGGAGAATGAATGTGGACTAGGGCAATAGTGAGAACCCCTTAGGCGGTTGTAGTTTTAGAAGAACCCTTATAATTTTGCTGAGTTTATCTCCAGAAATCACTCTAGATTCTCGCAGTGAAGAGCCAGGATATTTGGGCCTCTGGCTGCATGATGGGAAATGTAATCTTTGTAAAATATACTCAGCCTTCTTCATAACAAAGGCTTACACTTCAGGTGAAAGACTTTGCCAGAACTATGTCTCAGGTGGGAAAAGGGATTTCAGCCTGACGTCCTGATGCCTCTAGCCTTCCTGCCTCACTTAACACAGAAAAATCATCGGGCTGGTATAACAGGGCTTTAAGAAATTATGTTGCAAACATTGCAGCCAGAAAAGTGAGTAGGGAAAAAGGCAAATGGACAAAAAAGCTGTACTTCTTGTTTCCAGTCTGACATGTAAGAAGCTTAGAAGTTGCCACTCTGTCCTATTGACATACAAATCTGAACAAACTAAAACAATCAATAATTATTCTTAGAATCATAAAAATAAAGAGGTCATAGGAGCATGATGCTGCCTCTAAAACTGGGGATGCAAAAAAGCAAATAAATAGAATTACAACTCAACCAAAGACAAAATCCATGAACAGACACTTCCACAGGAACCTGTGTCAGGAGAGGGAAACCCGAATTGTAACTGACAAATTGCTGTGGGTTCATTGTGAAGTCTGAGAGAGAAAAACTCCAGGGAGACCCAGGTATGAGGTGTCCCCACACTTTTATGAAGTTTGCCTCCTGGAGCTCTACCAGTTTCTCACAGTGGATATCAGAGAAAAAACTCCCTGTGATTCTGGCAGGGGAGAGGAAAAAAAAAAAAAAAACAACTTTTTGAAATATGCCAGTGTTCCATTCTTCTTAACAAGGTCTAACCTCAGTAGAAACTCTTTAACCCGAGTCTAACCTGCTGCAGTTTTATCAAAGCCTATCTGACCTGGAGAAAGGGAAGTACCCAACTCCAGCTCCTTTAAACCAACCTGTCCCACCTAAGCAGGTGGAAGGGGGTCTGAGAAGCCCTTGTGAAGTTCACTATCTACAGGTACAGGCTCATTAAGAAACTCAGACCTAATCATAGAACTATAGAAGCTTCCTTCCCTTGACAATTTATCTTCGTATTACTTAAGACCTACATGCATGAATTTTTTCTACTCAGTATATCATATCCAGCTTTCAAAAAAATATTGTGAGGATTGCTAAAAGATCAAAGACGATTTAAGGAGACACAGCAAGAAACAGAACCAGATTTATATCTGGCAAAAATCTTGGAATTATCAGACTGAGAATTTAAAACAACTATAACTAATATGCTAAAGGCTCTAATGAAAACTAGGAATAGAGGATAACTTCCTCAATTTGATAAACAAAAAAATCTACAAAACATCTACAGATAACATCAAATTTAATGGTGAGAAACTGGAAGATTTTTCACTAAGACCAGGAACAAGCAAAGCTATTTTCTTTTACCACTGTTTTTCCACATTATACTGGAAATCTTATGTAATGCACTCAGACAGGGGAACAAAAATTGTATACAGATCTGGGATAAAGTAATAAGCTGTTGTCATTGTTGTTTTTGTTCACAGGTGACATGATTGTCTATGTAGAAAATCTAAAAGAATTGTCAAAGAACTCTGAAACTAAAATCTGAAAATTTAAGGATGTACAATACAAGGTTCATATTAAAAATCAATGATTTTCCTTTATAACAACAATAAATAAGTGGAATTTGAAATTAAATGCACAGTACCATTTATATTATCACCCAATAAAATGATATACTTAGGTATAAATCTATCAAAATATGTATGCGATCTGTCTGTGGAAGAATACTACAAAATTCTTTTGAAAGAAATTGAAGAACTAAATAAATGGAGAAATAATACATGTTCATGGATAGGAAGACTCAATATTGTCAAGATGTCAATTTTCTCCCAATTTATGAATTCAATGCAATCCCAATCATAGTCCAAGCTAGTTATTTTGTGCATATTCACCAGCTGATTTTAAATGTTATAGGGAGAGGCAAAAGGTTTAGAATAGCAAACAGTATTAGACAACAATGTATGACTGGCACTGCCAAAATTTAAGACTCATTTTAAAGCTACAATAATCAAGACAACAGGATCTTGACAAAATAATAGACAAGTTGATTAATAAAATAAAATAGATATTCCATAAATAGACCAATACAAATATATTCAACTGATGTTTGACAAAGGAGCAAAGGAAATACAATGGAGAAAATGTAGTATTTAAAACAATTGGCCCTGTAACAACGGGACACATGCAAAAAATAGAGCTCAACCCAGATCTTACACTCTTCAGAAAAACTATGTGCCAAATGAATCAAAAATCAAAATGTAAAACACTGCTGGGCTCAGTGGCTCACACCTGTAATCCCAACATTTTGGGAGGCTGAAGTGGGCAGATCATCTGAGGTCAGGAGTTCGGGACCAGCCTGACTAAAATGGTGAAACCCTGTCTGTACTAAAAATACAAAAAAATTAGCCAGATGTGGTGGCACACACCTGCAATCTCAGCTACTTGGGAAGCTGAGGCAGAAGATGGCTTGAACCCTGGAGGCAGAGGTTGCAGTGAGCCGTGATCACACCATTGCACTACAGCCTGGGTGACAGAGCGAGACTCCATTTCAAAACAAACAAACAAACAACAACAGCATCAAAGCAAACAAACAAACAAACAAAAAAACAGAAAAACACAAAACTAACTAGTAAGCTCCAATAAGGTAACACAGAAAAAAACCTACATGACTTTGGATATGGTAATGAATTTTTAGATGCAACATGAAAGGCATAATCCAAGGTAGAAAGAAATTATAAGTGGTGTTACATTAAAAATAAAATTTCTGCTCTGTGAAAGACATTGTCAGGAGAATAAAAAGACAAGCCACACACTGAGAAAAATTATTTGCAAAAGATATATTTGATAAAGGATTATTATCCCAAAATATACAAAGAACTCTTAACACTCAATAATTTAAATAAAGCTTTTTTTTTTTAAAAGGGCAAACAACAAAAACAATAATTTGACAAGAGAGACCTAATTAAGCCAAACAGCATCTGCACAGAAAAAGAAACTATCAACAGAGTAAATAGACAACCTACTGAATGGGAGAAAATATTTGCAAACTATGCATCTGATAATGAACTAATAGCCAGAATCTATAAGAAAATTAACAAGCCAAAAGCAAATAACCCCATAAAAATTGGGCACAGAATATGAAAAGACGCTTCTCAAAAGAGGACATACAAGTGACCAACAAACATGAAGAAATGCTCTACATTACTAATCATCAGAGAAATACAAATCAAAACCACAATGAGATACCATATCTCACCAGTTAGAGTGGCTTTTATTAAAAACTCAAAAAATGACAGATGCTAGTGAGACTGTGGAGAAAAGAGAATACTTATATAATATTGGTAGGAATGAAAATGAGTTCAACCACTGTGTATAGCAGTTTGGAGATTTGTCAAAGAACTTAAAACAGAAATACCATTCAACCCAGAAATCTCATTACTGGGAATATGTTCAAAGAAAAATAAATAATTCTATCAGAAAGACACATGTAGTTGTATGTTCATCACAGTGCTATTTACAATCACAAAGACATGAAATCAGCCTAGGTGCCCATCAACAGTGGATGGGGTAAAGAAAATGTGGTACACGTACACCATGGAAAAATACATATCCATGAAAAAGAACAAAATCATATCCTTTGCAGCAACGTGGATGCAGCTAGAGGACTTATCCTAAATGAATTAATACAGAAACAGAAAATCCAGTACCACATGTTCTCACTTATAATTAGGAGCTAAACATTGAGTACTCAAGGATATAAAGATGGCAACAATAAAAACTGGGGACAACTAGAGGGTAGAGGGTGGGAGGGTGGTGATGATTGAAAAACTAACTATTGGGTACTATCCTCAGTATCGGAGTGATAGGATCAGTCATACCCCAAACCACAGCATCATGCAATATACCCAGGTAGGAAACCTGCACATATAACCCCTGAATCTAAATAAAAGTTGAAATTATAGAAACAACCACCCCCCCAAAAAAAATGAGCAAAAGACTTTAACAGACACCTCACCAAAGAAATACACAGAGGTTAAACATATAAAAGGATGCTCCCATATAATATGTCATCAGAGAAATGAAAATTAAAACAACAATGACATGGCAGTCCATACCTATTAAAATGGCCAAAGTCAAGAGAATTGAAAACACCAAAGGCTGATGAAACAGTGGAACAACAGGAACTCTCATTCATTGATGGTAGTAGTAGAAAATGGGATAGCCACATTGGAAGACAACTGGGCAATTTTTATCAAGCAAAACATATTCTTACCTTGTAATCCAATAATCATGCTTCTTGGCATGTATCCAAGTGCAGTGAACATGTATGCCCACACGAAACCTGCACGCAGATGTTTATAGCAGTTTTATTCACAATAGTCAAAACTTGTACCATGGTTTGTACCATAGTCTCTTTATCCGTTCGTCTAATGAAGCAGATATTCTTCATTAGATGAATGGAAAAAGAGACTATGGTACCTCCAGAAACTGGAATTTTATAAAAAGATATGAAATATCCAACCATATAACAACATGGAGGAAACGTAAATGCATATTACTAAGCAAAAGAAGGCAATGTTAAAAGGCTACATTATGTATGACATTCTTGAAAAAGCAAAACTATCAAGACAGTAAAAATGTCAGAGTTTTCAGGGATAAAGGAGGGATGAATAGCCAGAGCATAGAGGCTTTTCAGGTTAGTGAAATTAGCATGTAGGATACTATAGTGGTCATTATAAATTTGTTTAAACCTATAGACTGTACAACACCAAAAGTGACCCCGAATGTAAACTGTGGGATTTGGGTCATGATAACATTTAATTGTAGATTCATCAATTTCAAGAAATGTACCACTGTGCTGGAGGATGTTGATAATGGGAGAAGCTGTACATGTGTGGGGACAGGAGGTATTTGAGAAATCTTTCTACCTTCTGATCAATTTTTTCATGCAACTAAAACTGCTAGAAAACAAAAGTCTGCTTCTGAAGGTTATACTTTGAGTCACAGGCATACAGGATTGAAATTTAACTAAAAGGTTATAGAATGCTACTGGTCCCACGCTTTACCACCATACCAACAAAGCTGGCTCCTGTATAAGAACAAGAGATTACTACCACTGGTAGAATGGCAAAATGCAAAATCTTTCTCAAGTGAGGTATTTATAGAAGACCATAGTCAAGAGTAGAGATAGTTAAAAAGGCCATTAGAGACATGTGAAGCATCTGCCACCTATAGTTACAGAAGAAAACTCTACTTATGACCAGATTAGCAAATTCTTGCATTTAATGCCTATTTAGTTTAGTTTTCATTTCCTGATATAATATGTTTGGTTTTCAATAACAACAACAATTCAAACTGCAAGACATGGCAAAAGGCAAAAAGAAAAATTAGTCTTTTGAGTTTCTGCCACTTATAGCTACAACACACATTTCAGAACCAGACTCTAACATAACATAATATTGGAATTATCAGCTAAGTAATTTAAAATAAACTATAAATAATACGTTATGTGTTTAATTGCAAAAGCAGACAACATGTAAGCACAGAAGGACATCATAAACTGAATGGTGAAAATTAACAGAAAGAAGCAAAAGGAAACACTAAAAATAAGAAAACACTGTAACAGAAGCAAACTTTTCAATGTGTTTATCATTAAATGTAACATTGCCTAAGTGGGTTTTAAGATAGGATCATATATATATATATATATACACACACACACACACATACATATATGGTCATATATAAATATTTTAAATGAAGTGCAAGAAAAAATGAAAACAGTAAAAACAGAACAGAACATTCAAGAACTCTGGGAATACTGAAGAAGAAGGAAAAGAGAACACAGGAGAAAAAAACCTTACAATTAATAGTGGCCAAGGATCTTAAAAAATTATTGTCAGGCGTCATATTAGAGATCCAGAAAAATCAGAAAACACTAAGCAGAATAAATCATACACACACACACACACGTCACACCTAGACATATCATATTCAAGCTGCAGAAAAACAGACAAGAAAAATGTAGCAGAGCAACTGCAACTCTCCTCCATTGTCAGTGCCAATAGAAAATGGTACAGCCATGTTGGAGGGCAATGTGGCAGTATTATTTTTACAAAGCTAAACATATCTTACCATACAATCCACCAGTTGCTCTCTTAAGTATATACTCACCTTAGCTGAAAACATACGCCCACATAAAAACTTGCATATAGTGTTTGTAGTAGTTTATTCATAATCACCAAACTGGAAACAATCAAGGTATCTTTTAGTACTGGATGGATAAATGAACTTTAGCACATGGACATGATTTTTTATCCATGTGCTAAAGTTCATTTATCCATCCAGTACTAAAAGACTATTCAGTAATTTTTTTAAAGGTAAGATATTAAGCTAAGAAAACACATGGAGGGCCTTCAAATACATACTTCTATATGAAATAAGCCAGTTTAGAAATACTATATACTGCATCATTCCATCTATATCAGAGGTCCTCAACCCCCTGCCCCGGGTCATGTACTGGTGCCCGTACTGCTGATCCCTGCTAGGAACCGGACCGCATTGCAAGTTTGGTCCAGTGGCAAGCTTGGTGGGCAAGCGGGCATTACTGCCTGACTTCCGCCTCCTGTGGAATCGCGGTGGCGTTAGATTCTCAGAGGAGGGCGAACCCTGTTGTGAACTGCACATGCGAAGGATCTAGGTTGCACGCTCCTTATGAGAATCTCACTACTGCCTGATGACCTGAAGTGGAGCAGTTTCATCCCGAAACCATCCTTCTATTCCTCCCCTCTGCCTGTGGAAAAATTGTCTTCCACAAAACGGATTTCTCATGCCAACAACATTGGGACCGCTGATTTATATGACCCTCCACAAATGCCAATACTATAGAAACAGCAGATGAGTGGTTCCCAGGGGTTCAAATTGAGGTAGAGGTGGTTGAATAGGTGAAATACAGGGCTTTTTTTTCTTTTTTTTTTTAAACGGAGTCTCGCTCTGTAGCCCAGGCTGGAGGGCAGTGGCGCCATCTTGGCTCACTGCAAGCTCCGCCTCCCGGGTTCACGGTATTCCCCTGCCTCAGCCTCCCGAGTAGCTGGGACTACAGGCACCCACCACCATGCCCGTCTAATTTTTTGTATTTTTAGTAGAGACAGGGTTTCACCGTGTTAGCCAGGATGGTCTCGATCTTCTGACCTCGTGATCAGCCCGCCTCGGCCTCCCAAAGCACTGGGATTACAGGAGTGAGCCACTGTGCCCGGCCACACAGGACATTCTTTTAATACAGTGAAACTATTCTGTATAATACTGTAATGGTGAATATTCACTGTATCTTTGTCAAAACTCATAGAACATTACAAGATAAAGAGAAAAACTTTAAATAATGCAAATTTTAAGAAGCCATTTAAGACACAGGCAATCCGGGAATGAAATGCAGATGGTTATAACTGCCTAAATATATTACAATGTATGAAACAATCTCACTCAAGTTACTGTGAGAAAAGGTGCTGACCTAAATCAGTTTGAAAGTTGGTGAAATTGTAAGATTCATGGCAAAAGGAAGGATCCATCAGCACTCTACTCTAGCTGATAAAGGTTTTTCCCATGTAGGTAGAGTTAATAATTCTGAAAATATGTATTGGGGAATTAAATAATATGTTTATTTATTTAATTAACAATATGTTAAATAATTAAACAATATGTTTAATTATTTATTTAACAATATGTTTAATTAACTCAATATGTATAGGGGAGGTAAATAGATGTTGTATAGTGCCAGCCAGTTTTCTCACTGTTGGGGTGGAAGGTCACAGCGAAGCAAGGGAGAAAGCTAGAATGACCTATGTGGTAAAGGAGTGGAGTATGAGATCCTATGGACGCATGGTTATCTTAATATAGATAATGATGGTAATATATAGAAATATATTTAAACTTGTGTGTGTACCTGGGTTAGTATACACACAAATTTTCTTGCTCTGTCTGCTGAGAGGGACTAGAGGGAATCTCCAGTCCTGAAGCATGGTCTCTTTACCAATACCAGTGAATTTATAAGACTTTCCACATTTCCACTAGGAACAGGCACTATTCCTGACTCTGTGTGTGTACCACATCCTGTTTCTTCCAGTACTTTGCAATACATTTCTTAGACTTGAGTAAAATCCTCACACACATATTCTGATGAGTGTCCTGATGAACTCTTGAGTGGGACTCTCTGCAGCTCTCCAGGGTTCTCTGTCTTTTCAGATCTCTCCTCTTCAATACTCTGACTATCTTGGTCTTCCCCAGACTCCCAGCTCCATCTCCTGACCTCAGGGAATCTGCTGGGTTTTGCCTCGTTTTCGTCTTACTGTGTCTCAGCCTCGACACCCCTAGACATTAAGCTAGGATGACCTTGAGACATAACTCAGTTGTTTTATGTCTCTTAGAGATCACAGTTCTTTGGCACTTGCTTCCCAGGGTCTTGAAGGCCACTGTTTCATGCATTTTGTTAGTTTAGTTGTTATCAGATGTAATCACTGAGGAAAAAAATGCCTAATATTTTAAATTTAGTTTTATTACTAAGAATCATCCAACCTTCAAAATAATTTTAATTCACACAGATTATTTTCCCTAAATAATAAGCATAATACCTTATATTAGTGAGTTAATGTGCTCATAAGACACCATGTATAGGATAGAGGATGGAGCAAAGACTTAAAATAAAAAGAAAAGCAGCCCTTCTTACAGTTGTTTATCCTCTGACATTTCACCTAGTGCTGTTAGCAATGATCTATGAAATACAAGACATTTGGCAGGGCGAGTAACTCCTTCATTGGGTCCAAACTGTGACAGAATCCTATCATATCAAAGAATTAACAAAAGTAAAATTTCCATCACCCTGCGTTTTGAAACTTTCTGTCCTGAAATGGCTCAGGACTGAATTTCAGGCATCCTTTATAGGCACATACGATTTAATAGTTCATGAGCAGGAGACACACTGATATCTTTGCCAAATGACATTTAGTGTAATATTTAACAATACACAGCTGGCTTCACCTGAAAAAGTATTTTCAAAACCAGGAAATAACTGTGTTGCAGGCTTAGTATTGATATGATTTTATTCCATCCTCAAAATCTTCATAAGACTTTGGTTTGGGAGCTCCATTGAGTATCAGCTTCCCCAAAGGGAGGTTTGAAGCAGGTCTACCAAGTCTATCTTCTATCTACAGTGAGAAGGACAGTAACCTTTTGCAAAAGGAGTTCTGGAATGCCTTTGTGAGACAGATTGGTGATAACAGTTTTCTCCTTGTGCTTTTCTTCCCCCCTTGGGATTTTATAAAATAACTTGCTCACGGTCCCAGAAGGGTTAGCAATTGAGGCAAGAGCTGAACTCAGCCCTCATCCCAGTTTCCAGGCTGTGTCTTTGACAGTTTCTAACAGCTCATAAATGGCCTTGATGCTGAAACTTTCCTTAGAGGCTTTTTTTGAAAAGGAGCAATTGAGGATGTTTGATGAATTCTTATTACCGTAGCTTCCTTTTTCTCCAATGTGTTGTACAGTCATGCAGTCAACAATAAAATGTATAAGTGCACATAAATGATCCCTCTATTGTGAAAATCGCAGCAGAAGACAAGCAATTATGTGGGGGAGTACATTAGGTAATACTGTTTTGCTTAGTTTAAGAGCCTCGGCTTTATTCCGAGTGTTGAACTCAATTTCCATATTACTCAGAAGACATTGATCATTACTAGCCTAAGTAAATATTCATTTTGATTGTCTCAGCAGGCATTCTCTGTGGTCATGTTTTAACTCCTCATGCAAGCAAAAGGAAACATTTGATAGATATTTTGGCTGGTGTCTGCCATTACAAAACATACCCAAGCAGGGGTAGAATAATGATACCATATTAAAAAAGGCCATGTGAACAATATATTGTATTGCCAAAGTAATGCACTCAGTTTATCACATTTGACCATTCAAAGAATATATAAAAATAAAATTTCATTCTTAAACCCACATTATGGGTGGGTAAAATAGAGCACACAGTATATGAGGCATGTTGGCATTCCCATGGCTCATAAAAAGTTCTGCTGCAAATTGAATTCAGAAAACTGATGTGCTTAGTACAGTGATGATTCAAATAGGAATTAGGTGTTATTAATTTGTTCCATCTCTTTCTCTTTGTCTCTGTCTTCAGTGTTCTCTCTGTCTCTCCTTTTCTCTCTTTTACTGTCATGCAACGGATAAAGAGAAAGCTACAGAGAATATAAGAACATAGAAAGCTCTTTAACAAGGCCCTTTAATACCTGCTCCAACCTAATTATCAGCCTCAGTACCACTCCCATACACCTACTTGGTAAAACCCTACTATCTAAGCTCTCAAATTTCCCAAACTGGTTGCATCGTGACACTGTGTCCTGATACATATCATTGCCTTTTGCATATTTCTGAGTTCCACTCTTTGCCTTGAAAATATCTCATCTTCAATTACACACACCTACAAAGGCTTCTACTGAGTGGTCCCACAGGACTTTGGTCATTATTAACCTTTGTAATTGTTGTACTGTGATATACTGGATTTTCTAGTAAACTCAGGTCCCACAAGACAACTACAAAATATTTTAACCATTTTTTTCCCCAGCACCTAATCTATTTATTAAGCATCGGTTGAACTCAAGAGGTCAAACCCCACCCAGGAACTCCTCTGCAGGCAGGTTTAAAATCCTTCTTGAACTCAGGGTTACTATAGAATTTCCAAAATATTGAGATATTTTTAATGAAAATAGCCTATAAATCAATTGCTTCACACACACATACACAAACATACACAATTAGGTAACTCTTAATATGCTTATGTGACAACTAATATGCCCATTTTCCAGATAGGGGAATCACCTTCAGAAAATAATCTAAGTTACTCTATTTGCACGGCTAACGCTAAGTAAAAAA
This sequence comes from Macaca fascicularis, assembly GCF_037993035.2. Taxonomy (NCBI): domain Eukaryota; kingdom Metazoa; phylum Chordata; class Mammalia; order Primates; family Cercopithecidae; genus Macaca; species Macaca fascicularis. Next base: position 57,406,021 of record NC_088394.1, read on the forward strand.
TGAAGCCTAGGCAGGCTGATTCAGGGTGCTATGCATATTCACATGTATATACTTTTTAGTTGATAAACACACTAATCTTCCATGCACAGATTTAGTTTCTGTAGCACTTTTTAAAGCAGAACTGCACCAGCCACTGTATTCTGCTTTGTTATTCTCAACGATATGATACTTTAAGATCAGAGAAGGCACATATTGAGACCAGAGAAGTAGGCCAGTCCCAGTGGCTCACACCTGTAATCCCAGCAGATTGAGAGACTGAGGCAGGTGGATCACTTGAGCTCAGGAGTTCAAGACCAGCCTGGCTAATGGGGTGAAACTTTATCTCTACTCAAAATTACAAAAATTAGCCGGGCGTAGTGGCGCACGCCTGTAATCCCAGCTACTCAGGAGGTTGAGGCATGAGAATCACTTGAGCCTGGCAGGCAGAGGTTCCAGTGAGTTGAGGTCAAGCCACTGCACTCCAGCCTGGGCGACTAATTGAGACTCTGTTTCAAAAACAAAAACAAAAACAAAACAAAGCAAAAACAGAGAAGTAAAGTAACTTACTCAAGGTTATGCTCCTAGAAACAAGTGTTGGAACAACAATTTGAATTTCAGCCACTCTGAGTGCAAATCCTGAACTATTGCACATACCTTATCCTCAGTGGGAGGCATATTATTATCCAGAGAATCATGATAAATGGAAATATGAATACAATACAGTGCTAATTCTTACAGCGCTCAGGCTGGTATATCTGTATACAGTCACATTTCTTATAAATATGATGAATCTTTTTGTGTGCATGATTACAGTGATAATAATTTTCCTTCATAAGGGAGGTTGGATGTCTTTAATTTGCTCACATTCAAGCAGTAGCAAATGGTTACCTCTGTACTTTCAAAGGATTTCTTTTTTTTTCCTCTTTCCTGTTTCCAGATGGTTTCCTGATTCCTACCAGAATCAGTGTCCTTGATGAAACACTTTTCTCCTGGTGATTCTGCTCCGGTGAGCTGTTATTCCTAGTGGCCCTCCAAACAATTCCACCAAGTGTCACATTTTGCCTAAATTGATACTAAAGCCGTTTAGCATAAGCTAATTAAAACTTGGCTGTCCTTCCTGAACACGCCACATGACTGATGGCTATGAGCTCTATCATCATTACAGAGTACATTACTTTTGTAGGTGTGCCTTATAAAGCATTCCACAGCTATCTGTTATATTTTCAGGAGTATGCAGTCTAGTATATGTATTATGTTTAAGAAGAATAGTGACTTTAAATAATGCTAGAATAACAGGATTTGGAACTCCTATCTTCAGTTCTCTCCAGATTTTGGCCTCCTTCCCTTTCTCTTCTGGTTTCCCTATTTCTTGTTCTCACAGGTGGAGTATGGAAAACATGAAACGTTTCATGAAAATAAAATAATAATATCTGTCAAATCATATCAAATTCACTAACTCTGCAAGACTAAATGCAATTTTTGAGGTAAATTTTAAATTTTTAAGTGCTTATTTTTAAGAAAGGTTATGTTCGTTCTATTAATCTTTGTTCCAGACATCACAGGTTACTCAGATAAGCTGTTACTTGCTAGTGATTTTGGTTTTGAATATTTTCTGGAGAAAAGGTTATAGAGTTTACATTATAAGACACTTCTTCAGACAATAATAGTGTTTTATGCTCCTCCTTCTCTGCAAGGATATGATCGGTTGAGTGGATTGCAGAAAAACTTGGTTTTTAGTTTTGGAACTCTTAGAATTAGTGAATTGATTCTTCTCACTACAATTGAACAAACTGCTGCCTTAGAAGCAAATATAATACAAAGAGGGAGGGAGTGGGAAAGGTGGGCTATGGTATCAAAATCGGCTTCAGTTTACCCATGCATAAAATGGAGAGAATATTATTACCAACTCCTAGGAACAGTGTGAGGAGTCTATGCAGTAATGCATATGCAGGGTTTAGTGCAATTTCTGGAACTTAGTAAGTGTCCACTGAATTAAAGGGATGATGTTGAAGATGAGAGAAGAGGTGAGCACAATTTCATAGTATACTCCCTCTAGTTCTTGTCTTGTCCAACTACGCCATCTACTAGGACCAAGAACAAGATAGGCTAGTCCTCACTAATTGTCTGCCTTTATTTTGTGCACAGTTGAAAACGTCTAAGCAAATCTTTTCTAGGTTTCTGCACAACATTGTGAATAAAAACACCTACTTCCCTCTTATTCCAAAAGCCTCCTTTGTTTCTGTCCTGAAACTCCATTGCTTGCAGAATAGATGAGGTGTTTCAAAGTCTCTCTATCAAATCTGTGAGAGAAAACTGGATTTATTTGCAGTAGTTGAGGATGGGGAAACAAGAAAAGTATCTAGTTCCATGGGCCAGGCAAAGTTCTAGCTTTGCTCTCCAATGACATTTAAAGCCTGTAGCAGTCACCATATGACATGCTTGATTGGTCTTCTATCTACCTACTTACTTCTTTATTCTCCCTTTACTACTCTGTAGTATAAGTGTTGCTATGCACCGTTAACTGGTCTCCAAGATTCCCTTCCCACATGGTGGCCCTTTATTTTCTAGTGAAGACTCCTACCTTGTTGATTGTATAGCAGTTTACATTCACATTGTTTTTAGCATTCTGCGGAGAGCCAAGCACCGCTCTTGCTACCAGGGAACAGGTGTGGGTAGACTCTGTTTTGAAAAAATGCACAGTGAAGATGGAACCAACAATTGTAGCTAATGGTGTTCTTTACATATACTCCTGCTAAACGTAGAAGAATGAGAAACAAGATTAAAAAGTCATATGTAGTTTGCAGATGAATATAAACATTACGCATTTGCATATCATTTACTGATGTCACCATGTCATCTGGTCTGTTTTGCCTTAAACCTATGCCTTAAATCTGTCCGTTGTTGTATATTTCCACTGCTTTACAGTGGACTCTCCCTCATTCTTGGCCCATAAATGCAAGCGACAGAAAACAATACTAGTCTCATCAAGAAATAGAAAATTTAGACAAACGGTGTCCTTTGCTCCAATGTCGATGAGAATCTGAAAGACTCTTTGTGCACATTTGAAAATGTCTAAGCAAATCTTTTCTAGGTTTCTGCACAACGTTGTGAATAAAAACACCTACTTACCTCTTATTCCAGAATGGAAAATTTAGACTGGAAAAATTACAAGGCAGAACAATGACCTTTCAAGGGCAAGAAGTATTCCAAGGGTAGTTTTCTAGCACTGCAGGCACCACCACTGCCTGGGTGGTTCTGCATTAGGTGGGAGTGGATCTTACTACTTCTTTGACTTTATGTGTCTCAGTCCTTTGAGACTCAAAGTCCTAGTGGAGCATAGTAATGGCTGAACTTAAGGGTTTGAGCTCCGATTGTGATAGGACAAAAAAGAGAAAGATTCTACTCCCTGTTCAGACTGCAGATCAGGAAGTATGCACTGTATCTCTGGAATACACACAGAATGGAATTCCTCCAAATTAAGAGAAGAATATGAATTGTATACTGGACAGTTTAAAAAAGTAAAATATTTCTACCCGCACTGACTGTTTTGTTATTTTTTTTCCTCTTTCTCCCCAGTGAATTCTGCATGCTGTATTCAGAGTAAACGTTATAAAATGAATATAAAGATTAGAAGCTCTTTTTCATTCTCTTTGAATTGTGCTTTATAGGGGAACAAACTCTTTAGGATGGCTTGCAAACTTTTTTTCCATATGACTCTGAAAATGACTCCTGCCTATATATAAATGTATTTTTTGAGACAGGTTTTCACTCCACATTTCCTGGCTGGAGTGCAGTGGCATGATCATGGCTCACTGCAGCCTCAACTTTGTGGGCTAAAGTGACCCTCCCACCTCAACCTCTGGAGTAGCTGTGGCTACAGACACACCCCACCCTGTCAGGCTAATTTTTTAATACTTTTAATAGAGATGGGGTTTTGCCATGCTGCCCAGGCTGGTCTCGAACTCCTGGGCTCAAGGAATCTTCCTGCCTTGGCCACCCAAAGTGCTGGGAAAACAGGCATAAGCCACTGCACCTGGCCTCCTACCTAATCTTCTCCCAAAGCCAGACTCTAAAGGACATCCTTCAAGGTTTAATTAAAATGCTCACTCTTCCTCAAACATGCTGTTCCTTTCACAACCTATGTGGTTTGCTCAGGTCGCTGTTTCTCTGGTGAACTAAATTTAAAACTCCGACTTATTTAAGACCCACTCAGAGATTTCTTCTTATATCAGTGCATTTCTTGACTAACATAAAGATATAAATTGGCATTTCCTCCTCAGGATTCTCAAAAAAAAAATTATGGACAAGTAGCTGTAATGACCCTTAGACAAGTAAACAGAAAAAAAAATGCTATGTTGAATCTCACCAGATGTTAGTAACTTGAAGACAATCTTTATTTTTTTATTTTATTTTTTTAGACAGAGTCTCGCTCTGTCACCCAGGCTAGAGTGCAGTGGCATGATCTTGGCTCACTGCAACCTCTGCCTTCCGGGTTCAAGCAATTCTCCTGCCTCAGCCTCCCGAGTAGCTGGAATTACGGGCACACATCTCCACTCCCGGCTTATTATTTTGTAGTTTAGTAGATACAGGGTTTCACTGTATTGCCAAGGCTGGTCTTGAACTCCTGAGCTCAGGCAACCCACCCGTCTCAGCCTCCCAAAGTGCTGGGATTACAGGTGTGAGCCACCATGCCTGGCCCCATTGTTTTACTTCCATTAAGAAGACAGAAGAGTTGGGATAGGCAAGATAATGAGGGTATTAAAGGGTTATAGAAGATTGCTACACAAATGAGTGATGAAAAATTTTTAAATTCTGACAGAAAAACAAGGACGTACATTGGGAAATATTTGAGGCAGAAGAATAATTTAGAAAGTAGTTCAGATAATAGATTATTGGTAGCAGCAATGGAGGTGAAAAAGAAGAAAAAGAGACATTAGGTTGAGAAAACTGAGAGAATCGGGATTTAAATTCAGCATCCAGAATGTTTACATTGAAATTCATTAAAGTCAACTTTTAAAAATTTAGCTTGTGTGAGACCTTCTAACTACAATTCCCCACCTCTATCCCAAATTGATTGTGCAGGCAAGTTGTTTATGTCAGGAAATGACACAATGTGGTGGAAACACCAATGTCTGTTTCTGACAACTTGCAACTAACCCTCAGCCACACAGCGAAGAGGTTTTGAGACCTCTGGATGAGCCACATCGTGGGGCACTGGCACGGAAATATCAATTTCTAAATCTTATCTCACACAATAATTCTACACTGGGGGCTTTGAGCATGAAGATTCATCCTGGAGATAATTGCAGTGAACGAGAGTTATACCTAGGAAGATAAGATCCTATCATCAGTATGGTGACTGACAGTAAATTAGAGTGGTGTTGATGACAGATCTATAATTACATTACAAATATTTATCTCCAAGAAATCCTTCCTGAATCGCTTCTCATATGATATGACTTCTCCTCCCCTCCTTTCCTCTGCTGAGATCAGTTGAGATTGACATCAAATTTCTAGTCTAAAAAAAAGCTAATTTGATTAAAACTTGGATAATAAACGATCACTTGAGCTGAAGGCAGTTCTTCCCGGTTTTTAAAGGCTCCTCTGTAAATAAAGTAGAAAATACGGGTAGAAATGTCATCTTACTGAAATCCACATAAACGGAAAAGGAATTGCTGAGAAAGTTCTCCAGCTGCAACATTAAACTTAACCAACTATTTGTTGTGCAGTTTTACAATTTAAAATGCATTTGAGCTCTGGTGACATGCTGGGCACATGAGTTAGTTACTGAGGTCATAATCACATTCAAATTAGTTTTCGAGTTTTGTCAGTTCTATGAAATAATCTTTCAATTTCTATGAAATAATCTCTTAACTCTATCCCTTGTTTTATATCTAACTGTATTACACTAGCTGCTTTTTAACATTGTTCACCTGGATTATTGCAACAACCCTTTGATTGGCCTTTATGACTCCAGTTGACATGTCTTGCTATTATAGAGGATCCAATCATGGGCATTTTGACAAAGATATCTATGTTTAGAAGGTAAGATGGATTTTTATTGCCTACTAATTATCTGAAATCCTAATTCCCTACTCCGGCCTCTATCTCTAATATGTAATGAGAATTCACTGTTTGTCAGTTCTGTGATTTATAATAGAAATTAGGACTGTCAAATAAGGTATCCATTTTTAATCCCAACTTGTAGGAAAAGCAATTTCAGGTTTACCCTTATTACTTCAAATTGCATCCCACAACAATGTTATGACCCAGGTACAATTATTATGCTATGGATACAGATGAAAAAAACTGAGCACAAAAAAGTTATACCAAACAACACTCTCACAAACCAACACAGTTGCTATTCAAATGCGTGCTGTAGTATTTTTAAATCTAGTTGCCATTTGCTTGAAAAATCCATGCCTGGTGCAGAGAAATTTCTGATTAGGAAGAAGGCAGCAGTCTTTTTTATTTAAAAAAAAAAACATTTGAGATTCAAATGTATTGTTTGCCTGTTTATTTTAAAATGATCTGAATAAATATGGACCTCAAATATATATCTTTCACACTGTGGCATTTGTGGTCTTGAGTATACTCAAAGTGACAGGAAGGAAGTTGCTAATAATAAGCAATACGGGTTGTATTTGCAGCTGGGCACATTACGATACACCGAAATATCTCCTCACCATTTTGCTAGGTTATTGTCATTTCTTTCAAGAAATCAATGCTACTGAAGATATATGACAGCAGTGACCTGGCAGGTATGATTGTGTTGTGAGTGAAAGATCTTTCTGTAGATGTGCTTTAAAAAACTGCAATTTCCTCTCTAAGAACAAAGGTCATGCAATTCTCTGAATTGCCAGGCAAGAGCCAGGGTACCTTAGGTGATGGTGCCACTCCTTCTCACTTGGAAAAATTAAGACATTGTTGGAAACAGGTATCATTAAATGTTTAGTGATGACTTTGCTAGAAGAAATTCCTTTAAATTAGAAACTAATGTGATTCCTTCAGTAATGGTATTTAGAGTTATCTGCAGGTGGAGAAAGATAGACCACAAAAGGAATTTGATTTTTCTTGTCATTAATTTTTAATTCGCTTTAAAGCCATCTTTAGGATTTCTTTATAGTTCTCACAATTTTCTTTTGTGTAAGAGAAAGCATTCTTCCTTATCAATGCAACAATAAAAATGACTATTTCCCATGTATCAATCTCAGCATGCTTTGTGTAGACTCTCAGGCTTACCGTGAATCTGCAAGGGGAGAGAAATCTGTATTTTGTGCCTATTGACCTAAAAATGCAGAATGTTCAAAGCCTGGCAATAAAAATTTAACTGAAAGACAGTGGGTTTTCCTTGGATTGTTCACTTAAGATATGACATGAGGAATATATGGCTCAGACTCAGAAAAAAGCTATACAGCCACATCTATATGACTCGTGGAAGTTGCTTACTATTTTTAGTTGCCTCTTTTGCATTCCTTACATACTCATTACTTCTGGCTTTCATTCTCTCTCACAATGTCTATGATAATAGCTTCCAAACTGGACTCTTGCTTTTGCCATATACTGATAATTTCTGCACATGTCCACTGGAGTGGTGCTTCTAAAAGCACAAATTGAACATGTTAGTCCTCTGCTGAAATTCTATTAGAATTTCTTTCTTTCTTCTTTCTTTTTTTTTTTTTTGAGACGGAGTCTTGCTCTGTTGCCCAGGCTGGAGTGCAGTGGCGCCATCTCGGCTCACTGCAAGCTCCGCCTTCGGGGTTCACGCCATTATCCTGCCTTAGCCTCCCGAGTAGCTGGGACTACAGGTGCCGCCACCACGCCCGGCTAATTTTTTGTATTTTTAGTAGAGACGGAGTTTCACCGTGTTAGCCAGGATGGTCTCAATCTCCTGACCTCGTGATCAACCCACCTCGGCCTCCCAAAGTGCTGGGATTACAGGCGTGAGCCACCGCGCCCGGCCACTGTTAGAATTTCTATGTTGGTTACAGGCTACATTTTACATTTTTAAGAATGTCAATCCAAGTCTGCTCCTGGGTCATCCTTCTAATTTTGTATCATGCATCATCTCCTGCTCTACAGCCAGAATGCAATGTTATATTTTGCAAATTTTATTATTCCTCATGATACTTCTTTAGTTACGTTGTGAAGAATCCTAAGTCGAGCCACTTTAAGAAAATAGAAATTCTAATGAGAAATATATAGAGTTTGTTATTGAGTTGAAGTTTCAATAAACAAATTGTACAAAAGACAAGAGTACTGCTGGGTCCAGAGATGAAAATCCTGCCAGGTCTTTCCCTGGCATTGGTCTCTGCCTCCCACTGTCTGTTGTTCTTCCTCCCTCACTGAACACCAGCTTCTCCCATGTGGTGTGTTGAGAAGCAGTTCTGCCAATACATGCAGAACCTCATGGTCTTTAGCTTCTGTCACTAAAAGAGACACTCTTTTTTATAGTTTTATTAAAGAAAAAAACTAGAAAGTACTCTAATTGATTCACCTGGATCATTTGTCTATTAACTCCTGGATTAATTAGCTGTAGAGTAGACAAGAGCAAGGTGGTATAAAAATTTTTGAGTCCTGGCTGAAACTTTTGGTTAAAATGAGAGACAGTTTATTCAAAAATAAGAGAGGGTAAGGAGCAGGAAAGAGAAAGAACGGTTGAAACGTAAAATAGATAAGTTCTGTTTATCTATCAGGACCCTCCCTAAGAGTCATCCCTTAGCAAGACTTGTTTCTACTCCAGCCCCTCAGGAGAGCTTAGATATCTCCTCTTCCATACCCTGATAATTCTCTATTTTGATATTGCTTAGTAACTTACTTGGTAACTTCTGTTTTCTAACAAAGGAATGAATTTTTGAAATGGAGAGAGGATAAGAAACTGGGTTAAAAGAGTTTTTTAAAAAAATTATCCTTAAATTTATACTTATATATCAATATCTATACCTATAAGCCTGTATTGGGGCAGGTCTAGGAGGAGGATGATACCAAATTTATAGCATTGCTGTTGGGGAAGTTTAATTTATGCTTCTTTTTGTAATGGGTTTAAGTATGACAGTTTAGCTACTACATTTTTGGTTTTACTCTACTTTTTTCTATTTGGTGCCATCATTTAAACATTTTATGTTATTAAAATACTTTGTGAATATTTATAATGGACACATAGTGCCCCATCATATAGTATATTTAAAAATTCCCTTGTTGCTGAAATTTATGTATAGTTAATTACATTTTTAAGAATACTGGGCAAACATTTTTAGGTCAAGCAATTACATTGTTTAAGCTTCTTCTCTGAACATAAATTTTTAGCTCTAGAATTACAGGGTTAAGGTATGTGTGTATTTTAAGACAATTATGTTGACAAATTATTTTCTAATGTATAAATGAGCATAATGTATAAAACTATTTGTTTTCCTGTAGATGTGCTAGAATTCTGTAGTATTGTTTTAAACAATGATCTGATAATAGAATAACGAATATCTTGTTATTTTAATTTAAATTTATTTATTTTTCATAAGGTTACATAGTTGTCCAGACATATGTGAAGCACTCATTTCTTATCATCTAAATTTTACAAGTCAATTACCATTTCAAAAGGGATTTCAGTGGATTGCATACAAATCATTTATAAAACTATCAAGAATATTAATTATATCCAGAATTATAGCTTTGTGATTTATTCGTAGCTTTAGTTGTCATCTGGTTATATTTTTATAGTTGTTGTGTAAATATTTCACTACTTCCAAAATTTGAAAGGTGTTTTGTATACAAATAATTTAATTTAAAGGCAAAATTGCAAAATATATTCTTTCTGGAATAATAAATACTATACCAAGTGATATGGTTTGACTGTGTCCCCACCCAAGTCTCATCTTGAATTCCCATGTGTTGTGGGAGGGACCCAGTAAGAGGTAATTGAATCATGGGGACAGGTGTTTTCCGTGCTGTTTTCTTGATAGCAAGTAAGTCGTTCTAGATCTGATGATTTTCAAAAGGGAGATTTCCTGAACAAGCTCTCTTTGCCTGCTGTCATCCATGTAAGACATGACTTGCTCCTCCTTGCTTTCCACCATGATTGTGAAGCTTCCCAGTCACGTGGAACTGCAGACCAATTAAATCTCTTTCTTTTGTAAACTGCCCAGTCTCTGGTATGTCTTTATCAGCACTGTGAAAATGGACTAATACACCAAGGAATTATTTTATCTATTTGGATGGTGAGACAGTATAATGCTATGTTTGGATTTGAACTTTGCTCACAGATTTCTCTTTTAAGAACTGGAGAGATTATAAGGGCTAATGAAATGTCTCAATGGTGAAAAGAGCACAGACCTGGAAGAAGGAGGAGCTGGAATATTTTTTCTTGCTCCATCCTTGAGTAGTCACTGCTTTCCTCAGGGTCAAAATTCCTTCAAAGTTAAAACAAACAAGCCATGATGATCTCCACCATGATCCTTCCAGCTCAAACATTACATGGTTCTATGGTGACAACATTGTTCAGCAAATTGCCTTTCACAGTGAAGACACAAGGAGACATGGGACAAGTATGCCAACCACCTGAAGTGGTCACTATCCTGCAATCAGCATCCAAGTGCTTGTTTTCTTAAGAAATTTTTGGCATCACCTGTATTCATTTCCCAATGTCTGTAGTTAACAAAATACCACAAACACCGTGACTTATAAAAACAGAAATTCAGTCTCTTTCAGAGTTCCGGAGGTAACAAGTCTGAAATCAAGGTGTCAGTAGGGTCATGCTCCCTCTTAGACTCAGAGTCAAATTGTTTCTTGCCTCTTTCTATCTTCTGGTGGTGGTTATTGATCTTTAGCATTCCTTGACTTGCAGCTGCATCATTTCAATCTCAGCCTTTGTTGTCACATGGTATTCTCCTGTTTCTTTGTTTTCACACAGCTTTCTCATGTTTTATTAAGAATACCAGGCTGGGTGCGGTGGCCCACACCTATAATCCCAGCAGTTTGGGAGCCCAAGGCAGGTGGATCACTTGAGGTCAGGAGTTCAAGACCAGCCCAGCCAACATGGGGAAAAACTATCTCTACCAAAATTACAAAAATTAGCTGGGCATCGTGGCATGTGCGTGTTATCCCAGCTACTCGGGAGGCTCAGGAAAGGGAATCACTTGATCCCAGGAGGCAGAAGTTGTAGTGAGCTGAGATCACTCCACTGCACTCCAGCCTGGGCAACAGAGTGAGATCCTGTCATAAAAATAATAAAAATAAATAAAAAAAACCCGAGAATGCCAGTCATACTAGATTTGGCTCACTCTAATGACCTCATCTTAACTTGATTGAATCTCCAATCATTCTATTTCTAAAAAGTCACATTCACAAATACCATTGGCTAGGACTTCAACATATCTTTCTAGGGACACAGTTCAATTAGTAACATCTCTCCCTGCCCATATGTGCATATTTTTAGTGAGTTATAGATGCTCCATTTTCTCAATTCCAGAGGGAAGAGTAGGAACTGAGTGTGAAAAGTTAGGGACAATTGCCGCTTGTCATTGCAAATCATCTAATTCACACGTGACAGTGTGGTAAGTCTTGACACTTCCACCACATACAGAAAAACTCATAGGTGAGGGAGGGATAGGAGTGAAGACAGAATTGAGGAAGAAGATGTGGCCAGAAGAAAATTGAGATATTATGGATTGACTTCAAATTCTATGCCAAATTTATTGTACTGGGGAAAATAGACTTAACTCCTCTCTGAAAATAAGTGAGATTTAATAGGTTAATCAACAAGTGGAAAAGGATTTGACTTAAAGTTATGACTTTAAAAATGTATATAGCTTAAAGTTTAGATCCCAATTGCAAGACTCTTCCGATGTTATTTAATAACTGAGACTTGATTGCCTTTTCCATACAATGAAATAACAATCTCCTTTTTAAAAAGATTATAAAAAAATAAATATATCAAATATGTTTTTAAAAAGTAAGTAATTTTAATTTTTACTTTAAAATTCTTATACTATTTTCCAAAAATGGCTTCTTTAATCTTTTCTCACTGGATTGGTGACTTCCTGAGCGTAGAGACATTTTCATCTTTCTGTCTTCTACATACATATCAGTGCATGAAATGTAGTCAGCCCTAAGTCAGTACAAATCAAAGAACTAAAAACATGAACAATTCAACAAATTGTCCCCAGAATATCTAGGTGATCAGGAACAGACTTAGAACTACAGTTAGGGCGATTCCAACATGCTTGTTCTTTTTATTATGTGTGTCCCCAAAATGGACAGACCGTAAAGACATTGACAAGAAGAAAGGAAATGACTTAATAGGGGATGTTGATACCAGAAAAAAAAAAAAAGTAGTATATGAACTACAAAGAGGCAAACAGGGCCTTGGGGAAACTCATAAATTGAATGCATGTTTGTAGAAGAGGGCACAGGTGTAATGGAAGCAGTTTCCTTCCATTGTAAAGCTTCATTAGACATGATGTCATCTGTTCCCACCCGCATTTGACCCACTGGAGTATTTATGGTGGCACTTGCTCTCCTTTCTTCATTCCTGTGCAGGTGAACTCAATCTGAAGAGGCATCACAAGCTTATTAAAAAGGAAAAGTTGGAGAGTTTCTCGTGTTCATTCCCATCCCCACGCTTGAATTTTGAGAAAATTTTGAGAAATTGACAGTTATTAAGCTGCAGAAGAGGCTGCTCTAGGAGGGGACTAAAGTTCAGCTGCTTATTGGGTCTAGTATAGGGTTTCCAGGGTGGGGAAAATCAGTACACTTAAAAACAACTGGAAGTTAAATGCTTTTCTGTTACCCAGTCTAATGACTCCAGCTGACTTTGCTTGAACGATCATTCTTCCCTTTCCCCTGTTTTATCTACCTATTTTTGTGTGTGTGCCAGTATCTGATATTAGCTTTCTAGGATGTTCATAAGAGAGAGCTCTGTTGCTGGAATGGGGTCAGCTGGAATCATTGGTATCCCAGGGCCTTTCTGTTTTCCCTGTCTATTCAAGAAGCAGGACAAAGCCATTCAATGAAAGAAGGGAGACAGGGATGACTCTGGGAGCCCAGAAGGGCAACTGATATTTGTAAAATTGAATTACAGTTGTTACCTCAATAAATCCTCATATCAACTCCACAAAGTAGATGTTATGATCTTCCCTTTAGAAATCAGGAAAATGAGACTCAGAAATGTTGAGAAACATGCTCTCTACCACAAAATGTGATGTGGCAGAGCCTGGTATTGACCCAGGTCTTTGGACTATTTGTGCTGTATCTCCTTGCCCACGGGTCAGTGGAAGCTTTGTATGCTAAAATTAAACTGATTATTTAATACATCCTATGGGAATATAACTGCGATAGTGGGTAGTCTAAGAATATAAGCATGCAAGCTATCAGAGCTTTGAGTGTCTATTTTATTTATCGTCTGACCCATTTCTAGCAGAGTACCTGACACAGAATAGATACCTCATACAATTTTGTTAAATGAATTCATGAAGGCCCCAAACCAACCTTAGTACCTATTTTCCAAACAGACAGTGATGGCATCACTAAATGACAATGCCATCACTAAATGACATTGTCATCACTAAATGACAAGGATTTGTCTTTTGAAAGAAGAAATCAGTGTGAAACAGGAATTCATAGGCAGTGGTCCCTCCTGAATGAATCTATAGGAAATGCTTCATAGAGGAGGCAAAAAATGAACTGGCTTTGATAAACAAACATGCTATAAGTACAGATAAAAGATTTTGATGAAAAAGACTTTCTAGGCTTTTGGCAGAGAGAAACCCATGGACTCATATTTCTTCAGTACCTCTTTGCATGACTGGAGTGGCAGAGATGTGTATTAAAGGGTAGTGCCTTTCCAAGACGCCTGAATTCATTTCCTAGGTGAGCTGTAGCCAGGTACTACTAAGGTTACTTAAAACAGTAAACAGGTATTCTCTCATAGTTCTGGAGGCTAGAAGTCCAAAATCCAGATGTTGGTAAGGCCACGCTCTCTCTGAAGGCCCTAGAGAAAATCTTTGCCTGCCTCTTTCCAGCCTCTGTTGGCTTCCAGAAATCCTTGTCATTCCTTGGATTGTAGATGCCTCACTATAATCTCTGCCTCCACTTCATGTGGCTTTTCCCCCTGTGTGCATAAGTCCAAATTTTCATCTTCTTATGAGGATTTATAAGGAGATTTATAAGGATTTCCATCTTCTTATAAGTCACTGGATTAGGGCTCAACCTACTCTTGTATGACCTCATCTTGACTTGATTACATCTACAAAGACCCTACCGAGTAAGGTCAAATTCACAAGTTCCTGGTGAACAGGAATTGCTGAGAGTGGATAGGGAGGATATCCAATCCAGAACAAACACTAGGGATACTAAAACAGTAACAAAGCAAGGATTGAATGAAGTCAGTGCGACCTACGTTTCATGTGACCTGTATGTATTGGGATACTTGTGTCTTGACTAATTGGAATTTAAGGTCTGTCAAAACATTGCATTATTTCAGTGTAACCCCCACTGCTGTCAGGCAGTCACTTCAGCAAACATCTTTCTGGTTCTCTTTTCCAGTTTTTCCTCCTGCTGCTCTGGTACTCACAGGAGGCTTTAATGGACACTAAATCCTCCCTGCCCTATAGTCACTAAATCAGGCTCTTAATAGCATCCTATTAATTGTATAAAATAAGGATTTGAAGCAAACCAGAAAGGTTTTTTTTGCATTTTAATTAAATTCACATTGATGTGGAAAAACAGATTTATTGAGACCTTAACAACCACACAACACACATAACTGGGTTGTTAAGTCTCAATAAATAATTTTGAGAAATCAATTGATGTTTGATTAACAACAAATATCTGTTTTAATAAATCTCAATGAAATAAGATGTTGAGTGTAGATAGACATTTTAATTAAGCTGGGCTTCTTTACTCTTATCGCTAAATGCCTTGACCCAGAATTGCTTATCCCAGCCTTTTTTATTTGGGAAAAGAAAAAAAATATACCTTTTCATCTGTTTTACCAAAATGGGTAAATAAAGACAATGTGATTTCTGAAACTGCATGGAGACTGAATAGAAGCCTCTTATGACTTTAACTTCTTAGAATCTGCACCTTCTCAAAGAAGCCTTCCATGACCACCCTGTATAAAATATTTTATCCTTCTAAACCATGTGTTTTCTTCACACACTTTAAGCAATTTTAAATCATGTCATCTAATTAGGCACTTACTTGTTGGCTACCAGACGTTGCCTCCAATTGTAAATTCTCTAACAACAGCAAGCATAACTGATGTGTCCATCTTTGTATTCCTAGAACAAAGAAAAGTGCTTCTTGTGCATCTGCCCCATGTGTCTTCCTCTGTTCCACCTCATGTATTTCCCTATTCAACATTCAATGATTAAATCATTATCAGCTACGGGTCTATGTGCTGCACCAAAATATGAGTTACTTGACACATTTGGGAGTATCTCACATTCCGCTCTAGTTCCAGCCTCCAACACTAGGCCTTGTGCTCAAGTCCAAATAAACATCAGTAAATGTTTCCTGAATGAAAAAACATGTCTGATATGAAATATTGGAGTCAAGTCTGTAGTCACAGAGCTTCCCTAGGCTTCTGTCATTCAACCAGGAGGGGGGTCCCTCTACACCCTTGAAACTCTTCATCTATACCTGAATCCACCTTAAGAATACACAGCTATATTTCCTAAAAGCTTGATCTATACCCTTTTGTCTGATATTGATAAACTGTTGACACCTTGCTTCATTGGACATCTAAAAATAAATTGCACCCAGCGCACCATAAATTACTGCCTCGGAGTCATTTGTACAATGTCAACACTCTGCAATAGGTTGCGGCAATATCCACTAGAGAGGAAAAAACAAGTAGAAAAGGGCTGAAGCCACTATATCTGC